>NC_059371.1:16225000-16876785 GCF_019703515.2 Myxocyprinus asiaticus | reverse complement strand
TTGTTTCTTTTTGTGTTGGTTCCGTCTAGCAGCTGGAGTTTGTTTTGTGGAATAACACTCCCTCGGAACATTTGTGGATGAATCTGCACGTTCTTGGTGCTTATGCCTCCTATCGGCTGCAGTTTGTTTTGTGGAATATTTCTTGCAGGACATTGGAGTCATTAGGGCATTTGTTGCACTCGTGTAATGACCGAATGGACCGGCTAACTAAACATTCGTTTTACTGCCCGAGGAATTGAACTGCCCCCCTTTTTTTTCTTTTATTTGTGTGTGTGCCTGTTCCGCTTATTGGCTGGAGTTTGTTTTATAGATTATTTTCTGTTGTGTAATTTTGTCTCACAAAATTTGTATAGAAACACCAGACTTGAGCAATCCGATGGCAAAGTTGTCGCAGGGGCTCTCGTAGGCGTACATTTTTTTCAGTACGGGATGGATGCTGGTTGGCGCTGTCGTGTGTGGAGTTTATGCGCATGTTTTTCTTTTTCTGTTTGTTTAGTTCTGGGGGACGTTCGGGGTTTGACTGTTGCACTAAGATTGGATTGTGGTCGTTATAATTTTATTTTTGTTATACAATCTATTTTTTCTAATATGTTAAAATGTCAAATGTTAATATGAGTGGATTGTCTCTCTCCACGTGGAATGTGAATGGGTTGGGGCACCCCATAAAAAGAAGAAAGGTTATTACTTTTCTTAAGCGCAAGAAATATGATATAGTGTTTCTTCAAGAAATGCATCTTTCCTCGCAGGAAGCTGAAAAATTTGGGAAGATATGGGGTGGACATGTTTTCTTTAGTGCTGGCTCAATTAAGAGCAGGGGAGTCATTACATTGATAAGTAAGCATCTACAATTCAAATGTTTCAAACAGATTAAAGATAAATTAGGAAGAGTCATTATTGTTTTAGCAGAAATTCAGAGGCAAAGGTTGATTTAGCTAATATTTATGCACCTAATGCTGATGATCAGGACTTTTTTATAGATCTTGAAGGGATGTTGCAAGCCGCTGGCACCCCTCATGATATAATATTGGGAGGAGTCTTTAATCTTTTGATGGACTCAGTCCTTGATCATAGTGAAGCAAAAGTGTGTAAGCCCCCTAGAGCAACAGTGACACTTCACAGGATGTGTACAAATCTTGGTCTTACAGATATTTGGAGACTTTTGAACCCATCTGGGAAGGACTATTCATTTTTTTCATCAGTCCATAGAATAGATTTTCTTTCTTTTTATATCAAAGTCTCTCATTTCATCTGTTGTTGATTGCTCAATTGGAAACATCTTAGTCTCAGATCATGCCCTGGCGAGTTTAAGTTTGAAGTCAATGTTTATATGGACACCAACTGGTCCTTAGTATCCTCTGTGGGCATGGCTTGAGAGGCACTTAAGGCAGTTCTTAGGGGCCGGATCATACAGTATGCCTCATTCATCAAAAAATCCAAAGGTCTCGTGGAGTTGGAAGGGAATATTAAAAACGCTGAAGCGTCAAATGTCATCTGATGGCCTCAGAGAATTGACCCAATTGAAATACAGATATAATACTATTTTGTCGCGGAAGGTGGAGTTTTGTCTATTCAGGGCAAGACAGTCATACTTTGAGTCGGGGGACAAAGAAGGGAAGCTTTTGGCTAGATAAATAAAGCAGAAAGAGTCTCTATCTACTATTCCCTCAGTGAAATCTGCTGGTGGAGAAATATTTTCCTCGACCATTGATATTAATAATACTTTGAAAGAATTCTATTTTGATCTCAACAGTTCCACGTCTTTGTCTACTGATGAAGATATTAGAAACTTTGTGGAACCATTAGAACTCCCTAAACTGACGACTGAGCAAAAAAATTCTCTTGATTCTGAGATAAACTTGGAGGAGCTTGATGAGGTAATTAAGGCCCTGCCTACGGGCAAGGCTCCGGGGCCTGACGACTTTGCCGGTGAGTTTTTCAAATCTTATGCTACAGAACTGGTTCCACTTTTGTTAGAAGTTTATACGGAATCATTAAAGAATGGAAAGCTTCCGCCAACCATGACACAAGCCCGGATCAGTCTGATTCTTAAAAAGGACAAAGATCCAAGGGAGTGTAAAAGTTACCATCCAATTTCCCTGATCCAGTTAGACGTAAACATTTGGTCAAATATTCTGGCTAATCGATTAAGTAAAGTTATGACATCACTTATACATATAGATCAGGTGGGGTTTATTCAGGGCCGTAGCTCTTCTGATAACATTAGGTGTCTCATCAATATCATGAGGTCAGTAGCGAATGATCAGACTCCGGTTGCTGCCATCTCACTTGACGCTGAAAAGGCGTTTGATATGGTAGAATGGGATTATCTTTTTAAGATTTTGGAAATGTATGGGTTCGGGAATACTTTTATTGGTTGGATTAAGATACTTTATAGACACCTTGTAGCATCTGTACAAAAATATGGATTAATTTCAGATTATTTTACTCTGGATAGGGGCACCCAACAGGGTTGCCCTCTTTCCCCATTATTGTTCTGTCTTGCCCTGGAGCCATTAGCAGCCGCGATAAGAAAGGAGGATGATTTTCCAGGGGTGATTGCGGGAGGTATGGCGCATAAGCTTCTGCTTTACGCAGATGATATTTTATTATTCGTCTCCGACCCTACTAGGTCTATGCTTTGCCTCCACAGAATTATTCATTCCTTTTCCAAGTTCTCAGGATACAAAGTCAATTGGTCTAAATCTGAAGCTTTGGCTTTGACAGCGTACTGTCCAGTAATGGCTTTTCAGCCAGGCGCCTTCCAGTGGCCCAAACAGGGAATTAAGTATTGGGAATTTTTTTCCCAGCAAATTTGTCTGATTTATTCAGAGTTAATTTTGACCCCTTAATAAAGAGGTTTTCAAATGATGTGGACAGGTGGGCTTCATTACATTTATCGATGATTGGGAAGGTTAATGATATTAAAATGAATTGTATTCCAAAATTCAACTACCTGCTACAGTCTCTCCCTGTAGATGTCCCCCTCTCTTATTTCAAGCAATTTGATAGCATAGCGAAGTCCTTTATTTGGAATGGTAAGCGTCCCAGTTTAAATTTCAATAAGTTACATAGGCCAATTGACAATTGTGGGTTAGGCCTACCCAAGATTTTGTTTTATTATTATGCATTTGGTCTTAGACATTTGGCTCATTGGTTGCTTCCACCTGAGAGAGCCCCTCCCTGGTTTTGTATTGAAAAGGACGTTCTTGCCCCTATCTCGCCACTGCAAAGCCTTTCGATCACACTAGCCGGAGAGGTTAAGTCGCACCCCGTTATTTTGCATTTGCACTCGATATGGACAAAAGTGTCCAGAGTGTTTAATTTGGATATTTATTTAAACGTAGCCTCGAGCATAAGGCTGAACCCTAAACTATGTATTAATAAGTCCCCTTTCTGTTGGTCAGATTGGATTGTGAGGGGGGTTAATGCACTCGGTGTCCTATATGAGGGTGGAGTATTGAGACCTTTTGAAAATTTGGTTCAACATTTTGGCATTCCCAGATCTCAGTTTTATAAGTATTTACAGCTTCGCCACCTACTCTGCACTGTTTTTGGGAGTGGCACCCACCCCCCAAAAGTGGCGGATACTCTGGGAGTGGTGATTGCTGATTTTGGAAAGGGTCATGAGGCATCAGTGTATTTCTCTCTGCTAATTCAGAGTCTGGGGGACGGAACTTTGAATTCTCTCAAAAGATTATGGGAGAAAGATCTAAAGTTGACACTGGGGGAGGAGGTGTGGACTAGGATCCTAAAAAATGTCAAGTCTGATGGGTGTGTCTGATGCAATTTAAGATTTTGCATCGATTTTATTGGACCCCCTCTAGATTGTATAGGCTTGGTCTTAAAGACACTCCCACCTGCTGGCGATGCCAATCAGAAGATGGGGACACAACCCATGTTTTTTGGGGATGTGTTGGGATCCAGGAGTTTTGGTTGAGGGTTCAGAGCTTTGTTTGTGATGTAGTGGACACTCAATTTCCGTTTGTGAATTTTGGGTGATGGGGTGGTCCTGAATATAGATGATAAATATATAAAAAGCTGGGTCCTAACCAGTGTGATGATTGGCAGACAGGTAATTCTCAGGGGATGGAAGTCAACTGATGTGCCCTCATTTCATGAGTGGTCTACGGAGATGGGCAGGGTAGCAGCATTTGAGGAGATGGCATGTAGATGGCTAGGCAACCTGGATTTGTACATTAGGAAATGGGGCAGCTATTTAGCCTTTTTGGAAGGCTCTCAGGGAGGGGCAGTGGAGAGAGACTAGTGTTTTTGTGTTTTTTTTTTAATGTTTCTAAACATTTTCTGCTGTTTTATTGTCTATATATGTGTCTTTGTCAGTTGGCTTTTGACCACTGGGGTGCTCGTTTGTGTCAGGTGGGGTGGGGGTTGGGGGGGGGGGTTAATGTTCGGGGGGAAAAGTTGTGATTTCATGTGGTTTGATTCTGCATTTTCTGTCTATTTGATTTGCTGCATGTGTTGTGGCTTCTGCCACCTCTGTGAAACATCACTCTTGCAGTCTTAGGGTTTTGATGCCAGAAGATAGACTTCATTATCAGAGATAGCAAAGCGGAGTTGCTCCCAGCACAACTGACTTTCTGTATTCAAACAGGCCTATATACACATATTCACCTAGGGCGTGACCAATACACCCCATACATTTTGTTCTGTGTCTTTAGTCTGCTTAGAAAACATTAAACTATGAGAGAGGACCCTCTCCATCTGGAACCTCTTTACAGGGCCTTATCCTATATTTTCTCTAGTGTCAAAACATGAGACTCAAGTTTACCATATATGAGTACCATATGTGATTACACATTCCATCAGGGGCCTCATTCCCACAGGCAACTAAACACACAGTATAATCCATGCTTGACCTTTAGAAATAATTATAGACAAAAATGGCTATATTTACATTGATTATACTTAATTAATTTATATTTAACTTGATAAAAATATTCCACATATCCCCCCTCTGAGACTTACATAAGTCTCACCTTCACTGTCTTTATCCAGAGTGCAGTTTCATAATTCAGTTGCCTCAGCTATGCTATCTAGTAACTTAAGTCACACAGCTTCATTACCAATGACCAGTTTATGCAACCGCACTCCGGTGGAGATTACAGAACTAAACGTCTCCATTCAAGTTTGATTAAGAATGGATTAAAAATATTCTGTCTCCTTATCTCTTCATTCAATAAATGAAACCTATAAGCATGTTATACTGTAATCATGAGTGTGCAATTGGTTCAGCCTTGCCTGTGCTTGTCACAGTTATGTAGAGTACATGAAACAAATATTCATCATCATATTAAGAGTTCTCTTTTGTAGTGTAGATATCTTCAACCCAGATACTTTGCGCATCGTAGAGGGTCACCTCCGGGGAGAGGTTAGGCTAGCACTTTCATCCCGGGGCATGGCTCATCATTTATTTCATCATATATATTCATTGGAGGAATCAATTTCCTCCCAATTTGGTCTTTCTGTCCATTCAGGGTAGTTGTAATTGTATTGCATTGGATCATTCACATTGGTCAGTGTCATCCGCTTCACTGTTGCTTGGATCAAGAATAATTTTACTAATGGTAACACACAACAGAATATTATTCCTCCCACAAGGATTGTTATTCCAATCATTATATTACTTTTAGCCAATCGTGTACCCCATTTTTTAAACAATTCTATTTAAATGGTTATAAACAAACAAGACAAGCAATGTTAATCTTAAGTCACCACCATGTCTTCTTTTTCCATTCTTCATATATTAAAATGTATATGAGTTCAATAAAAGCATAAGTAAAAGTAATAAATCATCTTTCAATCTTAATCCTTCAACATACAAATATTCCCAGGTTTGTTTAATACTTCAGGCACTCGTTTGTCTGCAACGGTTCTCAAAACTTTACCCCCAAAATCTATAATTAATCTTCTACACAGGGTATGATTCCCTGTTGGCACAGTGTCAGAATGCTTGGTATTTAACTCTGTGATAAAATGTTTTAATAAAGCGGTTTTTGAAATGCATTCGGGTTAAGTGGAACTCACAATTTTCGGGCAGGTTTCTTCTATACCTCCCTTTTGATGCTTCCGACCTAAAAACATCCATCCACTTCCTTAAACCCATATCACCCCTTCCAGGATGGTAATGCCCTGCCTTAGGTTGCCCCCTTTCTTGCCATTGGAGAGTCTTACCCGTCATTGGGCCATCACCTCTTGACACTGGTCTTGATACCGCTCAGTCCTATTAGCCAATCCTTAATAATTTGGTTTCAGTAAACAGATATTTTCTGTTGTTTCAGGGAGTATCACCTGAGAACCGTCACAGCCAATAGAACCATCTACAACTGCTTAAATATGGAGATAGTTCAAAACATGGTTAAATACACAAAGCATTATTCAAAATTCAACAATCTATTAAAATTGTCCAAATTAAAAGTAAATGTAAGAATGCTACAATTGAACTCATTTACAGATCATTAATTCTCATTCAGGTTGTATTTCTGCTCCTATAGCAAACATCACAAAAGACCATGTATCATGGTGGGGACTAACATCAAAACAAAACAAAATAAAGTGTAGCCTCTGTCAAACTTCTAGGAAGCTTAATTAAAAAACATCGCCTTAATTCAGTAATAGTCTCTAGATAGTTTTTGAAGGTACATTTATTCTTTCAGATGAACGCTAAACTGAATCTCTTATCTTTAGTATAAACACAACTTCAAAATGTCCTCTGAATATATAAAATCTTTAATCATGATGAGGAAAGCTGTTTGAACCTCTCCTTCATTTCACTGTATCTAACGTCATTGCCAAATCACATCATTTTACATATAAAAAGAAAAGAAAATCAAATCAAAAGAATATAAAACAGTTTAGAGATGTGCTTTTAGCACACTCTTCAACATCTGCTTATGTGTTTCTGTCTCAAGCAGACACTTATCAAACTTAGACTGAGAGTGTGAAAGAGTGCCGGGTGAGGGAGGAACTCGGAGGGGGACACTCCGAGTTCCACAGTTGGCTTTTGACCACTGGGGTGCTCGTTTGTGTCAGGTGGGGTGGGGGGGTTAATGTTCGGGGGGAAAAGTTGTGATTTCATGTGGTTTGATTCTGCATTTTCTGTCTATTTGATTTGCTGCATGTGTTGTGGCTTCTGCCACCTCTGTGAAACATCACTCTTGCAATCTTAGGGTTTTGATGCCAGAAGATAGACTTTATTATCAGAGATAGCAAAGCCGAGTTGCTCCCAGCACAACTGACTTTCTGTATTCAAACAGGCCTATATACACATATTCACCTAGGGCGTGACCAATACACCCCATACATTTTGTTCTGTGTCTTTAGTCTGCTTAGAAAACATTAAACTATGAGAGAGGACCCTTTACAGTCACTCCTTCTTTTTAATTTTACATCAACAATAATATATTTAAGTTATTCTTCAACAGTAAAAATAGTGATTATTATAATAATTCATTATATTAACTGCTTTCAAACTTTCCCATCTTAAATCATCTTCGCGAAAACTTCTTCCAGAACTTTCAATCTACTCATTCCCTACATTCTTTTGTCCATTCAAACAACATACATAAAAAACTGTAGAACCTTTTGGTATTCTGAATCTAGGTATTACCTCTCTTGTTATACATTTGATTAGTGTTCCTGACCCCTGAGCAGCTGATGGTACTGCTTCCAGCCATCTGCTAAGTCTGCATATTACTACAAGCATATAATGCTTTCCATGCACTTTTTTTATCATGTCCATATAATACATAACCAAATGCTTGAATGGTCCTTCTGGCACTGCAATGTGACCTATAGGTGTTTTTATTTCTTTTCTGACATTGTTTTGAGTAAAGACTTCACATGTGGACAGAAAATCGTCTATCCTTGCATATAAGTATGGAGACCAATATCCCTGCTGTTTAATTTTCCTTATCACTTATCACTTCCCCCCTCGCACAATGGTCAAACCATGCACATCGTAAATAAAAACATTGAGAAATGTAGTTTATGCAACAATCTGTCCTTCATGAGAATGCCATATACCTTGTGAATTTTCTTTGCATCCCTATTTTGCCATGTAGTATGTTCATATGGACCTTTATTTTGAATTATATCATCCTATTGTGGTTGTGATTTAATAATACTTCAATTGACAGCCAGAAGCCTTCTTGGCTTCTAACTCCACAGCATTATTTCCCTTAATGACAAAGTCACTGCCCTTTTTGTGGGTTTGACATTTAATGATAGCCAGTCTTTTAGGTAACATCATTGCAGATTGTTCAATCTGTTCTGCATGTTAAATTAAACTTCCATTACTTTTTCTAAAACCTCTTTGTTTACATATTGCTTCAAATAGATGTCAAACACCATGAGTATAAGCCAAGTCAGTGAAAATATTAACTGTTTGTCTATAACTGACATGCAGTAGTAAGAGATTTTAATTCTGTTAGTTGAGCAGAACGAGATCGAATGCAATATTGTGAAAATAATCTCTGTCTTTTTTCACAACTGCTTATCTTGCATGATTTCCCAAATGATCCCTAAAACAAAAATTATCAAATCTTTAGTAAAACACAACCTTTGCCTTTCTTTCCCCAACATTCACTTTACATTTAATACAACTTTCTTTTTCCCGTCATTTTTTCCCGTCATCTCTTGTTTTATTTATTTATTTATTTATTTATTTATTTATTTATTTATTTTTTATTTACTGTTTCAGCATCATTTAACAATAAGATTTTTCAGTTATTATTCTTTTATACTTCTCAGTATTTTTTGACAAATGATTCAGTTAAATGGCAAAACCAAGATTCACAGTGCAGAAACTGTAGGCCTTTAAAGTGATACTTTCATGGATTAATCACCAAATAGAAATGGTTTACTAGAAAAAGAAACTCAATCAACTCTTTGTAGCACCCACTAACCTTTTTCTTTAAAGTGAGGGTACTCTCTGGAAAATTTGGGGGAGTAACCAATCCAATAGGTAACTCTAACTTTGCCATCAAGTTTGTAATATTTACTTTTCACATCAATAAATCAGCGGTTAGATGCTGGATTTAAATTTAGACCCTCAGAACAATTTAGACCTGGGTATTTAACCCATTGATGGCAGTCTGGTAAATTATACATCTCATTGATGGTATAAGACTGAAATCAACTTATCCAGAGAGATTTGAATCCACATTTGAAAGGTTAAATCAGTAATGATTACCAGCAGTCATCATTCTCAGTGTTTTTACTCCGGACTTCTTCCTGCAGTATTATCAGCTTAATAAATCATCTGGCCTAGCCATCTGCAATGGTGAGAGACTGGTTCCAGACTGAGTTAATGAAACAACATACACATAATGATGATAACAGAAATACAACATAGTTAGTATCAAAGACTAGATGCATGAGTATGAAGTTATTTATGATGTTCAATTTTAATCTTAATGTTTCTTCATGGGTTTCACTTACTACCAATCACTAATTTTTCCTTAGCATTATCAATAATTTTACAATCAAATAGGTCCAAGATATTTCTTACATCTTCAAATCAGAACTTCTATCGCGAGTAAACTTCTATTTTGTTAGGTATCAGAGCATCTGAGCAAAACTGTTTACAACGTTTGCTTAGTTCTGCCTCCTTATTGGAGGTTGGGACTTTATTTTCCATTTTATCTGGCATGATTGGTCACAGAACAAACCTAAGAAAATGCATCACAATGTTGGTAAGGTTGTTACACAAAGATCATGAGAACAGATATTAAGAGCACAACTTCAGCAAATTGAAAAAAACAGAGAACATGAAATGATCCAAATTATTCTTAATGTTCTTTCCTTTAATTTTTGTTTCAAAGGCATCTTCTCAGTATACACATGATCAACCATTGTCTACACTGTTATATAAAACAAAAAATAAAATAAAAAAATATCTAATCTTAACTAAAACAATCTGCTATCTATTTTTTCTAAATTCGGTGCGCCCCTGTCTGAGTGGAGACACCAAGAGAGATGAGTTCTCCCATTCAAAGTCTGCAGACACCATCCTTAGAAAGTAAGGGGTATAACCCCTCCCACTCCCTCTCCTTACAGAGCATGGGGTCATAGGTCCCTGTTTATTCAGGGGTCTAACAGGTCTCACTCAATCTCTCCACCAGACAGTCCCTAACAAAAATAATAAACTCTACCTATCTTAGTTTTGTTGGTTGATCAAGTTTACACCGATAAAGTTGCAACTCACATGTAAATTTGTTCTCCAGACATATTTAAACACATAGAAAATCAAAAACAGAACAAATAATCATGGGTTTTTACATTTAGATATCAAGACTTTATAGTGTTTAATTTAATATTAAAAATTGTATACTCTCATAAACTGGACCAGACAGAACATAAAACAGAAACATGAATGTGAAGTTTTCACATTTATGGTTTACTTTTCATACTCAAGTTACAAAATATAATTTTCTTATTAGTCATTTTCACCCTTCTTTTTAATTTCTCTTCCTCATTTCCTTGACATCTTACATTTCCATTTGCTTAACCGTGGCTTTGATAACTAGTGACCTCAATAAAGGAAGTACACAACAAAACAATAGTCCTCCTGTCATTATTGCAATTCCCAAAAACATTCCCAATTTACATAATGCATCTCTCCCTAACACATTAACAGGAGTCTGATTTGTAGCCCTTTTCTCTTCCCTGTGCCCACTTTTCACTTTTTCTCTCCCTACTGTCTATTAGTCTACTTTTATTTCTCACCAATTTATCTGTGTCTCGTATTAATTTTTCTGTTTCTCTCATTTTTTCTATCCTTTCCCTTCTTTGATCCCAGCCTTGTTTTTCTTTATTTTCTCCATCTACTCCATATGCCCCTCCATCTGCATTTCTCCTAAAACTTCTACAGTTCCCTTGAGTATTAGGAACTGACCTTCTGAGGGCACATATGGAGGTGATTTGACAAGGACCTCTCCTTTTTTACTTATCTCTTTTTCTGCATCCTTCAGTATTTTTCTTGCCAGTCTTATATCTTTTCTTAGAATTTTCTCCTTTCAGTGCTAGCACATTTCTCTTTTTACTTTTTTACTCTTATCTTTAGTTTTATAATTTTTTATCAAAGTTTCCATTTTCTCACACAACACTACATCAGATGTCCCTTCCTTTGGCCATTTTGTCATCATATCTTTGTTCTCTTTTGCCATTTGCTTGAGAGCTTATTTATAAGTTCTCTACACAATGGATATTTTAATCTTTAATTTGTCCACAGGTGTGGCTGCCATGATTTTTCTTATAATACAACAAACCCTTACAAATTTACCAATGTATCAATTTTTGTAACAATTTTTTATTTGTTCGAATAACATCATCTTCCCAAATAAATTAATTATTTTATTTTATTTTTTCATTTATTTATCAACCAATTTCCCTTTTCTTCTTCTATAACATGCACTTTAATAATTATTATGCCACATACATGTCCAAATTTTCTACATGTTGTCAATTTACTTTTAGGATCACTCTGTATCCAAATAGTGCCAAATCACAATAACAGCTGTTTTTTCTTAGATTAGCTGAGTCTTTATTTCTTTCACTGTTATTTTTACTTGGCATATAAAGAATGAAAAATTATTTTATCACCATTCATTTAGATAAATCATTAAATTTAGAGGATAAACTTATATCTTACTACTTTAATTTATTTGCTTCTAGAATAATCTACAATGCCAATATCTTGAAACATTTTAGTTTTCCTGTGTTAACAAAGGAAATTCCTTTCCAAATTTTCACAAGAGATAGACTTTCATTCCCTACATTCATTCAACATATAAAAGACAATCCTTCTTTATTAGACATTTACTCCATTCATCCCTTTAAAAAATATTTTTTTATTTTTAGGGCTCATATTTCATTCAAATTCACACTTGTCTTCTTATTTATAGGACTCCTATAACATACACTATGTGTTCCTTTTATTTTAAGGACACATCATACTGTACATTCCAGTCCCTCTACTGGGCTCATATTTGTACTCAATCATACACTTCCATACGCAATTGCACTTCAGTCACACTTCACACACTTTCAAACACAGACACAAACACTCTCACAGACACAGAAACTTTCACACTTTTTACAAACACAAGGCCTTTATAAACACAGAGCTCTCAAAAAAAAATACTATAAAATTCTTAAACGCAACTATTCAAACACCCCTCTTTGGTGACCTGCAGGATTTGCCTCTCTTGCCTTCCTGGCTTTTTTATTTAAAATGTTTAAAATTGTATCTGCTCTTCATTTACTGTTATTCATCCTTAACAGTAAAAACAGATCATTGCAGGATTTGCCTACCTAGGTTTTTTATCTGCTCTTCATTTACTGTTATCCGTCAAGGCCCCGATAACAGTAAAAACAGATCGTTGCATGCAATTATATCTGCTCTTCATTTACTGTTATCCGTCAATTCTTCAACTATGATGTCGATCGGATTCCGATAAAGGCAGTCTACATATCACAACAACTTCATATGTTAACACTACTTAAATGACTTCAGATTTCCAACTGAAGTTACAGTGTTTGATGAAAAATAATGATACCTTTCAAAAGACAAACAGTAATGATTTGCAAATTTATAAAAATCTTGAATTTCACACGATAAAACTCATAATGAGCTCTGTTACACAGGCTACTTTGAAAACAAGTGCTTTTGATGAGATTTTGGTGTTTAAAGGAATATTCTGGGTTCAATACAAGTTAAGCTCAATCGACAGCATTTGTGGCATAAAGTTGATTACCACAAAAATTTCTTTCAACTCGTCCCTCCTTTTCTTTAAAAAAAGCAAAAACCTGAGTTACAGTGAGGCACTTACAATGGAAGTGAACGGGGGCCAATCCATAAACATTCAAATACTCAAAAGTATAATACTCAAAAATTTCAAAAGTATAGTCAAAAGACATTAACAATATGCATGTAAACATTATTTTTGTGTGATAGAATTACTTACTAACCTTTTCAGTGTAAAGTTAAAGCCAATTTTGCAATTTTACAATTATAATTTTACGTTGCCATGACAAAATAATGTCAACAAACCCCAAAACCCTAAAATTACTGTCAAAATGACAATTTAAACAACTTTATAGCTCATATAATACATGAGTTTTAACAGAAAAATTAATGTAAATGCTTTTATAAAATATTTAGCTTTATTTTACTGCTTTTAAACCCTCCAAAGATGTACTTCCATTGTAAGTGCCTCATTGTAAAGCTCAATTTTTGCTTTTTATAAAGAAATAAACATTGTGCCAAAAATTCTGTTGATTCAGCTTAACTGAACCCGGAATATTTATTCAAGGGGCAAAAAGTAAAAGACTTAAAACTGTTTAAAACATGCATCTTTTCTTTATCTCAAACAGTGCACCTACACACACAGACACATTCACAGTGCACAATACACATTCACACAGTGTACAATGAGAAATTTTATCTTATGACCTGTCATGAGTACATGGCAGATGTTCGGAGAATTACTTTAGGGTGACTAGTAAATCCTTGTGTGAATTTCACTTCCTCTTTTTTTCTGTCTAGCGTAACAGTAACTTTTCCCTATACCTTTCCATAGTTGTAGTCACGCACATGCCATGAACTCACATACACACACACACGCACACACACACCAGGTGTTTAGTGGATGGCAGGTGTGAACAAGCATGACTGGCCTGAAGAAGTAGAAATGTACAAATCAAAGAACTTCAGGTCAAAGAATCTGGGATTTATTCAGACGAAGTGTGTTTAACATCATACACGTATTTTCGCTGTCTTCACTCATATTTTATTGCCTACTGATGGATTAATTACTTCAGTTCACTGCCTGAATCTTTTTGACTTCCTAATTCAGAGTCAAAAAACAAAAGCTAACAGTAATGTGCAATATTTCAAATCTGTTGGTTGCGTGCATTCTCGCAGTCCACTGAACTGAAATGGTGATCAAAAGAAGTTCACTATATTTTTGTCAAAAATGATTTTTTTTAAGCTTTAGACATAAGAAGGCCATATTAAACAGATAATAAATAAAGAATAAAAGTAATTTAAAAAAAATAATATTAAAAAAAAAAAAAAAACAGAAAAAGAGAACTCTGAAAATTCTCTCATGATTTACTCACTCCCCTGGCATCCCAGATGTGTATGACTTTCTTTCTTCTGGAGAAAACAAATTAAGATTTTTAGAAGAATATTTCAGCTCTGTTGGTCCTCACAATGGAAGTGAATGGGTGCCAAAATGTTTAATCTCCAAAATCTACATAAAGGGATCATAAAAGTAATCCGTACAACTCAGTGATTAAATCCATGTGTTCAGACACGATATGATAGGTGTGGGTGAGAAACAGATCAATATTTAAGTCACTTTTTTGTCATAAATTCTCCTCCCTGCCCAGTAGGGGGTGATATGCAAGAAAGATGTGAATCACCAAAAACAGAAGAAGGAGAATGAGAAAGTGAAAAGTGGAAATTGACTGAGAAGGGAGGAGAATTTAGAGTAAAAAAGGACTTAAATATTGATCTGTTTCTCACCCACACCAATCAAATTGCTTCAGAATAAATGGATTTAACAACCAGAGTTGTCTGGAGTACTTTTATTTTGCCCTTATGTGTATTTTGGAGCTTCAAATTTTTGGCACCCATTTACTTACATTGTATGGACCTACAGAGCTGAAATATTCTCCTAAATATCTTCGACTGTATTCAGCAGAAGAAAGAAAGTCATACAGATCTGGGATGGCATGAGGGTGAGTAAATGATGGGAGAATTTTCATTTTTTGGTGAACTATCCCTTTCAGTAATCTCATGTATGGCTTTATTTGTTTGGACAGTAAAAGTTTGTTGAGGACAGTAATGATCTTACATCTTTATCTCTTCCAAACCAGTGTACCGACTAAATAACTATATGACTAACGGATATATACAGTATATAACCACCACCATACATTTAACCACTAGGTTTTACGTTTTGCATTGACACTATGCTTGAGTCATACGTTTCTTTGCTAAGTAAATGTACTTTCTTTTCTCCATCTTTTCCTTGTGAGAAGAGCTTGTTGAAACGAGTTGTTTCACAGTGGAGTTGAGTGAGGTAAAAATATCAGCTGAGTTTCAAATGACATTGTCTGTTACTTTTGCTATGTTTCTCAGCTTTTTGTAGCTGCTGAATTTTTTCAAATTCTCCTCTAATTTCTTATTACAGCCTTTCTTTCACAATGGACTTTTTGATTGGGTAAAGGGCAATTCAACTTACAGTTTTTGAATTGTGCTGAATTCTTGGTATGCTTGAATGTGAGTTCTTCTTCAAGCAAGACAGGTACACCTGCTGTTTCACCTACTGTCTGCATTGAAGTTTAATCTTAAGAATTATTGTTTAGTGCTAAAAACAACAACAGTTCTTATATGAACATGTGTGCCACTGTTTACTCTCTTACGTACTCATGAGCATGCAAACGTCAAGATTTTCACTGAAAAATGAATTACATTTTGTTTGCCTTCAGAAGATGATGCAGGAGTCATGGACTACTTTTATACTTTTGGGTCCTTTTGAAAGCTTTAAAGACAGCCTATTTACTGCCATTGAATTGAAAAGACTAACTGAGATATTCATTAAAACATCTCCTTTTGTGTTCTGTATTAGAAAGAAAGTCATACAGGTTTGGAATGATGGGGTGAGTAAATTATGACAGAATGTTTTATATGGGTGAGCTATAAAGAGCATGATAGCAACATAATATACATTTTTTAGGGCAGGGTCTTAAAAATCACACCAGAGTTTCATATTGAATAGAACATTGGACACAGAGAACTCTCTTCACAGCTTATCCCGTGTTCACAATCTTTTTTAAACAAAGTGGGTGTATCGGATGAAAACGTTCTACAAAGACATTACACCTCTGTGTTAATTAAAGGTATTATTAGGAAAAGCAAAATAGCCACTTAGGTTGCTTTTGGACAATGTATATTTAGAAAGTCTTTTAGAAAGATGAGAAGATGATAAAAGAGATCAAATAAAAAGAACGTAAAAATCCATTAAATTGTTCACACCTCTTGTTAAGCAATGTATTGTTCAGAACAGCCTCTGACATGCAGACTGAAGAGTGACAGTCAATGGTGAAGAAAATTGGGGGAAAAGAGTGAAAGCAAGAAAATTAGACAAAATCAGCATGACCAGACCTCTCTGAATAAAGAGAATGCAGTATGGAGAGGCAAAAAAATTATATGTGTAAGGACAGATCAAATCAGTTTGATGATTTAACTACACACCCTCTGAATGAGTTCCTTTAATATGAATTCCAGCTCAATTCAAAAACATACTCAATGTGAGATGTCAGAAAACATCAGTGTGGCTTATTATAGAGAATATGTATGTATATGGATGAACAAAGTACAAAAAGCACACGTTAGCAGCACTAATAAAAACCACGGCAGAGGAAATTCATCATTAGTTTATTCAGTGTTTTTCAGATAGTCACTAGTGAAGAACATCATGTGGAATGTGCTCTTGGTGCCAAAACACACACACACAAACACACACAAACACAAACACACACACACACATGCACACACACGCACACCCGCACACACGGATGTAAATAATCGTCCTGTGTGTATAATAATCAATTCTGCATGATCAATAAACCAGTTTCTTCTTGAAACATTTCATAAGCAGGCTCCACCCCTGCAGTAAGGGAACATCATTTTGTCTGTTCACTGGTGAGCATGCATCTGTTAACTATAGACATGAACCAGTTAACTGAAACAATCCATACTGGCTTTGGCCCGCTCCATCTCATGAAGGAAGTTATAGAACTGAGGTAAAGTCAGCTCTAAAGGGGGAGAGATGCAAACAAATATATTAAAATTATGAGGAGTCAAATAGATGCCAAAAAAGCTAAATCAGGTAAGACTTAGAATTTAGACAATGGATTTTAAGAGAGCTCACCCATGTACACATTTTCTGTTGTGTTTCCTTTTCTGACTACCAGTTTCAGCTGTGAGAGGAATGAAGAAAGTTCAATGAATGACAGGCCACCTTTACACCTGGCATTAACATGCGCGTACTGTGATCGGATCACAGTCGGAATGCACCACATTAAAAGCCAGGTGTAAACGCACCCAAAATGGAATGGATTCGGACCATATATTATGAGTGGTGTTTTCTATTTTGTGCACCTAATTGCAATCTGTTCTCTATCTGATTACAGTGGAGACACAATGAAATGCAAGGTTTAAATGGAAAAGGACAGGTGAAAGTCATAATCAATTACTCTAATAATTATCTGCCATTTAGAAAATGCATTTCTTCCAAGGTGACTAACAGTTCACCAATGGCACTGTTTGTTATCTAGAGGTCAGTTTGCATGCTCCAACATATTGAGCCATGGTGTATGTGAGGACAAGGTGAAATTGAATCTGGGTCACAACATTTCCTGATCCTGTGTCGTATTATTTGAGGCTGAACTTACAAACTTTATGTAAGCAACTCAGATTTTTATTGAATTAATTTGTAGAACCTAAAGTCATTGAATTTCAAACCTGTTGTACGTCTTTACTCACTTATAAGTTAAGGCAAGCATAAACGCTGCTTGAAATTGATTGACCCTTCGCTAAGCCCCGCCTTAAAAACATTTCTGACCAATCCTATCTTAGCAACTGTTGCCCCGCATTTGCCTTTTTACAATGAGAACCTACAGGAGTAATGTTTGTTTGAGTAGTTTTAAGTGGGATTTTATCGAAATGATCCAAAATAATTTAAATAACGTTGTTGCTAGGTCACTTGTTACAGTGAAACAAGGTACCTAGAGAGGATACACGTAGTGTTTTTTCTTTCTTTTAAAAAGAGCATACTATGGATTACAGTGTGTCATTCCTCATTCCCATATGAACATATAACATCAGGGAGGACATTTCCTCCAAGGTAAATTAATGCTAACAACTCAACATTAATTCATTTACATACTGATTCAGGTCTTAGTAAAGGTGATAGTACATAAGGAGTTCACAGCATCAAAATGAGTGTGTTATAAGACATTATAATCAGTTCTTTTCACTTACACTAATGTTATGAGGTTTGTAATTGCTATCCAGTGACGCTTTTCTCTTTTTATGTGACTGATGATCGTTTGCCTTGATTCTGATTCACAGTCCCCACAGTTTTTAATCAAATTACTGTAATTTAACAATTTCTCTTACAAAAAACTTCAGCTAAATATGCATTACAATGTCACTCTTCATTCCAGCTCACGTAATAATATTATCCATTCCGCTTATGAGAATATTTTGCCAAAAACCGTGTCGTTCACGGCAATCTCCCATTCATTCCAAAGGGGAGTTCTGCAGAGCTTGTCAGAGCAAGCAACCGTAACCAAGGGGGGCGGAGCTTAGCGAAGGTTCAATTTCTAATCTCTTATTCTGGTGCAGTTTTAAGTTTATTTTCAACATTGGCTCTGATTTGGAAGAAATTAAGAAGTTTACCTGTAGAAAAATGTTTCCAGTCTTTTGCAGCTCACTTGTACCAACAGTAACTGCAAAGAATTATATATTTACATAATTCACACATTACTCTTTACACTGTAAATAACATAGATATACCATGTAAAAATGTAGCCATTCCTTACCACCAAATTTCCACTCCATGTCAACAAGCTGATTGACCATCAATGTCTGTCCCACTGCCAATCTGGACAAAACAGGGTAGTGGACTCTCCACTGAAATAAATGGACATATAACATATGATATCATAAAACAGACATACAGTATTTTACAGTAACACCCACCCACCAGTGCATGGACACAACATAACAGAAATTGCAAAGTTATCCATGATTTCTCAAAATAATGTTTAGATGTACCTGGTCAGAGAAATGACTGGCCTTGTCCTCATTTAACCCTGTAATTAAGAAAAAGAAAAAAGATAACATTATCAAATATGGACTCATGAGCCATATTTTCATTATCAAATTATGGGAGTGAGAAAAAAATCTTACCTAATGAAAGCAAGTCCACCTTCACCTGTTCAGCTGTCAGGTTTCTTTTTAAAGCACCTGAGAGGGGAGGCATAAATTAAAGGAACAGATCAGCCAAAAATGAAAATTCTCTCATCACTTACTCACCCTCATGCCATACCAGATATGTATGACTGTCTTTCTTTCTTATCTGCAGAACACAAAAAGATTTAAAACAAAGATTAATAGAAAAATATTTCAGCTCTGTACGTCCTCACAATGCAATAACGGCACATACAGGCAGCATAAAGGTAATACATAATATTCAAGTGGTTTAATCCATGTCTTCAGAAGCGATATGATAAGTGTGGGCGAGAAACCAATCAATATTTAATATATTTTACTCTCAATCTCCACTTTCACATTCTTCTTTTGTTTTTGGCAATTCACATTCTTTGTGCAATCGCCACCTACTGGGCAGGGAGAAAAATTTATAGCAAAAAGGACTTAAATATTGATCTGTTTCTCATCAAAAACAATCATATCGCTTCTGGAGATATATATTTAACCAATGGAATCAAATGGATTACATTTATGCTGCCTTTATGTGCTTTTGGAGCTTCAAAGTTCTGTTCACCATTCACTTGCATTTTGAGGACCTACAGAGCTGAGATATTCTTCTAAAAATCTTAATTTGTGTTCTGCAGAATAAAGAAAGTCATACACATCTGGGATGACATGAGGTGAGTAAATGATAAAATAATTTTCATTTTGGGTGAACTATCCCTTTTACATTGTTTCTATCTGCACATTATCTGACTTTTGCAATCTGCATTCTTTTCTGATGAATTTTTTCTCTTGACTGGCCAACTGGCTATTACATTTTTGTTTTTACTTGCCTGACTTTTGACATGGTATGTAAGCATAATGCAAATGAAAACTGAAATAGATATTAAGCAAAAAGGGAAAGGGGTATCTTCACACATATGTAGTATTTATATATATATGATTTGATAGATTAGATGCTTCAAGAGCCTATTTGTTAAATTCTTCCATTTTTACAGTGTTTGTTGAAGTTAAAATATTTCATAATGTATGATTATATTTACATATTTACAAATGTATTACACATTGTATTCAATGTTTGAGTAACACAGTGAGGTTCCATTTGTTAACATTAGTTATGCATTAGGTATCATAAACTAACAATGAGCAACATATTTTTTCTGGATTTATTAATCTTGGTTAATGTTAGTTTATAAAAATTCAATTGTTCATTGTTAGTTCATGTTACTTCATAGTGCAGTAACGTCATGGTTACTTGTGTAACCTCCGTTCCCTGATGGAGGGAACGCGAAGTTGTGTCGATGTAGTGACACTAGGGGTCACACTTGGGAGCCCGAGACACCTCTGGTCTTTGATAAAAGGCCAATGAAAATTGGCGAGTGGTATTTGCATGCCACTCCCCCGGACATATGGGTATAAAAGGAGCTGGTATGCAACCACTCATTCAGGTTTTATGCTGAGGAGCCGATATAAGGTCCGGCCATTTCAGCGGGTAGTTCAGTGTTGTGGCAGGAGGGACACAACATCTCGTTCCCTCCATCAGGGAACGGAGGTTACACAAGTAACCATGACATTCCCTATCTGTCACTCACTCGACGTTGTGTCGATGTAGTGACACTAGGGGTCTCTATACGAAACGCCACAATTGGCTGAACTGTGTTATGTGAACTGGCGGTGTGTGGTGGACAGACTACTGTGTGCCTCATAGCCAGCACACCAGGTCGACACGTAACCTCCCCCAACATAGTTATGAGTGTCGAATGGCCCTTTGGGGACAAGTTGACTACTCAAGAGATAGAGACAGGCTTAACCCAGTCGTGGCCTCTTTTCCCCTTCTCTTTTTCCACTCCCTAAAAAAGAAGGGGGATTATCCGACTGGGCCGCCAGGTCTAGTCGGGGGGTGTCCCTCCCAAGGGGAAGACACCGCGGAGACCACACCTCACGAGAGGGGGGGATATTTAAGTGAAAGAATACATCACATGGTCTTTCCAACCATGTGGAGTTTCTTCAAGGTAGATCCTACCCAATGGGGGAGGAGTTACTACAAACATGGAGACTGGGGCAGAGGGGCTCTGCCCAAGGAAGACGCAGTTTGCCAACAGGGAAACGAATTAGCGGAAGATAGATATCGCATGGGGTTAGCCTTACAGGGAACCGCCACATGCGGAGCACCTACCCCAGAATAGGGCTCTTAGTTAGCATGTGTACTGGGCTGGCAGCGAGTCTCTCCGAAAACTCGACTGCCACAGGGCTCGGAGGAAGTCAACCAGGGAACAAACTTGTGAACACTACTGGGAATTAATGACGCATGTCTTCAGCTCAAAAGGAGGTGGAAGGCGCTACACCCGGCCGGCTATCCCGGGCTTATCCGCTTGTGTTGCGTGCCACTACCTGAGACGAAACCAGGTTGGAATCAGTGCTGAAGCGGTCTCATATGCATCAACCCAAGCGGGATGGCCACCGCTGAGGATGCCATATGCCCCAGGAGCCTCTGAAAAAATTTCAGTGGAATCGCTGTTTTCTGAACACCAACTGGGCGTGCTCGTTCGTGAGGCATGCTGTCAAAGAGACTGAGTCCAACTCCCAACCGAGAAAAGAGATGCTCTGAACCGGGAGGAGCTTGCTCTTTTCCCGGTTGACCCGAAACCCTAGTCGGCTGAGGTGTCCCTGTGTGCGCACAACATGTCCCGAGAGTAGGCTGAGATTAGGCCAGTCGTCGAGATAGTTGAGAATGCAAATGCCCACCTCCCTTAGCGGGGCAAGGGCTGCCTCTGCGACCTTCGTGAAGATGCGAGGAGATAGGGACAGGCCGAAAGGGAGGACCTTGTAATGATATGCCTGACCCTCGAATGCAAACTGCAGGAAGGATCTGTGTCGAGGAAGGATCGAGACATGGAAGTACACGTCCTTCAGGTCAACCGGCGCGAACCAATCTTGATGCTGGACGCTCGCCAGAATGTGTTTTTGCGTCTGCATCTTGAACGGGAGTCTGTATAAAGCCCAGTTCAGTACTCACAGGTCCAAGATTGGCCGCAACCCACCGCCTTTTTTCGGTACGATGAAGTAGGGGCTGTAAAACCCCTTCTTCATCTCGGCTGGAGGGACAGGTTCTATCGCGCCCTTCCGTAGGAGGATCTGTGCCACAGCTGGGTGCTCAGGGGCGGGAGACTGCCGCTGGAGCACCAAACCTGCCAAATAGAGTGGTGGACGGTGGTCGTGATGACGGCCGTGCACACCGGATACATGACCCAGGGAATAAGAAAACCGCTCTTGCTGAACTCTTGAGTACTGCAGCCACTGGGGCATGCAGCACAATTAAATGCAAAGGTAACAAAAAGATGGAGAGGTCTGCTTACCAGCTCCAGAGCAGCGGGTTTCGTCGTCCCTGGGATGCCTGCCTCAAGGGCGCTTTGAAGCCTTTCACAGGTTCTGGGCGGCCACGAGACGGGTGGCATCTGCTTCCTGTGGTGGGCTCCATGCCGGGGCCGGGCCGAAGGGGCGGGCTGCGGCGGAACCAGTGCAGTCACCGCAGGGGGACGCACTTGGCAACGAGCAGACTGGGTGCGGGATCTTGAGCCGCACCGGGGCAGGATATGCCGGATAGCCTGTTATATGCCGGATACTGTTCCACCGTCGAGAACTGCTGGGCAAAGTCCTAGACGGTGTCGTCGAATAGGCCAGCCTGGGAGATGGGGGCAGCAAGGAATCGTGTCCTGTCGACCTCACCCATCTCGACCAGGTTGAGCCAAAGGTGGCGCTCCTGGACCACTAATGTGGACATCGTCCGCCCGAGAGACCGCGCCATGACCTCCTTGGCAGACTTGCAGGAGAGCCATGACATGCAGGGCGGAGGCGGCTTGTCCAGCGGCACCGTAGGCCTTGGCCGTCAGAGACGACGTAAACCTACAGGCCTTGGATGTGGGCTTTGGGTACCTGCGCCAGGTGGCGGTGCTCTGCGGGCTTAGGTGCACTGCGAGCGCCTTTATCCACCAGGGGATTGCCGAATAGCCCTTGGCCGTCCCACCATCGAGGGTAGTGAGGGTGGGGAAGCTGAAAAGATCGGGACTGGGCAGTAAAAAAGTACCTCCCACGACCATGTCAGCTCTTCAAGCACTTCTGGGAAGAAAGGAACGGGGGCGGGGCGTGGCTTTGAGCGGCACCGCGAGCCCAGGAACCAATCATCGAGCCGCGAGGGTTCAGGGAAGAGCGGAGGGTTCCACTCTAGCCGACGCTCGTGGCTGCCCAGGAAAGCATGTCGTCATCTCCGCGTCAGCCTGTGACTGGGCAATCGTCCCCGAAGGGAGGAGCCCAGCTGAGGCTTCCGCGTCCGACTGGACAAGCCCGCTCTCCGATGCTGCGCTCGAGAGCTCATCACTTTCGCGGGCTCCGAATAAGAGGTCGAACTCGCCGTGAGACGAGCCGGCGGACTCATCGGGGTCCCCAAATCGCCCCCAGTGCTAGCCGCGCTGGCCTCATACCCGTGGGTAAAAGGACTGAGGCGGGGAGCCTCTGGGGTGGCTTGCTTTCTTACGAAGGCGAGCCGCGACCGCATCATTGCCATGGACATGTCCTCGCAATGTGAACATGACCATCCACGAACGCTGTCTCCGTGTGAGCAGTGCCCAGACACGAAAGACAGTGATCGTGACTGTCAGAAGGCGAGAGATAACAAGCGCAACCAGGAATAACACACAATCGGAAAGGCATCTTTAAAAAGACGCGTCTTTAAAAAGACGTTCCTTGTGTGCCGCTCTTTTAGAGAAATATACTCTTTTAGAGAAATATACTCTTTTAGAGCAATATACTCTTTTATTTCTGCCGAAGCGCCCAGGGGCATTCTCTGCAGTGAACCAGTGCAGAGGGGGGAGAAGCTGCTGAAATGCGCCGTCAGATCCAGCAGAGATGAATGAACGGTCGTGGGAATTCAGCTCAATGAGCATGACCATTCAAGAAAATCTGAATGAGTGGTTGCATACCAGCTCCTTTTATAACCGTATGTCCGGGGGAGTGGCATGCAAATACCACTCGCCAATTTTCATTGGCCTTTTATCAAAGACCAGAGGTGTCTCGGGCTCCCAAGAGTGACCCCTAGTGTCACTACATCGACACAACGTCAAGTGAGTGACAGACAGGGAACTAACAAATAGAACCTTATTTTTTTTTCAATGTATTAGTATACAGTATGTTGAAACATAATAAATGCTGTAAATGTATTGTTCACTGTTAGTTAATGTTAACTAATGTGGTTAACTGATGTTAACAAATGGAACTTAATTGCGAAGTGCTACCCATATTTGTTTATATGCATAATTTGTATGATTTACAAGTATCTAGCTAAAATGGTACTGTCTTTTTAAGAATACCGGCAGTTCAGCGAGTGTGTGCCTTTCGGTTGAGCGCATGATAAAGTTATGTGGTTGTTTTTCTTTTATCTTTTTTTTTTTTAACAACAACTGACTGTAAATATCAGAAATTAAAAATATTAAAAGAGACATTATGAAAATGAAATTGGATTGCATAGATCTCATCTTTCTACACACATTACATGAAATGAGTCAAAACCAAATTTTTACTCGCATAACATGTATTGACTTACGTGTACGAATATTTATTGTACGAGTTCTCAAATTCAACACTTTTGCAACACTTTTACCTTCCAACATGTATCCAACAGACATGTTACACTGGTCCATAGCCATGCTGTCAAACTGAGAATGTTGTGAAAGCAGTCAGTGTAAAAGTTTAATCAAACAAAGAGGAGTTGACCTTGTTGAATGCAATGTTAATGTAACTATGTCATATCAAGACTCAACTAAAACGATGGTGACAACGCGATCCACGACAACCCAGGACCCACTGCATCCAAATGAGCAAATTTCCTTCAGGGGCGTTCATGTGACACAACACGCAGTGAAAGGATATCAGTGCTAAAGTTCTTGTGCCACCACACAACTCAATCACTGGCGAGTGAAAATTGAACATTTACCAGCCAGTGGCTAATAACAGTCCCTTTTTAGCCGCATAGTGCAAAATTTGGGTTGCATATGTAAGTGATTTACACACAATGTAGAGGGCAGCTGGCTATCTGGTTTCAATGATATTTAATTCCTAAAAGCACAGGCAGTATAATACTCGTTGCATGTAAATGTAACCACACACCAATGCATACTAATTGGGCCTCTGCCAGGGATCAGGCAGTCTACATTTGTCATCAGGTCCAATACAAGGGCAATTTGCATATGTTAGAATATTTTAGAAGCACAATGCAGCAATTTGGTGAAAAATACAGTGAAGGAGCACTTACTTTGATTAGGTTTGCAGTATTGGGATCAGTGTTTAGATTAGTGCAAGGCTCAGGCTAAACATCTACATCTGATGTTTTCAGCAGGGCAAGGGAAGTGCATTATTCATTAGCAAAAATTCTGATACAAGTAAATGCTCCATGCATTGAGGGTCCTGAATGTTTTACCCTGAGGTAGCAGGAGGACACTCTTCATCAGACCCCTCAAAGGCCCCGCACTCATCCCATTCTCTCCAGCAAACTCCGTCAACTGGTGCAAGAACCGCTCCGACTGATGATCACACAAAAGCAAAATAACAGGGCCATGTAACACCATATGTTTCCAGTGTTGCCATACATTTTCACAAATGAATTTCCATGACCTCTCTTTTGTGATTAGGATTTTTTAAAATGTTCATTTAATAGAGATTGCATTCAATATTTTAGAGCTCAACAATTAGAAAATTTTCCATTTACTATGAAAGCTTCCATGACTTTTCTAGACCCGGAAATCCCAATTTTTCAAATTTGCTGATATGTCCAGGTTTTCCTTGACATCATGATTGTTCATCATCACTTTACCACAGCTCTTTCTTTCCTGTTATTGATTTAATACACAGTAATGGATGTATTTTTTAATAGGCATTCCAGAGATCTGGGAGTGTTGACTCACCTCACTGGGCTCTAGTAGGAACTGGTATAAGATCTCTGTCAGATCCACAAATTGCTGCAGAAAAAAAGAAAGTAAGATTGAGTGATTGCCTTTGAATGCAGGTTGCATCTGTTTAATATCTAGGTGTCAGGGACCACAAAATGCAAAAAGATATAAGACAAAAAGAAGACAAAATCAAAGTACATCAGTAGACTTCCTCTTAATTACAATGCAAATAAATATTAATTTCAGAAATAAAAAACATTGTGTGGTCTTATACAAGCCAATATATATATATATATATATATATATATATATATATATATATATATATATATATATATATACACACACACACAGTTGAAGTCAGAGGTTTACATAAACTTAGGTTGAAGTCATTAAAACTCATTTTTAACCACTCCATAGATTTCATATTAGCAAACTATAGTTTTGGCAAGTCGTTTAGGACATCTACTTTGTGCATGACACGAGTAATTTTTCCAACAATTGTTTACAGACAGATTGTTTCACTTTTAATTGACTACATTACAATTCCAGTGGGTCAGAAGTTTACATTCACTATGTTAAATGTGCTTTTAAGCAGCCTGGGAAATTGATGTCAAGCCTTTAGACAATTAGCTTCTGATATGCTAACTGAAGTAAATTGGAGGAGTACCTGTGGATGTATTATAAGACCTACCTTCAAACCAAAAGGAATCTGCCAAGACCTCAGAAAATGTATTTTGGACCTCCACAAGTCTGGAGCAATTTCCAAACGCCTGAAGGTACCACAATCATATGTACAAGCAATAGTATGCAAGTATAAACACCATGGAACCACGCAACCATCATACCACCCAGGAAGGAGATGCATTCTGTCTCTTAGAGATGAACGTAGTTTGGTGCGAAAAGTGCAAATCAATCCCAGAACAACAGCAAAGGACCTTGTGAAGATGCTGGAGGAAACAGGTAGACAAGTATCTATATCCACAGTAAAATGAGTCCTATATCGACATAACCTGAAAGGCTGCTCAGCAAGGAAGAAGCCAATGCTCCAAAACAGCCATAAAAAAAGCCAGACTACAGTTTGCAAGTGCACATGGGGACAAAGATCTTACTTTTTGGAGAAACGTCCTCTTGTCTGATGAAACAAAAATGTAACTTTTTGCCCATAATGACCATTGTTATGTTTGGAGGAAAAAGGGTGAGGCTTGCAAGCCGAAGAACACCATCCCATTCGTGAAGCATGGGGGTGGCATCATCATGTTGTGGGGGTGCTTTGCTGCAGGAGGGACTGGTACACTTCACAAAATAGATGGCATCATGAATATTGTGGATATATTGAAGCAACATCTCAAGACATCAGCCATGAAGTTAAAGCTCGGTTGCAAATGGGTCTTCCAAATGGGCAATGACCCCAAGCATACCTCCAAAGTTGTGTCAAAATGGCTTAAGGACAACAAAGTCAAGGTATTGGAGTGGCCATCACAAAGCCCTGACCTCAATCCGATAGAAAATTTGTGGGCAGAACTGAAAGCGTGTGCGAGCAAGGAGGCCTACAAACCTGACACAGTTACACCAGTTCTGTCTGGAGGAATGGGCCAAAATTCCAGCAACTTATTGTGAGAAGCTTGTGGAAGGCTACCCAAAACATTTGACCCAAGTTAAACAATTTAAAGGCAATGCTACCAAATACTAACAAAGTGTATGTAAACTTCTGACCCACTTGTAATGTGATGAAAGAAATAAAAGCTGAAATAAATCATTCTCTCTACTATTACTCTGACATTTCACATTCTGAAAATAAAGTAGTGATCCTAACTGACCTAAGACAGGGAATGTTTTCTTCGATTAAATGCCAGGAATTGTGCAAAAACTGAGTTTAAATGTATTTGGCTAAGGTGTATGTAAACTTCTGACTTCAACTGTATATATACTCTCACTACCCTCGATGGCGGGGCGGCCAGGGGCTATACGGCGATTCCCCCAGTGTATAAGGCACTCGCGGTGCACCTATGCCCGCAGAGCACCGCCACCTGGCGTGGACACCCTAAACTTCCGTCCAAGGCCTGTAGGCTCACGTCATCCCTGACAGCTAAAGCCTACAGCGCTGCTGGACAAGCCCCCTCTGCCCTGCACGCCATGGCTCTCCTGCAGGTCCACCAAGCCAAGGCATTGAAAGAACTGCAGATTGGATGCAGGAACTGTGCTCGGCGACCGACCTCGCTCTCTGAGCGACGAAGGTCACGGCGCGGTCTCTCGGGCGGACGATGACCACACTAGTGGTCCAGGAGCACCACCTTTGGCTCAACCTGGTCGAGATGGGCGAGGCCGACAAGACACGGTTCCTTGCTGCCCCCATTTCCCAGGCGGGCCTATTCAGCGACACCGTTGAGGACTTTGCCCAGCAGTTCTTGGCAGTGAAGCAGCAGACGGAGGCAATCCAACACATCCTGCCCTGGCACGGCTCAAGATCCCGCACCCCGTCTGCTCATCGCCAAGGGTGTCCCCCTGCGATGACTGCACCGGCTCCGCCGCAGCCTGCCCCTTCGGCCCGGCCCCGGCGTGGAGCCCACCACAGGAAGCAGATGCCACCCATCTCACAGCCGGCGCCTAAGAACCCACGGAGATCCTCAAAGCGCCCCTGAGATGGGCGACCCAGGGACGAAGGAACCCACTCACGTGGAGCTGGTAAAAAGACCACTCCATCCCCCGGTGGAGGGCCGGGCAGAAAATCTTTTGATGCCTTTTTGTTTGATTTCGCCGCATGCCCAAGTGGCTGCGGTACCCAAAAGTTCAGCAAAAGAGCGGCTTCCTTCCTCCCTGGGTCACATACCCAGTGTGTACAGTCGTCACCACGACTACCGTCCACGGGTTTTTTTCTTGCAGGATTGGCGCTCCAGCAGTGGCTTTTCCGCCCCTGAGTGCCCAGCTGTTGCACACAGCCGCCCCCGATGTGGCAGTCTCCATGGGTTACGAGGACAGGCCTCTTCCTCCCCCGTCCCAGGCTGTTCCGGGGGTGGTCACAAGGAGCCAGGTAAGTGCTTCGATGTCCCTAGACTCAGCATGGCCACGACATGGTGTGGCACCCCGAGCTCCATCCCGCCGTGAGGCCCCACCTGCCGGTACGTCCGACGGCGTTGTCCCCGTCGTCCCCTTGGTCCCCATTGCATGGAACTTGGAAGCGTGGCTCATGCTTTCCAATCCGTCGTGATGGCTGATCCGGACCGTCCAACTCGGCTACGTGATTCAGTTCGCCAGGCGCCCGGAGGGTTCAGCGGTATTCACTTCACCTTGGTCAAGAGCGAAAACGCTGCCACCTTGCGCGCGGAGATCGTTTCCCTCCTACGGAAGGGCGCGATAGAACCTGTCCCTCCAGCCGAGATGAAGAAAGGGTTTTACAGCCCCTACTTCATCGTACCGAAAAAAGGCGGTGGGTTGCGGCCAATCTTGGACCTGCAAGTACTGAACCGGGCTTTACACATACTCCCGTTCAAGATGCTGACGCAAAAACGCATTCTGGCAAGCATCCGGCATCAAGATTGGTTCACGGCGGTAGACCTGAAGGATGCGTACTTCCACGTCTCTATCCTTCCTCAACACAGACCCTTCCTGCAGTTTGCATTTGAGGGTCAGGCGTATCAGTACAAAGTCCTCCCTTTCGGCCTGTCCCTGTCTCCTTGCGTCTTTACGAAGGTCGCAGAGGCTGCCCTTGCCCCGTAAAGGGAGGTGGGCATTAAGGGACGACTGGCTAATCCTAGCTCACTCTCGAGACATGTTGTGCACACACAGGGACCTGGTGCTCTCACACCTCAGCCGACTAGGGCTTCAGGTCATCTGGGAAAAGAGCAAGCTCCTCCCGGTTCAGAGCATCTCTTTTCTCGGTTTGGAGTTGGACTCAGTCTCCTTGACGGCGCGCCTTATGAACAAGCGTGCCCAGTCGGTGCTGGCCTGTTTGAAGGCGTTCAAACAGAAAACAGCGGTTCCACTGAAACGTTTTCAGAGGCTCCTGGGGCATATGGCGTCCTCGGCAGTGGCCACCCCGCTCGGGTTGATGCATATGAGGCCGCTTCAGCACTGGCTCCAGACTTGAGTCCCGAGATGGGCATGGCGCCATGGGACACATCGCATGGCCATCACGCCGGTTGGTCACCATCTTTTCAGCCCTTGGACTGACCTCTCGTTTCTACGGGCAGGTGTTCCTTTAGAACTGGTCTCCAGGCATGTCTTGGTCATGACAGACGCCTCCAAAACGGGCTGGGGCGCTGTTTGCAATGGGCATGCAGCCGCCGGCCTCTGGATGGGTCCGCGACTGCATTGGCACATCAACTGCCTCGAGTTGTTGGCAATTCTGCTCGCCCTGCGGAGGTTCCGGCCATTGATCCAGGGTAAGCACGTGTTAGTTCGGACAGACAACACGGCAATGGTAGCATATGTCAACTGCCAAGGCGGTTTGCACTCTCGTTGTATGTCACAACTCGCCCGCCGTCTCCTCCTCTGGAGTCAGCAGCACTTCAAGTCGCTGCGAGCCACTTACAACCAACCTACAGCGGATGCGCTGTCACGTCAGGTTACCCTCAGGGGAGAGTGGAGACTCCACCCTCAGGTGGTCCAGCTGATTTGGAGTCGATTCGGACGGGCACAGATGGACCTGTTTGCCTCCCAAGAATCCTCCCACTGCCCGCTCTGGTACGCCCTCACCGAGACTCCACTCAGTGCGTTGGTAGACATGATCACTCAGTCTAGGGCCCCCTCTATGAGGCGCCTGTATGCCTTTAAGTGGCGTCTGTTTACTAAGTGGTGTTCTTCCCGACGCGAAAACCCCCAGAGATGCGCAGTCGGATCAGTGCTTTCCTTCCAGCAGGAGAGGTTGGAACGTACACCTTCCACCTTGAAGGTGTATGTTGCCGCCATAGCAGCACACCACGATGCAGTCGACAGTAAGTCCTTAGGGAAGCACGACCTGATCATCGGGTTCCTAAGAGGAGCCAGGAGGCTGAATTCCTCCAGACCGCACCTCGTTCCCTCATGGGACCTCTCTGTAGTTCTTCAGGGTCTACAGAGAGCCCCCTTTGAGCCTTTGCAGTCAGCCGAGCTTAAGGCACTCTCCTTGAAGACTGCCCTCCTGACTGCGCTCACTTCCATCAAGAGGGTAGTTGAACTGCAGCGTTCTCTGTCAGCGAAACGTGCCTGGAGTTTACTCTAACGTGATCCTGAGACCCCGACCGGGCTATGTGCCCAAGGTTCCCACCACCCCTTTTAGGGACCAGGTGGTGAACCTGCAAGTGCTGCCCCAGGAGGAGGCAGACCCAGCCCTGTTGTCGCTGTGTCCGGTGCATGCATTACGCATCTATTTGGATCACACGCAGAGCTTTAGAATCTCTGAGCAGCTCTTTGTCTGCTTTGGTGCACAGCGGAAAGGAAGCACTGTCTCCAAGCAGAGGATCGCCCTCTGGCTCATTGACGCCATAACTATGGCATATATCGCCCAGGACAACGCCCTCCTGCCACAACGCTGAACTACCCGCTGAAATGGCCGGACCTTATATCGGCTCCTCAGCATAAAACCTGAATGAGTGGTTGCATACCAGCTCCTTTTATACCTGTATGTCCAGGGGAGTGGCATGCAAATACCACTCACCAATTTTCATTGGACTTTTATCAAAGACCAGAGGTGTCTCGGGCTCCCAAGAGTGACCCCTAGTGTCACTACATCGACACAACGTCTCATTCCCTCCATCAGGGAACGGAGGTTACACAAGTAACCATGACGTTTTGTTGACATCGTCATGGCAACGAAGCTGTAAAATTGGCTATAACTTCTTACAGAAAAGCGACTGTATCAAACTAAAATTTTTTTAACACACATATTGTTTATGTCTTGTGGCTACACTTTTGAAAGAGTGAATATTTTCATGTTTATGGATTGGCCCCCAATCACTTCCATAGTCAGTGACTCACTGTCACCCAGATTTTTGCTCTTTTTTTTTTTTAAGAAAAAAGTCCAAATTAATTATTGTGGTAAACAATATTATTCCACAAATTCTGTCAAATGATCTTAACCCTTGTGTGTCAATAATAAAAAATTACTCAGAGGTCCTTCGATGTCATGTCCATGTCAGAAAACTGCCATTATAATATTATATATTAATATTATTTTCTACTTTCACTGACTTAATTTTTTTAACCAACATCAGTCCTTATCATAACTACCAAATATTCATTCATTTTCAGGATTTTAACCCTTTAAATGCCAGTTTGTTTATATAATGCCACTGTTGTTTTTTATGAAAAATAAATAATAATAATAAATTAATTATTTTCTATATACTAAATGCTAAGGGGAATTTTTTTTGGGGGGGGGGGATTATCACAGTCTGGGATATGTCAATGATTAGCAACAACATTGATTTTGATGCATTATTATATTTTGTGCAGTCAGATAAAAAAAAAAAAAAAACTCAGTACCTTAGAGGACAAAACTTTTCGCATCAAAATATATTCATATTATTTTCCACTTTCACTGACTTTTTAACCAACATCAGTCCTGATAATAACTACCAAATATTCATTCATTTTCAGGATTTTATCACTTTAAATCCCAGTTTGTTTACATAATGCTACACACACACACACACACACACACACACACACACACATTTCTTAATACACATACAAAACACACTCTGACATCCATACAATGCACCCACACAATTTTAGCTGCATCATTTATTACATTGGCCTGCAGTGCTCTATAATACAGCAAACAGAAAATAGGAAAAAAGCATGCATTTGCTCCATAGGCTAAACATGAGAAAAATAGCGCCATCTGTTGGAAAATATTTCAATTTAAAATTTTGAAGCCAGGGCTAATGCACAATATCATAGAATTAATGGTTTTATGCTTTAATGGCACTGGGATCAAATATTGCAGTTTTAATGGGTTTCATTGGGGACATTTTTGTCCTGAAGTTCCTGAGTGTAACTATTTTGTGTATACAGTGTAATATAGATGTATTTTAGGAACTGAGGTTGAAATATCAAAATTCCCCCCAAAATACATACCTTTGTCAAAATGTATGCTGCTGGCATTAATACATCCAAAATGATAGAAAAAACAAAAATGAAAAAGACAAAAATGTCTTTATTATACATTATACATTGTGAATCGCTTTTATTATATCTGTTAAATCCACTGTCTTGACTGAAAACAGGGTGTCGTGACATGCATATTTGACCTAAAACTATAAGCAACTATCTATGCAGACTATTATTTCATCATAGATTTGTGGTCTGGATTAAATGCCCATCTCGGACTATTTTAGGTATCTATTGATCGGGATAAATTTCATTCCAGAATCCAGATAGCGATCGGCTTTTATGCTGTCCAATTTTGCATTTAGGAATGCAATAAAGATACAGGCCTATTCTATATTGGGACTGATATAAGTTTGCAATGATCACACTCACTTAAGAAACCCAGGTAAGTTTGGCTAGCCAAGGCTAATGTTATGATCTTCTGACATAACCTCAGCTGACTTTCAACAGTTTCTGAAGGTGCGGTGGTCAGTTTTTCCCAAACTACCTTTAATGAAAATAAATACAATCTATTAATCACATATATCACAGTCGTTAGCAGCTTGTTCGCTACGTTGTGAGCATACTGAATTCTTCTTACCTGATCACTGAACTTATTCAGATTCTGAAAGTCAGTGCTGACATTGTCGGGTAAAGTATCATTCGTGAAATGTAACTGCAACATTGTTTCTTTGAAGCTCCGCAGTTGATACACTTCACCGAACTGTCACATCTGCTTCAACACTTCCGCTGCTAAACTAACGTGTCTCAGGATTCATCTCAGCACTTTCGCCATTCGCGCGTTCTGTAAACTTGTGATAAAATAAAATAATCGTGATGATTTCTATCTGTGCAGTCATAATCTGGATTTGCTTCCTTAGTATTTTTCTTTGTAAATGTAGATTAATTTAAAGTCTTTTTTCTTTCTATTAATTGTGTGCTGATATGCGAATAAAGTTCCATTACATTAAATATTTTTTTCTACACTAGTAAACGTACATACATTTCCATATGAGTATGAAATGTAAACACCAAAACATTACATGTCCATACATACAGTATTATAAAATGGTATAATATGATATATTACAGCATACTAAGTTTATACAAACTGGAGGTAGACCGATATATCGGTTTTACCGATTAACCAATTTAGCTAACCGATTGCCGATTAGTTGCTTTTTGAAACTAGCGGTTAACTGTAAAATGTGTACCAATATTTGCCAATAGTTTTTTCTTTCTTTTGTATTATTAATATTATTATTATTACTCTTTTTTTATTCCTCATCAATAAACATAATCTGCCGATATATAAAACTCTTCATCTGGTGTAATATACATGCTATAAAATGCTTAAATTGATAAAAACTTACATTTCGCATTGTAACGGAGCCAAGTCTACTTCATACCAAAATAAAATTCTCGGGTGATTTGGGCTTGTTTATAGTTAAAAGTCTGACACAAAATGTAAAATGTTCTGGTTATTTTTGGGATTTTGGTTGTACAATAAACTTCTTTTGGGATTTTGTTCATTTTAGATTTTTGTAGCCCCTCTACAGTATGTCTGTGGCTATAATAGTAAGAAAAGACTAAAACATTTTTTGTATCATTGTGACAAGGAGGAGGGCGTGACTACGCATGCCTGGCCCCCAGTTGGGCTTGATTAGCCCTCCTCCTCCTCACAATCATACTATAAATGGATTAAATAAAACTATGGGCCTTGACTCCAGCCAGGTCTCCTAAGCAACCAAATTGGCCCAGTTGCTAGAGAGGCTAGAGTCACATGGGGTAACCTCCTGGTGGTCGCCATAATGTGGTTTGCTCTAGGTGGGGCATGTGTTGAGTTGTACGTGGATGCCGCAGAGAATAGCGTGAAGCCTCCACGCATGCTAGGTCTCCGGTAACGCGCTCAACAAGCCACGTGATAAAATGCGCAGATTGACGGTAACTGAGATTCGTCCTCCGCCACCCGGATTGAGGCGAATCACTACACCACCAGAGGACTTAGAGCGCACCGGGAATTGGGCATTCCATATTGGGGAGAAAAAAATAAAATAAAAATAAATAAATAAATATATAAGACTATCGGCCAATTAATCAGTTATTGGCCCTTTCCACCACCTTAGTTATCATTTGGGAAAATCCACTAGCCTATCAGTCGACCTCAACAACATATTAACTACACTGTTATATAATTTCAGTTACATTTAATTTGTACAGTTCTGACCAGCTTCAAGAAACAAATGCAGTTCATATATTTGGAAAAACATGAACGTACAAATTTTATTTGCACAAAACAGAACCTCCAAAAACACGTGCTTGACATACACGTCTCATCCCGAGAAAGGGTTAAACTGTTGGAGGTAAAAGTAGCTTTTATTCAGTGGGAGTGCGATTCGAGACCCGGGAAAAGTCACGCCTGAGTACTGAGGCGAGAGACCCAACGGTCCCTGTGAACGAGACTCCATTTACATATTCGCCCTAAGGGTTTAAAGGCGTGTGTACAAGCAAAGATTAGTGTGACATACTGATACACTTTGGCAGTGGATTACTCTAACGGCACCATCTATCTCTGCTCTCAAGCTTTTTTAAATAACACTTCTCGCTTCTCCAGAGACAGGTAAGTTTCATTCTACTTCTGCATGGAGCTCTTTGGTGCGCGTTCTCGGGGAGAGATCAAGTGCAGCATGACCGCACATGTCTGAAAGCATAGACTACTAACTTAGATTTGATTTGAGTTAGTCTAAGTCATAGAATATATACAGTATAACTAGAATGTATATAATTTCCTTTAGTTAAACGATGGAATAGTGTGTAATTATCGAGCGTGCATGGCTGAGGCGTTCTGAAAACTGCTCTTATAGTTGATTATGTAAGTGGCGCGAGGAGGTAGGTACAGTAGATTTTGAGATTAAATCCCCATTTTCTTGCAATAGCTGTTTTGCAAGATTGTTGTTTACTGTTGTGTGCACACTGTAGAGAGACTTTACTTGTTGATTATCTCTATAAAATAATTTCTGATCACTCAAAGTCTATATTTCGACGTTCTCGTGCACATCCAGATGTTCCCATCGAACCGGTGAGAGTCGGCCGATTTAAGTTTTTATTTGTTTGTTTGTTTCCAGGTTAAATTAATTGCAATTGGTCAAAGTTTAGAGTATTTTGGAGGAAAATCAGGTGAAAATGAGCCTTTGAGAATATACTTTTAAAAGCAAAGCTTTTAAAGCCCCCCCACAGGTTAAGAAAACGTGATTGGTTGAAATAAAGTAGTTTTATGCACATTTCGCGATGCGAACATCTCTACAGGCCATGAAGAAAGCGCTCGCAGTAGTTAAAGTACTGTCTTATTAAAACTGGTTCATTGTGTTGCCTGCCATGTGTAGCGTCACGCGGATAAAGAAGGGTCTCGCGCGCGCTGTGAAAGTATCTCACTTTTACAATATTACTTACGATTTATATCTACTTTATTCAGTACATAAGAAATGTGGGCCCGTGTAATAAATAAGGGGCGCTCAGTGCAGGTGAATTCCGTGGCTGGGTGAATGTGAGTTGCGCGTGCATCTGAGCGAGGTAACGCGCTAATTGGGGCTGGTAGACTGTACGGCGGAGCAAGCGCAATGCCCGCAGGGCCTCTCGAAGGAATGCCGCGCCGTCTGTCACTTTGGTTTTGCGCAGATGCATAGAAATTACTCACACTTCAGTAAAAGCTCATGTAACAAAGAGACAACGCACTGATCTCAGAACCATGCGGGCATTTATATGTTGCTACAAATACACACATATAAATGTAATACAACCCCCCCCCCCCCCCCTTCACGTTAGGTTCATTCCACAATCTCTGTCATTCATCCAGACCTTTCATGCGGCCTCTCATTGTGTTCTCGCATTCACTCTTATTCACCTTTACATTTGCTCTCAGTTCTCTCACTGGCCTGTGGAGAGAAAGAAAGAGACTATGTGTGCGTGTGTTCCAATGCCTAGGTGTTTATGGGACTCTCAAGGAAAACATAAGCATTGTCATTGGATAATGGGCTTCTGAAATGAAATCCATCAGCTCAAGCTCTAGATGCCTTTATGTGTGTGTGTGTGTGTGTGTGTGTGTGTACTTGCACGCGCTTGACTTGCAAGCACAATATCATTTAGCTATTGTGTGTAGGATGCACCTGGAGGCTTGCCTGCATGTGTCCTGTCTGCGTATTGTGGCTTGTTGAAGTTGTTTAAGTCAATTTTCCTAACTTTCCCTATTCAGATCATATAGACTATTATACAACAGTTAATTCCTGTCCTCTAATCTGATTGGACAAGCGGTGTTCCAAGAGTGCTGATATTTAGTATAACAGCTGTTTCACTGTTTGTATTACGCCTGTGCCCTAGTGCCTATTACCGAACCACAGCCTTAGTACTGCTATTCAGTACAACAACACTCTTGCTTGTGTGATATATTTTTATTATCTTGCTTGTATATGTTAACATTAGTTGATGCATTATGAACTATCAGTTTAAAAAAAGGAGCATTAACACATCTATAAATGCTGTCAAACAATAATGTTTATTGTTAGTTAATGATCTCTAATACAGTTACTAATATTAACGAATAGAACCTTATTGGAAAGTGTCACCAAAATATTTGGAATTTATTTGTTTATTCTTAGCAAACAAACCAAAGAGAAATATAATGAAAGGCTTTATGTATCAGTGCGAGTGCTACTTTGTCAAACCATCTATTAAAAGTGGATTTGAGTGATACAGACAACAAAATGATGGGAATAATTTCTGATGACTTTTAATGACACAGAAACACATTTGCCACCCTCAATGTGTACCGTGAACATCAGCTGTGATCTGAAAGTATGCATGACTCTGTTGTGTGTGTTGTGTTGACAAGCCAATTGTTTCTACCTTGTGGAGGTTTGGACTACACAAGAAAATTAACTTATTAATACTTATAATTACATAAAGTGACGCTTTTAAAGTAATACTTAACCCCCCAAAAATATTTTTGTCCCTTCTATAGTGCTTTTTGTCCTTTTTGGAGCTTGACAGCCCCTGGTTGCTAAATTGTATGCGTTGGTTGTATGGAAAAGGGCATTGTGAACATTCTTCAAAACTAATGTGTTCCACGAAAGACAGAAAGTCTACTTTTCTGTCTTAGAAGTATAGTATAGTCTACTATTGTCTACTGTAGAAAGAACAAATCCTTTAAATAATATAGTGGCTTTGATCTTATTAAGTTGATACATAACCTCAGACTAATTTTTTTTAGACTGACATGATCTTGTAATGGCTTTACCATGACAATCATTACCTGAAACATTCCTTAAAGTTAAAACCAATTCATTGAAAGTCAGAAACTGGAAGTAAGATTCAATCACAACTGTAACACGGGGTGGATCTAGATAAATGCTGTTACAGTTAGGTCAGAAGAATGATAATGTAATGATGTCAGAGAAATGGATTCATTGTTATTTGATTGATCGTAGTCTTTATTTGTCCCAAGGAAATCACTTGCTGTGTTTTGTAGTTCCCGAAGGACAGATACAACAGGGATCCATTAATCTTTCATCAGAGGAACATACATTTTTAAGCACATGTACAGTATGTTGTTGTTTTTTATTTTAGCCCATATCTGGTTCGTATCTTTTGATTTGATATCTCTTACCTTGTTTGTCCTTTTGTTCCTTTTTTTTTTTTTTTTTTTTGACAGAATAGAGAAGAACTTAAAAAAAAGACGACTGCAACAGTGATGCCATCCAACAAGTACTCCTCCGCTATCATGGAGGAAAGTGACAAGATGACTGCCATGGTAAGACTGAGAAAGAGAGCTGGGATAACATTATATTTGCCATGCTTTCTTAAAAGGATATTTAAAGGAATAGTTCACCCAGAGATGGAAATTTTCTCATTATTTACTCACCCTCATGCCATTCCAGATGTGTATGACTTTAATTTCTTCTGCAAAACACAAACACATTTTTAGAAGAATATCTCAGCTCTGCAGATCCATACAATGCAAATGAATGCAAGTGAAGCGATCCAATCGTTTTTGTATGAGAACAGACCAAAATATACAGTAACTGCTTTTTCACTATAAATCTTGACAGCAGTCTCCTTGGCGATCATGATTTCAAGCTTGATTACACTTCCTTGCACCATCTAGTGCCCTGCGCATGTGTCTAGCACTAGGAAGTGCAATCGAGCTTGAAATCATGATCCTGTCTAGAGACCACTGTTCACTCTAAGGCAGCTGTGCACGTTGGCGGGCACACTCTTCTGATATTACTCCCACACAGATGGCAAAAGCATCCGCGCACTGCACGCCGACTCAAAGTTGTGTTGGAAAACCAAGAGATTTCTTGTATTAGAGCTGAATGCATGCTCAGTGTTTCAACTGGAGTCCAAGTGAATGTTCTGTTTTTTCAGTATGGAGCTGAAGCTTTGAGTGAAATCTTTTGTGTAAACAAAGTGGAAACATGCATTATTAAGTCATGAAACAACACATACAAATAACCGCATTTACAGTGATTTACCATATGCAGCTGCGTGGCCAAACAGTTAAATGTGCTTCATGGTCAATGCCAGTCCCGTGAGTGAATAACATAAACAGTCGCTTATGTCTTATGTGAATACAAACAGGTGCAACAAGAAATCAGGTATGTGTGGATCTGTGCATAAGACGTTGCAGTGTAAACGCACTAAAGCCCAAAGTATACTTCAATTTTGATGCGAACGCTCAGCGTCTGCATAAATTCGAACGCGAGCCTGTCAAAATATACTTCATTTGATGGTGCACGCTTACACAGGCGGTTGGTGAATGCACGCTACGACTGTACGAGACACCGGACTATTTCTCTTCAGGAGTTTATAACCATTAAGATGTCTTTATATTCCTTCAGACTCGAGTTATACAAATGCAGGTACCTCCAGATCTCCTCACACACGCACTCTTGACGTGCATCTACTGTTGTTGTTTTTACCTTTGTCTCCTGTTATTTATCAGCGATTTCGTCTTGTTCTAGTGTTTGTTCGTGACAGCAATGGCTCAAATGTGGGTGTTGCCACCTTTTGGATCTACTAATTTGTGCAAATAATTTCAGGTGCATGTGCATTCTGTGTGTTCAAAAATGCGCGGTTAGAAAAATCGGGCTGCATGCGTTCAGTGCTCGAGCACTATGCTGAAGATGAGATTTGCGTCACGTGTCCTATTTGCATCTGACTGAAGTATACTTTGGGCTTAATGCAGCCTAATACAGTAGATCTCTTGCTGTTGTTAATATTAATCAAACAACAATACTGAAAAGAAAGCCACTGACTGCTCTTTATTTATTTGTTATATATTAGCCTACTTTGTTCTTAGTTTAATTTATACTTAGGTTAGATTATTTGCCTGAATAATTCAAAACATTAAACAATGTTTACTTAATTGAAAAAAACACTAAGGCAACATGCCAGTTTTTTTTTATTTAAAAGGTTAATATGTACATTAATATTTAACTTTTTAAATAGTTGTAATAATTGTAAAAGAGGATAATCATTAGCATATTAGCCTATCCATTTTTATTGTGGTACTGAAATTTCAAATATCAAGAATTGTGAAATTGAACTGGTATTGGTACCAACAAAAATTTTGGTGTATATATATATATATATATATATATATATATACACTATATTGCCAAAAGTATTCGCTCATCTGCCTTTAGATGCATATGAACTTAAGTGACATCCCATTCTTAATCCATAGGGTTTAATATGACGTCAGCCCACCCTTTGCAGCTATAACAGCTTCAACTCTTCTGGGAAGGCTTTCCACAAGGTTAGGAGTGTGTTTATGGGAATTTTTGACCATTCTTCCAGAAACGTATTTGTGAGGTCAGACACTGATGTTGGACGAGAAGGCCTGGCTCACAGTCTTCGCTCTAATTCATCCCGAAGGTGCTCTATTGGGTTGAGGTCAGGACTCTGTGCAGGCCAGTCAAGTTCTTCCACACCAAACTCGCTCATCCATGTCTTTATGGACCTTGCTTTGTGCACTGGTGCGCAGTCATGTTGGAACAGGAAGGGGCCATCCCCAAACTGTTCCCACAATGTTGGGGGCATGGAATTGTCCAAAATCTCTTGGTATGCTGAAGCATTCAGAGTTCCTTTCACTGGAACTAAGGGGCCAAGCCCAGCTCCTGAAAAACAACCCCACACCATAATCCCCACTCCACCAAACTTCACAGTTGGCACAATGCAGTCAGACAAGTACCGTTCTCCTGGCAACCGCCAAACCCAGACTCGTCCATCAGATTGCCAGATGGAGAAGTGTGATTCGTCACTCCAGAGAACGCGTCTCCACTGCTCTAGAGTCCAGTGGCGGCGTGCTTTACACCACTGCATCCGACGCTTTGCATTGCACTTGGTGATGTATGGCTTGGATGCAGCTGCTCGGCCATGGAAACCCATTCCATGAAGCTCTCTACGAACTGTTCTTGAGCTAATCTGAAGGCCACATGAACTTTGGAGGTCTGTAGCGATTGACTCTGCAGAAAGTTGGCGACCTCTGCGCACTATGCGCCTCAGCAGCCGCTGACCCCGCTCTGTCATTTTACGTGGCCTGTCATTGCTGTCATTCCCAATCGCTTCCACTTTGTTATAATACCACTGACAGTTGACTGTGGAATATTTAGTAGCAAGGAAATTTCATGACTGGACTTGTTGCACAGGTGGCATCCTATCACAGTACCACGCTGGAATTCACTGAGCTCCTGAAAGTGGCCCATTCTTTCACAAATGTTTGTAGAAGCAGTCTGCATGCCTAGGTGCTTCATTTTATACACCTGTGGCCATGGAAGTGATTGGAACACCTGAATTCAATTATTTGGATGGGTGAGCGAATACTTCTGGCAATATAGTGTATATATATTAGGGCTGTCAAACAATTAAAATATTTAATTGCGATTAATAATATAAAAATATTTTTTTTGTAGTTAATAATGATTAATCTCAATATCTTTATAAACATGAGTGGACAAAATATGCTTCACCCCACCAACAGAGTTGAATAACAGAAAATGAACACAGCACAACTCAATTCAAATTATGTACAAAATATAGTAGTTGTAAGTGCATTATGACAGGATATATTTGCTTCTTTTTATGGAGTTTTGACAGACATGCAAAAAAGTCAATTGACAACTGACAACTCTGTGCAAAATACATCAAAAACTCCTCTTAGACCCCGGTCACAATTGTAATCGGTGGGATTAAATAGGTTAATGACAGTGTAGATTACCTGCTGGGTTCCAGCAATGTCTCCAACTTTTGCATTGGCTAGTGCACTATCAAACAGAGACACTGTGACAGAACCTTGGAGACAGCAGCAGCGTTTCCATTAGCCGGTAATCAGTACCACCACTCCCTATACGCATATTACGCAGTCTGCGTAGGGCACCAACTCCCTAGGGGAGCACCAGAAACTCCTCCGGCTGCCTTACTCGCACGTTATATGTTATTCAAGGACCCGATAGCAGTCGCGGAACACTTTGCGCTCACACAGCGCCTCGCAACTTTTGCCTCGCGCTCGCACTGTGCCTCGCACTGCAAGGCTGGTGTTCAAATGGCAGCTGTCTTGCCGCTGCAATCATGTTACAAAGTTCCGAGCTCTATCTGTGCTTTGCCGGCATGTTCTACTGCTGTGCTACATTGATCAAATGATTGCCGCAGGTATCAGCATAATGTCTCCCACCATCTGTTTTCCCGATGGTCAATGCATGTGACATTAGTGGCGTTTGCGTGAATTGACTCGCTTCTCATGAACTACTGGTTATTCAAAGGTTCATATTACGCGTTAAATGCGTTAAAAAAATGAGTGGCGTTAAACTAATTTTGCGTTAACGCGTTAATATCGTGTTAACTTCGACAGCACTAATATATATATATATATATATATATATATATATATATATATATATATATATATATATATATATATATATAAATTCTGCTCAGGTGGCCGAAGGTTCCACCCAATAGAAATAGGTTTTCTCAGCAACAACAAAAATTAGAGGGAACATTGCTAGAGACTGCAATGGCAAGCTGTACAGTGAAAAAGGAGTTATATTTTAGTCTGTTCACACCCAGAACCAGTTGGATCGTTTCAGAACACATGGATTAAACCACTAGAGTCTTACAGATTACTTTTATGCTGCCTTTATGTGCTTTTTGAAGCTTCAAAGTTTTGGTCATCATTCACTTGCACTGTATGGACCTACAGAGCTGAGATTTCTTCTAAAAATCATAATTTGTGTTCTGCAGAATAATGAAAGTCAGGCACATCTAGGATGGCATGAGTGTGAGTAAATGATGAGAGAATTAAAATTTTTTGGGTGAACTGTTCCTTCCTTTTCCTTCCTGTCATTACTGAATCACACTCATTCCAAACCTGTATGTTTTTCTTTCTTCCATGAAACACAACTGGAAGATAGTAGTCAGAATGGCATATCTTTCATTGAATGGTGACTGAGTCTAACATAGTGCCTAACATCTCCTTTTGTGTTCCATGGAAGAAAGAAACATCATTGGTGTATATTCAACATGAGTGTGAATAAATAATGACAGACCAGAACAATGTGGACACAGAAAATGCTGTTCTGAAGGAAGAAGTTGTTTATTTTACAAGCTGATAAAACTGGAACAATAGCTTCTGTGACACACAGGTGTGATTATATATCTGTAATTTGAATTATATTAGCCTTACTTTTACTTTCAGAAACACTCATCCGGATCATATACCTCTCTCCTACACACATAAACAGAGGTGTAAAATGGTGTGGATTTCTCACACATCACTGGTGTTTTGGGTGTTTGGAGTTCAAAATGAGGCCAAAGGTGCAGGGGAATTTAGGGAATTATAGAAACAGGGAAAGATAGAGTGCTTGTGACAGAGAGAGTGAAAATGGTTGTGTCTGGTTCAATTTGTGGAAGAGCTGCTCTAACAGATTTGTGCATTTAGTACTCGGTCCCTGATTCAACTTTGTCCCTGATTTTTAATTTTCAAACTTACCTTTTTATTTTTTGATGATTTTTTTATACCCTTTGAGACTGTAAATGAGGCAAGGCTCCTTTAGTCCTTTTCTGCACTCCATAGACTGCAGAGTGAAAGAGCAAGACATAACGAGAGTGAGTAAAGGAGAGAGAGAGAGAGAGAGAGAGAGAGATTGAGAGAGCAGGCTCTTTGAGCACTGCATCTGACCAGCTGCTTGGCCAGGCCGGAGAGAGGCACATACTGGCCATTCAAATACGTGCCGTGTAATTTTCGTGCACAAGCAAACTGAGAGGACAAGTCCCTACCAGCTTATTTTTATTATGCTTGCATGAGAAACTAAATGAATTACAACAGATTAGTAAAATTCCATCAAGCCAGTGTTCACTCACCCTCTCTCTTGTCTTTCTTTCTTCTGTGGAACACAAAAGGAGATGCTAGGCAGAATGTTAACCTCAGTCATCAATCACTTTCATTGCATCTTTTTTCCATACAATGAAATTGAAAGAGTGATCACACTGTGAATTTGGTGACAGGAGGTTGAAATTTCTGCTGCTTAAATCGGCCTGTGCTGACCAAAATGTGTACCACTGCCCCCAGTGGCCAAAACTGGAATTATTGTTAAATGTATGTGCACCTGTGTGATCCAATATCCATGTGAAATGTCCACAGGGTGGCGCCAAAAGGGAGTTGTATTTTTAGTTGTAAATAATGTAATACAGTCAACAGAACTGCATACTTTATTAACTCTACCCCCAAACCACAACCCCAAGCCTAACTGTCAGTGGAGTAAAAGTGTAATTTTAGAGCGAAAATTCAGCCTCCTAATCACGTTTACCATTATTTATGTGAACACACTTCCTGGTTTCCACAGGACCAGAACCTGTGTTTTGGAGATTGCTCGCGCAACTTGCTATCAGTAGTGCCATGTGGTAAAAGTGAACACATTTAATTAAATCCAAAAATGTCTGATAGGGGATGGTGCTTGCAGTAATTCATCAGAATGGGGTCGATTTAAGGGTACTTGAACAACTGGACAAAGCATGTCGATTTCCCATGTGATCATGTTGGAAAATTAATGGTGACTGAGACTAACGTGCTTGAACAGGAAGTTGAACAGGTTTGAAACAACATGAGGGTGAGTAGATAATGACAGAATTTTCAGTTTTGGGTTTAATATCTCTTAAAAGGAATCTCTTTTGACAGCACCTCTTTTTTTAATTCCACTGAAAATAGTTTTGAAAAACAAATACTGCATTGATGAAAATAGTCTTACAGTGTATGTCTGTGTGGTAATAAGGGTTTTGTTGTGTTTTAGACTTGCGTTGTAATCACGTAACAGTGCGCTTTTTTGAACTGAAGGAATCAAAATAATATTCTGTGGTAAATGACAACCTGTCACAGATTCTGTCAATAGAGCTTAACTTGTATTTTACCTGGAACATTCCGTTTGCCTGAGTTCAGTGTATTCCATATGTTCACATACTCTAAATAGGGATCTAGCATTTTCTGGAGGATTGTCAAGTGGATGAATGTGTGTTAACAGTTTTTGTCTTTTTTCTGGTAGTGGGTATGTGTACTCTGTGGTTCATCTTTTTGTGTTTCACTCATGAATTGAATACCATTCCACTCCCTTTGCAATTTTTGCACATTTCTTTCTTAAATTGCTGTTAAAACACCGTAAACAAATATTGTATTGACCATCTGCATTTTTTGCTGCTAACTAGTGTGTTATGTTTACATTTTACTGCATTTATAATTATATTGTAATATCATTTTGCACTTTATTCTGCACCAGATTTGTGTACTGGTCGGCATAGCACTGTCCTTTACTGTACCTATTGTCCTGTTTTAGTTATTATTATACTGGCTTGCACTGTTTGCACATGTGCACTTTATGTAGACTGTGTGGTCTTGTTTAGTTCTGTGTTGTTTTTATGTAGCACCATGGACCTGGAGGAACATTGTTTCGTTTCACTGTGTACCGTACCTTCCGTAAATGGTTGAAATGACAATAAAGCCACTTGACTTGACTTGAATAGTAAGTGTGTAATAACAGGCATTACTGGCTGAAGTAAGTTGTATTACAGGTTTAAGGACATGACATGTGCTTCCACTTTTTGCTCATGTTGCATCTTGTCTGGAATGATGTATTTCTGCTTTAACATAACCGTTACCTGATCAGCTGCTCCTCTGTGCCTTTGGCTCTGCGTGTGTGTTCACATGATTGATAAGCATGGTAAGCATGGACAAGCAAGGAATTCTGGGGAAAAAAACGGTGGGTTTTCACACAGTGCTATTACTCTCTCTCTCTCTCTCTCTCTCTCTCAGGGTATAAAGGGATCTGAGCCACCTGGTTTGATCCTCTGACTTTTTTCGGCCTTACAAAAGCTTGGAGCCCTGGGCTTGGGGCCACTTTAGGCAGGCCAGTGCAGGGGGTGTCATTAGGGGTGTCAGCAGAAAGATAAACTGAATGAATGAGGAGTCCATAAACCCTTTCACCTCTCCAGCTTCTTCCCATCTCTTTAAACTGGGAAACACGAGTGGAAGATCTTTGCTAGAGCATTTTCATTTAGTTTTATATAAGTTTAACATTATTTTTACATTAGGGAGAGTTCACCCAAAAATGGAAATTCTGTCACCATATACTCACCCAAATGAGATGTTAGGCAGAATGTTAAGGACTGACTGTTTCAGTCACCATTCACTTTCTATGTACACTGGGTAATGTTCAGTGGCTGCACACTGGAGAACGTAGGCAGATGTATTAGGTCATCCTGTTATTTCTTACCAACTGTTTTATGAATACCAAGGATTCGGATATACTACTCAATTGACATTCTGCTTTTGGCATACTAAATAGTAGGGATGTATGCATATTCGGATGTGGGGAGAAAGAGTCTCTTGGTTTAATTTAGTAAGTGCTGTCCCAGTATGTATCATATCTGGTGGCATGATCTGTGACTCATGTGCTGTAATTCAACATCATTATAATCATGTTCAGTATAACTGATAACTAAAAAAACTAATAAAATTAACTAAATAAAATGGCTTGCATTTCTCCAAGAGTTATTTCTCCATAAGATAGTTTAACCACGAATAGAACTCAGCCAAAATGTAAAAATCACTCACTTGTTCACTATTCTCTAAAGTGATTGACACACACAGTGCACTACATAGGAATGAGCGATAGATCAGTTCAGACTGTGGTTAAGGGAAATGAATAAATAAAAGCTAAATGCCGGCTGGTTAAAGTTATATCTATGAGATAGTCAGTGACACGGAGCAGCCGTGAAAAAAATAAAATAAATTTTTTATCTTGTGCATTGTGTGCTGTAAGCAGTCGTGCAAGGCAAAGCGGCTGATGTCTCGTGAACACAGGCGCTGCTGCTTTGGTCTGTTTGGCCTCACGCCGCCTTTCTCCCATTGAAAATACGGAACCTGCGGCTACCGAGGAACCATGTAAAACTGCCTTTCGTTACATAAAGTTTTAATTATGACTGGAAAGGAGAGGATTCACACGATAATAAGCCATTGCTTTCTTTAAACATGAAGAAAAGAGAGTGTAAAGATGCCGCAAAGCCCGTCTAATGCTTTTCAGCTCCAAAGTAAATGAACAGCGACCGATCAAACAAAAACATAATCTATATTATAGTATAAAAAAAACTGATTGACTTTTCCACAGAGTTCAGACATAGTTGGCAAATGTTAACTGAGAAAATGTAGACATGTGAATTTCTGCCACAGACATTCTTTTTTACATGCAGTACTCATTTAATTTAATTATCAAAGGTACAAATCCATTTTTGGCTCAAAAATCCCTCATTCTGAATGGCCTCTGTGTGTATATGTTATTGTAGTGTTTCTCAAGTGGTAAGTCATGACTCATGACCCAAAAATGGGTGGCATAAAAAAACTAAAATGTATAATTATTAGGAGTGTAACGATTCGCTCTAAAGACGATTTGATTCAATTACGATTCTTTACTTAACGATTAAGATGCATAGTGAAATCTGAAATTTGGTCACAATTTGGTTCGATCTGATTATTTTGGAACGATTAATAATTATTTTTAAAAATATGCTGAAAAAAGATTCAAACTTTTTACAGAACATTCGGAATTTACACCAATCAGCCAGAACATTAAAACCACCTGCCTAATATTGTGTAGGTCCTCCCAGTGCCGCCAAAACAGCACCAACCCTGATCTCAGAAAAGCATTCTGATATTCTTCTCACAGCAATTGTACAGAGCGGTTATCTGAGTTACCGTAGACTTTGTCAGTTCGAATCAGTCTGGCCATTCTCTGTTGACCTCTTTCATCAACAAGGCATTTCCGTCCACAGAACTGCCTCTCACTGGATGTTTTTTGTTTTTGGCACCATTCGGAGTAAATTCTAAAGACTGTTGTGTGTGAAAATCCCAGGAGATCAGCAGTTACAGAAATACTCAAACCAGCCCATCTGGCACAAACAATCATCCATGTGATTATCTAATCAGCCAATCATGTGGCTGCAGTGCATAAAATTATGCACATACGGGTCAGGAGCTTCAGTTAATGTTCACATCAACCATCAGAATGAGGAATAAATGTGATCTCAGTGATTTGGACTGTGGCATGTTTGTTGGTGCCAGATGGGCTGGTTTGAATATTTCTGTAACTGCTGATCTCCTGGGATTTTCACACACAACAGTCTCTAGAATTTACTCCGAATGGTGCCAAAAACATCCAGTGAGCGGCAGTTCTGTGGACAGAAATGCCTTGTTGATGAGAGAGATCAACAGAGAATGAACAGACTGTTTTGAAAAGTAACTAAAGTAACTCAGATAACCGCTCTGTACAATTATGGTGAGAAGAATAGCATCTCAGAATGCTATTCTGAGATGCGGGTTGGCACTGTTTTGGCGGCACAAGGGGGACCTACACAATATTAGGTAGGTGGTTTTAATGTTGTGGCTGATCAGTGTAGACAGCACAGAAATGCACCAGACTTGAGCACTAGAGTCACAGATGGTTTTAGGACCAAGGAGGATTGGCTTGTATGTGTGGCTGCATATATTAACAAATAAATGCATCACATGATATGCATAGTGTAACGCTGGGGTCTAGGAGTGTAAGAGGAAGAGAGGAGACGCAGGAGTAGATTCTTTAAATCCTTTAATAATCGCTGGAGTGGAAACACACAATAAATCTTAACACTAGTAATCACTGGAGTGGAACAAACTATAACTCTAAACATCAAAACTTAACACAACGTGACACTTCAAGGACTGGGTAAAACTAGAAGATATTTATACAAAAGGAACTAATGAGGGAATGGAATACAGGTGAGGATAATAAGAAACAGATGGAAGTGATGAGGGCAATGCACTATGGGAAATGAAGTCCAGGGGGAAACTTCAAAATAAGAGTCCTTGAAGAAGATGATGGAGACAGACTGTGACACATAGTAGGTAAAGGATAACATAATGTCTGATGCAACACAATTACTTGATACAAATACACAAAAAGATGGTAAATCGTGAAATAAGCATAATAGATTTGCATATCATGCAATGTTAAGATTTATTGCACCAATAATTAAATATGAATTGTCATGTGCAGGCAGATAAGATCCATGTTTAAATCGAGCAGGGTCATAGAATGAAAACGATCTATTAGTAGTGTGTAAAGGCGGTTATATGCAGGATGTGGTAACCGTGAGTTCCCTATTCATTTTGTGATAGGGAGAGAGGTACCAGGCGGCTGAATGGAAGAGCCTCCGCTTGTCTAGTTCCTTCACGAGAATTCAATCCCATATTCATGCAGAACTATTTGCAACACACACCGTGAAAGATAAAAATGGTGTTGATGATGGTGATTCTTAAATCCCATAATCGTTGCATCTAAATTTCTTTGATACTGTATATTGATGCACTGCGATGCATCGATGCATTTTTACACCCCTAATAGTTATGATTAAACAAATACTTTAGGCTTGTAGAAGTGAAGTGAAAATGCTTCCCATAATTTATTTAATTGAAGTCAAAGGTTCACTTAAAAAAAATAATTATTCAAAACATTAATCTAACAACTGGCAGTAAATTCTGACATTTAGAATGGTTGTTGGCAGTGTGCGTGTGTGTTGGCAAGACCTCTGATCCCCTGCAGCACAGCTGTGGTATGAAAGATGTCTGGCATTCCAGTGAACGGTTCCAGAAATGCGACAGCAGCCTTTATTGTTCCCACATTCATGAACAGTTTTCTGTCCGTGTGCACTTACTCAGTATTTTTCAGTGCTTATGCTATCTATCTATCTATCTATCTATCTATCTGCCTGCCTGTCTGTCTGTCTGTCTGACTGTCTGTCTGTCTGTCTGCCTGACTGTCTGTCAAGCAAGCAAGTAGTCAAATGCATTTGTTCATTGGCTTTCAGAAGTAGGGATTATCAGGATGGTCGACTAGTTGTACACCAACCAACGAGTTGATTTGTGTGGTCAACTATGTTTATTTTTTTCTTTATTTAAAAAATAAATAAATTATTATTTAGTGTTAATATTTTGCACAGCAGCACAATGAATTTAGATATGCAATGGGATGAATTTCAGTACGTAACATCTTGAAAAGTGTTTTAGCAGATACTCTCTCTGAGAAGTTGCATGACCAAATTAATCTGCTTTACTGTAAGAACCTCATAAAAAACAGATCTAAATTCAGTGTGATGGATATATGATTATAAATCAGCATAATCATACCTGTTTTTCATAACACATACTAGTCATTCAGACACCGGCCAGCTGATTATAAAAATAGTAGAACTGCACATCCTCAGTTTGAAATGATTCAGCATTTTTCATTCTTAAATTAATTCCTACAAGCCTTCCAACACACGCAAGCATGCACGTCCACACACACAAATTCAAACATGATCCTTTTCGCCAGTGTTCAAATGCAAAAACATACTGTATTTACCTCCAGAAGACAAAAATGTGTGTATCCAAATGCTCATAAAAACAGGCACTTAAGCGATCAGGGCCTGCTGAGGGACTTTTGAAAAGCCATCAAGGATTTCAACCAATCCATATGTAATGAAGGCTTGACCAAACCAAAAACTATTTAAGCATGATTTAAGAAGGTCTCTGAGAGCATCTTGTGTGCTTTAATGGAAACAAAGAAATTTGACTTTTTATACAAAGTAGTTAAAATGGTCAGTGTCACAAATTTGCCTGTTTGGTTTGTGATCTATAAATAGTGCAGAATTATTCATATTACATCATAACGTTTCTTTATTTTAAATGTTAAGAATCCTAAAACTTTTTGGACTCCACTAGATGTTTAATTGTTGCTGCGCTCTTTGAAAGTAACAATGACATCTGTGCAAATACATTAATTCTATGCAGGGACCTGCTTGTGCTGGCGTGCTTTGTGCTCGTAAATGATTCTGGGATCAGAATGAGTGCTGTGTTCCAGTGCCAGTGATGTAGCGAAAGTGTTTGGGCCTGCCCTCCATTAGTATCTCTTTTTATCAATGAGAAGAGTACATGTTTGTACTGTTACACACCCACTGACATGCAGACAAACACAGGGATTTAGCTCTGTTATGGCTTTGAATGTATGACATTGAAGTGCAAGAACTTTTTTGAAGGTTTTGGGTCTTCCAAAAGTTGTGTTTGTTTCCTGTAACCTTTGAAGCTTGTAAACAGGACGTCTTGTTTTTCAGGCTGCTGTAAATGGCGACACATCTGTAGGAGAGGGACTGTCAGAGAACGACAGCGGGCTGGAGATGACCAATGAGAACAGCCCGCTGACTGCGGCAGAGCCACCCTCACCTTTCTGCCCCAAACAGAACGGAGGTGCAGCCTCACCCGCAGGTACACAAACTTTTAATAAAAACCAATAGCACATGTTCTGGGTTCAATACAATTTAAGCTTTATGGACTGTGTCTGTGGCCGACTGTCAGTTACCTAAAAAAAAAATCAATTTCCATAAATTTAAATTCGTCCCTAAGTTTGTAAAAGCAGTCAAGATTCCATAAAAATACTGTTCTTTAATCTTTCCACAACACCACACAAATAGACCTGTGGAATTTGCATAATAAAGAGAACATAAGTTTACTGTTCAATGCAGTGAATTTTACACAAGCAATGCTTTAAATAATGAAGCAACTTCTCGAAGTTAAAATGCTGATAGTAACTACAAGCAACACAGCACGCTGTCAGCATGCATGAACATTGCATTTCTCTATTAATTCCCTTTAAAAGCACCACAGAAAAAAAATATTAAACTCACTATTTTGTTGTTGGACGATTTGTAGAACATCCTTTATTTGACTACTGTCCTCTGACTTCTTTACATCCATCATCTTCAGTAACCCTCAGTCATTCAAATGCTCCCAAACAGATGATTAAAGTCTTTTTTTTTTTTTTGGTGGATATGAGTCTGGTAGATCGAATTCCTCTGTTATATTTTGCAGTTTGTGTGTTTAAGCCCAAGTTTCATGTGAATTGAAAGTTCATGGTCACCTGGCCAAGCACCACATGGCCACCATCTTTAACCATAGTAACAGCCAGTAATCAGCCAGGCACAAGCGCAGGAGATCTTCACATTTTGGCTTACACTGAAAAACTCTTTTAGATTATATTTCTATACATTATATATGTACATACAGTATATACTGAGTTAACTTCCGTGATTATGCTAATGCCAGGCAGCGCTCATTGTCAGTGTTTAGTTTCAGTTTCTTCGGCAGTCTGCATCAAATAAATGTAGAGAAAGTTCTATCTCTCCTACAATGTGCATCCATTTCTTAATTTGTTATTATTTATTGCATGACACGACCTTATGCAAATACTTGGTACAGCTGTTATATTTCACGTTTCCCCCATTCTGATGCAGTGCTGTTTAGTTTACAACCTCCAGAGGTGGTTTGAGCTATCAGATTTATGTCCGTCTTGAATCCTTCTTGGAGGGCATTTACACTTGGTCTATTCATGATTGGATAGCAATCAGTAAAAACACATGAAATGACCAAGTGTAAATACCAGGGCCATATTAGCACATGGGCTTACCAGAGCTTAAGCCTCAGGGCCCGCAGCTCTGGGGGGCCCCAAACTCCCGACGTTCTTGAGAGGGCATGTATGTAAACACGTTCAGTGGGAGATGCTGATGTAAACACAGAGAGGGTGCGCAATGGCTAAACCCATCCGTGAAGCGCATGATCATCAAGTGATAACGTTTCGCACCCCGTTGGTAAGTACCGGGGCCCCAGAGCACCTTAATGTGGCCCTGGTAAATACCCACTTAGAAGTTGTAAGTGCATTTTTGTAAACATGATTTTTGCTTGTTTTTACAACATGAAGGACAAGTTTAAATTATTTTTTTGTGGTGATCGACAGCATGCAACAGATCTTTCGATAGATTGTAGTTGTACTGAATCTAAAACAGTGCTTTAAAACATAAGTATCTGTGTCTGACATTTTTGTAGGCCTATACCTAATATACAGTATACCTCTCTCTCTTTGTATCAGATGAGAGTGTGAACAGCATTAGGAGAAAGCGATCCCGCAAGCGATCTGATACGGAGGAAGATAGTGCCTGGCACTCCTACTACAGTGAGGTGAGAGCTTAACGACATATCTGATCTTATCAGTCTGAATGAATAGTCCAGCACTAAGACACATCCAATCCATTCCCATCCAAGCCCCTCTAACTTCACATCAATTTTAATGCCATTTCCACAAGATAAGGGTGGAAGAGAACAATAGTCACTGCTTCATTCCGGAAAGTTATTTTTGTTTTTTAGATCAGTGAATGTGCTGTAACATAACTAAAAAAACAAGACATCATAGGACCCCCATGGTCATGGGTTATCTGAAATATAAGGGAATTCTGAAATTACCTGGAAAAGCCATGGAAATTAGTTAAATCTTAAAAAATGTCACAGAACTTTCTACAGTGAATCTATATAATATAAAATATGAATATAATATTGGCTAGATATTGATCTTTGTGAGTGCTTAGGTAGAATACAAAACATCAGTGTGTCTGTTTAGGACCTTATGGAGACATTTGTCCACCCCATAAATCTCTATAAAATGATTTCTAAAAAACCCTTTTCCAATAATCATGAACAGTAAATAACGTCACACAGGTTTGGAACAACTTGAGGAAGAGTACATTTTAATTTTCGCTTTAATTCCCTTTTATGAAACAAGACATGCAGAAAAGTTCATTGTGCAACAATCCTGGTGCCCCTTTGAGCAAACACTCCGCTGTATATACTACATGCACATTAACTGGAAACTGTGTGCATGTGTATGCATGTCTGTGTGTGTATGTTGTGACAGATATCTGAGCCTACAACACATTTCACCTTTCAAGAAGATAATAGCTATTCCATCACTACTGTAATGGTTCCTTGCAACCAGATAATTATGATAAGCAGGAATTATTTTGATCCTTAATGTGTTAGTGTTTGTGGGCATCTGAGGTTTTCCTAGAAAGTATAAACAAAAATTATGCAACCAGTGCAAAGAGCAAAAAGAAGACAAAGACAATATTAAACTGATTTAGTTCACAGACCCACCCTGAGACCATTTAATATTTTATTTTACACTCTGCAAAGGAGCAAAAAGCAGCAAAACCATTTGATACCAAGTATTCTTACCATAACAATTATTACCTCTCTTTAGAGGCATTAGAACAGTTTACAATATTTACAATGTAGTGGGAGACAAATTAAGACAATTCTTAATGATGCTCCAAACATAAGTTCAGGAGGAGTCTTTTCATGTAGGCCTGCCAAGCATATCTTAAGGAAATATAAGCTGCTGCTTTCCTCACACTGGTGACTCCACCTCCCCATCACCAACTTTATATTTCATAATGCCTATACCAATAATTATTCAAAATGTTTTTTCTTGTTCTTGCTTTCGTCAGATCTCAGAGCTCAAGTCCAGTACCATGTTCGAGCCCCTTCATTACGAACAGCATGCCAAATCCAACCCTTTAAACTCTATAGACCTGCTGGCGGGTCCACAGTGGGGTGCTATATAACAAAAAAAGTTTTGCTTAAAACATTAAAGTCCCCAGAAAATTAAGTCAAGCATATGAGTTATCATTTGAAAGCTTAGAATCTGAACCATCACTTTTGCATTTATGTTACATAAAATAACAAAATAAGATCTGAAACCATTCGCATAACAAATTAGCGCCCCCTAGTGGTAAGGGGGTACAAATCTTAATATGAATATAAAGTCTTCTACTTAGCACTTAAATAGACAAGTCATATATCAAATGAAAGCTCTCATTCTCAGGAATGTGTTATGTGCTGATCATTGCTGCTGTAAACCCAAAGAAGCCAAAAACGTTATATCTGCTCTTACCTTAGGCAGTTTTCTAAAAAATGAGTAATTTTTTACTTGTCTGTGAGCTTGCTTGGCTGAATAATCCAATGTTATATCTTAAATGTCCAAAGCAAAATATACCATCCAGCAAGTAAGGCATACTAAACACATCATCAGAAAAATATGTTATCGACTATTGATGGAGGATCTCAGCTTTCCAATGACACTTTGATTGAGCTTCTAGTCCACTCAGAGGCTAAGGTATTCAATGAAACAATGAGGCATGAACTGAAAATTAGACTTAATGTCTATGGACGGCACATCTGTGAGGGTTGAAATTTGAGCATCACCTAAAAAATCACATTGTATATTGTGATAAAAGGTGATAGAGGAAAAAAAAAGTGATTTTGTTTTTTGTTTTTTATTTTGTATCACACTGCCCTAACACGTATGGAGAGTTTAGTGGAAGTACTGAGGCTTATTGCCATGGTGTTATTGTTTCAGGAAAAGGCTGATGTGGGGTCCAGTTGTCAGACGGGTTTGCGCCAAAGGCCCTGTCCCAGGACTATATTCCAGGCTGGACTGACAGCTCACACTAAACCACGCAACAGAGAGAGGGGACGCAGCAAACAGGGCCACATCAACCTGGTATTACTAACATTCATACATACACAGCCTCTGTTCTGTCTATCAGAAAAGCCGAAATCAGGGCTAAAGAATAACATTCACCCTTGTGGCACATTGAAAACAACAAAAGAGGATTGAAGTTGTCATGCCACTGTCAGCATCCCACATTTAACTCAACACCTTTAAGTAACGCCGTCTGTCAGCCTGTCTGTCACTTTAAATTGTTTCTGCCCAGCCAATAAAAACAGCAGTCTTGGTATTGTAAATAGATAAAATCTCCCCCCTTGCCCTTTTTTTCTTTTTCCTGTGTCCCACATTTGCCATGACTTGCACAGTTTCCAAGTTTGTTTTGTCTGTGTTGTGGCGGGCTGAGAGAAAGCAGTGCAAGTGGGTGTGGCATCAGGCCTCAAAGAGCCATTTAAATGAAAAATTAGATGGGGAAAATGAAATGTATAGGGCATGATAGTGAAGTAACTGAAATGGGGTGTGGTGTCCTTGCAGTGCTTGAGCAGAGTGATGGTCTAAAAAGTGCAGTTTTGGTACAGGTGAAGACAGGGTCTGGTCCCCTCATCTGAAGGGCCAGTGGACCAGCTAGAAACCTGCTACTATGGGTTAGTTCCAAAACCTAGTAAGCCTAGGTCTCCTACCTACATAGGCAGTTAGCATCCTTACTGAATTTGAGACGATTGGAACACTCTTTATAGGTGGCAACTCCATACATATTCAAATAACGTTCTACGCAGTGCACGGGAGACTCGACACGCAACTAAGTTCATTCCAGGTTACATACAACTTACGTTTTTTCGACGGCATCTGTGACATGCTTTCACGGACAATAATTTTGACTTGTATCTCAGTTTGTAAAAAGAAGCAAAACATTAGCTGACAGAAATGTACCTACAATTGGAAGTGTATTGGGGCAACCAGTATGCATTTGCCTCATAGACTCCCATTATAAGTGCAAACTGTCAAGATGCTATTTTTGGTTTGTTTAAATAAACTGAGGTTGAAACTGTTGTCTGTGGTAATTGACTGCATTCCACAGATACTGTTGATAAAGCTAAACTTACATTTAACCTGGGATAAATGATCACTGATGAAAACAATATCTTAAACCAGCCTAAGCTTGTCTGCTGGTCCCCCAGCCTGGTCAGACTGGTCTGTTTGCTGAGTGATTCTCACAAATCCTGGTCCTGTTTTACTCCTGTTTAAAGTGTATTTTTAGGGCCATTAAGGTTTTTAAATTGTGACATTATCTTCAAGATGCACATTTTACTCCAAAATGCTTATTAATGCAATGGAAAAAAGATGATCATTATGACATTCTCATTACCACAATGTGGGGAAAAAAAAATATTATTTAAAATGTATTTAAGTACTTGTACATCTTACTAGTACTCCATTGTTACTGCCTTTCATTTTCACTGATTTTATACATTTTTTTTATAGTGAATATAGTATTTGCTAGATAGAGTTCTTAGGTAGAAAAATAACAATGCAAAACATCTTAATGGTCCTAAATAGAAGCTTCATTTTCTTTACACAAAATGTAATTTTCTGTGTTTTTTTATTTATTTTATTTTATTTGTATTGATTTGGGGTTAAGCATAACTAGGACATTTTCTTGACTGGCTTCATGAGAATCACCCTGTCTGACCCACTTGTCTGCTGGTCAGACTGGGAGACCAGTTTTGGATGGTTTAAGCTGTATGTTTTTAGCATGGATATCATGATAGTTATATATTCATTTATTCGCTTGTCTGACAAATATGTCCAGTTTCTCGATCTCTCTGCTAATATGTGTTTGTTTGTACTCTGTTGTGCATAATGTAAAAAAATGTATACAGTAATGTCTAGTGTTCCACAGTTTTAGTGTGACTGTGTATACTTCCCCTTGAAGTTATTTTAAATTGCTGTTTTATGTCAGCAGAATCCAATTGTTACAAGAACAAATTCTTGTACCTGACACGTATTGGCGAATAAAAGGTATTCTGATTCTGTAGGTTTATAGTGTTCTCGAGGGTCCTGCTCTGGAGCTGATGGAACAGGACTCCAAAGACTCTGCACAGAGCAGTGCCACCTCCACCTCCACTACTGAAGCAGCCAGCCAACCTGAGTACAAGGTACATCAGACACCCACCCACACGAGTCAATCAGTGTACATCCTTACATTCATCCTGTCCTGTCCTGTTCCTCTTTATACTCATTCACAAACAACCCACAATCACCTGCCTTTGACATATAACAGTAGCCAGAATGGCTCTGTTTAAAAGTGATGATAACAACTTTTGTGTTTATGGTCTATTCTCTGGTTTGTGAGTCACAAAGCCAGGCAGCTGTGCATTTAGAGAGCAGCGATGACCAAGACAAAGAGACATTGGAGCTCATCAATGGGGTTTTTGTGGGTTATAGCGACTGATTAAGTCACTGTTGACCACAGACATATAAATACTTACACAAACATACACTTACAAACTTACACAGGTGAGGAAACAACAGCAGTGTTGAAATGGTACCTGATTGATTGAGAATCGTGCCCAGACAAGCTCAGTGTCAGAGGTTTTGCTTGTGCCTCAGTCCAGGCTCAACCCCAGCTCTCAGAACACTAAAGAGCGCTTCATGTTATATCCTTCTTTCTGTAGTTTAATCAAAGCAACGTGCACAACGATAATGAAAAAATGTCCTCTAATTAAAATAGTCTAGTCATCGGTTTTGTTCGGAATATCAAACTACCATACCACTTTTACTATTCCAGCAGTAAGTATTGTAGTATGTATATTGTACATAATATGCAAATTTTCTATATGCAAGGAATACTCAGATGACCTATTATATTTGACCTACTATAACTGTGCCATATACAACAGAGCAACTTCAATGTAGCATACTGTACTACTGTTGCGTTCTAATGCATCCTGTTTCAAATACAGTTTATATAAAGTCGTAGGCAGAATGCAATATACACTATATATAAGCTAGTATTCCATTCCTAACATGCCATCATCTTTTCACTCTTGTATAGTTTAAAACCAGTATGGATTTCATTTGTCCTGTGGGACAAAAAATAAGTTATTTAGCAGAATGTCCAGGCTGCTTTTTTCCAGACAACAACAGTGAATAGGAACTGAGCTGTCAAGCCCCAAAAAGTACCAAAAAACATCATAAAAGTAGTCCGTATGACATTCTATTTCCAAGTCTTTTGAAACCATAACCTCAGATATCTGTGATAGTGTGAGAAATCGTTATTCACTGAAACTCTTGAGTTCCGTCCGTTCAAATTTGGGTTTGTGATACGCAAAATCATATACAGTATGTTTCGAATTACATGATTGTGAGTTGGTGGTGACAAAATTTTCATATTTTGTTAACTATCTCTTTAAGTACTGCATGTTATGCTTGGATAGCATATCAGGAGTTAATTTCATTTATCTCTCCTCTCTTACCCAGGATAATAAAGGTTTTGGTATTGGAGAGTTAGTGTGGGGCAAGATAAAGGGCTTTTCTTGGTGGCCAGGGATGGTGGTGACCTGGAGAGCGACAGGGAAGAGGCAGGCCTCCCATGGGATGCGCTGGCTACAGTGGTTTGGCGATGGAAAATTCTCAGAGGTAACATACAAAACTAAAGTTTCAACTAGGGCTTAATACCACAATTTCAGTAGTCGAAGTAGACAAATACCATTGAAATTTCACTATTCTTTGATAGCAATTTCAGTGCCACAGCAAAATGCAATTTGCTGTTAAACATGTTCCTTAAAAAAAAAAAAAAAAAAAAAAATGAAAAAAGTGTAAATATTACCAAAAAAATATAAATAAAAAAAATAATGGGATGTAGCCTTTAAATGTTTCTCAGTTAAGATTACTTCAATTTGTTATTGTTCAAGTAAACAGTCAGTAATAAAATGAAAGTTGATACAAGCAATAGAATAGATGTAAACAATAGAATAAAAATAAGCACACTTTTCTGGTAGTTTTTCAGGTATCTAATAGTAGTATCAAGTATTTAAGTCAAAATTTAGAAATACAAAAAATACAAAAGGAGTCAAATAAAAAATAAAATACAGAAATTATTGTTATGAAATACTTAAATTATTATATCACAAAAAGTCCAAAACAGCAAATTCAAAACAGGACATTTACACATTAATTAATTAGATCAGTTATTCTCAAATTGTATTTTTTTATCATGCCCCCCTTTGAAACAGGAAAATCCTTTTTGAAGTTTTTTTTATTGCAAAACAACTGCTTTAAAAAATATAACTGCATTTTCTTGTCACTCTGATAAATTACAAAAGAAGTGTTATTTAAAATATACAAATCAAAGGTGCAAGCGTTCATTCTGTTTTCACTAGGTGGGTTTCCATCCTTGTATTTTTATGTACATTTTCTGGATATTGCATAAAAATTGCTGAATGGAAACACCAAGATGGCAAAAAAATCTTGCATAAAAAACGTTTATGCTCGTTTGAGGTGGATAAATGTCGATAAGAAGAAATGTGCATAAACTACGATGGAAACACATTTACCGAATAAACTCCTACTGAATATATTAGGAATACAAGATGTGCATAAAAAAATAATTAATTCATAACTAGACTAACCAGTGGACCAATCATCTCATCTGAAATGTTGCTCTGGTCATCCTGAAATTACAGTGTCCTGAAAATCCAAAGCTTGTTAAGAGTTTGCAGAGTAAATAAGTCGAATACAAACTTAAACTGTGTCGAAGAGCAGGTTTATTGACACTTTTGAAAAATAACTTACAGATCCGCACGGTATAGTCATAAGAATGGAGAGACGCACACACACATAGTGCTCCCAGAACTGTATGATGTACTGTAACTCCCAGACATCAGACAAGTTCTTTACAGTGTTTGGTCTGCATGCTCTAAACCATGAGTATTTTATTAAAGAAGAGTCACAGCGGTTAATGGAAAAATAGTTAGTGTTTTGCTAAATAATGAAAAAGTGTGGCATGCCCCACACTTTGAGAAAAACTGCATTAGGCTACCATCATTGTTCAAACTCTAATGGTTACGTGCTGCTAATAAACAAAGCATGTGGTGAAGGCAGAAAATGTTAACTTGTGTTTACTGTTTATAGAGTTTCCATCTAGACACACTGCCACCTAAAAAAAAATAAAATAAAATAAAAATTCAGGAACAACATATTTCTGTTTTTGCTGAAAATTACCCTAATTTTTGCAGCAGGCATGCACCAGTAATTTTGTAGCCACTGTGTTCAAACCATGACAGGAACTACAGATACTGTAAAATACTATTTACTGTTTTTTTTACATTTTACTGTTGACTTGGAACTCGTTCTTTTGACATAACTTGTCCCAACCTAAGTTCTCCTATTGTGTGAATAAATAAAAAGCATTTGGCTTCATCAAATAAGAGAGTCATATTTTGCAGGTATCTGCTGACAAACTGGACTCTATCACAGCCTTCCCAAAGTTTTTCAACCAGTCATCCTACAACAAGCTGGCCTCATACCGCAGAGCCATATTCCAGGCCCTGGAGGTAAGACCAGTGAGGAATCTCTTTTAATTGTTATTGAAAAGCACTAAGAGATTATTGTTGCTTTAGGGGGAGTTGGCTACTGCACAGCAGCTTACCACACCTGAAGTTGATTTAGCAGAGGACAGTGATACAAATATGCACCTGCTCTTCCAAAATATAGAAGCATGTGCATGGTTTCTGTTTTGTTTTGAACAATGTGTGTGTGAATGAGATCAACAGAAGACTGGGAAAACACTCATCTGAAAACTCTGGAATTCCCCAGAGGTTCCTTAATTATCTCTCTCCAAATCGCACCTTCGAATAAACTGAACAAAAGCCTCCAAGCCCAGACATGCATCAGCACTACAGGACTGGCTGTTCTCAAGTCTCTCTCTCTTGCATTCTCTACAGAGCATGATTAACAGTCTGCAATTTTTCTACATTTTCCACAGAGAGGATAGTCTTACTGAATGTTTGTTTTTGAGATACAGCACACATATCCAGTATATTCACTTTTTCTGCCCCCACATTTGAATGTCTATCTCAGTCAAGTATTTGTTTTCAGGATTTTCTTTACACTGACATACAGTTGCAGGAAAAATTTTGCAAACACTTTGGATATACCTGGATTTCTGCATAAAATGTGATCTTCAAAATCTTCAAAGTCATAACAAATAACACACACTGTAAATAGTGGTAACTTGCAATTGTTATGATAAGAAACTATTTCTACTCGATCTGACCCTTAAAAATATTTTTTGTTGGTTACCTAATGTGGTCAAATTGATTCAGTCATATTAAGTAATATTTTTTACTTAAATTAAACCAGTTCATTTAGATGTTCCTACATGAAGTACATTTAACTTCTCCAAAATCTAAACTAAAGCTAAAGCTGACTCCACACTAGCAGATTTTTCCAGTGATTTTCAGGTGTGAGCTTCATTAACGTACCGGTAATTGCCGACTAGGCAGAGGGAAACGAAGCGCACATTAACGTTTGTCAGCGGGAGGTCTTTAGTCACTTGTACTTCAGGACTCCCTGCTGAGTTAATGGCTTCCAAAACTGAAAAAGCACATCAGGCTTGCTTGAAAAAATCATTCTGTCACCGAGGCGGACTCTTGTGTTCTCGTCAAGTGACCAATGAGCTTCTTTTTTTACTGAAGAACTGACAAGATGCCAAGCTGTTCTGAATGTTTTCATCTGTTATCGTACTAAGCTGCATATCATCTCAAGTGCTGATTGTAATCCAAAGTGATTCTGCTACCAAGCATTTTTCCTCACTAAAATTAGTAATGAAATCAGAAAGCAGATGCACAACAGTCTGTTTTTATTGAACAAAATTTCTTTACTCACTGAAAGCTGCATATGGACATATGTGTTCTACGTCAAGCCTCGAGGGGATAAATACACTATCACACACTTTCACAAGGGAAAGTTACTCCATAAATCACATCCTAAATCACTCTTTTACAATTGCTTATGCTCATGCGGTACTACTGTTGTTATTTTGGCAAGCTAACCGTGATAAGGATTAAGAGAGAGAGAGTTGCGGTGAGTTGGTATGTTTTTCACCACTCCACATTTTATATCAAGTGTGCCATACTTCCGACTTTAGACAGCGAGATCTCAGCAAAACAGTCGGCATTTGTGACACCCTTGACCAAGATTGATTTTGTTTTGAGTCTGCTAGTGTGGCACTGGCTGAATCTGCAGTTTAATCAATGAGATGAGATAAGAGAGCTGCCATTCCCAGATAAGAACACTGACATATTTTTGGTTTAATTTTCACAAGAAGCTTTGCCTGATGCTTCTTGTGAACCATAACTTGAACAAAAGAGATCTCAGATCACCTACTGTAAGATCAAAAATTGTTGACTTCCATAAAGCTGAACTACTGTTCTCTTTCTATCTTGTCCTCTTGCTGTGTGTCCCTCAGGTGGCTAGTATTCGTGCAGAGAATACTTTTCCTCCATGTGAGTCAGACAGTCTTGAAGAGCAGATAAAGCCCATGCTTGACTGGGCTCATGGCGGCTTTCTGCCCAAAGGTCAGGAGGGCCTGAAACCCAGAGAGAATGCAGGTGAGAACACATTATAATGACAGCAATCCTGTGACAGTCTAAGTTTTACTTGCCAGTCACATCTCAAACCCAATCCTTGCATTTGTAATGAAACTGCTCAGCGATCAGAAGTAAAACATAAAACCATGACTTAAAGGTGAAGTGTGCAATATTTAAAATAATTCCTCATATCTAATATCATAATTTACTATACAGAGAAAACTATAGGTAAGCCATTCGTAAAGATTGATTCCCCTGAAAAGTGTAAAACCTGTAGCTCTGAGGCAGCGAAAAGGTCTAGCATCACTCGTTTGCTGATTGCAGATGGATGTTTTTTAAGTCGCTTTGGATAAAAACATCTTCTCAATTACTAAATGTAAATGTAAGATGGTTTGATATTTTGTTATAAAATGAAATGTTATCAAAAACCACATTTTTAGTGTGGCTAAAGTGTCCAAAAACATTTTTGGGGTTACTGCATACACAATCTAATTACCAGTGGACACAAATCCGGCATGGGGAGGAAACGATCAAAACGTTCTCTGCGTTCAAAGTATGTACAGTATTTGATGAAAGACACTCTTCTCGGTAAGTAAAACAGGTCGTTCTTTTAGGTATGCATGTGAGAAGTATGAATAGATACCAGATTTACTTCATCCGGGGACGTGGGTGTTGACACAGTGACCCAAATATATGACATGATAACAACAACTGCAAAAAATAATTACTCTGGTGAGCACCATATACTGTATATCAATTACAGTTAAAAAAAAAAGGAGCCTTCCTACTCATGGTTCACCACTTTTCTTTTAAATTCAGCGTTTTGAACATGACATCTCCTCAGCTCCAGAGGGATTATGGGATAGTCTAGTGTCTTCTCCCTTTCTCGCTTACTGTTTGATGAAAACTGTAGATTCGGACATACTACTCTTTTGGCATATTGTTTTTGGCATAGTAGGGAAGTATGGAAATTCAGACGCATTGAAGCACAAAGAGACCAGAAACTTTAAAAATAAAAATCAAAGCAAAATCAAAATAAAGGGCCAAGATGAACCATCCCAGCCATGACAAATAAGAAACTCAAAAGCTCTTAAAAGCATTAAATGCAGGCACTGGCAAAATTTCAAACAATGGCATCTTGTTAAGTCATAGAAAGTGTTAGCAACAGGAAAGTAATGTGACTTGTTATTCAGGTTTTTCTCCAGTCACCGAAACTGTTATTACATGTGGGAATGGTATGAATTAATTTCTCGTCCTACAGACGGTAGCTTATCAGTCAGATGCATCTTTAATTTATACCAAACACACAGAGGAAAATGTCATTTTCATCTGAGGTAAAACAAATTATTTTCACTTTTTCCCATGTCTCATGTTGATGTACCTTACATAAAATTTTAGTAAAAAAAAAAAAAAAAAAAATCATATGAAGGCACACTTCATATATGTCTACAAAACTACAAATCTAATTTCAAGCATGTAAGCATAACCTTGTAGATCAACAAAGGTTTTTATGATCATAAACACAAATTCAGTCAAAGTTTCAATACAAATGTTTGTCAAAATGTTGATTGGTAATGTGTAATTTGAAAACATGAGAAGAAGAGCTTTCCAATAAGTATAAGAGCAGAATAGAGCTGGGCGATATGACAATATATTATATATTGTGGCGATAGAGATTAGAGCAAAATAGAGATTTTGATATTTTCGATAAAGATTTTTCTATATCGTGTATATCACAATATGTAAATATCCAAGTGCGTGGCGTGTGCATATCTATCATCAGGCAAGACTTCACGTGAGACTGAGGGAATTGAAGAGACATGGGCAGGGTTTTCAGGCATTGAATATTTCAGTGAAATTCAGCAAATTCTATAACATTTCTCTTGCATTCGGCGCTTCATAAATGCTAAATTTGGTTCTCATCTGAAACATGCATCTGTGTTTCACAGAGTATTGTGCAATATATCTGGAGCACGCAAATACGCGCAAGTGCGGCAGGCTTCCTGATATTTGTGCTCCAGAGACAGGAGAGTGTAGAGCAGGTTCACTCACGCTACTCAATATTGCAGATCACAAAACTTGCGTGTCCCATTTAAATTCTAGTTCAAATTAGTTTTTTTTTTTGTTTTTTTTTACCTTAAAGCACTATGAAGGAAATCAAACAGCTAGACGGCCCAACAGTCTAACTACAACATTGTTATGTGCCAAAATATATGGTTTTTAAACTAAACATTATCACCTTTACTAAAATTCTGCTCAAATAATATTAGATATTAGGAAATAGACCTGCCAAGTTTGCCTTCAGATATTCATATTCAGATATTCATTTTCTCTATAGAGATGGCTTAAATTATTAAGTGTTTATTTACATTGGATATTTGTTTACTTATGTATTATTTTCTTTATTGCATTGCTTTGAGAAGATGATGAGTTTTTTGAGGAAAGTTTATAATAATAATAATATTGGTCAACAACATATCAGACTGAAATGCGGCATAATGTCAAATTTAGTACTGATTTATTAAATTTAGGTTGATTAAAACCAAGGAGAGTTTTTGAAGATTTTGGTCATATCGCCCACCCCTAGAGCACAGTATAGAATGAGAGAGAGTTTGTGTTTATCACTGATAGTGATACTCTTCTTAAAAGCTAGCAGAGCCCTCAGGTGTCAGAGCTCAGTCCAGTGTTGACAGGTTACTCTCACACTTATCAGCTTAAAAGCTCTCATTGGTGTCTCTGATCACACACCTCTGTTTGGGGTACATTAGAGATCATACATCATGTTTCAATGGCCCTACGCTCTGCATTTGTAGGGTTGTGCTTTCAGAGGACTACCTCAGGGCTGGAACCTATAGCTTGAGCTATGATGGCTTCAAGTAGTTTCCATCATACTAAACTGAAACTGCTTCTCATTCATTCACTCAGAAATCTGCACCAGACACGCACACATGGATATATGTGTATTTCCTGAATGTTTCTGGGTGGTGGCATAACAAAGAAATTTCATTGTCAGCTCCTTAGAAAGTAGTAAATGATTTATCTTTCCCTTTCTTCTGGGAAAAACTATGAGTAATGGATCTTTCAGTGACTCCAGTAGCTGGGCTTGCCATAGCCCTGCCAAGTATGGACATATTTAAACATGTAGTCCTTATGTTTGTTTAGTAGTCGTATTATGTATGACCGATCAGTGAAAAATGTGCTGTACGACAATACAGGGTTTACATTAGGTCAAATTCACTTATACGCGTGCAATAAATAGATTTTTTTCATTCTGTTACAAAACAGAGTGAGCTGCCTCCATAGGCAGCATTTTAAGGTATCATAGGTGTAGAGTTGCCAACTGTCTTGTATTTCGGCCGAAATTATGACATCCCGCATGAGACGTCTATTATCACGTATTTTAGCAGATGGCAAAAGGTCCCATATTGAAGACTTTGTGTCCCATATTGAAGTGGAAAAATGCTCAAGGGGGACCAAGGGTCCGACAGTGAAACGCACAAGGGGGACTCTTCATTGGCGTGCTCCCAATGTGAAGGCTGACCCAAAAGTTAGGCAGATAAAATTATGCTACTGTACCTTCTAAGATACCTCCTTGTGTCTAAAGTCTAAGGCAGCATCAAATGTATTCTTTGCAGAGAAAGCAATCTCGGAATGCATTGCGACAAGTTTAATGACAAACTAAATCCGAGATGACCTACAAAGTGAGATACATTTTTATTATAAAAATACATATAATTCATTCAGTTCTGAAAAAGTGTCAATCAAATAGTTCAATATAATTAAATCCTGACTATTTAACCCAATATTTGTGTAAAAAAATAATATATATATATATATATATATATATATATATAGATAGATAGATAGATAGATAGATAGATAGATAGATATATTTATGTTTATTAGAGTATTGCGTTGTTAGCTTAGCAACATGGTAACACGGAACTCTGTTGAAATAAATTGTGAGCAAAGTCTCCCTTTGCGAATTGCTATTTGTATGATGCATGGAGTTGTGTATGTAGAGTGTTCCAAATCAGTCACTTGTGAAGTGATTACAGTCAGAATGCTACCTCAGAGGGAAAGGTAGCTCACTAGGTTTTAGAACAGAATGTCTTATTTCAAAGGTAAATACAATTTACTTGTCTCATGCTTACCAATTCACTGACATCACATTATCTAAAGGCAGCATTCACAGCATTGACATCCATATCAAACAAGCACAACCCTGGAAGCTTAACTGATGTGGTATCCATTGTTGGCAAATGTTAGTGTGTCACAAGTTTAACTGGAACCTGCTGGTTAAAACATAACTAACTGCAATTTGATTTCCCCAAATCATGCCAATTGGTTTTATATAGCTGATACTCTAGGGGCATTTAAAAGCATTTTAGTACAACACAAAGCTAATGAAGACATTGAGAATCAAAACTACGTGTGCTGAGATGAATTTCGTGGCAAAATTTCTCACCGCGATGTCCCACCAACTGGCCCAAGTTGAAAGAGGCCACCCCCATGACAGTAGGATGTTCTGTTGCAGAGATATTGTTGTTGTTCCATGGTTGCTAGGGTAACCCATATGGTTGCTAGGCAGTTTCCAGGGTGATACTTATCAAGGCTCCTTGCTATCCTGAGTGAAAAATGTCAACCCGGAAGTCTCTACGATGTTCTGGTGCAGAGAAATATGTTTTGCTACTTGGTTGCTAGTGTAGCCCATGTGGTCGCTAGGCAGTTTCCATGGTGATACTAAGAAGGCTGCTTGTTGTCCTGAGTCATACAAGCCAACAATGAAGTCTCTACGAGACTCTGATCCTGAGATACCCATCTAAGCGATTTGGAATGGAAGTCAATGGTGTTTTGTTGCTAGGGTGCTCTAAATGGTTGCTAGGACATGGCTAAATAGTTTCCACGATGATACTTGAAGACTGATTGCTCACTTAATTAAAACAAGCCAACTCTCATGTCTCTAGGACATTCTGATCCAAAGATATTACACAGCCATTTTTAATTGAAATCAATGGGGATGGTTTCTAGGGTGCTCTGAAGGGTTGTTAGGGTGTGGCTAATCATTAAACAGAGTGATTCTTATTGGCTGCTTACTAACCTGACTCAAAGGAGCCAATCCACATGTCTCTAAGTCATTATGTTCTGAAGATAAGTTAATGGGGGGGTCACATAAATGGATGTTAGGGCATGGCTATGCCATATCCAAGGTGATACTTAAAGAGTGATAGGTAGCCCGATTTAAATGAGCTCGACCCCATGTCTCTATGTCATTCTGATTGGGAGATATGATCTGACAACTTTCTTGCTTTGACTGCCATAGTAGGAAAAAAATCCCTTCCCATAGTACGCTATGGGACAGTTTGGGACGTTTTTTTGCCCCCCAGGGGTGCACCATACCCCCAAATCCTTAGAAAAGTCATAGTACAGGTGTTGTCAATAGGCCGGTCATTTTGACACCTAATTCGTGGGTCTACTACAAACGGTGTGGGACGAGTTAGGTGCTGAAATTTTGTACTGAATAATAATAATAAGTATGTGAGATTATAATAGTGATGCTTTGCTCTGCAAGCACCACTAATTATTATTTTGTAATTTATAGTCTGTTCTGTTGGCTTGATCCTACAATGTTGTCAGATGTGCTGTGTGAGAGTTTTAACAGTCTGTCTACTTGTTCATGGCTCTCTATCTGTCTTAGTGAATCTCACAGAGAAATGTCTTTGTTCATATTTCATGGCAAAATCATATTTTGCATGAAGAAAAAAAAAACATTACAATTTGACATTATTTTCATTACAGTTAAGCACCCCCTCCCTCCTCCAATTTCTTGTTACTATAATTGCATCTAATTCTCATTACTGCAATACAGTAATATAAATCATCTTGCTATCTTTAGCTAGCTACTGAAGTAGTTCTCACAACATAGTGTATAGCCTACACTGAAAAAAGTTAACCTGAAAAATGTGCTTTATGTGGTAATAATGAACTGGTTTATGAACTGGTTTGATTCAAGTCAAAAATTTGATGAATGTACAAAATTATTTGGGCAAAATCCTGAATCAGTCAGGGTCTCAATGTCTCAATGATTGATTCAGGACTTTGCCTGAATAATTTTGCACATTCATCAAATTTTTCAGTGTAAATTAAATTAAATTCAACAAATACCACCATCATGTATGCTTACAATTTCAACTTTGTACTATTTAAGTAATATAATATATTTAAGTAATATATAATTCTTTTTCAGAATATAGTACTGAGATTTATGTTCCCTGTCTGTCACTCACTCGATGTTGTGTCGATGTAGTGACACTAGGGGTTTGCTCTTGAGAGCCCCAATCACCATTGCTTTATTCAGAAAAGGCCAATGAAAATTGGCTAGTGGAATTTGCATGCCACTCTCCGCCCCGGACATACGGGTATAAAAGGAGATGGCATGCACCACTCATTCAGACTTGTTCTTCTGAGCCGAGCGCATGTGTGTGTTCGTCCCATCACCTTGCTATTGCCGCTGGAATTACGCCGCGTATCAGCGGTCACCCTCGCACGGTTGAGTGTTGTGCTTCCCCTGGGTGCTTCGGCAGCTGAGTCCACAGGTGTAAAAAAGAGTATATTCAAAAGAGTATATTTTCTCTAAAAGAGCTTGCACAAACGATTGCCATCCTTTTAAAGATGTCCTTTCCCCTTTTGTGCTACTGGGTGTGGTTGTTATCTCTCCCCACCGGATGGTCATGAAATCTGTCTCGAGTGCTTGGGTCGCCAGCACGCCGAGGCAGCTTTTGTGGATGGGTCATGTTTTCACTGTGAAAACTTGCCCATGAGAATGTTGCGGTCGTGGTTCTCTTCCTTCTTCGTTAAGCAGAGAGCCACCGCGGCTGCTTCCCGACCCGGTCCATCCTGTGTTGAAACTCAGGTGGCTGGGTCGGCGAGCGTCTTGGGTGATTTGGATGTGGATATAGGAGCTTCTCCGCCAGCTCAGTTCCCGCGGACCTCCCATCCCCCAGCATGCTCGTTCTGCCCGGTAGAGTTCACGTGCGAGGCAGGCAGTCCGCCTCAGATGTAAGTTATCGAGGATGAGTTATCGGTCACAGCATCAGAGGGTGGGCTCCTGCTTTCAGAAGCGGACGAGTCTACTGAGCTCCCGCTCTCAGGCGGTAGAGCTCAGGACAAAGCGGACGCTGAGTTGGCAGCCGTGCTTGCCTGGGCGGCTGCGAACATCAGGCTTGTTTGCGTGAACATCGGGAGCGTTCGCGGCTGGATGATTGGTTTCTGGGCTCGGAGCGCGGCTCAAGTCTTCTGCGAACTTCAGGAGCTTGACAGAGGGGTCCTTGGCAGTGCAGTCATTTGTGTAGAGGGAGAAGAGTAGTGGGGAGAGCACACATCCCTGGGGGGCACCAGTGCTGATTGTGCATTTCTCACTAGCTGCTGCGTGTCTGTCAGAGAGTTGGTGATCCACTGACAGATAGAGCCGGAAATAGAGAGCTGGGTTAATTTAGTCCATAGGAGAGCGGGGTTGATGGTGTTAAAAGCCGAACTGACATCAACAAATAGAATCCTTGCATAAGTCCCTGGTCTGTCTAGATGTTGATGTAATGCAGTCCCATACTGACTGCTTCATCCACAGACCTGTTTGGTCTATAAGCAAATTGTAGGGGATCCAGAAAGAGTTCTGTGATGTTCTTCAGGTGGCACAACACCAGTCTCTCAAATGACTTAATGACCACAGACGTCAGAGTGACGTGTTTGTTGTCATTAAGTCCTTTGATCTTGGGTTTCTTTGGGACTGGGATGATTGTTGAGCATTTGAAGCAGCAGGGAACTTCACACTGCTCCAGTGATCTGTTGAAGATCTGCATGAAGATGGGGGCCAGCTGGTCAGCACAGGATTTTAGACAAATGGGTGAAACACCATCTGGCCCTGTGCTTTTCTTGTCTTCTGTTTCCAGAATACCTGGCACACATCCTCTTCAAAGATCTTAAGTGCGTGTTGAGTAGCAGGAGAGTAAATATTGAGTAGCAGGAGTGTAAATGTTTGTGTGCTGGGAAGGTCGGAGCGGGTGTGGGTTGTGTGACTGGGCTTTTCAAATCTACAGTAAAACACGTTTAGGTCATTAGCCAGTTGTTGATTCCCTACAGATGGTGTCTTGTAGTTGGTAAAGTCTTTCAGGCCTTTCCACACTGATGCAGGGTCGTTAGCTGAAATTTTTTTCAGCTTTTCAGAATAGCTTCTTTTAGCCACTCTAATCTCCTTTGTCAGTCTGTATTTAGCCTGATTGTACAAAGATTTTATCCCCACTTCTGTAAGCATCTAATATGGTTTGTCATTGTTGTATGTTAAATAAGGCCTAGTAGGAATGCACAAGTCCTCACAGAAACTGATATATGATGTCACAGTATCTGTGAGCTCGTCCAGGTTTGTGGCTGCAGCTTCAAAAACACTCTAATTAGTGCAGTCAAAGCAGGAATGTAGTTCCGGCTCTGCTTCATTGGACCATCTTTTTACAGTCTTTAATACAGGTTTAGCTGATTTTAGTTTCTGCCTGTAGGTCAGAAGAAGATGAACCAGACAGTATCAGAGAGTCCTAAAGCTGCACGTGGGACAGAGTGATATGCATCCTTTATTGTTGTCTAGCAATGATCCAGTGTACTTCTGTCTCTGGTGGGGCATGTAATGTGCTGTCTGTATTTGGGCAGTTCACGTGTGAGATTTGCCTTGATAAAATCTCCAAGAATAATAATAAGTGAGCCCGGGTGTTGTTGCTCCGTGTCTGTGATCTGATCAGCCAGCTGTTGCAGTGCTGCGTTCACATGTGGAGGAATATAGACACTCACAAGAATACACGAGGAAAACTCCCATGGCAAGTAGAAAGGCTTACAGTTTATGAAGAGCACCTCTAAATTAGGAGAGCCCATCTTCTTCAGGGTTGTTACAGCTGTCCACCGACATTAGTTGACGTAAAAACACATTCCACTGCCTCTCGTTTTCCCCGTTAACTCTTCGGTGCGATTCGCTCTGAACAGCTGGAAGCCTGGTAGATGTAATGCACTGTCCGGAATGGCTTCACTTAGCCAGGTTTCCGTGAAGCACAATGCAGCAGAATTTGCAAAGTCCTTATTTTTGCAGGTGAGGAGAAATAATTTGTCCGTTTTGTTAGGAAGAGAGTGGAGATTCGCTCGATGGATGCTTGGCAGCGCGGTTTGAAAGCTGCGCTGTCAGAGCTTGACCAGTGCGCCGGCTCGCTTCCCACATTTGCGTCTTTTAGTGTGCTTGTACAGCACCGCAGCTCACAAAATGTCAGAATAATCAAATACCGGTAAAAGATTATCTGGTGTTTGCTGCCGAATATTCAGCAGCTCGTCTCTGTTAAACTGATCGGAAATAATTCCATGGATTACGATTGTATTGGAGTTGGCTCTCATAACATATAGCCTACAATGGAAACAAGTTAACCTAAAAAAGTGTGTTTAATGTGGTCACATCTAAATTAACTGGTTTGATTCAACAAAAAAATGTTAATTAACATATCTGAATAACCCTGAATTAATCAGGTTACACTAACAAAACTAAGTTTAGTGGTTAGATCAAGTAGAAATAGTTCATCAAATTAACAATTGCAGGTTACCCATTTTTACAGTGTATGCACTAAGTTAGTTACTTCATTATCACATTAAGTGCCTGATCTATAAAATGTCAATGTCATTATTCACAGTATGTCTGTTTACAGTCATGAGTAATGTAGGGGTGCTTGTGTCTCTTCCAGCTGAGTATTGTGTTCTCCCCCTGGCCTCAGAGAGCTCAGCGCTGCCGGACTCCAGCCCTCCAGAGTTCCCGCCCTCTGCCAAGAGAGCTCGACTCAGTCTCTGTAAGACCAAACCTGGCCCTGAGGACGTCTATAGCAGAGGTCAGTGCTCACTCAAGGCTTGTCATTCATGTTAATACGTGACAACAGATTGCACCAAATGTGATGTTAAATGATACAAATGTGAAACTACAGGGATTAGTTGATTTGTAATGTTCTATTCATACCAAGGTCAAATTCCTGGCACAAACAACATGCACGAAAGGATGTGAAAATTAAAACCATCCATATCTGTGATGTCTTTCATACCAAGTATGAAATATTCTGTCATAGAATAATTTGTTCATTTGCATTTCAGAACAAATGGTCCATGAAGTTTTAAAGAATCACAGAAGTATAGAAGGTATGTAATGATTTAAGCTACTTGCTACTGACACACTATTTCCCCATTAAAACACGTAACAACACTAATGACCTCTAAATCTTACATTTAACCCTAAAAAGGTTTTTGTATCCTGGGGGATGCAAAAATTTAAGAGGCTGGGGAGAGGAGCAGTGAGTGAGTTGGTAAAATTGTTGTGAATAATATTGAAAAGGGGGTCCCTGCAAATACTGAAGTCATGCGACTTTGTATATAAAGTCTAGCATCAACTCACAGTCTTTATCTAAAAGTAAAAGGAAACATTTTTGAGAAGGCAGCTGACCTTGAGGCAAATGCTCCTATCTTTTTGATGTTATTTTAGTGATTTCTACAAGCTATAAAATAGAAAATAAAAGCAATATTTTAGGAAAAAACATGGAATTGTATTATGTGGATGTATTACCTAATGTGTTGGAAATTAGCAATGAATTAATTTTTGAGGTACCTTTATATGCTTGCCTTTTTTAGGGATAATAGATATATTTTATCAAATAGCAAAATACTAGAAAAGTAAGATTGCGATTGGCATTTTCCTCTTCAATACAACAAAATAATGACCAATTTTTCAGTGACCTTCTGGAAGTATTTTTCTATATAAATGTTTTACATTTTTTATTTAAAATAAATTATCTAATACAGAGTTTGCATGCCATGAACCAAACCAACCGGCTCTGAGGAGATGTATCACAACATTACAAACTTTGATATGAAGCAAAAAAAAAAAAAAAAAAGGGAAAGCATTTTTTTTTTACAAAGTTACTTTTTTTATTGAGGCAAAGAACCACTCATCACATGAAGCATTGAGAATGACATAATTTAAAAAAAAAACGATGGTAAAGACAAAACCACTTGCATATGGCCAATTATAAAAACAAAATATTCAGACATATACAAATAGTGCGTGAAATCATGGAAACAATTGTATAGCACCACGTGTGTCCAATGACAGACAAGTCACAGCAGTGACCAGGAAGCCCTGCCTTCCTGATATAAGCTACTGTCACCTGCCTTTCTCAGTATATCTCTTCCCTGTGCTACTGCAAGGAGGGAAGTGTGGTTCAGATACCTCACTCCTGTTATCAGAGAACCGGGGTTAAATATGTAACCTTAAACATTTTTCGGTATGTCACTATGGGATGTGTATTATGTGGACAACTCCCAGATTGCAGATATGTTGTCTAAAGCAGACTGACTCCAAACTATAATGCCACCAGGGAATAGTTATGGAATGAGATACTTTAAACCTCTATTAAAACTGAGCCTGCATGTGTGTGCTTATAAATCAGGATCAGACCTATTCACGCTAAGGACCGTGTAAGCCAGCGAAGGCTCGGTAACATCCAGTCTGTAAAATCTCACAAATGTGTGAGGCTCACCGCAGCACAAATATCCTGGACTGTAATGGCCTTAAACAGTGTCCACAAGGTGGCCATGCCTCTTGTGGAATGAGCTCTTAAGCCCTCAGGAGGCTGAAAACTGGTGCTATTATAGCTTAAAATAATAGCCTCCACCTCCCAATGAGACAAACACTGGTGTGATATAGATTTACCCTTATGTGAGTCAGCCCAGGAAATAAAGAGCTGATTACTCTTTCTCAACGTCCACATCCTTTCTATGTACACACGCAGGGCGTGAACTGGGCACAAAAAATGAAGCCTTTCTTCCTCTGACGAGGAAAATGGCAGCGGTTGAAAAGTCAACAAGTCCACTGATTGGCCATTAAGCGGCGAATCGCTCACTTTCGGCACAAAAATGGGGTTAGTTAAATCCAACATGGCATGCCGATATCACTTCAAGATATACCTTAACAGTAGAGAATGCTCTACCCTTATCTAAAAGGTCTTGCAGAAAGCTCAGTATGTCCGCTACAGAACATAAAAAGGGAATGATATGTCTGTGTGTATACCACTGTTCAAATACACTCCACTTCAAATCATATAGCAATCGCATTGAGGCCGCTCTCGCACTCTGAATCATTTCAGTCACACTCATAAGCAACTCAGTGGCATTTAAAATCATCCTCTCATAGGCCCAAAGAGCTAGTCGGTCTGGGTCCAGGTGAAAAATATTTCTGAGCGCTTGAGATAGGAGATCCCTGCGCAGGGGAAGAGTGCCAGGGCTGGTCATAAAGGAGCTGAATTATCTCCACCAACCGGCCAGTACTGGGCAATCAGTATTACTGAGTGACCATGTTCCCTTACTTTTTTTAGAGTTGGGCTGAGATGGGGGAACAGGTATAACAGCTCGTTTGGCCATGGGTGTGCCAGCGCATCTACACCCATAGGTGCATCTTCGCTCACCAGAGGGAAGAACAGAGGGCAATGAGTTTTTTCTTGCGATGTGAAGAGATCCACGGCAGCCTGCCCGAATCTCTCTCACAGCTGACTCACCACTTGTAGGTGGAGACTCCACTCCCTGTACAGGGGATTGCCTCTGGATAATAAATTGGCCACCATGTTCATTATACCCGGGACGTATGTCGCCCGTAATGAGAGAAAATGTGCACTGCTCCACACAATCCGTTTTTGTGCCAAGCTGTGCAGCCGCTGTGAATGGGTGCCCCCTTGTCTGTTTATGTATGCCACTGCTGTCGTGTTGTCCAATCTGACTAAATCATAATAACCTTGAAGGAACTGTACAAAGTGTTTCAATGCTAGAAACACTGTCAGTAACTCCAGAAAGTTTATGTGCGCATTTTGTAGTGACGTGGGCCAAACCATGTTCACTATTCTTCCTTCGCAAACCGCGCCACAACCTGTGAGTGTGCGCCTGCTCTCCACCCGAACAGCGAGCTGGCCACTTGAGCTCTCGCTCTCTAATGCCATAGTGGCAGAGCTGGGAATTGCAGATCTGATAGTGATATTTTTTGTTTGTTTTCTTTTGAGTTTATTTTGATAATGTTCTGTGCCCTCAGCCCACTGCCTGGATGCATGTAGAACACGTTTATTTTCACATTCAACACACTCATGCTTGTGAACTCTCTGTCCCTCAGACAGAACCCCGCGGGATGAGGGGGGACACGGGGGGCACTCTTTGAACTTGTGCCTCAACACCCTTTAAACTATGAAGTGGACAAACCGAACTTGCTACTGAACAGTTTTTTTTTTTTAAATGGAATGACTGCTCCATCCTACTTTTCTTCTTGATTAGGGGGAGAACAGTTAGCTCCCTTTGTGAGGAGGAGAGGTGTACAGAAATACCTGGGTGCTGTTCACTGTCCCCTCTTTCCCACCTGAAATGCAGCTAGGTCACACGCCTCTTCTTCCCTCCCTGTGGATTGCCAGGGCGATGTTTAGCAGCTGCTGCCACGAAGGACAGCTTTTTTGCCTGAACCGGTCTCAGCTGTGTGTTTACGTCTGGCGCATGCTGCACAGGGGAGGGCCTGGGGTGAAAACCTGGCTGTCCCCCTTTTTGAGGTGCTGTGAAACTTGCATGAACCGGCTGAAATGGGCGTGCAATGACCTTGTGAGGGAGGCATGTCTCAGATGCTTTTCCTTTTTTCTGGAGATCACACTGCTGCCCCAAATAAAGCTTTAGGCTCCACCGGGGCATTGAGAAAGTTAAGTTTCTCTTTGTCAGAGAGATACAACAGTCCCAGCCATAATGCCCTCTCTCCCACCACCGAGAGGCCCAGGCTGCGGTCTCAGCTCTGAACTGCCCCTTGGGAGGTGCATAAGTTCAAATATGCTATAACTCAGATTTCCTCCCACACTGTTGGATTTGGGGTCCCTGGGTCAATCTGTTTCCCCATTTCTTCCAGCAGTTCGGCTTGGTATGCCATCAAGAGGGATGTGGCATTCAGAACCCTCAATGAAAGAGCCGAGGACCTGTACATTTTCTGAAAAACGGATGCAGTAAAGCAATCTGTTTTCCCTGGTAGAGAAGCGCTTGCGGAGGAGAAAGCCTCCTGGCGCATTGGATGGAGGTGGTGTGCAACCGGGTGGATATACAGCATGCCCATTTCCTGCATATTATGGTTGTCAAGGTATGAGAAACCCTTGAGGTGCACCCTGTGTGAAAAGGGTTTATCCCAAAACCTTTTCATCTCTTTCTTGCACGCCGGAATGACAGGAATGAACTGTTCAATGGGAGCGAGACGCGACGGCAGCCTCTTCCCATCATTCAAATCCCTTTCTGTGCCCTGTTCCATCTTTTGTGATGGCCAGTCAATAGACAGCTTGGATGCTGCCAGACAGCATATCTCAATTAGATCGAGATCCACGGGTGTCGGGGAAGGGAATCCCCCGCTCTGCCTGCTTGGCGGTCTGGACGGTTGAGGTGGAAGGATCGCATCCTCTTCGTCCTCCTCATCATCCTAGAGAAGGCGATCACTCATATCGTCCCGAAGCGGAGACTCGCATTCGCCTTGAAATCTTGGCCCCGCAAGCACCCATGTGAGAAGGTTCCTTCCCTTTTGCTCCGCTTGGTTTTGCAGTGACCATGGTCCAGTAATTATTCTCCCGACTCACCGCAACATGTTAATTCGAGGCAGAAAATCATTCCCTCTCTCTTCATTATCATAACTAAATACAGCAGAAAACACCTCAACAGTGCAGTAATAATACCAACTATGACCCTCGGTAGCATGGAGAGAGACAATAGAGAGATTACCCACCGTAACATGCTGGTAAATTCTCTGACAGTTACAGTCTTTAAAAAAATATAACCACGTTTGGCGATGTACCTCGCCGGCTCGTTCTTGAAAACAGTTAAACAGCAATAGTCCCAAAATCTCTGCTGAAGGATACCTTCCAACTCAATCTTCACGGGGAAGAGAATGAGAATGACATTAAGGCAGGTGACAGTGGCTTATATCAGGAAGGCGGGGCTTCCTGGTCACTGCTGTGACTTGTCTGTCATTGGACAATTGTGGTGTTATAAAACTACTTCCATGATTTCACACATGAGGCGTTTCCCATAGTGAGATACCAAACGAATGTTTAAAAGTGAACCAGGCACTTCTAGCTATGCAAGCTTGATTTTGTGCATTGTTGCGTTCTAAAATGTGTCAGATTATAATTCTTAACATAATGCAAGTATACGTTGCATACTCAACATTGCCACAAGTGGTGCGATAGCAAACATTGGTGTGAACTGTCAGCTTCAATGGTGAGTTTTTACTTTTAAGTCAACTACTGTCATGGTAGAACAACAGTTTAAGGAGAATATTGTTGACCAAGTAAGTTATAGTCAATATATTTATAGCAATTTATCTGAATAATAACACTTCCATTTTAATGGCACTGACTTTTGAAGGTAACTCTGTTGTTCCCATGAGAACTGAGGTTTGTTACTGCCACAGTAGCTCAAGAATGCATATTAAGCATGTTCAACCAGACCCCACATTGGCAGTGCGTTGGCCAAGTGCTCTCATTTGTGTACACTTACATGTGTATGTTTCTGACCTAAATATTTTGGCTATTAAACATTTTTGAATGAAGTTTCTACAGAACTTGTGTTCCCTCTGGTCTTTGATAAAAGGCCGATGAAAATTTGCGAGTGGTATTTGCATACCACTCCCCTGGACATATGGGTATAAAAGGAGCTGGTATGCAACCACTCATTCAGATTTTCTCTCTGGAGCTGAACGGTCGATGTTTACCGAGCTGACTGTTCATTCACCTCTGCTGGATCTGACGGCTCATTTCAGCGGCTTCTCCCTCCTCTGCACTGATGCACTGCAGAGAACACCCCTGGGCGCTTCGGCAGAAATAAGAGAGTGTATTTCTCTAAAAGAGCGGCACACACGGAATGTCTTTTTAAAGACACGTCTTTTTAAAGATGCCTTTCCGTTTGTGTGTTATTCCTGGTTGCGGTCGTTATCTCTCAACTTCTGATGGTCACGATCGCTGTCTTTCGTGTCTGGGCGCGACCCACCTGGAGACAGCGTTCGTGGATGGATCATGTACTCATTGCGTGAACATGACCATGGCAACGATGGGGTCACGGCTTGCTTTCGTAATAACCCCAGCGGCTCCCCGCCTCGGTCCTTCTACCTACGGGTATGAGGCCAGCGCAGCTAGCACTGGGGGCAAATTTGGGGACCCCAATGGGACCACCTCCGCCGGGTATCCCCACATGGACCTCCCATTCCCCACCGGCTCGTCTCACAACGAGTTCGACCTCTTGTTCGGAGCCCGCGAAGCTGATGAGCTCTCGAGCGCAGCATAGGAGAGCAGGCTCATCCAGTAAGACGCAGAAGCCTCAGCTGGGCTCCCCCCCTCGGGTACGGTCGCCCAGTCACAGGCTGATGCGGAAATGACGGACATGCTTTCCCGGGCAGCCGCGAGCTTCGGGCTAGAGTGGAACCCTCCGCTCTTCCCTGAACCCTCACAGCTCGATGATTCGTTCCTGGGCTCGCAGCGCCGCTCACAGCCACACCCTGCCCCAGTTCCTTTCTTACCGGAAGTGCACGAGAAGCTGACAAGGTCATGGGAGGCACCTTTTACTGCCCGGTCCCGATCTTTAGGCTCCCCTGCCCTCACTACCCTCGATGGTGGGGCAGCCAGGGGCTATTCGGCGATTCCTCCAGTAGATAAGGTGCTCGTGGTGCACCTATGCCCACAGAGCGCCGCCACCTGGCGTCCAAAGCTCGCGTCCAATGCATGTAGGTTTACGTCATCCCTGACGGCCAAAGCCTACAGTGCCGCTGGACAAGCCGCCTCCACCCTGCATGCCATGGCTCTCCTGCAAGTTCGCCAAGCCAAGATGCTAAAGGAACTGCATGAGGGTAGTTCCACCCCAGGATTGATGCAGGAGCTACGCTCGGCGACTGACCTCGCTCTCCGGGCGACGAAGGTCATGGCGCGGTCTCGGGCAGGCGATGTCTACCTTGGCGGCCCAGAAGCACCACCTTTGGCTCAACCTGGTCGAGATGGGAGAGGCCAACAAGGCACGGTTCCTTGTTGCCCCCATTTCCCCGGTTGGCCTATTCGGCGACACCGTTGAGGACTTTGCCCAGCAGTTCTCGACGGTGAAGCAGCAGATGTAGGCACAGCTCAAGATCCCACACCCCGCCTGCTCGTCTCCAAGGGCGTCCCCCTGCGGTGACTGCACTGGCTCCGCCGAAGCCCGCCCCTTCGGCCCGGCCCCGGTGTGGAGCCCACCGCAGGAAGTAGATGCCACCCGTCTCATGGCCGGCCGCCAAGAACCCGCGAAAGGCTTCGAAGCACCCCTGAGACAGGTGGCCCAGGGACGACGAAACCCACTGCTTTGGAGCTGGTAAACAGACCACTCCATCCCCCGGTTGAGGGCCGGGAGGAGAATCTTTTGTTGCCTTTTCATTTAATTTCGCCGCATGCTCAAGTGGCTGCAGTACCCAAGAGTTCAGCAAAAGAGCAGTTTCCTTGTTCCCTGGGTCACATACCCGGTGTGCACGGCCGTAATCATGACCACTGTCCACCATTCCATTTTGGCAGGTTTCGCGCTCCAGCGGCGGTCTCCCCGCCCTTGCGCGCCCAGCTGTGGCACAAATCCGCCCCAATATGACAGTTTCCACGGGTCACAAGGACAGGCCTCTTCCTCCCCTGTCCCAGGCTGTTCCGGGGGTGGTCACAAGGAGCCAGGTAAGTGCATCGTGTTCCTGAACTCAGCACGGCCACAACGCGGTGTGGCACCTCAGGCTCCGCCCCGCCATGAGGCCACACCCGCTGGTACGTCTGACGAGATTGTCCCCTTGGTCCCCCTCGCCTGGAACTTGGACACGTGGCTTGCGCTTTCCAATCCGTCGCGATGGCTGATCCGGACTGTCTGACTCGGCTACGCGATTCAGTTCGCCAGGCGTCCACCCAGGTTCAGCGGTATCCACTTCACCTCGGTGAAGGGCGAGATACACTGCTACCTTGCGCGCGGAGATCGCTACCCTCCTATGGAAGGATGCGATAGAGCCTGTCCCTCCGGCCAAGATGAAGAAGGGGTTTTACAGCCCCTACTTCATTGTACCGAAAAAAGGCGGTATCTTGGACCTGCAAGTACTGAACTGGGCTTTACACAGACTCCCGTTCAAGATGCTGATGCAAAAACGCATTCTAGCGAACGTCCGGCATCAAGATTGGTTCGCGGCGGTAGACCTGAAGGACACATACTTCCACGTCTCGATTCTACCTCGACACAGACCTTTCCTGCAGTTTGCATTCGAGGGTCGGGCGTATCAGTACATGGTCCTCCCTTTCGGTCTGTCCTTGTCCCCTCACGTCTTCATGAAGTTCGCAGAGGCAGCCCTTGCCCCGCTAAAGGAAGTGGGCATTCGCATCCTCAACTAACTCGACGATTGGCTAATCCTAGCTCACTCTTGGGATGTGTTGTGTGCACACAGGGACCTGGTGCTCTCGCACCTCAGCCAACTAGGGCTTCGGGTTAACTGGGAAAAGAGCAAGCTCCTCCCGGTTCAGAGCATCTCTTTTCTCTGCTTGAAGTTGGACTCAGTCTCGTTGATGGCGCGCTTCACGAACAAGCGTGCACAGTCGGTGCTGACCTGTTTGAAGGCGTTCAGACAGAAGACAGCGGTTCCACTGAAACAGTTTCAGAGGCTCCTGGGGCATATGGCATCCTCAGCGGTGGCCACTCCGCTCGGGTTGATGCATATGAGACTGCTTCAGCACTGGCTTCAGACTTGAGTCCTGAGATGGGCATGGCACCGCGGGACACATCGCGTGGCCATCACGCCGATCTGTCACCGCCTCTTCAGCCAATGGACCGACCTCACATTTCTACGGGCAGGCGTTCCCCTAGAGCAGGTCTCCAGGCGCGTCGTGGTTACGACAGACACCTCCAAAACGGGCTGGGGCGCTGTATGCAACGGGCACGCAGCTGCCGGCTCATGGACGGGCCCACGGCTGCGTTGGCACATCAATTTCCTCGAGTTGCTGGCAATTCTGCTCGCCCTGTGGAGATTTCGGACGTTGATCCAGGGCAAGCATGTGTTAGTTCGGACAGACAACATGGTAACGGTAGAATATGTCAACCGTCAAGGTGGTCTGCGCTCCCGTTGTATGTCACAACTTGCCCGCCATCTCCTCCTCTGGAGTTAGCAGAACCTCAAGTCGCTGTGAGCCACTCACATCCCGGGCGACCTCAACACTACAGCGGACACGTTGTCATGGCAGGTTACCCTCAGGGAAGAGTGGAGACTCCACCCTCAGGTGGTCCAGCTGATTTGGAGTCGATTCGGGCAGGCACAGGTAGACATGTTTGCCTCCCAAGAATCCTCATACTGCCCGCTCTGGTACGCCCTGACCGAGGCACCTCTCGGTATAGACGCCCTGGCACACAGCTGGCCCCCTGGACTTTGGGGGAGGTTGAATCCCTTCAGACCGTGCCTCGTTCCCTCATGGGACCTCTCTGTAGTTTTTCAGGGTCTACGGAGAGCCCCCTTTGAGCACTTGCAGTCACCTTAGCTTAAGGCACTCTCTTTGAAGACTGCCCTCCTGACTGCGCTCACTTCCATCAAGAGGGTAGGAGACCTGCAAGCGTTCTCTGTCAGCTAAATGTGCCTGGAGTTTGGTCTGGGCTACTCTCACGTGATCCTGAGACCCCAACCGGGCTATGTGCCCAAGGCTCCCACGACCCCTTTTAGGGACCAGGTGGTGAACCTGCAAGCGCTGCCCCAGGAGGAGGCAGACCCAGCCCTGACATTGCTGTGTCCTGTGCACGCTTTACGCATCTATTTGGATCGCACGCAGATCTTTAGAGTCTCTGATCAGCTCTTTGTCTGCTTTGGAGGACAGCGGAAAGGAAGCACTGTCTCCAAGCAGAGGATCGCCCACCGGCTCATTGATGCCATAACAATGGCATATCACGCCCAGGACGTGCCGCTCCCGGCAGGGCTGCGAGCCCATTCTACCAGGGGTGTAGCGGCCTCCTGGGCCTTGACCAGTGGCACCTCTCTAACAGACATTTGCAGAGCAGCGGGCTGGGCAACACCCAACACCTTTGCAAGGTTCTGCAATCTCCGGGTGGAACCCGTTTCGTCCCGTGTAGTGGCACGCACAAGCAGATAAGTCCGGTACAGCTGGCCAGGTTTATCGCTTGTGCATAGCGCCTTTCACCTCCCCTGAGCTGAAGACGTGCACTGTTGACTCCCAGTAGTGTTCACAAACTGTGTTCCCTGGATGATTTCCTCCGAGAGCTGTGGCAGACGAGTTTACGGAGAAAATCGCTGCCAGCTCAGTACACGTGCTAACTAAGCCCTGTACTGGGGTAGGTGCTCCGCATGTGGTGGTTCCCCATAGGTAACCCCATGCAACGTATATCTTCTGCTAATTCATTTTCCTGTTGGTAAACTGCATCTTCCTTAGGCAGAGGCCCCTCTGCCCCAGTCACCATGCTTGTAGAAACTCCTCCCCAGTAGGGTAGAGCCAACCATGGGACTTCTCCACATGACATACTTCCGACAAAGCTCGGCAAGACCATGTGACATATTTCCACTCAAAATACCTCCCCCCCCCAGGCGGGGTGTGGTCTCTGCAGTGTCTTCCCCTTGGGAGTAACACCACACACTAGACCTGGTGGCCCCAGTTGGTTAATTCCTTTTTTTTGGGGGAGAGGAAAAAAAAAGAGGATAAGTGGCCATGACTGGGCTAGCCTGTCTCTATCTTTTGGGCAGTCGACTTGTCCCCAAAGGACCGTTCGACACTCAACAGCATTGGGGGAGGTTACGTGTCGGCCTGGTGCGCTGGCTACGAGACACACAGTGGTCTGCCTGTCACACACTGCCAGTTCACGTAACACAGTTCAGCCAGTTGCAGCGTTTCGTATAGGGACCCCTAGTGTCACTACATCGACACAACGTCGAGTGAGTGACAGATAGGGAACGTCCTGTTTACTTGCGTAACCTCCGTTTCCTGATGAAGGGAACGAGACGTTGTGTCTCTCCTTCCACAACGCTGAACTACCCGCTGAAATAGCTGGGACCTTGTCTCGGCTCCTCAGCACAAAACCTGAATGAGTGGTTGCATGCCAGCTCCTTTTATACCCGTATGTCCGGGGGAGTGGTATGCAAATACCACTTGCCAATATTCATTGGCCTTTTATCAAAGACCAGAGGTGTCTCGGGCTCCCAAGAGTGACCCCTAGAGTGATCAGGGAATGGAGGTTACGCAAGTAACCAGGACGGTTTCTACAGAAGCATATATCATCACTTAACAATCTCAGAGCTCATGGTAGGCCAATGTCAAAAGGTTTATACATTATTGTTCTTTATGTATAAAATGAATGGGATTTGTACTTCCAGAACCAGACTGTTGTGTTCAGTTGCATACAGAAAATTTGACAGACAGGCCTGACTGACTCTCAAATTTAACTGATCCTTGTTCGCTTAACTTTCTCCTGCTCTTTGTTTCAGAGTTCTGCCTCTCCTGTGGAAAGACTAGAGTGGCAACCTTCCATCCACTGTTTGAAGGAGGCCTTTGCCTAACCTGCAAGGTAACTGAAGGTTGACCTTCTTATCTGCCCCAATCAACTGTCATGCATCACAACATAACCCGAGAGTCTGGGAACCTGGTGCTCCAACACGTGCTGACATGATTGCACTTGAAAGTGTCAAACAACAATACTTGAACTCAATCCCAACACCTGGACTCCAGTATTGTATTATTATTACCAGTATTATTGATTACCTCATGGTGATTAATGAAGTGATATGGATCTATAAATTCCACATCACTGAATTATCCTGTTACATTATTTTTCAAGAAACATGCATTTTTCTAATGTAATAGAGTTTGTTGTGCAGTTTTAGTTAAACAATTATTCTATGAGAGTGAAAAGTTGAATTGAATATTTACTTGCATTTCAAAATTGTTTAGGATTTGGTATGTCCTCTTTTTGCTAAAAATGACAGCATGCACTCGAGCTGGCATGGACTCCACAAATTTGTGCAAAACCTGATGATCAATGTAATCTCAACATGATTTGAGAATGTGTGCTTCAGTGGAAGCAAGAAAATCTGATCTTGTGTAAAAAGGAGTTAAAATGGTCAATCTCACCAATTTGCTTGTTTGATTAGTGATAGAAATGCAGAATCTTAAATAAGTATTATTCATTGTACATCATAACGTTTCATTATTTGAAATTTAAAAATCCCCAAACTTTGTTTATTTCCATTTTAAATCCCAGATGTGGACTCTTGAAACCCACTTTAAGTCAACTACGCATTTTGCGGCTTTAAAAATGGAAGACACATGGCTGCAAGTTATTTACAAGTATGTTTTTGCATGTGTTAGGATGTTTATTTAGAGATCTCCTACATGTATGACGACGATGGCTACCAGTCGTACTGCACCGTGTGTTGTGGGGGTAGAGAGGTGCTGCTCTGTGGAAATGCAAACTGCTGCAGGTACAGTACGAAATCAAATGATTCTCACGTACTCATTCTTTCATGTCTCGCTATCTTTCTCAGTCTCACATTTCATTCTTTTAACATCTCAGCATTTATTACTCTTCACTTCCATAACTGCCAGCATTACCCCACTCCACCAGCTCTCATTCTCTGAACCCTTCAGATGTTTGCCTTATTTTCTCTTCCTCAGCATTTTCTTTTTTAAAAACTGAAGTGGACCATTTCTGCACCACTAGAACCCACCATCTGCTATTTTTAAGGCAAACTATAGTCAGTTCTTGGCTTAAATGCTTATAATAGTCCCTGCTCCAAACTCAAGTCATTGTTTGTGCCAGAAGATGACACATTGGACTGCTAAAAAGAAAAAAATCTATGTTTTTAAAGTATGAAATTTTAAGATTGTGTTTGGTCAGCGCTCTTAACAGCCTCTGTCTTTGCCTGCAGGTGTTTCTGTGTGGACTGTCTGGATATATTAGTGGGCGCAGGAGCAGCTAACAGCGCTCGTGATCTAGACCCATGGCGCTGTTACATGTGTCAGCCTCTGCTGCCATATGGCGTATTAAAGAAACGCCATGACTGGAGTGTGAAACTACAGGAGTTCTTTGTCAATGACAATGGACAGGAGTTTGTAAGTCTTACATTAGCTCTCAACAAAGAGGGAAATTCTATGTTTCTAAAACTGTAAATGTTTAGTTATGCCTCTGTTTATATATTTACTTTCTAGGAAAGTCCAAAAAGTTACCCTGCAGTCCCAGCAGAGCAGAGACGTCCAATAAGAGTGTTATCATTGTTTGATGGCATTGCTACAGGTGAATGGATGTCTCTTTGCATTTCTTTATTCATCTTTTGCAATGAAATTTTTACCATTGGTTGTTTATGGAAGTCAATAATATGATCAGGTGCCTTCAGCTTCTGTGTGGCTAGTTATTAAAGGCAGATGCTATTTGCATCGCAGTGGTAATACTAATATACTATTTGCATTTTGACTTTTCTTTGGTCAGTTATTAAAGGAAGATGCTATAAGCACCACAGTGTGGTCCGTGACCATTGCGTTCACTCATATTTTGTTTACAAATTGAAAAGCAAAATATAAATCATGCTTTGAATGTTGCTTTTTCATTGTAATTGCAACTCACAATCAGTAGGGTGCAGTCAGCACAACTCCAGCTGTACAGGCAACAAACCAACAGCTGGTCTAAGACAGTTGGGCGGAACAGAGTGCGGGGGTCTTGAGATGCGTTTTTTAAAGTTTCAAACTACATTTCACTTACATTTCAATAATTTTTTTCTCACATCAATCTATACTCCATACCCCATAATGACAAAGCAAAAAACTGATTTTTTATAGCTTTGCAAATTTATTAAAAAAGAAAAAACTGAAATATCATATTGACATAAGTATTCAGACCCTTAACTCAGTACTTAGTTGAATCACCTTTGGCAGTGATTACAGCGTCAAGTCTTTTTGGGGCATGATGCGACAAGCTTTGTACCCCTGGATTTGGGGATTTTCTGCTATTCTTCTCTGCAGATCCTCACAAGCTCTGTCAGGTTGGATGGGGACCGTCGGTGGACAACCATTTTAAAGTCTCCAGAGATGTTCAATTGCGTTCAAGTCCAGGCTCTGGCTGGGCCACTCAAGGACATTCACAGAGTTGTCACTAAGTCTTTCTTGTGCTGTCATGGCTGCGTGATTAGGGTGATTGTCCTGTTGGAAGGTGAACCATCGGCCCAGTCTGAGGTCCTGAGCATTCTGGACCAGGTTTTCATTAAGGATATCTCTGTATTTTGCTGCATTCAGCTTCAACCCTGACCAGTCCCCCAGTTTCTGCTGCTGAAAATACCCCCACAGCATGATGCTACCACCACCATGCTTTTCCATTGGGATGGTATTGCGCAGGTGATGAGTGGTGCCTGGTTTCCTCCCAGACATGATGCTTGGAATTGAGGCCAAACAGTCCAATCTTCTCACAGTTTCTCACAGTCTGAAAGTCCTTTAGGTACTTTTTTGCAAATTCCAAACAGGCTTTCATGTGTCTTGCACTGAGGAGGCTTCCGTCTGGCCACTCTGCCATAAAGCCCAGATCGGTGGAGTTTTGCAGTGATGGTTGTCTCCCATCTCCACACATGATCTCTGGAGCTCAACCAGAGTGACCATCGAGTTCTTGGTCACCTCTCTAACCAAGGCCCTTCTGCCCCGATCGCTCAGTTTGGCCAGGTGTTCAGCTCTAGCTAAAGTCCTGGTTGTTCCAAACTTCTTCCATTTAAGTATTATGGAGACCACTGTGCTCTTGGGAACCGTCAATGCAGCCGATTTTTTTTTTGTAGCCTTCCCCAGATCTGTGCATAGACGCAATCCTATCTCTGAGCTCTATAGGCCGTTCCTTTGACCTCATGGCTTGGTTTTTGCTCTGATATGCATTTTCAGCTGTGAGATCTTATATAGACAGGTGTGTGCCTTTCCAAATCATGTCCAATCAATTGAATTTGCCACAGGTGGACAAAGTGTAGAAACATCTCAAAGATGATCCAGAGAAATGGGATGCACCTGAGCTTTCAAGTGTCATAGCAAAGGGTCTGAATACTTAGGTCAATTTGTTATTTCAGTTTTTTATTTTTAATAAATGTGCAAAATTATCAAAAGTCAGTTTTTTCTTTGTCATTATGGGGTATGGTGTGTATATTGATATGAATTTTTTATAGCATTTTAGCATAGGGCTGCAACATAACAAATTGTGAAAAAATTAAAGGGTCTGAATACTTTCTGAATGCAATGTATATAGCTTATTATTACACGCCTCTATGAAATTTTCTAGCTCCTGTACTCCGTACACACGTGGAATTTAAATTAACATTTAAATGCGTTTGTCACTCCCAAACCTTTGTCGTGTGTACATGGCCATATACTGTTATTAAACACTCTAACTATGAATGTTTTATATGTCTGTAAATTTGTAGGTTATCTGGTTCTTCGAGACTTAGGCTTCAAGGTAGATATGTACATTGCATCAGAAGTGTGTGAGGACTCCATTTCAGTTGGAGTTGTCCGGCATGAAGGAAAAATCCAGTATGTGCATGATGTTCGCTGCATTACCAGAAAAAATGTGAGTCATCTGCCTCTTTATGTCTGCTGTAAATATTGAACCCATAAATGTCTTAAAAGGATATTAAAATTTTGTCATAATTTCTCACCATTATGTTGTTCCAAACTCATATGACTTTCTTTCTTCCGTAGAACACGGAATGATGTTAGACAAATGTTAGCCTCAGTCACCATTGACTTTCAATTTTTTTTTTTCTCCTCTCCATACAATGAAAGTGAATTGCGACTCAGGTTAACATTCTGCCTCACATGAACATGAGTAAATGACAGAATTTTCATTTTAGATGAACTATCCCTCTAATCTCTTTGTGTGTTGTAGCACTCAAGCAGATCAATGCAAATTGAGAAATTGATAAGGTTTTGTGTACATTTTAATGTAATACTATATGTTTTGTCCTAAAATTTAACCAAAATGCTTATTGACCAATGATTTGTGACAGTGAGTATTTGATGTGGCAAGCCTTGCTGTTTGGTTTATTTATTGAGTTTACAATTATGGACCCCAACCCGCCTCCACATCACAAGCTATTTTTGAACTCTTTACTGCAAGCAATTTAATGATTGTCAAAGTCTGAGGCCAGTTTTATTGCAATTCATAAATAATCTTATTTTTTATTAACCTAGTAAAAATAGTTGTTACTCACAAATACATGTATGCCTTATTTCAGTGGGCCTCATTCATGAAAATGTCATAAATAAACAAAAAAATTCGGTGTAATTTATGCGTAAAATGGCTTCTTGAGTAAATCCAAGAATGTACAGTAATACAATTCCCTTGCAACATGCAAAATCTTTCAAGAAATTGGTAGAATGCATGAAGAAGGTCTTACAGAAAGATATTACAGATTTACTTGCACTACGACATTGTGCGGGTTTTTTTCTTTTTTTGGTCTTCAATTGTAATGTGTATACAACTGCTCGCAATGTGCTTATTTATGGGTTTAACAGCATTACCATTGACCATAAGTTATCAACTGAACGTGATTTCAGCGATGCCTATACTAAATTATGAAACCTAAATTATTGAGCTCATATAAAAAAAATGTCCAACCAGTCACATTAGAGGATATTGTTTATTTATTTATTTTTTCGTGAAATAATCAAACGCAAACTGCGCCTTTCCATGAACCTTGTACAACATGTCAAGATCTTTTGCTGGAAAAATGATAAGCAGAGTTGGGAAAAAACTATACTTTGAAAAAAATAAATGCAAGCAGAAAAGAAACGTTCTCTAAGCTTTTTTTTTTCTTTTTATAATGTTAATTTCGCTCATTTAATTATTAGTTTATTTTTTCATCACTTGTTTAATTTCACTTCTATCAAAATGTGGTCATAGCAGTTTGTCTGAAAGAACACAACACATTCGAATGTCTTACGCACGATTTACACATGGTCTGGAGTAAGTGTATATTTTGTTTGTGACTAACAAGTACAAGTACGTAAGCAATACTAACAAGTATTGGCGCCATCAACCTCATAGACATACACCTGGCCAGAGATTATTTATTTAGTAGCGTGTTACTTGTTCCAACAGCGCTTGATAAGGTTAATCACCTCACCTGAGTCAGCTCTTTGTAGTCACACCTCTAAGTTTCTGTTTGACTTCCATTATCTCTCTTGCTCAAATTCAAACACTCATGGGGAGAACAGCTTCTTAAGTTGTCTTAAGCCTTTAGTGATGAATCACAAAGGAGCTTTCTTCCTTCCTAAATCCCCTCTCCCTGATTCATCCATTCACCACCTCACCCTCCCACTCAATCACTCACTCACTCACTCCTCCATTGTTGTTCCAAGGCTGGATTGCATGGGAGTGGCAAGAGGGGCAAGTCAATGGGCTCTTGCTATGAAGCAAAGAGAGAAGGGATATATTGGAGGGAAGTTTTGGGGCCCTAGATAGGGTTATTTATGAAACACCCAAAGAATGAGATGGCCTGAAAAGAGTCCAGCTGCAGATATGCTTTCTCATTGACACAAACAGATGTGCCAAGCAGGGTCCAAGAACCAATATTAACGTTTTGCCACACCTGCCAATGGCAAGTGAATTAAGAAAATTTACAGACCTTAAAGATGACTTACAGACCATGAAACTATATTTTGAATTATTTTTATTTAAAGATGTGTATGTTTCTTAATGACAATGAAATATTTTAGCTGTTTTTTCCTTTCATATTTGTGACATAGCACACCCCTCCCTTCAGTACTCCTTAAGAAACTCTGCCCCCCAAAATTCATGCACGCAAATTAATTATTTTTAACTCTCAGAGGTCTCTCCACTGCTGAAAAGCCTCGCCGATGTTGACGTGGCTCCTAGCACTCGACTTATCATAATCCTTCTTTTTTAGTTTATATTCGACCTTTTTCTCTTGGTCTGTTTCTCAGCAATTTGTCCTCCTTGGATTTTAGAAAGTTTGCATAAGCCAGATTTGCCGTCACTCTTCTAATGAAATTCCCACTCACTCTGCCCCCACCCCCCATCCTGTGCACATGCAAGAGCCACCCCCTGTTGCTGATTGGCTGGAGTAGTGTTGTGTGCATCGGTCCAATCCACTTTGTTTTTGTCCCATTTACAGTGCCAGGGCTGTGTACAAATACTAGATTTTTTTTCAGCCCACCCACAGAACGGACAGCTAGCAGACTGTGAGGAGATATTTGCAGAATTTGACAAAAGATTTATTGGATTAGAATTACTGAGTGCACCTTTAAGTAGGATTTTGTTCCTAATATTTTTTTTTAATCTTAATGAAAAAATGTAATATTCCACATATGTAGCCAAATTGGGTTCTGCAGGAAAAAGAAACTTTAAGAGGCAAATTCACTAAATATTTGCAGCACTTTTGTGCATTATTTCAGCACAAACATTTATTAACTAACCACCTGCAATCTCGTTGAACCGGGCGCAATAAGCGCTCAAATTGTGCTGCATCTTGAGTATTTAAATTAAGAAATTGTTATTAATTTCCAAGCAAACACACCTGCTTTGTACAAAAATTAGGCTCGTTAAGTTTGAGCTTTATTCACAAAACTCTGTGCTGTTTGCCCAGTGCAATAAACATCGTGGTATTAATGCCCGAGGAAAGCAGGAGGTAAACTGAATTTGATCAAATTAAAAGTGATGTTTGTGTACATTTCTTATTGATCATATAATCTAGAATATGTTGAGATGCGTGGTGTAGTTAAGCGCGCTTTTGGCACGTTAGAGATGATTCAGGTGTCTGGATCACAGAATAGTGGGATGATGCTGTACATTCCCGGCACATAATAATTGCGCCATGTAAATTGCATTCAGCACAGATTTTGTGGGTGCGATTGCACCGTTGCCTGATCTGCATAATTTCTTTTGTGAATCGGGTGCTAAACTAACGCAGACAGTTCATAAAATTTTTACTAGCCGCAATTTATTCATAGTGATTTTCCCCTAAGCATTGTAGATCAACTTGTTGATACATTTTTTTGGAAGTCGTTAGACGAGGCAAAAGTCATTAGAAGATGTGCGAGTCGTAACATATTTTTCTTTAGTAAATCTTTTTGGTGTTTGATTCAAATCACTTACATCACTTACACCAGCGAAGGTCATTCTTACAATTCGACATTATGTATTATGTTGAAATTCCTTATTAAGTAAGTAACTCAACAAAGCCAATTTTTGCTTGTATTTGGTGATTGGTGAGTGTTTATTGGACCCTGGTGACAATGGCAAAGACATTTAGGCCATTCCCTGAGGCAGTCTGAAGAATGCGTGTTTGCACGTACATGGGTTACCTTTAGCCTCTGGACTGAGTGGAACATCTGGAATGTCTCATTAAATGCCATTTATGACCTCCATGGCTCAGTGACCGTAATTACACTAATAGCTAACTTCAGATTTAAAGCAAAGGAATTACTTAGATAGATACAATATGTTCAGATAGGGAGATTCCTTATCGACTTAAGGACCTGAATCTAGCACGACATGTTCTTTAATGTTTAAAGCCAGTAAAAGTAGTCATTCATTCAAAGAATGCCAATGATAAAATATTTATACATGTTAGAATCCCTTACTAATCTTTCCTGTGCAAAGTTTTATTCAATATTTCTTTTATTCAATAACTCTTGTTGGGACCATGTACACCCGGTTTAAATGATAGTCGCAAAGCAACAAGAGAAGGACTTTGTTCACAGAGAAAAATATGAGCATATGAATTATGTCGATGACTAATAACTAGAAAATAATTTGCCTGCAAAAGTAGTCCCACCCCTAAAAAATTATAATTTAATCTGGTGCCCGACTGATATATCGGTCTGCCGATATTATCCTTTCACGATATATCGGTATCGGCGTATATTTTACCGATATGCGCAGATATAAAAACTTTTTTTCAGAACATATAATGCAGAAAACAATGCTTTAGAATTGGTGTCATTACGTAGTTTGTCCAGCAGAGCGCGCTCCGACTCCACTGTTTATAGAGCTGACTCTGAGCTGACGGTGGCTCTGTAGACAGGGCGGAGTTAGGCGGTGCTGAGTTGAGCAGTCTCTTCTTGGTAAGTTGCTAACTAGTTTGTGAAATACATACTGGAAAGTTTTTGTTTTGTTTTGTTACTAACATTTTTATTGATTCCATTCATAAAAAAACCAATAGACACAACATAAAATACGGAATCAGATATATAAATTAAACCCTTCCCCCCGAACACCCCCACCCCCCCCACCCGACACAAACACGCATTACATTGGCCTCTTACAATTATAGCAAAAAATTAGAAACAAAAAAAATAAATACTTTCAAAAAGCAAGAGTGAAAATCAAAAATCCCTCTCCACTGCCCCTTCCCGAGAACCCTCCAAAAAATCCAAATATCCACCCCACTTCCTATTAAACAAATCCAACTTTCCTAACCTTCTGAAGATTGCCTCCACAAATGCCACAACCTCGCTCATCTCCCCACAGCACTCCCGAAACGAGGGTGCCCCAGCCGTCTTCCACCCCCTGAGTATTATTCGCCTGACCACCATAACTCCCACCATGACGCAACCTCTCAAGTGGCTATCCCCAAAATGTATGACTTCCCCATCACCCAAAATGCAGAGTCTGGGGCAAAATGAAAACCTTGTGTCCAACACATCACACATAAATCCCTGAATCTTTAACCAAAATTCCTGTATTTTAACACATCCCCAAAAATCATGGGTTGTGTCCCCGTCTTCTGATTGGCATCGCCAGCAGGTGGGTGTGTCTTTAAGACTATACAATCTAGAGGGGGTCCAATATAATCAATTCAGAATCTTAAAATGCATCAGACGCACCCTCGAATCTCTAGATGTAGACTTTACGTTTTTTAGAATCTTAGACCACACTCCCTCCTCCAATACCAAATTAAAATCTCTCTCCCATAATCTCTTGAGAGAAGTTGAAGCTCCATCCCCCAGACTCTGAATTAACAGGGAGTAATACACTGATGCCTCATGACCTTTTCCAAAAGCAGTAATCACCACTTCTAGAGTATCTGCCCTTTTAGAGGGGTGTATGCTACTCCAGAAAATAGTACAAAGCAGGTGGCGCAGCTGTAAGTACCTGAAGAACTGAGATCTAGTAATCCTGAAATGTTGGACCAAATTTTCAAACAATCTCAACCCACCACTCTCATATAGGTCACCAAGTGTATTAACACCCCTCTCAATCTACTCTGACCAAGAGAAAGGGGGCTCACCAATACGCAACTTTCGGTTTAGCCATATGCTTGAGGCAACATTTAAATAAATGTCTGAATTAAACACTCTGGACACTTTAGTCCATAGCGCGTGCATATGTGAGATAATGGGGTGCGACTTAACTTCTCCAATTAGTTTAATAAAAAGGCTTTGTAATAGTAAAATAGGGGCACTAACTTTCTGTTCAATTCCAAACCAGGGAGCGGCTCTCTCTGGTGGAAGTGACCAATGAGTTAAATGTCTGAGACCGAACTCATAATAATAAAACAAAATCTTGGGTAGGCTTAGCCCACCTTTGTCAATCGGCCTATGTAACTTGTTGCAATGTAAACTGGGACGCTTTCCATTCCAAATGAAGGCCTTCGCTATACTATCAAATTGCTTAAAATAAGAGTGGGGGACATCTACAGGGAGATCAGTCGTCAGTTTAGGGAGATCTAATGGTTCCACAAAGTTTCTAATATCTTCATCAGTAGACGAAGACGTGGAACTATAGAGATCAGAGTAGAATTCTTTAAAAGCATTATTAATATCAATGGCCGAGGCAAATATTTCGCCACCAGCAGATTTCACTGAGGGAATGGTAGAAAAAGACTCTCTCTGCTTTATATATCTAGCCAAAAGTTTTCCTGCTTTGTCCCCCGACTCAAAGTATGACTGTCTTGCCCTGAATAACCAAAACTCCACTTTCCGCGCCAAAATACTATTATATCTGTATTTCAATCGGGTCAATTCTCTGAGGCCATCAGATGACAAATGCCGCTTTAGCTCTGCCTCTGCATTTTTAATATTTCCTGCCAACTCCACAAGTTCTCGTGCTTTGGATTCTTTGGTGAATGAGGCATACTGTATGATCTGACTCCTAAGAACTGCCTTAAGTGCCTCCCAAGCCACGCCCACAGTGGATACGGAGGACCAGTTAGTCTCCATATAAACATTGATTTCAGTCTTTAACATTTGTTGGAAATCAGGATTTTGCAAAAGGGACACATTAAAGCGGCAATTATATGATTTCTTTTTCTCTGAATATGGCAACACCTCTAAACTCACCAGGGCATGAGCTGAGACTAAGATATTTCCAATTGAGCAATCAACAACAGATGAAATTAGGGATTTGGATCTTGAATAAATCTTATGGACTGATGAAAAAAGTTTATAGTCTATACCAGATGGGTTCAAAAGTCTCCAAATATCCGTAAGACCAAGATTTTTACACATCCTGTGAAGCGTCAACGTTGCTCTAGGGGGTTTGCACACTTTTGCTTCACTGTGATCAAGGACTGAGGCCATCAAAAGATTAAAGTCTCCTCCCAATATTATATCATGAGGGGTGCCAGCGGTTTGCAGCATCCCTTCAAAATCTATAAAAAAGCCCTGATCATCAGCGTTAGGTGCGTAAATATTAGCCAAAATCAACCACTGCCCCTGAATTTCAGCTAAAACAATAATGACTCTCCCTAATTTATCTTTAGTCTGTTTGAGACATTTGAATTGTAGATGTTTATTAATCAATATAATGACTCCCTTGCTCTTACTTGAGCCAGTACTAAAAAAAACATGTCCACCCCATATCTTCCCAAATTTTTCAGCTTCCTTCGGGGAGAGATGTGTTTCTTGAAGAAACACTATATCATATTTCTTACGTTTAAGAAAAGTAATAACCTTCCTTCTATTTATGGGGTGCCCCAACCCATTTACATTCCATGTGGAGAGAGATAGTACACTCATATTAACATTTGACATTTTGACATATAGAAAAATAAATTGTGTGTCAAAAACAAAATTATACAGACCACATTCCCCATTAGTGAAACAATCAAACCCCGAACTTCGCCCCGAACAAAACAAACAGAAAAAAGAAAAACGTGCGCATTAACCCCGTGCATGACCGCGCCAACCGGCGACAATCCCTCTAAACTCAAAAGGTCCATGAACGCCCACAAGCCCCCACGACAACTTTGCCATCGGATTGCTCAATTTTGCCTCACAAATTTGTGAGGCAAAATTACACAACAGAAAATACTTTAAATATAAAATAAACCCCAGCCAATAGGAAGAATGAACACAAGGAACGTGTACATTCATTCACAGAACTGTCTCAAAGGTGTGATCTTCCACAAAACAAATTCCAGCTGATATAAAACCGTTCAGATTCCTCAGACAGCCAAACTAATGTTCAGTGAGCCGGCTGTTATGAGTTCAGCGGATTATGTAATCATTTCAATGTCCCGTAAAAATACTCAACAAAACAAACTCCAGCCAGCAGGAGGAATAAGCACGAAGAACGAACAAATTAATCCACAGCTGTTCCAAAGGAGTGTTATTCAATAGAACAAGCTCCAGCCGCTAGGCGGAACCAAAACAAAAAGAAACAAAACCGGCATCCCGGTTCCCCGGATAGTCGAGTCAATTCACTTGGGGCCGCATAAAAGTATATACCATGACTTACACAATCCGTCAACTTTATAAAAGACATCCTTTGTGTGAGCATGTAGATATTTTGCAGTCATCCGTAGTGTCCACTCTCAAACTGGCTGGGAACTTCAATGCAAAAGTAATCTTTCGTCAATGCAAAAGTTTCTTTAAGAAAAAGTGTTATTCAAAAAACAAACTTCAGCCGCTTGGCGGAGCCAACGCAAAAAGAAAAAAGAAACCAAAATGACGCCCAGCTTCCTCAAAAGCCAAAGTACAGCGAGTCGACCCACTCACATGAGAAACACCCAATGGTTTACTCACCCATTGATTCAATAAAAGACATTGCCTGATTGGGACATGTAAATACTTTGCGACCATCCTTCGTTTCTATTCTCAGTTTGGCCGGAAACATCAGAGCAAAAGTAATCTTTCGCTGATGTAAGAGTTTCTTACATTCCTTGAACCGATCACGTTTCTCTCTTGTCGAACTCGCAAAGTCCGGGAACAAGAAAATATTATGGTTCTTCCAAGAAAGCTTCCCTTTGCTCCTCGCCTGGTGCAACACAAGATCTTTATCGGATGATTTCAGAATTCTGGCCAGAATCGATTGGGGCCTATCTCCCTCAGCAAATCTGTGAGCTGGGACTCTGTGAGCTCACTCGATTTCCAGCTTGTGGCCTGTTATGTTGAGCAGACTCGGGAAAAGCTCATCTAGGAATTTCACCATATTTCTGCCCTCCTCATGCTCAGGAATTCCAACAATTCGAACGTTATTCCTGCGGCTTCTACAGTGCATCCGGAAAGTACTCACAGCGCTTCACTTTTTCCACATTTTGTTATGTTACAGCCTTATTCCAAAATGGATTTTCCTCAAAATTCTACAAACAATACCCCATAATGACAATGTGAAAGAAGTTTGTTTGAAATCTTTGCAAATTTATTAAAAAATAAAAAATAAAAAAATCACATGGACATAAGTATTCACAGCCTTTGCCATGACACTCAAAATTGAGCTCAGGTGCATCCTCTTTCCACTGATCATCCTTGAGATGTTTCAACAACTTGATTGGAGTCCACCTGTGGTAAATTCAGTTGATTGGACATGATTTGGAAAGGCACACACCTGTCTATATAAGGTCCCACAGTTAACAGTGCATGTCAGAGCACAAACCAAGCCATGAAGTCCAAGGAATTGTCTGTAGACCTCCGAGACAGGATTGTATCGAGGCACAGATCTGGGGAAGGGTACAGAAACATTTCTGCAGCATTGAAGGTCCCAATGAGCACAGTGGCCTCCATCATCCGTAAATGGATGAAGTTTGGAACCACCAGAACTCTTCCCAGAGCTGGCCGCCCGGCCAAACTGAGCGATCGGGGGAGAAGAGCCTTAGTCAGGGAGGTGACCAAGAACCCGATGGTCACTCTGACAGAGCTCCAGCATTTCTCTGTGGAGAGAGGAGAACCTTCCAGAAGAACAACCATCTCTGCAGCACTCTACCAATCAGGCCTGTATGGTAGAGTGGCCAGACGGAAGCCACTCCTCAGTAAAAGGCACATGACAGCCCGCCTGGAGTTTGCCAAAAGGCACCTGAAGGACTCTCAGACCATGAGAAACAAAATTCTCTGGTCTGATGAAACAAAGATTGAACCCTTTGGCCTGAATGGCAAGCGTCATGTCTGGAGGAAACCAGGCACCGCTCATCACCTGGACAATACCATCCCTACAGTGAAGCATGGTGGTGGCAGCATCATATGCTGTGGGGATGTTTTTCAGCGGCAGGAACTGGGAGACTAGTCAGGATCGAGGGAAAGATGAATGCAGCAATGTACAGAGACATCCTTGATGAAAACATGCTCCAGAGCGCTCTGGACCTCAGACTGGGGCGAAGGTTCATCTTCCAACAGGACAACGACCCTAAGCACACAGCCAAGGTAACAAAGGAGTTGCTACGGGACAACTCTGTGAATTTCCTTGAGTGGCCCAGCCAGAGCCCAGACTTGAACCCGATTGAACATCTCTGGAGAGATCTGAAAATGGCTGTGCACTGACGCTCCCATCCAACCTGATGGAGCTTGAGAGGTCCTGCAAAGAAGAATGGGAGAAACTGCCCAAAAATAGGTGTGCCAAGCTTGTAGCATCATACTCAAAAAGACTTGAGGCTGTAATTGGTGCCAAAGGTGCTTCAACAAAGTATTGAGCAAAGGCTGTGAATACCTATGTACATGTGATTTTTTTTTCTTTTCGTTTTTTATTTTTAATAAATTTGCAAAGATTTCAAAATAACTTCTTTCACGTTGTCATTATGGGGTATTGTTTGTAGAATTTTGAGGGAAATAATGAATTTAATCAATTTTGGAATAAGGCTGTAACATAACAAAATGTGGAAAAAGTGAAGCGCTGTGAATACTTTCCGGATGCACTGTATTCTCAAGATCTTCAAGCTTTTCAAGGAGATGTTCCAAATCAACTTTGGTTGCGGGCGGATTAGCGGTTAATTCCCTCTCCGAAGATTCCAGACAATCGATTAGTCTCTCAACAGCAGTCACTCTTGTAACTAACTCAGAGAATTTTATTTGCATCACCATAATCGATTGACGTATTACAGCGAGATCCTCCAAGTCCACAAGAACCTTTGTCAGCATCACCGACATGTTGGACAACTGACGCTGGATCACTTCTCCCGCCGCGCCATCCAAATCGAGTCCCCGGTCTGTAGGCCTGTCAGGGCTTTCATCCTGAACACGTAAGTGTCTTTTGATGTCTCCAGAGCCAGAGGATTTTGACTTCTTTGCCATGTTTTGCCTCAAAGAGCAAATGTGTAACTGGGTGTATCAAATTTCACCAGATTATAACATGAAAATAATTAAAAATTTAGCAAAGTGCGCAGAGCTCGTCGCTCACACGTCTGCTTCTTGCATGGCGTCCTTTAATTCCACATACAGGAAAGTTAATAAACAATGACCCCATCATTTTCCCTTTTCAATATAACTAATATAACGTTAACCCTGTCCCTGACAACCATGTCACTCATGTCTGTTTGCTGTTAGCCAGCTATAGTTTGTCAGTGCAGTAAGTAATATAGCAGATTGAAAGGTAAACATCAGAGCATCTTTTTGCAGCTCAGCAGACAACCCTTCGGTGGTAGATTGTGTCTGTTGAGTGTTGATTTCACGCTTCGCTGTTACCTAGTTGGTGAGACGCAATGCTGGTCCATCTTTTACTCTTCGTGACAACGAGTTTATAGCTAATTAGCCAATCACACAGCTACTTTCATACATTGGCTGTGTCTCATTTTGAAGGCTGCATGCTAGGTAGGAAGCGTCCTTTGAAGTCTGCAGTATACCGAGCAGTATACTGATGTTTATTTAGCTATTTATTTTATTTGTATTTATTCTTTATTTAAATGGTCAGCAACTGACTGATACTGAACATACAGTATTGATGTTTATAAGCTATTTATTGTATTTTTATTTATTATTTATTTTCTCAGTGTACATTTCTAGAATTTGATGAAAATATATAATAATAATGTCAAATATTCTTTGGTTAAAAATATTTAAGAAAGCAGCCTTCTGAGTACCTTTGCATAGTCATATTCAGAATCAGAATTAGAATCAGAATGACCCGTCTCACAAGCTGCTGCCTGTCCGTCAGAAAGCTGGTAATCCACAGACAGATAGACGTGGGAACAGAGAGTTGGTGTAATTTAGTCCGGAGAAATATTGGTGCAAAATCGGTGCACAATCCACATAGAAAAGGTCTGTTTTCATTCCAGCACAAAAATGAACTATATCGGCCACCATATCGATAATTGGTGAATTTTCCCCCTCTAAAATCAGTATCGGTCTCAAAAATTCCATATCGGTTGGGCTCGAATTTAAACAACTATTTTTAAACAGTGTGGTGGGGGGGGGGGGGGTTGTACCCTTCTGCATGTATTTCGCAGCCCCCTTTGGCATATCGTGGCACCGTTTCGTGGCTACCCTTCATCATATCGTGGCCCACTTTGGCATATCACGTCCCCGTTTCACGGCCATCCCACTGGGAAAAGTCCCGGTTCTCCTGATGGCCAGTCCGCCTCTGGTGTATAGCGCAACTCTGCTAACACCAGATGATGCTGTTCTGTTGTCTAGATTGCTGAGTGGGGGCCCTTCGACTTGGTGATTGGTGGAAGTCCCTGTAATGACCTTTCAATTGTCAACCCAGCCAGGAAAGGTCTGTACGGTAAGACATTATCTTGCACAACTCTTTTATTAAGGATATCTCTCATTCTCTCTTACAAACACAAGCCCCTTCTAGATCAAGTCATTTTGTAATGATTGCATGCTGTTTCATGGCATACGAATAGGAATGGTGTGATGATGTAAAGTGTTTTTAGTCTGCTCTGTGGCAGTGCTTTTTTCATGAAAATATTTACATTTACATTTTCTTTAAAGCTTTGCATGAAACAATCAGAACTAAAATGTTGCCCCTACTTCCCTACAAAGATTTTCTAGAATCTAAAGGGTCAGAGATTTAAATTAAATGCAAATTAATGCCAAAGTTTGTTTAGTTTATTGGTTTGAAATTGGTTTAAAAAACATTTCACACAGGATGATCATCATCCGAGCGCTTGGACTTCATCTTTTATATCATATCATACCATACCATATCATATCATATCATATCATATCATACCATACCATATCATATCATATCATATCATATCATATCATATCATATCATATCATATCATATTATATTGTAATACCATGAGTGGCTTATTCAGGACTCTTAGAACTGTCATTTATTAATTTAATTTCTATTATTAATTTTTACATTTCTAGAGTTCATTTAAAACTGAAGTACATATTCACCACATGGTATTGTCTTTGTTTAGAGGGAACTGGTCGGCTGTTTTTTGAGTTTTACCGCCTCTTGAGTGAAGCGAAGCCAAAGGAAGGGGAAGATCGACCTTTCTTCTGGATGTTTGAGAATGTGGTCGCTATGAGCGTCAATGATAAGAGAGATATCTCTCGATTCCTGGAGGTTTGTGCTCTCTTTTTATTTATTGTTGGTAGAGATGGTTTGATTTGAGTCTATGTGGACTAATTGATTTCAACTTGTATGCTTTAGTGTAATCCAGTGATGATTGATGCCATTGAGGTGTCAGCTGCTCACAGGGCTCGATATTTCTGGGGAAACCTACCAGGAATGAAGAGGTATTTGTGCACACCTCCATATTTGCTTTAAAGGGAAAGTTCAAGCATATTTTATTATTTTATTTTTTTATTTATTCACCCTTATGTCATTCCAATCCCCTTTGGCTTTTTTTATGGAACACAAAAGTCAAATTTTTTATTCATATCCCAGTAGATCTTTTCAGTACAGTGTCAGTGGATAGTGATTAACTTTCAAGCTTTAAAAAAGGATGCAAAAGTATCATAAACGTAATCCATGTGACATATTCCAAGTCTTTAAGGTATTTATGGGTGATATATTGAATATTCACAATATAATCGCAATGATTTTGCTGAAAATATAAAATTAAGCAATATTGTAAATATAGCAATGATTTTAATGTGCTTTTTATTTGGCCATTAAGTTTCATAAAGAGCACATCAGTAGACTAATTTCACAATCCTTTAGGGCTGCACAACTAATCAAAATAACATAAAAATGGTGATATGGTCATCTGTGATTATTAAACTGCAAAACACTTCAGAATAATCTGATGACATGCAGGGCATTGTTAGTGCTATCAGAGCAGTTTACATGCATTGTGAAAGAAAAGTACTGCAGATTTAAGCATCCACACAATTCCAAACATTAGTAACCTCTTCAAGTTATTATAAACATTTTCAGTACAAAGGCAGCACAGTATAACAGAAAAGGGGGAGATGACAGCGTTTCACCAGATGCGGGACATTGTAAACTACACACTGCACTTTCAGAGACAAAATAAATGCTCCAGGCGAAGGTGTTGTAAATAGGACAGAAATATATTACTTTTATATAAAACAAATCTAATTCTGAAAATAATAATGATAATTCAGTATTATATTAAAATAGTAAACTTGACTGCATCCCACAGTAATAATTTAGTTTTATACAATATTCAACCGGGTTCCAAAAAATATGTGGAGTAGTTTTTGCACACATTGTTCATTCACAAAGTTTTTTTTTAGTAAAAATATATAACAATAAATAATGCTAAGTACTAAGTATCATTATATACAAAATATCAATAAAAAGTGCAGTATTAAAAATGATTAAATCTCATTCTCCCTTGTGTTTATTTAGTGAAAAACTGTGGGGAAACATGCCTTTATTATTTTTAAATAGATTTTTACTCAATGTCTTTAAAATATTCAATATACTTGGCTACAATGGATGAAATGATGGTTCGTATGGTTAAAACAAAATCACTTTTGAGCTATTTCAGAGCAAATACATAATTATCAAGATATATATAAAATATTGTCAAGAGGCTGAAAAATATTGAGATATGATTTTTGTAGCCATATCACTGAGCCCTGCCGATCATTCATAACAAATTCTTCCTTTGTGCTTCAAATAAGAGAGAAAGTCATATGGGTTTGGAACAACATGACAGTCAGTAAATTTCAGGGACAGAATTTTCATTTTTTGTGTGAACTGTCCCTTGAAGTGTTTTGTTTACAGTATGTTGAGGATAATCTACTTAGAGCAGTACTTTTTGAGACAACATAATGTAAGTTTGAAATGAATTTGCTTTGTTACAGGCCTCTGTGTGCTTCTGGCATGGATAAATTAGAACTTCAGGACTGTTTGGAACATGGTCGTGTTGCCAAGGTAACATGTTTTTCCATGTCTTAACCAGGGGTTGTGTTAATCGAAAATTCTACATCATTTACTGTTTCATTTTGAAACATTTACAGATAATTCTAAATGCTGTCTGTCATTTTGACAGATTCAAAAAAAAAACAAAAAAAAACATTTGAATCTTGTGCATCATTTTTTACTTGATTCTTAATCTCCCACTGTGGTTCCTGGTCACCCTGACGGGGATTATTTTGCGATAACTATCGGCTGACTTTACATTATCCCGCTTATTAAACGGCTACTAACCAAATAAAGAAAAAATTGGACATTAAAGATTGATTTGCATTGAAATTATGTAATCATTTGAGAAGAACTGAGAAGAAATAAATAGCTTCTTTTCCACTTTGTGTTGGAGTTCTGTCTGTGTTTATTTTGTAAATACTGACTGCCCATAAGACTACTTGCCATATACATATATAAATGGGCATGAAACATTGATTTGAGTTGAAATTATTTTATTAGCTTACTTGATCGCACAGTTATCAGAGAAGCAGTAAAGATGACTCGCAATACCCGGATGAGCGGTCTGATATCTGTATGTGTGGTTGTTACTCAGAGATATCAGACTGCTAGATGGCGCCATTGACCAATCAGAATCGATATTCCTGAGATCTGTTTAATAAACGGAAATCAGAATCAAGTATTCCAGGGAGCATTGTAAAACTTAGTATATTGTATGAAAATTCGTAAGAATGTAAAATCAATTCTCTTAACAGTTTTGTCATGAGTAGCACCTTAAATCCATCCATGTGTCTCTAGTTTGGCAAAGTGCGTACCATCACAACACGGTCCAACTCCATCAAGCAAGGCAAAGACCAACACTTCCCTGTCATGATGAACGGTAAAGAGGACATCCTGTGGTGCACAGAGCTGGAGAGGTGTGTTCACAACAACCAGTCAAAAATATTTCCATTGAATGCTGTCAAAAATTAGCCAAGTCATGTCACTTTGCTCTCATCATAGGATATTTGGCTTCCCCATCCACTACACGGATGTGTCCAACATGGGACGTGGTGCCAGACAGAAGCTGCTGGGGCGGTCCTGGAGTGTACCTGTGATACGGCACCTGTTTGCCCCACTAAAGGACTACTTTGCCTGTGAATAACCTCTGTAGTCCATATTCAGTTAGTCCAAAGTCACACAACAAATACAAAGTACAAAACCAAATGTCTTCAGAAAAATAAGGATCTCTCAGAGACTAGCTAATCCCCTAAATTACAAGGTGTTCTCAGCTTTGTAGAGATAAACCGAGAAGTTGAGTTGACTTGAGGATGACGTGGAGACACTGTGGTGTGACGTTTAGAACGTCACTTATTAAGAACACGGTTAGTTTTTGTACTAGATGTTTTTGAGCTAGTTGTGCCTTTCGAGGTTTTTGAAGCCTTCAGGTTCTCAACACATGCAGTTACCATTTATTATTTACTGTCATGAAAATGAAAAGCATTTTACCCCATTTTAAAACGTTTTTAATCACAAACAAATAAAAAAAATTGGATCTTCCAAAGCTTACAGTATATGGCTAAGGAATGTACAAATTCCTTATCATGTCATTATAGATTCAGTATACTTGCATGTGACACATTTCCATTGTATAGTTGGCGTGAGAAAATACTTGAAATTAATCAATGCAAACTTGTAAACATCAAGCTGTGAGCCCTCACAAAAAATGCATTTACAAAGATGCGTTAAAAGAATCTATGCTCAAGGCATGATTTTACCATGCCAGAATTATTTTACTTTGATTTGTTTGATTTATGGTGAAGATTTTAATCATTTAAATTATTTCAACATTTCATGAAAAAACTGACAAAACCCCCAAACTGACACTGAGGTAGTTTAGTGTTTCATACAGTCTACATTCCCTCTGTAAAATTGCACAATATCAATCTAACAAGAAGGTGTTTTTCAGAACTGAGAGCAGAACTGCAGGGGGCATTAGCCTGCGCTAAACATTACAGAATACTATTTTCCTGAGAAGTAATTTCTGTCAAGATAGAGATCAGACATGTACTGTATTTTAACCTTGAAATTAATGTTTACATATTTCAGCGTTAAGTTTTTAGAGCTTTCTCGGATACCTTAAATTGTATGTAATTTTGCTGACTGACCTCTACAAAGAGGGAGTGGTATAGAATAATGCTGGCTCTATATGGGTTGCACTCACATAGATGCTTTCATTTAACTTGGAAACTATTGTTTTTATATTTACTGTAGTTACAAACAATAACAAAAACATCATTAATGTTGATATCTAGCACTCTCTGATTTTTTTTTAAATTTGGGACTCATTTGTCCAAAACACTTATGTGGTGCCTTTGAAGAGAACTCATACAGCCTACCATACAGGATTCAGGTTGCGAAGAAACTTTCTTCTTTTGTTTTATAGACTTAATGTTGTAACTCAAACTGTTATACAAGTTATAATAATATACTGTATGTGCTTAAGGAAAACTACTGTCCAAACTCAAAGCTTGAAGACTGAAGGAACCTTAATACTTCATCCACAATTATCTTTGCCTTTGGATATTGTAGGCAAATTACACTCGTTTTTAATTGTCTTCAAAAAATGTCTTATATACATCTAAAGCCTTGGCTTGACAGGCAAAAATTGATGTATAAACAGCACAACAATCTTCTTACTCTCATTTTTTTCTCTCTTAAGGTTTTGTACTGTAGTGTAAACAATTTTAATATCATAACCCTAATATTTTGCTTAGTAACTCTTCAAATATGATATTTGATACTGTCGTTTTACTTGTTTATTTGGTAACATAGTGAACACATTCATCTATACTTTTAAACATTAACAGTGCTTTTATACAGTCAATTTATATTTACTTTATTTTTTATACTTTTTTCTTATAGTGTTTTGTATACAATTTACTGTTTTTTGGGACTTATGGTATAAACAAAAAGTAACAAACAAAAAAATTTTAGTATCCTGAAACAAAACAAATCAATAAAGACTCTTAAGTTTGTGCTTGTGCTTGTACGTGCTTGTGTTTTTTTTTTTTAATTTGAATGCTTGTTTATAGTTACGTATAGTAGTTTTGGCTTGGAATCATATATGCTAGTTTAAAAAAATATATATTAGAATAATCAATAATGTGTGTGTGGATGGGTTTGAGTGGTTTACGAGGACAAACTGGTAATTACAAGGGTATTATGCTATAAATGTGGTTTATGAGGACATTTCTAGTGTCCCCATATTCAAATAGCTTAAAAAACATACTAAACGATGTTTTATTGAAAATGTAAAAATGCAGAAAGTTTTTTGTGAGGGTTAGGTTTAGGGGTAGGGTTAGGGGATAGAATCTATAGTTCGTACAGTATAAAAATCATTATGTCTATGGAGAGTCCTCATAAGGATAGCCGCACCAACATCCGAAATGTATCCTAGCTCCTACAGGGGATTTAAAAAAAACACCTTTATAATTATTAAGATCCAAATCCTATCCTTTATTTATCGTTTTATTTTTTCCTTCTTGTCCACTTAAAATGTTTCTTGCACCATAAACAGTCCTAATTTAGATTTACATGACCATTTCCAACCTTCTCTACGCTAAAGGCACTGTTAAAGGTACAAAGTTATCACTGAGGTGATAACCTTGTTTTTGGTTTATATTTGTACCCTTATGGAGACAAAAAGGTACGTTTTTCCCCCCAGAGGAATATATACAGTATATTACCTTTAAAGGTACACAATAGGTCCTTAGGGTACAATTATGTACCTGAAACAAGTCATAAAATTTAAATAGAGGTACAAAAAATTCCACTTGAGGGTACCACCCCAGATACAAATCTTAAACGGTACCTTTTTTCTGAGAGTGTAGAAATAAAGGAAGTTCACCACAAAATTTAAATTCTGGCATAATTTATTCACCCTCTTGTCATTCCAAATCCATATTACTTTCTATGCAGAACACAAAAGGAAATTTTTTTAATGAATATCCGGGCCCGTCTTTTCAATACAATGGCAGTTGATAGTGATTCATTTTACAGCTTACAAAAGAACCTAAAAGTATTATAAAAGTAGTTCATGTGACTCCTGTGTCATATTCCAAGTCTTCTAAAAGCATGCGATAGGTTTTGTTGAGGAAAAACTAAAAATATAAGTCATTTTTTACTGAAAATCTTGACGCCCTGAGCACTATGACACAAGCTCATTCACAGTGGCACACATTCACATGATGTTTCAACGATAAACAACTTGCATGAACACACAAGCCACTGTAAACAAGCTTCTGTCATGGTTTAGATTTAATTAAGCTCAACAAGTATGAAAAATCACTTACAACAAAATACACCCTCATTAAAACTAATGTGAAGAATATCAGAGGACTTCAAGCTAGTGGCAAAAACATCTTTAATATGTAAGCTTATAAAGTGCATGGATAGTTGTTGTTTTTTAATTCTTTCCCATTTGCACTGAGATCAGTATTTACACTCCCTGTGCAGTTTGATGCAGTTGGATAAACAGTATCTGTGTGAGTGAGACTCATGCAAAATGGAAAATGCATTACTGTGTCATCACAATGAAGTGACTCAACAATACATACACATTTACTACAATTTTATTTGTATTTTTTTTTTTTTTTTTTATTGTATTTTTTTTATGAATTTAGATCATTTTAATCAATGGACAGCATTTGTAAGCAAACACCAAATTAGGACAATTTATATCTTAATTATAATCCAGCTCCATCTAGTGGTCATCAACTCAAACTCAAATGACTGATCTTTCTTACAGATTAGCCTTGAGGACAGCATCATTTGAGAACAATGACCCAGCATTAGGGTCCGACAAGGATTTTGTCTGCTGGCCCAGTAGTTTCGATCTTTACTTGCCCTGGTGACATTTTCAATAGTCCCAAGGCAAAAAATAAATTTCAGCGACATATTTATAAATTAAGTGTCAGAGTATATTCTGGTGTACAGTTGGACAGGACTTAGGGTACGTTTACACGACAACGATGTACTAAAAACGGAAACGTTTTTCCTTTGCGTTTTTGAAAAGTATCGCGTACAGACGACAACGTTGTCAAAACGATCTCCGTTCACACGGATCCGTGAAAATGACTAAATAGGCTGTATTATGCATGCCAGGCCAGTAGTTGGCAATGTCACTTTGTAAAGAAACACTACGCGCCTGCGCACATAAACATTGTTCCACAGAGCGGTGAATACAAACAATGAAGATGGCGATCACTGGTCTTAGTAGTGATGCAGTAAATCTACACTTTGCTGGTGAAGCGTCAATAAACTCAAAATCTTGAGCAGCACAAACACAGTCCTGTAGTCCGCCACTGTATTTTTGAATGTCTTGCGTGTTGTTTTGAAGTACTCGCGCGCATGTCTATAGACTGAACACGTAATTCGCGTGCGCATGACGTCATTGTTTTCACAAATTCGCATTTTTGTATGTTTACACGGAGACAATAACAGCATCGTTTTCAAAAACTTGCACTTTGAAACCCGTTTTCAAAAGTTTGCGTTTTCAGGCCCCAAAACGCCGTTGTCGTGTAAACAAACAGCCAAAACGCATAAAATCGTTTCCGTTTTTAGTTGAAAACGTTGTCGTGTAAACGGCCCCTTAGAGTGGTGTATTTCACTATTGTGTCACATCTCTTTGTATTGATGCAAGAAAACATCAAGGGTGAAGAATCCTTAACTCTTCTGAACGTCCACAGCTCTATGCATTAAATATATTATTACACTTATAAAAACATATAAATATGTCTTTGGACATTTTATTGCTATAAATTCAAAAGGAAAATGTTGTCACTTTACTGAAGAAACTCATAGATTTCACTAGTCTTTTTTTATTGCTCACACACTTCAACACTTAGACATTCACCCTCTATCTTTCACTTACTGACAAACACAAACTCAATCATTGTTGTGTTTTAAGACACTGAGGGGAAATCAAGGCCTGGAAAATGTGATGGGAAGCACTGTCCAAAAGTGTGTTAGCCATCAAAATATATCCAGTTCCAATCTTTAGGAATTAGGATTTCCTTAAAGGAATAGTTCACCCTCTCATGCCATCCAAGGTGTGTATGACTTTCTCAATGCAGAACACAAACAAAGATTTTTAGAAGAATATTTCAGCTCTGTAGGTCCATAGCATAGGTGAATGGGTGCCAAATTTGTGAAGCTCCAAAAAGTACATATAGCCATCATAAATATAGTCAATCCAGTGGAATAATTAATGTCTGCTGAAGCGAAACACTTGGTGTAAGAAATAGATCAATATTTAAAACTTTTTTTTACTAAAAATATTAGCTTGCAGTCAGCTTATTCCAGAGGTTTGTACGTTGACAAGGGTGGAGTTCAGACAGGCTCTCATGTGACGTAAGCACGAAAGCCTCCTCTGCATAGATATTCATACATAGATCCATTATTAGCAGCTGTTTCTATGGACCGCGGTACTTTTTTGACACAAAAGGAGTTTATGCAGTGGTCTGAGCAAAGAGCTCAGTCTGAAGCATCTCCTCCATTCACTTCAATTCAAACAGATTCAAACAGTTCTGCTTGTTGACCGTTCCAAGATGGTGCCACAGTTGATGTATTCAAACCAGCCAAATGAGGCATCTATGTATGATTATCTATGCTTCTGTGTTGTAAACAACGCTGCACTTAAGTTTTTTCCATATTTCACATGTCAGTTCTCGCATGATCTTGCCAACGCGCTTGACCTTGACTCACGTGAATTTTTGTAAAATAACAAAGCTTTAAATATTTATCCATTTCTTACACACACCTAGTGTTTTGCTTCAGAAGACATTATTTAATCCACTGGAGTCGAATGGTTTACTTTTATGATGGCTGTATGTGCTTTTTGGAGCTTAAAAAATTTGGAACCCATTCACTTGCATTGTATGAACCTACAGAGCTGAAATATTATTCCAAAAATCTTTTATTTCTGTTCTGCAGAAGAAAGAAAGTCATACACATCTGGGATGGCATGAGGGTAAGTAAATTATGAGAGAATTTTCATTTTTGGATGAACTGTCCCTTTAAGTGAAGTTTTCACCTAAAAAAGAAAGGAGAAATAATGCTTGTTTGCATATAGACTCAGATTGTGTTTAACATTAATGCTGTCTTTGAAAGAAATATGCATGATACACTTAGAAACATTTAGAAGTTCTGTTTGTGCTTCATTTCAATTAAAGGAATATTTCAGGTTCAATTGAAGGTAAGCTCAGTAGACAGGGGGAAAATTTTTGATCAAGAGACAGTACATAGGTCAAGAGACTGTGAAAATAGTAAAAAGCACTAAACTGTAATTTTACATGTTTTACAGAAGGCTCAAATTGGATACAATTAGCAATAAATCTTTTCCTTTGCAAAGAGACTATTTTGGCTCAAAATCGGTCATGTTGACCTTTTGAAACCACTTTTAAGTATTTATGGCCAATTCAGCAAAGAAAACATTGTGATTTCTTTAAGCTGATGTGTGCCATTTTTTCTTTCTTTCTTGTATTCCATGTTAGTGTTGCTTCAACTAAATATGCAATTAATTTGTGAATCTAGTCACCACCATACACAAGTTATGAAGGCTTTTGTTCTTCATCAAGACTGAACAAAGTAATGTTGATGAGTTTGCAGGTTAGTGAATAAAACTGGTGCAACTGCGCAAACTGAATGAATTAAATTTATAAAATTTAGCATGTGACCTTAGATTGTTCTGTTGTCCATGTGTTTCAAGTTTTGTTGTGTTTGAATAATGAGCTCACAAGATACAGGCCAATTAGTCATTACAGGCCACACACAAAAATGTATTTGCTGATATCTTCCGAACAAGTTTACGAATCAAATTTCTTATCACAAGTTTTTGTCAGGAGGGTCTATAGATGATGTATACTAAATTTCGTGCGAATCAGGCAAATGGCCAAGGACGAGTTTCGAAAAGTAGGTTTTTCAGAAGTGGTACAAATTTTTTTTTTTGCCGAAACGAAAATCAATGTGACCATATTTGCCACCAGATTTGGGGGCACAGAAGGGTTTGGAAAAACTAAGAATAATTATTCTAGCCTATATGGTTCCGGAGTTATTCGCAAAAATCTCTGATGCCCAGACACTTTTAGGGCAGAAAAAAGAATAAGAAGAAAATCTTAACAAATACAATATGGTTCCAGCACCTTCAGGCCTCCCCAAACTATGAGTGGTGCTCCGTGGGGCTGCAAAATTTGAAGCAACCTCCAGAGTCATAGCTGTATGTGTAAATTCATAGAAAACAATTGTTTTGTTGTTGAGAAGGGTATAGATGCAGACTGAGCTCCAAAAAGAGGCGGGAGATCCAAAACGCCAGCAAAGACATAGGGAGACACTAACCTAACCTAACCCTTTCCTTAACTCTAACTGTTTGTGGAAGTGTCACCCCCTTTTAAAGGTGGCACAATCCCCTTTTGGAGTAACCCCACCCTCTTTTGGAGATTCCGCCTCCACAGATCTTATCCACGCTAGCGTTATCTTTGATTTCACTATGTAACACAATTTTTGTTCCTGGGTAGTAAGTGTTATTTCCTAATTGCTTATGCCTCAAAAGTATAGAAAATGGCTATTATTCCCCACAAACTTTGCTTTTGTGAACAGGACAGTGATATTTTGAAATGTACCTATTTCCAATGAGAAAACGGGCGAATTTGTGTCTTTTCGTTCACATAAAGTCAGAAAAAAAACAACACATAAATCCAAATTAACGTATTTATACTACAGTAATACAAAAATGACTACAAAAGATTTAGAAGTGAGTAGTTTTTCGAGATTTACGATTATACTGTAAATCACTTTCACGAATCAGCCCCCAAATGTAGTCTCCCATCATGTTCTCGTTATACTGTCATTGGTGGCGGCGTTCAAAGTCCATTATATCCTGATGGAAGCGCTCGCCTTGCTCTTCCGAGTATGCTCTCATGTTCTCCTTGAATTGATCAAGATGAGCATCAAGGATATGGACTTTGAGGGACATCCTACAGCCTGTGCTGTAGTTCTTCACCAGAGTCTCAACCAGCTCCACATAGTTTTCGGCCTTGTGATTGCCAAGGAAGTCCCGAACCACTGCGACAAAGCTGTTCCAAGCCGCTTTCTCCTTACTAGTGAGCTTCTTGGGGAATTCATTGCACTCCAGCATCTTCTTTAACTGTGGTCCGATGAAGACACCGGATTTGACCTTTGCCTCAGACAGCTTAGGGAAGAAGTCTTGAAGTTACTTGAAGGCTGCCAACTCCTTATCTAGAGCTCTGACAAATTGTTTCATAAGGCCCAATTTGATGTGCAGTAGTGGCATCAGCACCTTCCGGCGGTCGACCAGTGGCTCCCACTTGACGTTGTTCCTCCCCACAGAGAACTCAGCCAGCTGTGGCCAGTCCTGCTGTCCCAAAGGCGTCCCCAAAAAAACATTTTAAAATTAAAAACATTTACAATTTTAAAAATTAACAAATTTTATAACATAAAATTCTGAGCAACAATTGTCCATCTTACCTTCCAGAGATTTTTTTGCAGTGCTCACAGGTGAAATGAAGTGCCCAGGGTTTGTCTTGATCCCCGACAGGCATGCCAAAATATGCCTTGTAGGCCTCACACATCTTAGCAGATGCTTCCACGGATTACTTTTTCACTCTTGTCTTGATAAATTGGCCGCAGACATAGAAAAATGTGTCTGCCGGATGCTTGCAGCCTCTTGATGCCATCTCAGTAAAATGCAGATATGTATCCACTTAGGCAGCTAGAACTAAACTGAACTGGTGGGCTTAAGGCCCCTGTATTTATACTACTATTTATATTACTAGAAAGTTCTAGAAGTTACTCCAAGTTTACTCAGCACTGAATCTATCTGGAATGTTCTGGAAAATAGGTAAATTTCAAAATATCACTGTCCTGGTCACAAAAGCAAGGTTTGTGGGGAATAATAGCCATTTTCTATGCTTTTGAGGCATAAGCAATTAGGAAATAACACTTACTACCCAGGAACCAAAAAAACAAAAAAAACAATTGTTACACAGTGTTTTTGATGGGAATGACAACGAGGCTGTGAGGGACAGACTTACCATCTCTTCAATGGGCTGTACTGCAGTTTAAAGTGTTTTTGGATTGTTCCGCAGACAAAACATTGATCAAATATCTGTCCAGGAACATTCAGTATACAAAGAACTCCAGACAACATGAGTCTGATCAGATCTGACCAAGGAGCTTTATACAGCTTTATACCGTTCCTGCCATTGAAGAGACTGTAAGTTTATCCCTCACAGCCTCATTGTCATTCTTATTAAAAATGAAAGATGGCGCTACTGTGAATAAGGTCTATTTGGAGATCTCTGGCCTACACAAGTAGGTATAGCTGCAGGCTGCAGATCTCCAAAATGGGGTTGCGCTAACTCCGCAGATGGTTAGGGAAAGGGTTAGGTAAGGGGCTCCCTATATCAATTTCAATTTTCAATTTAAAAATACTTTATTGGCATGATTGTGTTTACATACAATATTGCCAAAGCATTAATACACAAAACAGATAATGACAAGACAAATAATAATAAAAATAATAAAACATTAACAGAAACAATAAAAATATAATTAAAATAAGGTGCCAGGTAATGAATAAAAAAAACAAATATATATATATATATATATATATATATATATATATATATATATATATATATATAATAACAATATACACTATACAATATAAAATAAAATAAGCATTTAACAAGACATTATGAACATAAGAAAATAAAAATACTGTGACTGGAGTACATTAAAGCAGTGATTGGTTTCTGAGGGTGTGCAGCTCAAAAATGAATTTTGCTGCAACTGATGCATGATTGTCCTCCCCTAGTAACACCTGCATTTGATCTGTTTCTGCTGAACTGGAAAACTGTGGCATGAGGTTTGAGAGTTTGTCAAAGTATTTCTCTCTCATCTCTGTAAATTTCTCACAGTGAAGGAGAAAGTGTCTCGGTCTCGACCTCACCAGTGTCACTGTGAGCACAGACTCATTCTTCCTTTGGAAGCCATGTTTGTCTGTGTCTGCCTTTTTCTATGGCCAGACTGTGATCACTGAGCCTGTATTTGGTGAGAATCCGTCTCTGTTTTGGATCTCTTACCGTGTGGAGATATTCTGCCAGATTATTCATTTTGTTTAGGGTCCGATAACATTCCAATTTGCTTGAAATATGAATTTTTGCTTTCTTTTATGATTTGGTTTATTCTGATTTGGTTTTGTTCAGCAGTGCTGGTCTGAAACTGGTGTTTTTTAGTTGTTAGTGGGTTTGTGAGTTTCAGAGTCAAATGACAAAGGGGACTGGTTTTAGGCTTCAACTCTTGGGTTTTAAGGGCTTCATGTTGCAATGTGTTAGGGGAACTTGAATTTAGGTGTGTCCAAAATTTGAGGGATCATTTTTCAATATGTATAATTAGGGGGTATCTGCCTAGTTCGGCCCAGCATGCATTAGTAGGTGTTCTTCTCTGAACTCTTAGAATGTTTCTACAGAATTCTGCATGCAGGGATTCTATGGGGTATTTGTTCCATCTAGAGTAATCTGCCAGACAGAGTGGACCCTAAACCTCACATCCATACAGAGCAATAAGCATAATAATACTATCAAAGATTTTACTCCAAATTGTTACAGGAATGTCTATTTTGGTAAATTTGCCCTTAATAGCATAAAATGCTCTTCTAGCTTTCTCTTTTAGTGCATTCACTGCCAGACCAAAACCCCCTGAAGCACTGATTTTAAGACCGAGGTATTCGTAGTGTAGGGTGTGTTCTATTGCAGTGTTTCCCAGAGTGAATGTGTATCTGGTTTCCTGTAATATGGCTTTTTTTCTGGAAGATCATAATTTTAGGGGTTTTTTTTCAAATTGACTGTCAGGGCCCAGTTCTGACAGTAGTTCTCCAGCAGGTCCAGATGCTGCTGTAGCCCTTGTGCAGTAGCTGACAGCAGCACCAGATAATCTGCACAGAGAAAAAATTTAACTTCAGAATTATATAGAGTAAGACAGGGTGTTGCAGATTGTTCCAGTAGCACTGCTAACTCATTCATGTAAAAGTTGAACAGAGTTGGACTCAAACTGCAGCCCTGTCTCACTCCACGCCCTTGAGTGAAGAATTCTGTTCTTTTATTGCTAATTTTAACTCCGCACCTGTTGTCCGAATACATAGATTTGATAGTGTCATACATTTTACCCCCAATGCCGGATTGTAGAATTTTATAATATAGACCATCATGCCAAATGGATGTTCTGTGGGTTGTGCAGAGTGGACTGACAGAGGATTTGGAGTGTGCTGTTTGTTGTGGGGCACCAGAATTTTCCAACCTTTTGTTTAGGGAAGAGCTTTCGGTGGTGCAAGAACTTACCATTTGAGTCTATAAGAATTGCTGTTTTTGGTGGTTGTAGTTTCCGGACTTGAGGCTTCCGAGAGTGCTTTGGGGTATGATGAGGGGTTTGAAGGTTTTGTGTTTGAAGAGGACTGCGCTGAGCTGGCTGTGTGACAGTGCTGTCGCTGGTCTCCTGACTGTTCTCTGTAGCAGGTTGCTCATTGTCTGTCTGTGAGTCAGTGGATGAGCAACTGAAATGCACTTTATCAGTGGTTCTGCTTATGTTTTCCAGTTTTTCATTAATGCTATGAATAAGTGTGTCTTTTTCCATCAGGTCTTTTCTCAGTTCAGACACTTTTTCATTTAAATTATTGTCTTTTAGGAGATTTTTTATTTTCATCTCCAGCAATCCTTTTGTGGTGCTGTATTGTTCTTTGAAACCCTTTAACTCCTCTCTTAGATTTTGAGAGGTGTCAGTTTCTTGGAGTTTGCTTTCTTTGAATTCAGTAATTTCCATTTGCAGTTGGGAAGGCACTCCTGAAAGCACTGAATAGAAACTGTTGATCTGGGTGTGTGTGGGTAGAGAGGGGCAGTTTGTGTGCATGACGGTGAAGCTGTGACCTCTTCTGCTGCTGTTGTTGGGGGGAGAGAAGACTTTTCCTTCTTAGCTAGGACTTTTAGTTCAGCAAAGTCTCTCTCAAATTGCTCAAGTCTGTCCTCTGAGCCTTGGACCATTACAGTGCCATTGTGATACAGGTTGATGTTGAACTTTGGCGCAGTGTCCAGATACAGTTGTCTCGTGGCTCTATTTCCACCCATTTTTAGATCTTTAAAATTGGAGCAGAGTGCTGAGTGCCAGGCATTTGGAAACTCTGTATAAAAGAACAGGGCTGTTTTTACTCTTCTGTGGTTTATTTCCATGAAATCTGCTCTGAGAGTTTCTGGGAATTCTCTGATTAATTTAGTTTTAAATTTCTTTCTTTTTAATTTGCAGTCTCGCTGGTTACATCATCAGGATATGTGATGGCCAGAGTGTTGAGGTCACACCCTTCTGATGAGGCATATCCATCCATTGTCACCTTGATTGCTTTAGGTCTTTGAAATTTAGATAGGAGTGAGGCTATCCAGATGTAAGAATTTGTGATTGGATTAGCCGTTCTCAGACTATTGGCCTCTCAGTGTGCCATTCAGCCCTTTGTTTGGCTTGGATGCTTTCACGCCTTCCACTTTGCACCTCTAGCACAGTCTTGGGTTGTTGTTGAGCAGGTAGGCAGGCAGACCTAGGTTAACTCTCACTCTGTTTAATTTTATGTATTAAACTTAGCTATTTGTTTCCCTTAATTTTCCAATATTTCAGCCTTTTAAAGGTACTCACTGCACACTGATACCATCAGATTGTCCATGTAGCTTCTCTGTTGGCTGATGCTTTGTTTCTGGTGTGGTCTGTGGAGTCCTTAAAATGCTGAGATTTCCCGAGTGTTTGTTCCAAAATTCCAAGTTTGTTTAAAAGTAATTTAAATCCAAATTATACTGATGCAAATCAGTGTAAATATAATCCAATATGACCTAGCAATAAAATCCAATAAAATCCTGGTTTATCTAGCAAAAAAAAAATATATATATATATATTTTGTAAAATAGCAGGAGCTCAGGAGTGCATGCCTCACTCTCAGTCTTCTCTCTCTCTCTCTGCCTCACTCTAATGCAAACACACCACACACGCACACAGAGCACAGCTTCAGCATGGGGAATGGACAGATACTTGGTGTGAAAAGGAAGCATATGTACAGGCTCTTTGGATGGCCAGTATGAAGCATCAGTAGATAGCTGTGACCTCTCTGAATGAATTATCTGTCCGAACGAGCACAGCCACGATTTCAGCATGTAATGCTGCTTTGGCAAATACAGTCGGTCTGTATATCTTTGCTGGCGATTTGGAGCTCCCGCCCCTTTTTGGAGCTCTGTCTGTAACTATACCCTTCTCAGCCTGCAGCTATACCAACTTGGTGTCGTCCGGCAGATACATCGGTTGAGCAACTGCCTTAAAAAAAACAAAAAAACATTAACATAATTTTTTTTTTAATACACTGACTATTGTTTTAAAGTATACACTATTTCATAATTCTGTACACGTTCAATGTGATTGTTGCTGATAAAAAACACTTTTATTGAAAATATCTGTTTGAAATGAAATAGGGTGAATTCAGATAAATACTGTCTCTTTTTCCACATTGGGCATACCGGATTTCCCCGATTTTTCCACAATCTGGGAAAATTGCATTTTTAGTGTAATATGAGGTAAAGATGCACAATTTATGATACCAGCATTGTCAGATTTTACTGCTGATTTGAAATATGTACTTTGATCGTATTCTTGACCAACCGTTTTTGAGGTTTCGGTCTCCTCGCATTCAAGTAGATAAGAGTTGCATTGTCGTGACTGGGCATAGCCTCCGAGAGCGTTCCAAAATGGCCGACAGTGGACTGACTTGCTAAAAAGACTTTGGTACTAGTCTCTAAAAAGACTGCTATTAACATCACTTCCAGTTTATTCGTATCTTATGTGCCCTTCAAGTGGACTTGGAAATATCGTAATAACGAATTTAGAGCACATGAATGACCCAGCGATGTTGTACTTACGAGCGGGAAACTCTGAATTCTAGATGATACCCGAGCTGGGACTTTGGAAGGGGCGTGTCGACAGGAAAGATGATGGAAACAAATGATTTGTTTCAACTTCTGTTCTTTACTTCAAAATATTATTTTGTTGTATAAAGCCCTATTTGGATGGCAATTGTTTCTCAGGGTGATGTCTGTAAAAGCAATTTTTCATGGCTCCTCTGTGATAAAACTCATGCGCTTGGATGACAATTAAATCACGGGGGACGAGCAAGACTTTTTGTCAATCACATGATTGCAGTTGCGCTTGTTATATGGAAAATTCATCAATCCACAAACTGTATCCTCTGTATTTGCACTGAAATATGTTTGGAATTACGCTAAAGTGAAAATAAAAATTTTAAAGCATGAGGGAACACGCTGCAAAGCGCTGCGGACATTTACAGTGTAAATTTTCACATATCCAAAAATCGCCAAAATTCTTGTGAAGAGCAATTAAACGAATCAAGAAACTGTAAGGACAAGACTGTTCATCAGCGCAGCCAAACAAATCTGTCAGTGGAGGTACGCATGTTTCGTCACCCGCATCACCTCAGCTGCGCCACTTGCGCGCTCTTTCCTAAGTGCACGCAAGGAGCTATAGAAGCTGCACATATCAAGGACAGAAAAGATGGTTAAAATGAAATTTGAGGAGCTATGGTAAAAATGGTTTTCTTAGGTTTTATCTATCAAAATGACGGACATAATTTGGAATTATCTGTCAGTGTTTAAAAAGTGGAGGTGAAAATTAAACCTTTTAAATAAGATAGACATTAACCCGGCAATATTTCTGGGACTACTAGACCCGTATAAACGAGTAGTCATGCAAGCCCTATGTATAAATGTATTTAGTAAATTTTTCTACATTAAAATGTGATATATTAAAATTGTATTACATTGCTGCCATAATAATGGACCATTTCAAAAGTTTACGTGATCTGGCTCTCCTTTTTCTTTTCCTTCTATTTAAGAGTTCCCACTCACTGTGGTGGAGCGGCGACGTAATTTTATTATTGTGAATTATTTCAAAAATTTCGGTTACACAATCCAAATGTACGGCACTTAGCAGTGGTCAAAAAGGATTTCCAAAATGGCTTTTGGATTATAAACTCAGAGATGTGGTTTTGGATGGTAATTAAATTACCACATGACCTTGGTGTTTGTCAAAAAATTGTAGGTAATTTTCTGATGGGAGGTGGGAGAAAAACACAGAAATTTCGGATTCGGGTGGCAATAAAATCACTGACTACCCCCTGTAAATGCTGGAATTACCTCACGTCCCCATGTTAAATAATTGCCGTCCGAATAGTGCTTTAGAGTGATACATGTAATTCACTTAAGTTTATTCACCGGTACAACAGAAAACAAGCTTTTGCCATCATTCATTGTGTATTTGTTGAGTTCGGCTTCTTCCTTATTTTGTTTTACACTTGAATGTGTGCCATGTCTTAGTAACGAATGCCCAACTCGGAGGTACGAGCTTCCCAGGTCCACTTGAAGGATTACCGCCACTTGAAAAAAACCCACGAGTCGAGAGCGTTGCATTGTGGGATTAAAACAGTCACACTATTTCTGCCATAGATGGATATGGCAAAAGTAGTAATAGAATTGGTCGAGACCTGCCACGATTTCAACATGTACTGCTGCATGACAAATACAGTCGGTCTGCAATCTGCATACTTTTCAAAAACAATACAAGTAGTATTCAATTCCGAACATATCCTCTTTGTACGTCATCCTCTGCGTTTTATCAACGAGTAAATAAGGTTGTTAAATGGCTTATCGAACAGCATTGCACAACTGATCTTTCATGGGTAGTTAATGTTAAATTAAGCGATTAACAACCCGAATACCGTAAATGAATAAACCACTTCGAGTCTTGCACACAAACGTATTCATCAGCCTACATCTTTTAAGACGCGGTGAAGGTTAACGCCATTACATTCAATTAAAATAAAAGCCGCTATCAGCAAAAACAGATGCAAACGCATCAGTCAAATTCATTTGTCCGTATTTCTCCGTCGATTAAAACGCATGCTTTGAGGGCCGACTTGTGATTCCAGATAGATCGACTCCCCACGTGGAACCGACCAATCCGACGATGTGCTGAAAACGCGGGATCGCCAGAGGGAGAGTCGACGACCAAAACAACACGGGACGAATCGGTGGTAAGTCGCAGTTTACGAAATCAAACGTTTTTTTTTACTGTAATGTTTATGTCGTAACTTTAAATAGCTGTAAACAGCGACATGCAAATCCGGGCAATGTTATCAGGATTGTTTAGAGGAGCTGTTCTATAGGATTTCATCTTTGAAAATACTTTCTTCGGAAGCGTTCGAGAATTTGTAGCGTTCGACTCGCGGTAGTTTGAATGGATATATACACATGTACATACTCAAACGTGTGGACAGCGTTGTTTTTAATAGAAAAGACCAGAATGCCTTTTTCAACTTTAAAAGTTGCGTATAACTTCCGACTGTTATGAAGAAATGTATACACAGCTGGCGTTATCATTTTTAGTTCTCGAAAGTATGTGCCTGCAGGCAAGAAATGTTCACGAATAACAATTTAAGACCGCAGTTAAGATAGTTTGCGGTTATAGCGATTCGGGGTGTTTTTCTGCTTTTTTAAAGACAACAAAGCAATTACAGTACTAAAAATTGATACATTTTCTTAGTCCTGATTTGTGAAATCAGATCTCTAAATCTACCGATTTATCCTTTAATGCGTATAAAAACAAGACGCTATATACCAGGAAAGTGAAACAAACCTTAAATTAACCAGGCTGATTTTCTTTTCTTATTTGTCTGTTTGCAAGTCGTTAAATCAGAAAAGTGGTAAATGTGCGTTTTTACGAATAATTACTATTCCCGTTTAATATACTATGAATTATAAAAAGATTGAAAAAACTATGATACCATCTTGTCTTATTCATAAACTTATAAATGTAATGTAAACACAAAAAATATAAACACTTTTCCCAAACACTGTCTTGTTACCTTAACGTGTTTCAACAGGCATTGTGTTAAATAAAAGGAATACAATTCAGATGCACATTTTTCAGCTATCTGTGTAGCAGAAAGGTCAAACAACGAAAAATAGCACGTTTCGAAGAAATAGGCTTTTGTCTCTTTGTGTCCTGTCCTGTATCCCACCGTGCAGTGGGGAGGAATGGCTGCTGAGGGGAAGCCGCTGTAGCTTCATTGGTCCGAGCAGCTGTTTCCGCCCTTTAAGTTTTCGCGGTAAAATCTGGGGTCCACGGAAGGCACAATATAACATTCTGAAACGTCAGGAAATTCTAAACGGTGCTTTTTAATATTACGATTAGAAATATTTATCCAGATCTAAGGACGTCGTCATCTGAAGATACTTTTGCTGAAGAAGAAAACGTTTTGGTCTGTTGCTTTTCTTTTAAAGTGTTTTTTCTTCTTTGTTTGAATGAATAAAACCACATTTAGTGCTTAAATTGAGTCCTAACATTCGAGTCCTAAGAGTTGTTATTACATAATTAATACAGTATTTGTGTATGATTGTTAGGACGCTTTATTCTAATTTTCAGACTAATGTATTTCTTACAATTTAACTCATGAATGTAGAGGTTGGAGAGAATGAGAAACACAATCACAGGGAGCTGCTAGCCTGGCTCAATGGCTTACTGAAGACCACATTCAGTGAAGAGGAGCAGATCTGCTCAGGTTCTTTTGTTTTCCAGGTAATTCATTTTTTTAAATTGGATACACCAGTCATGTTGTTACTGACTGCTGTAAGTAGGGCTGGATATTGATACAGATTTCCAGATTCGATTCCGATTCACAAGCTCTCGATTCGGATTTTGATTAGAAATCGATTCAAATGGGTATGTTTCAGTTATAATGTTCATTGTGCTTACGTGAAATAAATGATCTCCCAGCGAATGCTCTTAATTATACGGGGGCCTTCTAACTTGGTACATTACAAAAATGTGAATTTTACTTATTATATTTTATTAGTTATTCATCACATTTCAGCTAAAATGAACATATCCATGTATTCAATAAATCTAATATTATATTGCATTATATTAGATTTGTTATGTGTTTATTGTTTAATGCGTAATTTAAACTATTTACAAGTATACACTGATTTGTTGAGCGCATGTTAAAAAAACGGCACTGTCTCTTTAAGTCATTGGCTAATCATAGACATTTTTGTCCCATAGCAAGAAATTTGGTGACAAATGCTAGTGATTTCCTCTCATTTCAGTAGAGGGTTGTGCATACATTAAAAGATTGATTTTGGGATTTAAGAATCAATATCAAGATTGTTCAAATGAAGATTGCAATGCATTTTACCCAGTCTCTTTTATTTTTACCCTTTTATTTAAAGGTGTGCTCAGTAATATTACCATGGTAATAATTAAAAAGGTTGCCAGACAATGTACTTTATGTTGTTTAAGGTTTGTATAATTGAAACCAGGGAAGAGCAAATATTGTTATGGATTGCAGCATTTGTTGAGACATGACAGATATGGGAAAAAAATAGACTTTTGAGTTATGTGTCTGCATGGTGTGTTTTTCAGGTGTTGCATTTGGCCAGTTGTTGGGGAAAATTCGACTTGGATCTATCAACTTAAATGAAGTTGGAAGAAAAACATCCTGAACAGCTACAAGCTTCTACAGGAGGCCTTCAACAAGGTGCAAATTAAGAAAGCTAGTTTTTATGGATTCATGAGATACAACTCCAGATTAGTTGAATTTTATGTGTATATAAATGTATCAAAAAATACTCTTATTAGATGGTGATTTTATGGACATGCATTATTGATCACATTTACATGCACTTAAGAAAACAGTTTAGTCTAGGAAAAAATTCAACATTTCTAGGAGTACAGTGGAAAAAGCACATACACTATAAAATATACCCATTTTATACACACCAATTTAAAATATAACTACTGTCACTCACGTCTGTGTATATGCGCTCGTACATTTTTATGTTTGAGGGAAACCCCACTATTACAGCGCAATTCTGCTGCAGGTCGCGATGCAAAGTTAAGAAATCAAACACAGCAACAACTATGGAATATCTGGAAATAAAATGAAGCAATGGAGAATAAAATGGCAAAGTGTTCCTCAGATTCCATGTTTGTTATTTACACAAGCGTTGCAGGAAAATTACGTTGCTGTGGAAAAAGTTGCTTACTGATCCGAGCCGCAAGTGTACAGTAAAGAGAAAGCTGCAAATTCAGTGTATGTAAACTGGAACGCCACATGCCAGCCTTAAGTAGCTTTCTCGCAATAAACGGCTGTGCATATAAATGAGTTAATTGTCAAAATAGGTTTCTTCTTCCACTTAAAGGAACTGGAGGTGAAATTGTTGGTGAACGGAGACAACCTGAAAACATAAGATTTGCTTACATGGTTTAAAGTGTTTTATGATCACAGTTCTGTGGGGCAGAAGTAAATCCTCAGGAGGGTTGTGGTGAACAGAAAGAAGGGTCATTAATGTCAAGCCCTGAGTTTGAAACGTGTAGGTGTCTCTGTTTTTGGGTTGCTTATTTTATTTTTATTGCCTTTGGCACAATGAAAAATTACATTTGCTTGTCACGTTTGCTGACTTTCTTCTTCATTTTATTGATAGCAAAAGAGGAGAAACATACTTCAAGACTCTACAGCGTTGCAAATACAAAGTCTCCAACCCAGAACATGACAAAAGCTAAGAAGGAAAGAGATGCTGAATCCTTGTATTCTTCCTCCTGCAGCCCGGCCATAGTGTGTTTCATCAGAAAGTATTGTCCACCTACCACATCTGATTCTTGCTTAAACAGGCTCAGGCTAGCATTAGGCCAGAGATACCTAGAAGACGTAGCAGCCATTTGCAGTCAGGCACCATACTGCCTTTATTTATACCATGGAGTGGAGCTTGAGGACAAGAAGGAGGCTACTGTGGTCCTGCTGGGATTCTTTGACAGAGCTACTGGGGAAAACAAGATCAGACTACTTGATGTCTTTCACCCTAAAGAAGAGACTGCTAATGCCATCTGTAGCTGCATTGTAGATATCCTGGAGAAGTTCAAAATACCTTTAATAAACATGGCCATCATTTATTCAAATTCCCCAGATCATGAATATCTTCCCTCAAGTTTGAAGAAGTTTAAACCTGATATTGTGTCTTTATGTGGGCTTACAGATATGGCAGGACAAGTGTGTCACAGTGGTGTCATAGCAATGGAGTTTTCAGAGCTGATTCAGAATCTCATCACAGAGATCTACAAACACTTTCCGTCTTTCCCAGATGCTCTAAAAAATGTGATTGAAGATGTTGAGGGGTCATACTTGAATGAACTCTTAACATCTGATTGCTCTCTCTTCTGGAGAATAATCCACAAAATGACTATTGCTTGGTCAGACATTGAGAAATACTTTGGATGTCAGGAGAACAGTATAGCTGTACAAGCAATCTGTCTTCTTCTTAGGGATCCTAAAGTAAGACTGAACATCCTGTTTCTTAGCTATGCTTTGCAGCCGCTTTGTAATTTTCAGGAGAATTTTAACCAAGGGGTCAGTGTGACACAACTCCTCCGAGATGCTTCTCAGTTACTGAAATTCTACACAAAGAGCTTCCTCAGACCTGGAGCAGCAGAGTATTTTCTTCGGAGAGGAAAGGCCTCCCTTGTGAAGGAGACAGTGGGACATTTACCTAGAGGAGAGGTTGAAGTTGGCAAGCAAGCAGCCGACTTTCTTCAGCAAAATGCCACAAAGCTGACCGACTACTTGGAGAACTTCCATAGGTCCATCATCTCCTTCTACACGACTGTTACTCTTAGTATTGTCAAACATTTACCCTTTCCAGACTCCACACTGAGAAACTTGTCATTAGTGTTGAGTCCAGGGAACAAGCTTGAGGTGACTGGCAAAGTAGTCCAAGATTTAGGTGTCTGTTTCGGAGTTTGCTCAAGCCCTGAGAAAGTCAGCTTGCTGACAGATGAGTTTTTGGAGTACCAATTCATTGATGGAGGTGACATGCACTCAGAAAACCAGTCGATGGAGCAGTACTGGAAGAGCGAGCTGAGGATTATGGGAAGGACATCCAGTTTTGGGAAATTAATCCTTAGCCTGTTGGCCATGCCGAAAACATTGAAAAAAGAGATCATTTTTGAGCAGGTGAGTCACATAAGTATGAGCAGCTTGATTGCTTTAGGAAACATTGCCCACAAAGCATGTTTTCTCAAACCACTTTTAGAAGAATGTTAGGCTTGCTGTTGATTTCCACAGACAATTACTTTGACTTATCCCTCAGTTTGTAAAAAACAAACAAAAATCGTGTTAAAGCCCAAAGTATACTTCGGTTTTTACATGAATGCTAGGGGATGCGTACAGTTGAATGCTCAGCCTTTCAAAGTATATTCCATTTGACAGCGTGCGTTATCACAGGCAGTCGATGTATGCACACTGCAACTGCCATGTGATACTGAACTTTCTGTTCAAGAGTTTAGACCCATAAAGTTGTCTTCATAGTCTTTCAGACTCATGTCAAGTCAAGTCAAGCTTTATTATAAGCCCAAGGGGAAATTTTTGATGCAGCATAAAATGATTTACAAATACAGATATCTTCTGATGTTCTCACACACACACGCTCTTAATGTGCACATCCACTGTTGTTTTCACCTTTGTCTCCTGTTGTTCACCAGTGTTTATGTTGTTTTCTAGCACTATTTTGTGAAAGCAACTGCCCAACAGTGAGTATAGTCACCTTGTGGACCCACTCATTAGTGCAAACTATTCATATGTGCGCATATGCAGACAATGTGTACAGAGGACGCATGGGCAGAATAATCGGTCTGCATACATACAGGGCTTGTATGCCCTGTTGATGACGAAATTTAAGTCACTTGCACTGAAAGGATTCGCTTCCGTACGCATAAAAACCGAAGTATATTTTAGGCTACAATAACGCATTTACAATAAAAGTCTATGGGGCAAAGAATTGCATCATCATAAATGTTAAAATACTCACTGTTTGAAAGTATAGCGAAAAAAAAGTTTTTAGTAACTGAGGGTTGTGTCCAATCAACATCACACCACATATGCTGTCGATAGAGTTACAGGAATGTTCCGGGTTCAATACAAGTTTAGCTCAATCAACAGCATTTGTGGCATAATTTTGATTGCCACAAAAATTCATTTCATCTCGTCCATACTTTTCTTAAAAAAAAAAAAAAAAAAAAAAAGCAAATATTGAGGTTACAGTGGAAGTGAGTGTGGCCAATTTTTTGAGGGTTTAAACAGAAATGTGAAGCTTATAATTATATAAAAGCACTCTCATTAATTCTTCTGTTAAAACTCTTGTATTATTTGAGCTGTAAAGTTGTTTAAATCATAATTTTTACAGTTGTTTTAGGGTTTGTTGACATTACATCGTCATGGTAACGAAGTTGTAAAATTTACTATAACTTTACAGAGAAAAGGTTATTACGTGATTTTATCACACTAAAAGCATGTTAACACATATATTGTTTATGTTTTGTGGTTATACTTTTGAAACAGTGTAGAGTACTTTAATAGTCAAAAATTAGCCCCCATTCACTTCCATTGTAAGTGCCTCACTGGAACACAGATTTTTGTTTGTTTTTAAGAAAAGGAGGGACGAGTCCAAATGAATTTTTGTGGTAATCAATATCATCCCACAAATGCTGTCGATTGAGCTTAACTTGTGTTGAACCCAGAATATTCCTTTAGCTCGGTTTGAACCCAGGCCAGAACATTCCTGTATGATCAGCTACTGTATATGATCTTTAAACAGTGTTCAACAACACTTACTAAGCTGCGTCATAATCTGGGACGGTGATTGCATGTTCCAGTTCTTTGGTTTTATGTGCATGTGACATAATAAAAGAAGTTTGGGCCTCTTAATAAAAGTATTTTTTATATTTGTGTTTTTGGTTGTATCTCAGCTGTTTGAACACACTGACAACCTCAAGGTGGAAAAAATGGAGGACGGTGAGGAAAAGGACGTTGCAGAGGATGATGTCACAGACAGCAGCTCATATAAAAGTGCTCCGTCACATCTTAGCCCAGAGACTCAGGGCAGCATCATATCCGGTATACACCACATTGCTCATTGTTGATATGTTATAACATTACAGCATCGCAACAAACATTTTGGACTATATATGTGAGGAGCTCATGTCTGTTTGCTTTTTAACACCTTCTTACAAATGCATTTGATTCTCAGATGTCATTGATCTGACTGAAGTGGAGGACGTTGTGCCAATGGACGTGGATGACATTGCACCGATCTCTTGTGAATCAGACACAGAGAGTGAAAGTAATACAAAAGGTTTAAGAACCTGTTCAAATATATTAGCTGGTGTTGTTTTATCCTTTGAACACGGTAAAAAATTTCAGCCCAATAAAATGGAATATTTAAGTTTAGTTGCTGCGTTAAATTTTTAAGTAAAATCAGAATTGTGCCAGTCACATCCTGCCGTGTCATGCTTTCTTTCAAATACTTTATTTACTGTTGAAGAAAATCGAGTTGAAACTCTGAAAACTCTTTAAATCGAGTAGAAATGACAGAAATTAATGTTACAATTTAAATGGATGCTAACAAAGATGTTGTATTGATTTTAAAGTGCATAATGCTGCAGTATTGGTACAGGTCCTCTGTTAAACTCCCTTTGTTTTTGCCCTTGTTTCTTTTCAGAGGCTCACCCATATGTGTCTGTAGTCATAGTTGATGATGATGGGAATGATGATACCACTGATGATGATGACGATTACAACAACAGTGATGATGATGATGATGATGTCATATGGACTAATACTATGTATCAAAAGGTAAATATCTATTCAGTTCTAGCAGAGATGGGCCACTTCTTTTAAAATGAATGGGAGAAATTGGAATGCTCAACCAAGGAGCTGAGCGTCCAACAGTCAACGGACGTAGAAAGGAAGTCCCGCCTTACAGTTAAAAGAGCCAATCATCTTTTAAATACAGACATCCTCTGTCAATCAACTTTAGAACGCGCATGTGCATTAATCATACAAGCCGAGAAAATAGCGTTTTTTTTAGCATAATATGAGGTAAAGTATCACAATTTATGATTCCGGTATTGTGAGATATTATTACGGTTAATTTTATTATGAACTGTTTTTGAGATTTTGGTCTTTCTTCATTCAAGTAGATAGGAGTTGCACTGGCATGACTGGAAATAGCCTCCCAAGAGCGTTCCAAAGATGGACGACAGTGGACTGACTAGCTAGAAAGACTTTGGTTCTAATCAGTGTATGAAATTCTCTTTTTTGCCCACCAGCCACAGTGGCGGGTGAATGCCCAATTTTACCAGCCACTTTGTTTTTTTAACCAGCCACATTGATAAATACACTGATCAGCCACAACATTAAAACCGCCTGCCCGCATCTCAGAATAGCATTCTGAAATTATATTCTTCTCACCACAATTGTACAGAGTGGTTATCTGAGTTACCGTAGACTTTGTCAGTTCGAACCAGTCTGCCCATTCTCTGTTGACCTCTCTCATCAACAAGGCATTTCCATCCACAGAACTGCCGGTCACTGGATGTTTTTTATTTTTGGCACCATTCGGAGTATATTCTAGAGACTATTGTGTGTGAAAATCCCAGGAGATCAGCAGTTACAGAAATACTCAAACCAGCCCGTCTGGCACCAACAATCATGCCACGGTCCAAATCACTGAGATCAAATTTTATTTTTTTCCCATTCTAATGCGAATGTTAAATGAAGCTCCTGACCCATATCTGTAGGATTTTATGTACTACACTGCTGCCACACGATTGGCTGATTAGATAATCGCATGGATGATAGTTGGTGCCAGACAGGCTGGTTTGAGTATTTGTGTAACTGCTGATCTCCTGGGATTTTCATGCACAACAGTCTCTAGAATTTACTTACAGTTGTGCTCAAAAGTTTGCATACCCTGGCAGAAATTGTGAAATTTTGGCATTGATTTTGAAAATATGACTGATCATGCAAAAACCTGGTCTTTTAAGGATAGTGATCATATGAAGCCATTTATTATCACATAGTTGTTTGGCTCCTTTTTAAATCATAATGATAACAGAAATCACCCAAATGGCCCTGATCAAAAGTTTACATACCCTTGAATGTTTGGCCTTGTTACAGACAGACAAGGTGACACACACAGGTTTAAATGGCAATTAAAGGTTAATTTCCCACACCTGTTGCTTTTTAAATTGCAATTAGTGCCTGTGTGTAAATAGTCAATGAGTTTGTTAGCTCTCACGTGGATGCACTGAGCAGGCTAGATACTGAGCCATGGGGAGCAGAAAAGAACTGTCAAAAGACCGGCGTAACAAGGTAATGGAACTTTATAAAGATGGAAAAGGATATAAAAAGATTTCCAAAGCCTTGAAAATGCCAGTCAGTACTGTACAATCACTTATTAAGAAGTGGAAAATTCGGGGATCTCTTGATACCAAGCCAAGGTCAGGTAGACCAAGAAAGATTTCAGCCACAACTGCCAGAAGAATTGTTCGGGATACAAAGAAAAACCCACAGGTAACCTCAGGAGAAATACAGGCTGCTCTGGAAAAAGAGGTGCGGTTGTTTCAAGGAGCAAAAAACGACGATACTTGAACAAAAATGAGCTGCATGGTCAAGTTGCCAGAAAGAAGCTTTTACTGCGCCAATGCCACAAAAAAGCCCTGTTACAATATGCCCGACAACATCTTGACACGCCTCACAGCTTCTGGCACACTGTAATTTGGAGTGACGAGATCAAAATAGAGCTTTATGGTCACAACTATAAGCGCTATGTTTGGAGAGGGGTCAACAAGGCCTATAGTGAAAAGAATACCATCCCCACTGTAAAGCATGGTGGTGGCTCACTGATGTTTTGGGGGTGTGTGAGCTCTAAAGGCACGGGGAATCTTGTGAAAATTGATGGCAAGATGAATGCTGCATGTTATCAGAAAATACTGGCAGACAATTTGCATTCTTCTGCACGAAAGCTACGCATGGGACTCTCTTGGACTATCCAGCACGACAATGTCCCTACGCACAAGGCCAAGTTGACCCTCCAGTAGTTACAGCAGAAAAAGGTGAAGGTTCTGGAGTGGCCATCACAGTCTCCTGACCTTAATATCATCAAGCCACTCCGGGGAGATCTCAAACGTGCGGTTCATGCAAGACGACGAAAGACTTTGCATGACCTGGTGGCATTTTGCCAAGACAAATGGGCAGCTATACCACCTGCAAGAATTTGGGGCCTCATAGACAACTATTACAAGAGATTGCACGCTGTCATTGATGCTAAAGGGGGTACTGTAAATGTATATATTTATATACATGGTAAATATATCAGAATCAGCTTTATTGCCAAGTATGCTTACATATACAAGGAATTTGTTTTGGTGACAGGAGCTTCCAGTGTTATGCTAAAATGCTTTAAATTATTATTATTTTTCTTCACATCAATCTACACTCCATACCCCATTATGACAAAGCAAAAACCAGATTTTTGATAACTTTGTAAATTTATTAAAAAATAGAAAACTTAAATATCACATTGACATAAGTATTCAGACCCTTAACTCAGCACTTAGTTGAAGCACCATTGGCAGTGATTACAGCGTCAGGTCTTTTTATGGGGTATGATGCGACAAGTTTTGCACACCTGGATTTGGGGATTTTCTGCCATTCTTCTCTGCAGATCCTCTCAAGCTCTGTCAGGATGGATGGGGACCGTCGGTAGACAGCCATTTTCAGGTCTGGTTCAATTGGGTTCAAGTCTGAGCTCTGTCTGTGCCACTCAAGGACATTCACAGAGTTGTCCCTAAGCCACTCTTGCGTTGTCTTGGCTGTGTGCTTAGGGTCATTTTCCTGTTGGACCTGAGAGCTCTGAACCAGGTTTTCATTAAGGATATCTCTGTATTTTGCTGTGTTCATCTTTCCATCAACCCTGACCAGTCCCTGCCACTGAAAACAATCCCACAGCATGATGCTACCACCACCATGCTTCACCGTTGGGATGGTATTGCGCAGGTGACGAGCGGTGCCTGGTTTCCTCCAAACATGACACTTGGAATTTGGGCCAAACAGTTCAATCTTTGTTTCATCAGACCAGAGAATCTTGTTTCTCACAGTCTGAGAGTACTTTAGGTGCTTTTTTGTGTCTGGCTCCAAGGAGAGGCTTCCGTCTGGCCACTCTGCCATAAAGCCCAGATCGGTGGAGTGTTGCAGTGATGGTTGTCTTCTGCAAGTTTCTCCCATCTCCACACATGATCTGTGGAGCTCAACCAGAGTGACCATTTGGTTCTTGGTCACCTCTCTTACCAAGGCCCTTCTCCCCCAATTGCTCAGCTTGGCCGGGTGGCCAGCTCTAGGAAGAGTCCTGGTTGTTCCAAACTTCTTCCATTTAAGAATTATGGAGGCCACTGTGCTGTTGGGAAACTTCAATGTAGTCAAATATTTTTTGAGCCTTCCCCAGATCTGTGCCTCGACACAATCCTATTTCTGAGCTCTGCAGGCAGTTCCTTTGACCTCATGGCTTGGTTTTTGCTCTGATATGCATTTTCAGCTGTGAGACCTTATATAAACTGGTGTGTGCCTTTCCAAATCATGTCCAATCAATTGAATTTGTCACAGGTGGACTTCAATCAAAGTGTAGATACATCTCAAAGGTGATCCAAAAAAATGGGATGCACCTGAGCTTTCAAGTGTCATAGCAAAGGTTCTGAATACTTAGGTCAATGTGATATTTCTGTTTTTTCTTTTAAATTAATTGGCAAAGTTATCAAAAATCTGTTGTTTTGTTTTTTAATTTGTCATTATGGGGTATGGTGTGTAGATTGATGTGAAAAAAATAAATAATTTAAAGCATTTTGGCATTAGGCTGCAACATAAAAAAAATGTAAAAAATAAATAAAGGGGTCTGAATAATTTATGAATGCACTGTGTGTGTATGTATGTGTGTATATATATATATATATATATATATATATATTACACTGCATATACATTTATACACTGGTGGCCAAAAGTTTGGAATAATGTACAGATTTTGCTCTTATGGAGAGAAATTGATACTTTTATTCACCAAAGTGGCATTTGACTGATCACAATGTATAGTCAGGACATTAATAATGTGAAAAATTACTATTACAGTTTGAAAAAAAGGGTTCAGAACTTCTTAAACTACTTCAAAGAGTTCTTATCAAAAAATCCTCCACGTGCAGCAATGACAGCTTTGCAGATCCTTGGCATTCTAGCTGTCACTTTGTCCAGATACGCAGGTGACATTTCACTCCACACTTCCTGTAGCATTTGCCATAGATGTGGCTGTCTTGTCGGGCACTTCTCATGCACCTTACAGTCTAGCTGATCCCACAAAAGCTCAGTGGGGTTAAGATTCATAACACTCTTTTCCAATTATCTGTTGTCCAATGTCTGTTTCTTTGCCCACTCTAACCTTTTCTTTTTGTTTTTCTGTTTCAAAAGTGGCTTTTTCTTTGCAATTCTTCCCATAATGCCTGCACCCCTGAGTCTTCCCTTTACTGTTGTACATGAAACTGGTGTTGAACAGGTAGAATTCAATGAAGCTGTCAGCTGAGGACATGTGAGGTGTCTATTTCTCAAACTAGAGACTCTGATGTACTTATCCTCTTGTTTAGTTGTACATCTGGCCTTCCACATCTCTTTCTGTCCTTGTTAGAGCCAGTTGTCCTTTATCTCTGAAGACTTTAGTGTACACCTTTGTATGAAATCTTAAGTCTTTTGGCAATTTCAAGCATTGTATAGCCTTCATTCCTCAAAACAATGATTGACTGACAAGTTTCCATAGAAAGCTGTTTCATTTTTGCCATTTTTGACCTAATATTGACCTTAAGACATGCCAGTCTATTGCATACTGTGGCAACTCAAAAACAAACACAAAGACAATGTGAAGCTTCATTTAAGGAGCCAAATAGCTTTCAACTGTGTTAGATATAATGGCAAGTGATTTTCTAGAACCAAATTAGCAATTTAGCATGATTACTCAAGAATAAGGTGTTAGAGAAACTCCACGAGTTCTCGTGCTTTTGATTTTTTGGTGAATGAGGCATACTGTATGATCTGGCCCCTGAGAACTGCCTTAAGTGCCTCCCAAGCCACACCCACAGAGGATACTGATAGGGATGTGCGAGACTAGTCGACTAAACTGTTCTGATGCTGCTAGTCGACACTGGAATTACTAGTCGGTTAATATTTCCTCCCATTAAATTGATAATAATTTTTACACATTTACGTTTGGCTTTATATTTTTACAGAGGCTGCACTTAAAATACTGTCATATTAAATCAATCAAATCAAATCACTTTTATTGTCACACAGCCATATACACAAGTGCAATGGTGTGTGAAATTCTTGGGTGCAGTTCCGATCAACATAGCAGTTGTGACAGTGATGAGAGATATACCAATTTACAATAACATCAAATTAACACAGCACAATTCAAAGTCTAATATCACATAATTACACACAACAATATACAAATAATAAAATACACTGTACAGTATACAATACACACTATAGATACATATTATTCAATAAAAAATAAAAAAAGTATATATAGTAGTATATATAGAATGTACAGTAGGTTGTATTGACATTCAGGCTGTCGGTTGATAGTAAGTTGTTAAGAGAGAATATAATATAATATTAATATAATTTATGACAGTCCGGTGTGAGATATAAGACTAAGAGTAATAAAGTGCAGTGCTGATGTATTTTGATTGTGGGAGATCAAGAGTTCAAAAGTCTGATTGCTTGGGGGAAGAAGCTGTCATGAAGTCGGCTGGTGCGGGTCCTGATGCTGCGATACCGCCTGCCTGATGGTAGCAGTGAGAACAGCCCATGGCTCGGGTGGCTGGAGTCTCTGATGATCCTCCGAGCTTTTTTCACACACTGCCTGGTATATATTTCCTGGAGGGAGGGAAGCTCACCTCCGATGATGTGTCTGGCAGTTCGCACCACCCTTTGCAGTGCTTTGTGGTTGTTGGCGGTGCTATTGCCGTACCAGGTGGAGATGCAGCCAGTCAGGATGCTCTCTACAGTGCAGGTGTAGAACCGTGTGAGGATGTGGCGGTTCATTCCAAACTTCCTCAGCCGTCTCAGGAAGAAGAGGCGCTGATGAGCCTTCTTCACAACGACTTCAGTGTGGATGGACCATGTGAGTTCCTCAGTGATGTGGACACCCAGGAACTTGAAGCTGCTGACTCTCTCCACTGGTGCTCCATTGATGGTGATGGGACTGTGTTCTCTGTCTTTTCTTCTGAAGTCCACCACAAGCTCATTTGTCTTACTGACGTTGAGGGAGAGGTTGTGCTCCTGACACCAGTGTGTCAGAGTGTGCACCTCCTCTCTGTAGGCTGTTTCATCATTGTCAGTGATCAGACCTACCACCGTCGTGTCATCAGCAAACTTAATGATGGCATTGGAGCTATGTGTTGCCACACAGTCATGTGTGTACAAGGAATACAAGAGTGGGCTGAGAACACAGCCCTGTGGGGCTCCAGTGTTGAGGGTCAGTGATGGGGAGATGTTGCTGCCTATTCTAACCACCTGGCGTCTGCTTGACAGGAAGTCCAGGATCCAGCTGCACAGCGAGCTGTTTAAGCCCAGAGCCCGGAGTTTCTCATCTAGCTTGGAGGGCACTATGGTGTTGAATGCTGAGCTGTAGTCTACAAACAGCATTCTCACATAAGTGTTCTTGTTTTCCAGGTGGGAGAGAGCAGTGTGTATTGTAGATGCAATGGCATCATCAGTGGAGCGGTTGTTGCGGTAAGCAAACTGCAATGGGTCAAGAGAGAGAGGCAGCACAGAGCAGATGTAATCTCTGATTAGTCTCTCAAAGCATTTGCTGATGATGGGGGTCAGAGCAACAGGCCGCCAGTCATTTAAGCAAGTTATTTTTGATTGCTTTGGAACAGGCACAATGGTGGATGTTTTAAAGCATGTGGGGACTACAGACAAAGAGAGGGAAAGGTTGAAAATGTCTGTAAAAACACCAGCCAGTTGGTTCGCGCATGCTCTGATGACGCGGCCCGGAATGCCGTCTGGGCCCGTGGCTTTGCGGATATTCACCCGTCGGAAGGATCGGGTTACATCCGCTACAGAGACGGAGAGTGAACTAACCTCTGTAGCTTCGGCCGCGAGAGCGCTCTCCACGAGGGCGGTGTTATTTCCCTCAAAACGAGCATAAAAAGTATTTAGCTAATCCGGGCGAGAGGCAGCGGTGTTCATGGCAGAGTTTTTATTCCCTTTAAAGTCCGCGATGATGTTAATTCCTTGCCACATGCTTCTAGAGTTGGTGGTGTTAAACTGTCCTTCAATCTTGCTCCTGTACTGGCGTTTTGCTGTTCTGATAGTTTTCTGGAGGGCATAACTGGCTTTTTTATGCTCCTCCGCATTCCCGGAATTGAAAGCGGAGTCCGCACATTAAATGCCGCGCGAACATCGCTATTTATCCATGGCTTCTGGTTCGGATAGATCCGTATTGTTCTGGTCGGAACGAAATCCTCCACGCACTTTTTGATGAAACACATTACGCCATCAGCGTAAAGCTCGATGTCGTCATCAGAGGCGGACCGGAACATCTCCCAGTCCGTGTGATCAAAACAGTCCTGTAGCGTAGAGTCTGATTGGTCTGACCAGCACTGGATCGTTCTGAGGGTGGGTGCTTCCTGTTTCAGTTTCTGCCTGTAAGTGGGCAGAAGCAGAATGGAAGAGTGGTCCGATTTGCCAAATGGTGGGCGGGGGAGGGATTTGTAGCCATCTCGGAAGGGAGAGTAGCAGTGGTCCAAAACCCGGTCCCCTCGTGTGTTGAAACTAATGTGCTGGTGGTATTTTGGTGCAACTGATTTGAAACTGGCTTTATTAAAGTACCCGGTCACAATGAACGCGGCCTCAGGGTACGCGGTTTCCTGCTCACTTATACTCCCATACAGTTGCTTGAGTGCCCGGTCTGTGTCGGCTTGTGGGGGGATGTACACAGCTGTGATAATGACTGCTGTGAATTCCCTCGGTAGCCAGATTGGTCGACACAGAAGCATGAGAAATTCCAGATCAGGAGAGCAGAAAGACTTGATAGAATGAACGTTCCTCTGATCACACCAGGATTTGTTGATCATAAAACATACACCACCACCTCTGCTTTTACCTGAGAGGTCTTTCGCTCTGTCCGCTCGGTGTACGGAGAACCCCGCGGGTTCAATGGCTGAGTCTGGAATCTCCGCAGACATCCAAGTTTCCGTAAGGCAGATAATGCAGCAGTCCCTCGTCTCTCGTTAGAAAGAGATCCGCACTCTCAGCTCGCAGAACTTGTTATCCAGAAACTGAAAATTTGCCAGTAGAATACTGGGTAGCGGGGGTCGATTTGCGCAGCGTCTTACTTTGATGAGAACGCCGGCTCTGTTTCCCCTTTTCCTTTTGCGTTTCCGTGTCCGGACTGCCCAGACAAAGGGCTCCACAAATTGAGGAATTTGAAGTCCGGTTTACGGTGTGAAATTGCTGAACCAATGTCCAAAAGTGTTTGTCTTTCATCGACAATAAGGCAGACAACATCCAAGACAAAAAAACATAAGAATTGTGAACAAAACAAACAAAACACTACCATGTTGTGTCGGAGCTCGCAACGCAGCAGCCATACTCGGTGCCATCTTGAGTCATAGTCATAATGTTACATATTTTAAATAGAATTAATAAAACAAATATTATTTTAAAAAAGAGGATATCTGGAGCAGATACAGAGTTTAATTTCACTTCAGGCTGCGCATGCTTCTTCCTTCTCTTACTTGCGGCGCTCGCAGGAAAATGTCCTCTCCAGTGAGAGCAAACTCAGCCAAGTAGTTATGAAATCACTTCAGTGGTGCGGGAATCGCTTTCCAAATGTTTGAAAGTCCCTAAGTATGTTTTCACATTTGAGTCTTCTTTACATCTGTGCATGCTTGTACGTTATTTTTCCGCTGAGCAGGCTTTTTCAAGCGCAGGATAGCTGCCTCAGGTGAGTCCAGTCCCGTCTTTCACCAGACCATGTCGACGTGTTAATTTTACTCATCAAAAAATTTATGCTTTTGAGTAAGTAGCCTAGAAAATAACTGTTTTAGACTAGGTATGCCATTTTTTTCAATCTGCTGATTAAGAAGGCTATTTTCAACGAGGTGCCGACTGCTTAACATGTTAAACTATATTTTATTTTGTGTGCACGTCATGTTTAGAATACATTAGGTTTATTGTAGGCTACATCACAGGCCTATTTTTTCTAACCTATAGCTACTTCTTTTTTTTTTTTTTCTTTTTTTTTTAACGTCGTAATTGTTATTGGTTAACATTCTTTACCGAACAGCTGTCATATTAGATCAATGGTTAATGCACGACTGCACGTCGTGAAATACGCGTGACTTTTCAGCACATTCTTTTCTCTCTCATAGATTTGGCTTAGTCTACCTGTTAATTATTTTCAACAATGTCCTGACTGTTTTAATATGTTAAGTAACTTTTACTTGGTCATTTCCGTTTAGAACAGGCTTTTAATGGTTGTTCCATTGATCCTGCACTATTCATTCAATTGTTTTCAATAAATATGTCTATTAAATATTCGCTAATGTTGATTCAGTGAATGCGTGTCCTGTTCTATATTTAATGTACAATGATCATAATTCAAGGCAAGCACATTGCAGAGAAATGCCCCTTTTCACTGGAATTTAGCATCGGATTTGGAATAGATTAAGTATTTTAAATGGGTCGCATAAAAACATTTTTTTTTTTTTTTTTTTTTTTTTTACTGTTTTCTGAAGGTTGGTTTCTCTTTAGGCTAGTCGACTAGTCGGTTACAAAACTTCCATTTAAATGACAGTCAAATTAGTTGTAGCGCACATCCCTAGGTACTGAGGACCAGTTGGTCACCATATAAACATTGATTACAGCCTTTAACATTTGTTGCAATTCAGGATTTTGCAAAAGGGATACATTAAAGCACCAACTATATGATTTCCTTTTCTCCATATGTGGCAAACACCTCTAAACTCACCAGGGCGTGATCTGAGACTTAAATGTTTCTGTAACAAGGTTGAAATGGGAAAGGAGGAGGCGGGAACTGGCTGAACAAAGTAATATTTTAATAGGAACTTAAACAAAAAGCATGTGGCTCTCTCTCTCAAACTGCCACATTCCGCTGCACTTATCCCTCTCCTCGGCTGATTAGCCCGATTGGGGGCCAGGCGTGTGTAGTCACGGCCCAGCCTCCTCCTCATCACAATTTCCAATTGAGCAATCAACAGCAGATGAAATGAGGGACTTAGATATATATATTAAAAAAATCTATTCTAGAATAAATCTTATGGACTGATTAAAAAAATGTATAGTCCCTTCCAGATGGGTTAAAAAGTCTCCAAATATCTGTAAGACCAAGATTTTTATAAATCCTGTGAAGCGTCAATGTTGCTCTTGGGGGCTTGCACACATTTGCTACACTATGATCAAGGACTGAGTCCATCAAAAGATTAAAGTCTCCTCCCAATATTGTACCATGAGGGGTGCCAGCAGCTTGCAACATCCCTTCAAGATCTGTAAAAAAGCCCTGATCATCAACGTTAAGTGTGTAAATATTAGCCAAAATAAGACCCTGAATTTCTGCTAAATCAGTAATGACTCTTCCTAATTTATCTTTAATCTGTTTGAGACATTTGAATTGTAGATGCTTACTTATCAGTGTAATGACTCCCCTGCTCTTACTTGAGCCAGCACTAAAGAAAACATGTCCACCCCATATTTTCCCAAATTTTTCAGCTTCCTGTAGGGAAAGATGCGTTTCTTGAAGAAACACTATATCATATTTCTTACGGTTAAGAAGAGAAATAACCTTCCTTCTTTTTATATGGTGCCCCTACCCATTCACATTCCACATGGAAAGAGATGATCCACTCATATTAACATTTGACATTTTGACATATGAGAAAAAATAGATTGCGTGTCAAAAACAAAATTATAAAAACCACTTTCCAACATTAGAGCAACAAACAAACCCCAAACTTCCCCCAGAACCAAACAAACAGAAAAAAGACAAATGTGCGCATTAACCCCACGCACGACAGCGCCAACTGGTGTCCATCCCTCTAAATTCAAACAGTCCATGTACGCCTACGAGAGCCCCCACAACAACTTTGCTGTGGGATTGCTCAGGTCCGGTGTTTTAATTACACAACAAAAGATAATCTATAAAACATACTCCAGCCAATAGGCGGAATAAACACAAAGAATGTGTAGAGTCATCCCGAAGGTGTGTTACTCCACAAAACAAACTCAGCCACTAGGCGGAACCAGCACAAAAATTAAAAAGGTGCTCAGTTTCCTTGGACAGTCAAACGAATGTTCAATGAGTCGGTCCACTCGGCTGCAACGTGAGTACCACAAAATAACTTACTCCATTGACTTTATGAAGGACATCGCTTGCTAGGGGGAAGGTGAATGTTTTACGGCCATCCTTAGCATCTATTCACAATTTGGCCGGGAATACTGTATCAGTGCAAAAGCGACCTTCCATTGATGTAAGAGTTTCTTGCATTCCTTGAATCGATCACGTTTCTCTCTTGTCGAATTCGCAAAGTCTGGGAACAAGAAAATGCTGTGGTTCTTCCAAAAAAGCCTTCCTTTACTCCTCGCCTTGTGTAACACAAGACCTTTATCGGATGATCTCAGAAATTTGGCCAGAATTGATCGGGGCCTGTCTTCCTCAGCAGATCGCCGAGCCGGAACCCTGTGAGCTCGCTCAATTTCCATTTATGTCAAGCAGATTTGGAAAGAGCCCTTCCAGGAATTTCACCATATCCTGACCCTCTTCGGCCTCAGGAATTCTGGCGATTCGGACGTTATTCCGCCGGCTACGGTTCCCCATGTCCTCCAACTTCTCCCAGACATTCTCCAAATCCACCTTGGTCACTAGCGGATTAGCAGATAATTCCCTCTCCGATGACTCCAGATAATCGATCCGTTTCTCGACATCCCCCACTCTTGTAACCACCTTAGAGAATTTAGTCTCCATGGCATCGATTGATTGACATTGCGACGAGGAGGAGGGCGAGGCTGGGCTGTGTCCCTGCCCTCCTCCTCATCACAGATGTATTACATCAAGACCCTCCAAGTCAGCAACGTCCTTTGTCAGCATTGCCGACATGTTCAACATCTCTTGCCAAATTTCCCTCATTTCTCTGACCAAATCAGCTCCCTGGCTCGGGGCCTTCTCTGGGGTGTCAGCTTGAGCACGTAAGTGTCTTTTAATGTCTCCAGAGCCCGAGGATTTTGAATTCTTTGAAATATTTTCATCCTAGAACAGTTATGGAACAGAGTGTATCGAATCTCACCGGTTTATGTCATCGCCGTTCACACGTCCGAACCTCGCATGGCGTCATGTGACTCCTTTTTACTGTTCTTCAAAATATAATCGAGTGTGCTTTTTCAAATGCACATCTTTGTGTTTAATGGCATTTCTTGTCAGTTGTCACTCCGAGACGTCTTATCAGTCACCTGCCACAGTAACGGGTAGATGAGCAAAATTATCCACCACCGCTCATGTAATACCCGTATTTGGTGGGTGCTAATTTCATATCCTGGTTCTAGTTAAATTCTAGTTCATTTCTGTATATGTTGATTGAACACTTTGCTGTTTTTTTGCCAGAAAGAGAAAGGAAATACCTCCTCAACACAGAACAAAGAGAAAACCGACAGTCCATACCAGGTAAATTCATAAATTAAAAGGACTTTTTGATTACTTATGTGCATTGTAGTTGCACTAATCTGTGTGAGTAAAGTTCAGACTCTCTATCCAACATTTGCTGTGTTTTCCCCCATTAGGACGGTTTCACAGTCGGTGAGATAGTTTGGGGGGAGATAGAGGGCCTTGGTCTCTGGCCTGGACTGGTTCAGAGCTGGGACAATGAGAGGCCCTGTGGATCCATGCATAAAGTGGTTTTCTTTGGAAACAAGATGGTGTCAGAGGTACAAATAAAGAGTCTGTTGATGAGTATGCAGAGTTTTAAGGTGGTGTCTCAATAGCAGACTCAAAACAACTTGATTTTGGTCAGTTATGTCACACATAACGCTTTTTTTTCCTTCTGAAATGTCTCCCTCTTCTGCTGGTAATACAACTCATAATCACACACTGATTAAGAATGGTAGAGAGATGACAAATAAAACAACTGCCTCATTCAAGTCCTGTCATGTGAAGCTCGCCAAAATATGGCCAGGAACGCCGCAAGAGCATATACATAATAGACTGAATAAGGATGCTAAATGTGGATTAGTTATGTAAATCAAGCTAATCTGCCAGTGAGACTTTACATTTATTTGCTAGCTTTTGTGTTAGAAAGGTTTTTTTTACTTAACAGTTGGAAAGATTAAATGTTCTATTGTTTTCTATTGCAGATCCATTCAGACAATCTCCAGCCATTCTCTTCATTTGTCAAGTGCTTCTCTTCCAATTCCTTTGCTACAGTAACTATGTATAAAGATGCAATCTTCAGTTCTCTGCAGGTAATGCAAATTTTGTTTTGTTTTAACTATTTTTAGTGCTCTAAGGTCCTATTACCAGGATGCAGATTATGGTTTAGTTTGGTATAACAGTCTAGAAAACAAGTACTGGGAAAGCATTCCAAGTTTACACTTATTTTAGGACTTCTTTGGAAATCTTGACTTCTTGTAACTGGCTCTAAGTCTCAAAACATAATCTACACAAGTATGTGATGGCAAATAATTCAGGCTATCATCACATAATGCAAGTGTATACTACTTGAATAAAAACTCATCCGGTTTAATTGCACAGTCATTTGAAGGGAACACTGTGAGCCCCTTGAGTACTGAAATTTGTTACTGCCATAGTAACGTAAGAACGCATGTGAAAGGAATAGTTCACCCAAAACTGATAATTGTCTATTATTTACTCAACTTTATGCCATCTTAAACTTGCATGACTTTCTTCTACAATGCAAGTCGATGGGGTCCAATGCTTTCAAACTCCAAAGAGACATAAAGGCATAAAAAAGGTAATCCATGCAGGTAATCAACGTGTACATGCACAGAACGCATGCACAGCGCTCTGCACTTGCATCAAGTGCAGTGACGTGTAATCTAGCTTCAAATCATGATCATGCTAAGGAGACACCAGAGTTTGAGATTGACATGGCATAAGAGTTAGTAAATTATTAGGGAATTATCATTTTTGAGTAAAAAAATAAATGTTAAAACAGAAAAATAATCATCATTGCTCATTTTCACATTGTGTTTCTAGGTGGCTTGCAAGCGCAGTAGAATGTTTTTTTCTCCTGAGTCTGACTCTAAGGACGAGCTGCTAAGGGTTATGTTGGAATGGGCCTTTAGAGGCTTTGAGCCATCAGGTCCAGATGGGCTTCGACCTCAATCAAATGACAAAGGTGTGCAACAGTATTTCAGTGCATGGACTGTAGTATCAAACTTATAGGAATAGTTCTAAAGATTCTGTCATTATTTTTTTACATTTACATACACCCCCCCCCCCCCCCCCCCCCCCCCCACACACACACACACACACACACACACACAAAGAGTTAAAAAAATATATATATCTTCCAGATGAGCACAGTTCATAGTGACCAGGGCACATAAAAGTACTCCATACGACTCATGCGCTAAGTTTTGTCAAATTGTCATCTTTTACACACTCTCCTTTTGTGCCAAACCTGTATGATGTCCAACCTGTGCCATACTTGATTTGAGAGCTTGACAGGCCATTGTCAGTATAAACTGTCGTTTAAAAAAAAAAGATCAATGTTAAGATTTTTTAATAGTTTTAATAGTGTGTGTTTCACAGGAAAAAAACAGCATACAGGTTTGAAACTAAATGAGAATGAGTAAATAATGAATGAATTTTCATTTTTTTGGTGAACTATTGCTTTGAAGTATCTGTTTTGTATACATTGTTCATTTTCTGTGTATTTACAAGTGTTATCTTTTCTTTAGAAAAGGCTGTTATGCCAAAACCAGTGAATGGAACAGCAGGCTCTGTTAACCCCTCTCCAAAGCACAAAGACCATCCAGAAATATTATTTCACTTAACTGTATCTCTGAATAAGCTCTCTGAATCTCTGGACCTTTGCAATGGATCAATAGACCTAAAAAAAGCAGACATTTACAAAAAACTCATGTGTCCAAAATGGAATCGGAAATCCATGCAGAATGTGAAGATTCGTAAAAGAAAATGTGTACGCCGAAAAATTATTGAAAATATCGACCCAAGCATGCAGATCCAGTCAAGACAAAACAGCAAAACAAGACGTATGTTCATAGTACACCATTTAACTTGCTTATTGCTGTTAAAATTGTGGTAAACCAAAACCTAAGTAACCTGGTTTTTATTTAATTATTTTCACAGATGAAATGGTGAATGATGTATTAAAAAAGAAGAAAGACATTGAAGGTAAAAAAATACATCAATGAACATCATTGTACAACTATTTTGCACTACAATGTTGATAAAGAGGGCATTTCATCTTCCTAATTCTATTCCTGTTTCCCCTCAGATTTCTGTTTATCATGTGGGAGTACATCTGTTGAAGTCCTCCACCCACTTTTTGAAGGCAGCCTTTGCTTGAAATGCAGGGTACTGTATGTTTGTGAATGTTGCATATTTGTAGTTCACAACGATCCAATCAATGAGACTGGATTGAGTAGTTTCAACTGTCCTAAATACTTTGTATAATTGCATCTGTTAATGCTATTGAAAATGAAAACATTTTTATTAAAGGAATATTCTGGGTTCAATACAAGTTAAGCTCAGTTGACAGCATTTGTGGAATAATATCGATTACCACAAATATTAATTTTGACTTGCCCCTCCTTTCCATAAAAAATAAAATAAAAGCAAATATCTGGGTTCCATTGAGGCACTTACAATGCAAGTGAATGGGGGCCAATTTTTAACGTTAAAATACTCACTGTTTCAAAAGTGTAGACACAAGACATAAACAATTTGCATGTAAACATGATTTTAGTGTGAAAAATATCACTTACTAACCTTTCTGTATAAAGCCAGTTTTACTACTTCGTTGTCATGATGATGTAATGTCAATCCCTAAAATGAATATAAAAACAATTATTTAAACAACTTTACAGCTTCTGAAGAGAAGAATTAATGTAAGTGCTTTTATAAAATTATAAGCTTCACATTTCTGCATTTAAACACTCCAAAAATTGGCTCCATTCACATACACTGTAAGTGCCTCACTGTAACCTCGATTTTTAGTTTTTTAAAGAAAAGGATGGACGAGTCTTAATTTTTGTGGTAATCAACTTTATGCCACAAAAGCTGTCAATTGAGCTTAACTTGTGTTGAACCCAGAATATTCCTTTAACTGAAATAAAAATACAAATTGATATAATTGTTAACTTAAACTAATCTAAAATATATTTGCATGACTCCAAATCTAAATCTAAATGCATTAAAAGTTACTTTGAATGTATTTTAGTTTTTGATACACAATATAAGATTTGAAATGTATAAAACTAACAATCCCAGTGACAACTATAATGAAAGAGACAAATTGAAAATAAAATGGAAATAAAAATGGAATTAAAAACTATAAAGACCTTGCTAGGGGGTACTTTGAGCGTTTGGTTTCAAAGCCTACACCCTTTGGTGCAGCACTGAACTGTTCTTTGGTTGCTAATGGCACTCATTTAAGCTGAAGGATTTCAATGATGTCTGTTGTCTGTTTCTGTGTGCTTTTGTCATATGTAGTATAATTTCACTGAGACGCTGTACCGATATGATGAGGATGGATATCAGTCATACTGCACTGTGTGCTGTTGTGGCATGGAGGTCATTCTGTGTGGCCGTGACAGCTGTTGTCGGTAAGTGTGTTTATGATATTATTGTTTATTAAAAAATTGTTTTTTATTTTTTTTATTGTTGATCTATGTAGACAGGAGTCAGACGGACATCTTTGGGTGTTGCATTGCATCTAACTAGCAGCTTGAGCATTACATTTTAAAATTAAACTTTTAAAAATACATCTGCTTCTGTTCCATTTTGTTGCGCTCCGCATACCTACGGAGTATACAGTAAAATCACAGTGTACAGTATTGAGGCAAATTGATAGCATCCAAAATGCAACTGTAAGAAATCTCATAATGAGGCTCTGTTTTGCCATGTTTGCGCATAATTGTTACCGACATTTAAAGAAATTAAAGAGACTGTGGTTTGCCTATCCTCTAAATACAGTGGATGATTTTTAGTGCATGTAAATATTTATATATATTTATATATTTATATATTTCTTGTTTTAAGCATAACATTTACTAGATTTTGTTAGATTTCTCAGAAAACAAAGTGTAATATCTTATGTAATTTTGCTTGTCAAGTAAATTTATCTTGTTTTAATAATGTTTAGATATGCTACAGAAAAACACGTCAAAATACTGATTAAAAACCCATTTATTTAGTTTCAGGGGTCTGAGCGGTTCGTGGGATTTTTACCCATATGTGAACACTCCGAATGATCTCAGACCCCTTTAAAGCGAACCAATCCGAGACCATCTCGAGAGGTGGTCTGAGTACGGTTCGCTTGTAGCTTGTGGTTCGGTTCGCTAATAACGTACATTTTGAACACAAAGCACTCCGGGCTCACTTGATTTTCCCTTTCGTGTAACGCCAAACATATTTGACGCTGACAGTTTAGCGTACACCAGTAGTGATGATGTTATGTTTCTATGGAGAAGACAGCATTAGAAACATAAAACTATTGTAAACTGCACATAAAACAAACTCAGAGGTCTTTATTTAGTGTTCTGTGCAAATGAAGATTCAAGGGTTTAACTGGATGCCATGAAAGTTGCATGAAAGTTAAGAAATTATGACAGGAATATGCTACTATTATATTCTATGAATGGAAGTAGCCCAAGGCTATCAGTAGATTAAACATTAAATGTGATTAATCTTATTGTTTGTCATTAATAAGACTAATCTACCATAATTGAATGTTGAATTTTGCCTTTGAATCCAGTATTTTTTATATAAAAATACAATGCATTCAGTTATGTTTCATTACTTATCTCTTTTAATGTATAAAACAATATGTAATAATACACAATTACATAATATTGATACCAAAGTTTTATTGAACATAGACACCTGTCTCATGCTGCTTATTCGTTTTAAGCATTAATCATGTTTAGATTATATTAATATGTAGAGCTACTTGTACACTTAACATTAAATATAACCCAAATAATAATAATTATAATCAATATTACAGTTGAAGTCAGAAGTTTACATACACTTAGGTTGAAGTCATTAAAACTCATTTTTAACCTCTTTCATATTTGCAAACTATAGTTTTGGCAAGTCGTTTAGAACATCTAGTTTGTGCATGACATGAGTAATTTTTCCAACAATTGTTTACAGACAGATTGTTTCATTTTTAATTGACTATATCACAATTCCAGTGGGTCACAATTTACATACACTAAGTTAACTGTGCCTTTAAGCAGCTTGGATAATTCTGGATACAAGCCTTTAGGCAGTTAGCTTCTGATTGGCTAATTGGAGTCAATAGAAGATGTATCTGTGGATGTATTTTAAGGCCTACCTCAGAGAATGTGAGCGGAGCGGTGATAATTCCACCTGAGTGGAGAGCGCCTTTTTGAAGATTCCACTCTGCTCTCTCAGGCCGCTCAGTGCTGCTCACTCAACCCAGAATGCGCTTCGTGATATGCTGGTTTGGGAATCTGCAAAATAAGCAATAGGCCTTAGGTTATGGAGCTCAAACATTGTTTTAGTGAAGTTGCAAACCTTATAGCCTAAATAAATGCAAAGTATAAATCAAAGTTAAGAACGAGGAAATCGAATGGGAGTGTTGAGAGACCGTGGGAAGTTGCAAATATTCCTTTTGGAATCGTACGCGTCACACTGCCAGAGAGCACGAGTATGTTGCTTTCGATTTCTGCTTTGGGATAAAGTGGCACATAACTGCTGGTCAGTTTCCCAAAGCCAAATCCACACCTTAACAATAAGTAAAACGTAAAAAAAAAAAATGACTCTAGATTAGTGGTTGCAGATAACATCTTTGACATCGCTTGCTACATTCAAAAAAGCTATAAATAAATTTATAAATAAATAAAAAAAAATCTTCTTAAATGAAGGCAGTGTAATTTGTGAATTAAATAATTTGTATTTGTTTTGGGATCATTAAACATGATTTCATCTAATATATATATTGGACAAAATCTCACTTTGTGCAGGACAAATGTTTTTTATTTGTTAAATCCATGGTTAAACCCTGCTGTACATATAAAGAGTGCATGCACAACAAATGGTCGTTTGACGCATATAAAGTCCAGATTCACTTTATAATGCTTTAAAAATATCAAGGAAAAACAAAGGCGACACATGGTATCTACTAATATTATAATTATTATATGAATAACCCCAGTCCTTTAGATTGCATAATATTTGTACATATAAAATTATAGGGAATATTAATAAAGCAACAACACAGAAAAAGAGAAAAACATTCACTGCTCTTTTCTGGATAAATTAATACGCTCTTTAAAACTGAACACAAAATTAGGATGAGAAATTGCTCATTTTAATTTACAGACCCAAAGTCTAATAGTATTAAATTAGAAACCTATTAATATATTAAATTTACAGTATAATCATTCCGTAGAGACAACTGAAAAACAATTATGAATTTCACTTTTACCTGCAATATTTTTCCTGGTACCAGTCCATCTTTTCATTATTGCTATATACGACTCGAACAAACTTTAAAGTTGAAAAGATTGTGGTTTTCTGGGTCCGGTTTAAACTGAAAAGAGCAAATTTATGCGTATGCGAGTTTCCGCGCCAACACACATATTTTTTTTTTCACTTGTAGAGGCATATTTGATGACTTGTTTAAAGTAAATAAAGGTAATTTAGAACTGAAAAAAATTTTAAGGCATTATTTGAAGATGTTCAATGACATATGCTAACAGCCATATTATCTAACAGCCATTGTAAATCAGTCCAAAACAGCGAGATTTTATATACAAAAACACAACAATACATCACATAATTTCAGATGTGTACATTACTAATTATTTGATAAATTAATAAATGTCGGCCTATAGTCTATATTTCACCCAGAGGGGCAACTCAGCCCATGTGGGCAAAGGGGCAGTTGCTCGGGCCACTGTAGCTACCCCCTGTGTACGTGCTTGGAACCAAGTATACTACAAAGAAATGTAATGTCGGAGCGGGATTTGAGCGAACGTTTTTTTACCGGTGAGTGTGAGCTGTACTTGAGTGGAGCATCCGCTTGGGTCGTGAGTGGTTGAGTGGAGCACACATGCATGGAGCGTGTTATTGAGCAGAGTGTCACACCACTCCGCTTCGCTCACATGCCCTGGCCTACCTTCAAACTCTTTGCTTGACATCATGGGAAAATCAAAAGAAATCAGCCAAGACCTCCACAAGTCTGGTTCATCCTTGGGAGCAATTTCCAAATGCCTGAAAGTACCACGTTCATATGTACAAACAATAGTACGCAAGTATAAACACCATGGGACCATGCAGCCATCATACTGCTCAGGAAGGAGACACATTCTGTCTCCTAGAGATGAATGTTGTTTGGCGTGAAAAGTGCAAATCAATCCCAGAACAACAGCAAAGGACCTTGTGAAGATGCTGGAGGAAACAGGTAGACAAGTATCTATATCCACAGCAAAACAAGTCCTATATCGACATAACCTGAAGGGCTGCTCTGCAAGGAAGAAGCCACTGCTCCAAAACCACCATAAAAAATCCAGACTACATTTTACAAGTGCACATGGGGACAAAGATCTTACTTTCTGGAGTAATGCCCTCTGGTCTGATGAAACAAAAATTGAACTGTTTGGACATAATGACCATCATTTTGTTTGGAGTAAAAAGGGTGAGGCTTGCAAGCCGAAGAACACCATCCCAACCGTGAACCATGGGGGTGGCAGCATCATGTTGTGGGGTGCTTTGCTGCAGGAGGGACTGGTGCACTTCACAAAATAGATGGCATCATGAGGAAGGAAAATTATGTGGATATATTTTAGCAACATCTCAAGACATCAGCCAGGAACTTAAAGCTAGGTCGCAAATGGGTCTTCCAAATTGACAATGACCCCAAGCATACCTCCAAAGTTGCAGCAAAATGGCTTAAGGACAACAAAGTCAAGGTATTGGAGTGGCCATCACAAAGCCCTGACCTCAATCCAATAGAATATTTGTGTGCATACATGAAAAAGCATATGCGAGCAAGGAGGCCTACAAACCTGACTTAGTTACACCAGTTCTGTCTGGAGGAATGGGCCAAAATTCCTGCAACTTGTGGAAGCTTGTGGAAGGCTACCCAAAACGTTTGACCCAAGTTAAACAATTTAAAGGCAATGCTACCAAATACTAACAAAGTGTATGCAAACTTCTGACCCACTGGGAATGTGATGAAAGAAATAAAAGCTGAAATAAATCATTCTCTCTACTGTTATTCTGACATTTCTCCCCAATTTGGAATGCCCAATTCCCAATGCATTCTAAGTCCTCATGGTGGCAGAGTGACTTGCCTCAATCTGGGTGGTGGAGTACAAATCTCAGTTGCCTCCGCATCTGAGACCGTCAGCCCACGCATCTTATCACGTGGCTTGTTGAGTGCTTTACCGCGTAGACAAAGCGCGTGTGGAGGCTTCACGCCATCCACCGCAGCATCCAGGCACAACTCACCACACGCCCCACCGAGAGCGAACCACATTATAGCGACCACGAGGAGGTTACCCCATGTGACTTTACCCTCCCTAGCAACCGGGCCAATTTGGTTGCTTAGGAGACCTGGCTGGAGTAACTCAGCACACCCTGGGATTCGAACTCGCGAACTCCATGGGTGGTAGTCAGTGTCTTTAGTCGCTGAGCTACCCAGTCCCGACATTTCACATTCTTAAAATAGTGATCCTTACAGACCTAAGACAGGGAATGTTTTCTATGATTAAATGTCAGGAATTGTGAAAAACTGAGTTTAAATGTATTTGGTTAAGGTGTATGTAAACTTCTGACTTCAACTGTATATTTTTTAGAGTGGGCTCGGTCTCACAAATGAGACCCCATAATTGGTAAAGTGGACCAAAAAAGAGATCTGAGCCCACTTACACGGTCTCAGGAAGTGTGAACGCAAAGTAAACTGGGTCCTTTTTCACTCTGTCCACATTTTGGTTCACTTAAAGGGGCCTGAGTTTGGTTCTTTTAAAGAGGAAGTGTGAAAACACCCTCAGACATTCAGCAGTCCCACAACAATTGTCCCATATAATAATACTGACAAATTTACTGTACTTAACATACACCGATCAGCCACAACATTAAAACCAGTCTGGCCATTCTCTGTTGACCTCTCTCATCAACAAGGCATTTCCATTCACAGAACTGCCCCTCACTGGATGTGTTTTGTTTTTGGCACCATTCGGAGTAAATTCTAGGGACTGTTGAGTGTGAAAATCTCAGGAGATCAGCAGTTACAGAAATACTCAAACCATACAACAGTCTCTAGAATTTACTCCGAATGGTGCCAAAAACAAAAAACATCCAGTGAGAGGCAGTTCTGCGGACAGAAACACCTTGTTGATGAGAGAGGTCAACAGAGAATGGCCAGACTGGTGTGAACTGACAAAGTCTACGGTAACTCAGATAACCGCTCTGTACAATTGTGGTGAGAAGAATAGCATCTCAGAATGCCATTCTGAGATGCTGGTTGGTGCGCTTTTGGTGGCATGAGGGGGACCTACACAATATTAGGCAGGTGCTTTTAATGTTATGTCTGATCGGTGTACGTAGCAGTTGGTTCCTCTCAATGTGATATCTCATCTCTCTCTAGCTCCTTCTGTGTGGACTGTCTGGATATCCTAGTAGGCGAGGGGACCTTTAACAAGCTGAAAAATGTGGACCCATGGATCTGTTACCTGTGTGTACCAGAGAACAGCATTGGAGCCATGAAGCCCAGACATGACTGGAGCATCCGTGTGCAGGAATTCTTTGCCAACAACAGTGCCATGGAGTTTGTTAGTGTTTTACTTCATACAAGTAATCTTCATGCAGAAATTTTAGATGACCTTTCTGATTTGAATTAGTTTCACCACGACGTTTTTCAAGCAATACTACTGACCTTTGTCCTCTGCAGGAGCCCCATCGTGTTTACCCCTCAATCCCTGCCAACCTGCGACGTCCAATCAGAGTCCTCTCCTTATTTGATGGTATTGCCACAGGTAACTCTTTCCAATACAAGCACAACTCTTCTCTGCACGGCTCTCATACTCTGGTTTCAAACTAGTGGGGTTTAATTCGCAAACAAATATGTTTTTGGATTAATCTTTTAAGTGATCAAATTGTTCTCGTTCACTCCATTTGTTCGGTCGTGAACGAATCTGATTTCACGAATCAGTTGAATCAATGACCCTGTTTGCACTTGGTGTTTCTGGTGATACGATCACATATGTTCACATTAAATACAGGTGTAAACGGGTCTAAAATGTTTTGTGATCAGATCACAAAAAACACATAAAGAGCAGTGGCTATTTCTCTGAGGAGGCAAAGGAGGCAGTGCCTTTAAAAAATTCGGGTGAGGAAAATAAATGACCGTACCTAAATAAAAGAAATAAAACATTACGAAATATGAGCTTGAATAATGTGTATAGCAATCTTCTTTCTTAAGTCACTCTGTCAAACAAACACCAGCGGATAAATCAATCAAAATTTGCCGGTTACGAGATGGATAAAACTGATTTCTCGAAATGTTTTGTGCTTAGATTACATTTCAGATGCATCTAGGAGAAACAGTCTTTTATGACTTTTATCATGCAGTAACACACTGACAGTGATTGGCGAATGTCGCCATGAAATCAGAGACCCTCCCCTCAAAGATTTGAATACGAACGCATTCAATGCATTTACACAACGACTGCATTGTGATACTCTTTTAGTGCAGTCAACGGCATGCACAGACAATGCACACAGACGAGGACTGTCCACGTGTTGGAAAAAACTGGGCCACCTCACAAACTGTGCTGATGACGAAATATGCTACACAAATTTATGTGTTATCCGATCCAAAATGCAGAAAAACAAACTACACTTTGGCCTTAATTCTGTAAGGATATTCCTTGATTGCTTACAGTTTGTTGCATGCAGCTTAATTTGGGCCTGTGGTTTCATTTAAATGCATTTTTGTGTTTCAGGATACCTAGTTCTGAAAGATCTTGGCTTCAAAGTGGAAAAATATGTGGCCTCAGAGATCGATGAAGAGTCTGTTACTGTCTCCATGGTCAACCACGAAGGAAAAATCACTCATGTGGATGATGTTAGAAGAATTAGCAAAGATCATGTGCGTTTGCAGAATTCTGTCTTTGGCAACGTTCACACCACAGCTGAATGTGGCTCAGATATGATTTTTACACTCAAATTTGACACAGTTAATTGGATAATCATGTGAACAGCCAAAAGCTCTTTGAATCTGACATTTATAAATTCGACCTGGGCCTTTTTCAAATGTGGAAATAAATCAGATAGGCATCTGATTTTTTTCCAATATGCCTTCAGTGTGAACAGCCAGGTCAGATTTAATGTGATTTTTTTTATATCACTCTAACTCAACACTCGTCATTTGTGCACTTGATTTCCTTGATATATAGGCGTGTTATGGTTTAACTTATAATTGTAAGTCATATCTCTTCTAATTAATGCATTCATTTTTTTAAGGAAAGAAAATAACATTTAAAGGCTCATCAGTTGGGTTCAATGATTTGATTGGACTATACGTAGTAAAATATGCACATGAAAAGATGCAGAGATAGATTTATGTAAGTGCTCTAGTCATGTCACTTGCGCAGAAAACAGTTTCTATTTTTTTCAAACCGTATCAAAACATGAATGCAAGCAAGTCAATGAAAATCTGAAATAGGTATAGACAACAACTCTTCTTACCTTCCATATATGTTATGTGTTTCACTTTTAAGTAATATTACACTCTGATATTTAAATTGCACCATACAAAAGCAAATTATTATTTTTTTATGTATATATACTTTATCCATCAAGACGGTCTTTTGCCGCCATTTGCTGACATATTAGATTAATATGTGTGTCCTATCCACTTTTTACAGCTAATTACATTTTTAAATGCTATTAAATAGATTATTCATATTATAATATTGAACATGCTAGAGTTTGGTGTGCATGCTTAGGGAGTGTTATACGCATGCGGGTCAGTTAATGAGGATCTGATATGGGCTACATTTAATATATCATGTGAACAATCTTACAAAAAACAAAAAAACAGATTTGAGCAGAAAATCAATTTGTGTCATATTCAGCTGCTGTGTGAACGTAGCCATTGACTATTTACACATCCATATACTCATCTTTAATTACAGTTATGAGAAACACAGAGCTTAATCTCTTTTATTGTTTTAGATTAATAAGTGGGGCCCGTTTGATCTTCTCATTGGTGGAAGTCCTTGCAATGATTTGTCCATAGTCAATCCTGCCCGGAAAGGCTTGTTTGGTAAGACACTGTGGCACAGCAAGACCGCACACACAGAAATGCTCTTAAAGGAATATTCCGGGTTCAATAGAAGTTAAGCTCAATCGACAGCATTTGTGGCATAATATTAATTAGCACAAAAATTCATTTTGACTTTCCATTTCTTCAAAAAACAGCAAACATCTTGGTTAAAGTGTGGTACTAACAATGGAAGTGAATGGGGCCAATCTGTAAACGTTAAAAAACTCACTGTTTCAGAAGTATAGCCACAGGGGGCCTGGGTAGCTCAGCGAATACTGACGCTGACTACCACCCCTGGAGTCATGAGTTCGAATCCAGGGTGTGCTGAGTGACTTCAGCCAGGTCTCCTAAGCAACCAAATTGGCCCGGTTGCTAGGGAGGGTAGATTCACCTGGGGTAACCTCCTCATTGTCACGATTAGTGGTTCTCGCTCTCAATGGGGCGCATGTTATTTGTGCGTGGATCGCGGAGAGTAGCATGAGCTTCCACATGCTGTGAGTCTCCGCGGTGTCATGCACAACGAGCACGAATTGACTGTCTCAGAAGCGGAGGCAACTGAGACTTGTCCTCCGCCAACTGTGTTGAGGTGAGTAACCGCGCCACCATGAGGACGTTGGCATTCCAAATTGGGAGAAAAGGGGATTAAAAAAATATATATATATAACCACAAGACGTAAACGATGTGTGTGTTAACATGATAAAATCGCTTACAAATTTAGATTTTTGTTTTTGTGTAAAGTTATATTAAATTTTACAACTTTGTTGCCATGACAACATAGCGCCGCAAGCACTAAAATGACTGTAAAAACTAGTTCCCGATCGATATATCGGTCGGCCGATATTATACCGATATGTGCCGATACGAAAACTTTTTTCAGAACATATAATGCAGAAAACAATGCTTTAGAATTGGTGTCATAGCGTAGTTTGTCCAGCAGAGTGTGCTCCGACTCCATTGTTTACAGAGCTGACTCTGAGATGATGGTGGCTCTGCAGACAGGGCAGAGTTCAACCGTGTGGATTTGAGCGATCTCTTCTCCTTAAATTGCTAACTAGTTTGTGAAATACATACTGGAAAGTTAATAAAAAATGACCCTATCATTTTATATAACTAATATAATGTTAACCATGTCCCTGACAAACATGTCACTCATGTCTGTTTGCTGTTAGCCAGCTATAGTTTGTCAGTGCAGTCAGTAATGAAGCAGATTGAAAGGTAAGAGAGCATCTTTTTGCAGCTCAGCAGACAACGGTGCGGTGGTAGATTGTGTGTGGTGAGTGTTGATTTCACGCTATGTTATTACTGAGTTGGTGAGACACAATGCTGGAAATTAAAATAAACAACGTCTGTCTTTTACTCTCTGTGACAATGAGTTTATAGCTAACTAGCTAATCACGTAGCTACTTTCATTGTTGTCAGCTGAGTGGAAGTTAATGTGTAAACATGTATTCACCAAACTGTTTTGTTTAGGATTCACAGTTTGGTACCCCCTTCAACTGAACAATTCCAGTCGCTGCATTTACAAAATGTAATATTAAAAAGTCTGGTTTTCCAGACATTAAAATAGGATACGTAATAAAAGTAGATTTAATAAATAGTATATTTGCCCTGTGTAAACAATAATATATAGGAACTGTATCTAAAATAAATGAGGGGTGATAAATACTAATACAACAGGCTGGAAAAATAGACATTTATTCATTTTAATATCCTATATATATTTTGAATCTGTTGAAACTTGACACCGGGTGACGCACCCTAAAAACGGCACCGTTAGATCGGTTTCATACTGAAGAGCCGCTTAAAAGTAAGATTTGTTTTTCCTCTCATAAATGTAAACGAGTGTAAATGCCAACATCATCATATATGTCGAAAGGATTTACGCCTGTCATGCAAAACATGAGCTCATTGATGTCATTAAGTCTGCTTTTTTATTCCATCAGTTACTCCTGGTCGGAGGTTGCCGTATATATTTAGTTAATAAGTAGGGTTACGTCCTACATAAATGTAATGGTGCAACGCTCCAATATTTAGTAGTGCATAAATTGTGACTTAGTGCCCATTTACGCCACAACTAGGCTAAGTTGTAACACATATAACTGGTGCAACCGGCCCCTGATGTTTATTTAGCTATTTATTTAATTTAATTTATTCTTTATTTAAATGGTCAGCAACTGACTGATACTAAACAGTACTACTGATGTTTATTTAGGTATTTATTTTTATTTATTCTTCAATTTAATGGTCAGCATTTGACTGATACTAAACAGTACTGATGTTTATTTAGCTATTTATTTTATTTTTATTTATTCTTTATTTTCTCAGTGTTCATTTCTAGAATTTGTTGATAATGTATAGTAATAATGTCAAATATTCTTTGATAAAAATATTTGTTTAAGAAAGCAGCCTTCTAAGTACCTTTGCTTAGTCATATCGGTGCAAAATCCACATAGAAAAGGTCTGTTTTCATTCCAGCTCAAAAATTAGCTATATCGGTCACCATATTAGAGGTTCCCCCTCTAAAATCGGTATCGGTATCAGTCTCAAAGATCCCATATCGGTCGGGCTCTAGTAAAAACTACTATTTAAACAACTTTATTGCTCAAATAAGATAACTAAATAAACTTTTAACAAAAGAATTAATGTAAGTGCTTTTATAACATTTCTGCCTGTAAACCCTCCAAAAATTGGCCCCATTCACTTCCATTGTAAGTTCCTCACTGTAACCTAGATTTTTGCTTTTTTTTTTTTTTTTTTTTTAAAGGAGGAATGAGTGAAAAAATTTTTTTGTGGTAATCAACATTATGCCACAAATGCTGTCAGTTGAACTTAACTTGTATTGAACCCACAATATTCCTTCAAGGAACAGTTCACCCAAAGATGAAATTTTAAAATGAAACAAATGAGAACATAATCTGTTTCCGTCATTGCACGTTGACAATTTCTATGATCTCTGTTTCTATGAAGTCTTCCCTGATCTGTGATTTTCTCGTTACTTTCTGCAGAGGGCACTGGACGGCTCTTTTTCGAATATTATCGGCTCCTGAGTATTATGAAGCCGAAGGAGGAAGACCCACGGCCATTCTTCTGGCTGTTTGAGAATGTTGTGGCCATGACCAACAGTAATAAAGCTGACATTTGCCGCTTTCTAGAAGTGAGATTTTTCCCAGAATACTTGAATCCCAATGTCACACTTTTTAAAAAAAAAATTCTAGTGATGTAGTGTCATACTGTAAGAGTGTGTGTGGTTTGTTTTAGTGTAACCCTGTCCTTGTTGATGCTGTGAAAGTAAGCCCAGCTCACAGAGCAAGATACTTCTGGGGAAACATACCTGGAATGAACAGGTATGTCATTTACACTCATGTTGAAATCATCACATTTGGACTTTTTTTTAAAAATGTAAACAGTTGAGATTGTTGTCTGCCATTTTTTTATAAAATGGAACACACTGTGGAAAATAGAGTCAGCCATTTGAACTAAGGATATACGCTACAGTAGCAATCAGCACTGACTGTTTTATTCTCTTTCCACCAGACCCATCATACCCTCTAAGAATGATAAACTAAGTCTTCAGGAATGTCTGGAGGCCGGCCGCACTGCAAACGTTTGTTAAATACTTCCTATCAAAGAGATGCAGCCCATAATCAAATATTATAATAATGTCATTACAATATACCTGTGATAGTATTATCTAAATGTATTTAATGTTATTGTTTTTCAGTTTGAAAAAGTTCGCACTATCACAACACGCCCAAACTCGCTAAAGCAGGGAGCCAATGACAAGCATTACCCTGTCACCATGAATGGAAAAGATGACAGCATATGGATCACAGAAATGGAGAAGTACATTTTACTTTCACTACTCTTTCAATTAACGGATTAGCTCACCCTAAAATGTTAATTCTTTCAGTGTTTCTTAACTTTATGTTGTTCCAAACCCGTATGACTTACTGAAATTTAATGAATGCCCCTTTGGCTGAATTCAGTACAATGGAGGTAAATTGAGACTCATTTTAATGCTTTGTAAAGCACCCAAAAGTGTCATTAACGTAGTCCATGAAACTTATGCATCATATTCCAAGTCTTCTGAAGGCATATGATCACTTTGTATGTTGAACAGACTGTAGTTGATATTCAGCCAATGGGATATTCAATAAATGATTCTCTTTTGTGTTCTGCAGAAGAAAGTTAAATGGGTTTAGAATTCCATGAAGTTGAGTGAATTACTGCGTTTTTATTTTTGGGTGAACTATTCCTTTAATGAAATTAAATATATTTCTTTTGTGTGTATGTTGACTGTTAAATTTACACTTTTGGCAGAATCTTTGGATTTCCAAAGCATTACACGGATGTGAAGAATATGGGCCGTATGCAGAGGCAGAAAGTCCTGGGGAAGTCTTGGAGTGTCCCTGTTATAAGGCATCTGTTGGCACCACTAAAAGATTATTTCGCTTGTGATGAAGTTCCCTTGAAATGAACAGAAGCGACTCAGGGACAGGAGTTTATTGTTACCTCAACTAAACTCTTTTAACTAAAATGTTATAACTAACTGGAGAATTGTTGCCAATGAATGTTATGGAACTGAAGAAAGTTGTTTTCATTTAAATTGAATGCTGCATTAAATCACTGGTCACTTTTTATTAAATATATAAGATTCCCTAATTATAATCATGTTTACCTACAAATGGAATAACACATTTAGAGGATGTGGGATTGGACAAAAAGAATAAACCTGAAAAATGTGTGTAGTGCTATGGAAAGTACCAATATAAATGATTATCTGGAACAATGTGTTGATTTAGAACTGAAATGAGTGTTGACATATGTTGTTAATTTTATAACAATAACCACATTCATCATAATTTGGTTTATTTTTGTGGAACACCAATGAGTAGTCTTTAGACTATTAAGTCCTGTAAAAATATAGTTAGTTCAATTTTCATTATATTTGAGAAGTCTTACGTTTCTTTCTGATACTATTAAATAGAAATAAGAAATAAAATGGGACTTTTAAAAAGTGTATTTGATGTTCAGATTTCATATAGTAGAACAGAACTTAAATCAACAGTAAATGGGCAATCATATCAACATGGCAGATTTGTTTGGGATTCAGAAATGAAAGGGAGACATCTAAATGAGATCTAACCTAAGGGTGGAAAGTATACCAATTGGAGGAAAGAGGGATAATATCAAGACAAAAGTATTAACGCGATAGTTCACCCAAAAGTAAAAAAAAAAAAAAACATTCTGTCATCATTTACTCACCCTGATGCCATCACAGACATGTATGACTTTATTTTATTTTTTTCCTGTTGAACACAAACGAAGATATTTAGAAGAATATTTCAGCTCTGTAGGTCCATACAATGCAAGTAAATGGTGATGAGAGTTTTGTACCTCAAAAAATCACAAAGGAAATAAAAGTAATCCATAAAACTCCAGTGTTTAAATCTATATCTTCAGAAACGATATAATAGGTATGGATGAGAAACAACAATACTTAAGTCTGGTCACCATTCACTTGCATTGTGAGCACCAACAGAGCTGATATATTCTTCTAAAAATCTTCATTTGTGTTCTGCAGAAGAAAGAAAGTCATGCACATCTGGGATTTCATGAAAGTGAGTAAATGATGAGAGAATTTTCATGTTTAGGTGAACAATACCTTTAAGTTTGTAAAACATACAACAGGACTGTGAATGGTGTGGGGAGGGCGAAACTGTAGAGTATGTAATAACTCAGTGTAGAAAGTATGAAGCAAACATTAATCAAAAGAAATACAGGAGAGGAAGGGGGTAAATCAGTTATCAGTAAAGAACCTGTTAAATCCAGGAGTGGGAAATTTTATAACATATGTAATACAGTTCTGTTTAAAAAAAAAAAAAAACATTTGGAAGAATATAGAGTAATGAGCTTTGTGTGTTTGTTTTTATTATTGTTATTATCCTTTTTGTCCTCTCTTTCTTTGTAAAGTGAGGGACTTGTTCTGATGGGTTTGGAGGGGAGAAGGAGGTGTAAAAGATGGAGAGAATAAGGGAAGTGTCTAGTCCATGCGAACAGTGGAGAGCGGTAATGCACTTATTAGTCTGCGATCCGCTGTAAAAAATAAATAAATAAATAAATAAAAGGAGAAGAAGAGACTTATAGTGAAATACGGCAGACAGAAGCGTGTTCTGGACGAATAAACATGGCGATGTTCTCGCCTGGTGTAATTTGCTGCTCAGTAATAGATAACAATGTTTAGAGGGGGTAAAAAAACAGTCGTATGCGTGAAGTGTTTGAATATTTCACAACAGGAGAGCTTTAAATATGTTTTGTCAGTCTGCTGGCTGCACAGTTGATAAGAAACTAGCTATCCACCATAGTAATCAATCAAACCGTCAATCAATCGCGTTTTCACGTTGTTTGTTTAGAGTTGAGTTTTCTATCTAAATAAGGCCTTTATTTCATTTAGAAGCAACTCTAGTTTTAAATGTTTAACGCCACCTGCCATTATATTAGCCAACAGGTCTAATTTATAATATCCGGACAGTGCGTTTGGATCTTAGCTGGGCTTCTGTGAAAGACAATGCAGAATTATCCACATAACATTATGTAACTTTCAGTAAGTGAAGTTTTACTGCCTCAGTACAGGAAAAACTTCTTTTTCAGTATTTTATAGAACAAATCCAGACTCAGGGTTCGGTTTGATCTGAAAACTGCCAAAAGCTTTTTCATGTAAGTGGACAAACCACCTGAAAACGAAATAGCACTTATTAAATCACAGATTCTTTGACACCAGATTCCGAACAACAGCAATATCCACATTTAAATGTGTGGTAGTTGGAGATGGTGCTGTGGGTAAAACCTGCCTTTTGATTTCCTACACAAACAAGAAGTTTCCATTAGAACCAACAGTAAGACCTTTTCCCCTACATTTACACATGCAGTGTTTTAATGCTCTGCTTGCTATCCCAACCTTTGTCCACATTATCAGTGATAAACAACGAACTACTGAGAACACTCAAGTAGGTGTATCACATCTGAATGAACCTCATATCAAGGTGTTAGTTCAGCAGCTTTGTTTTCATGCTCTTTTTCAGGTGTTTGACCGCTGTGCTGTGACTGTAATGCTCGGTGGTGAACCTTACACCATTGGATTATGTGATGCTGTACGTATGATGTTGCCCATTTAAAATTGACCTTTAAAAAGTGTACTTTTATAGGGTTTTTCAGAGGAGACATTATGTTGATTACCACAAAAGTTAACTTCAACTTGTCCCTCCTTTTCTAAAAATAATATTAAAAAATTGCATTACAGTAAGACGGATGGAAGTCATTCTATAAATGATAAAATGCATGCTGTTTCAAAAGCATTGCCACAAGATGTAAACAATATGTGTTAAAATTATTTTAGTGTGATAAATCACTTAACCATTTCTGTGTTAAGTTATCCAATTTGTTTAATTTGTTGCCATGACGGTGTAATACTGTAAACCCTGTAATCCCACAAAAATGTTGATTTAAACAACTTTACGGCTCAAATAATACACAAGTTTTAACAGAATTCATGTTAGTGCTTTTATAATATTATAAGCTTCACATTTCTGTTTAAACCCTCCAAAAATTGGCCCCATTCACTTCCATTGTAAGTGCCTCACTGTAACCTCAATTTATTATTATTTTATTAATTTTAGAAAAGGAGGTACGGGTCTACATTATTATTATTATTATTAATTTATTATTATTATTATTATTTTTTGTGGTCAACATTATGCCACAAATGCTGTCGATTGAGCTTAACTTGTATTGAACCCAGAATTCTCATTTCACCAGTTGGTTGTTTACCTTGTTCATTCATTACTCTCTAAATTCCTCAAAGTCAAAGGGATAAATATTAAATCTACCCCAATGTAACCATTCAGATTTAGGTGTACACATTGTCATTTTGCACAATTTATCATTTTCAATAGTAATCCACACACCCTGAATATCCCAATTGAAAATATTCTAATATTTTGCAAGTCAGGATCGACTACGGCCTCTCAGACGTCTTCTTGGTTTGCTTCGCAGTCCTCATTTGAAAATGTGAAAAAAAAAAAGGAGTCTTCCTCTATTCAAAGAGCTTGATGGTGTTGCATCTGGAAAATGTTGTCAATAATGTACAATCATTTGGAAGAAATTGGTTTTTGCTAACAATAAGCAATTCACCATTTCAAATGCAGTGGGTGCCTGAAATAAACCTTCACTGCCCGAAAACCCCTTTCCTGCTGGTTGGAACCCAGATTGACCTAAGAGATGATCCTTCAAGTATTGAAAGGCTTGCAAAAAACAAACAAAAGCCATTTAAACCAGATATAGCAGAGAAATGAGCCAGGGACTTGAAGGCAGTGAAATATGTTGAATGTTCTGCTCTAAAGCAGGTAGGTACGCTTGACATCTACTACGTCTACTAAATCCTTGGTTTGTAGTGTGATTTAATTTGCATAACAAAGTGATGTACATTTCCCCTGTTATAGAAAGGACTGAAGAATGTATTTGATGAAGCATTATTAGCAACTCTAGAACCCCAAGTGTGCCAGAGGAAACGAAAATGTGTTATTTCATGAGGTGGACAGAGCAGCCTCTTCAAAGATGTTTTTATTTTTCCACAGGCTTAAGAATCATCCCTGATTCAAACAAACTTTCATCAGGAAAGTCCTTTCAATACCTTTTACTCAGTTCTTTCTTTGGTATACCATGTTGAATATATGCAGCCTTTACTCTCTTTTATGATACCGAAATGCCGTAACTTCCAGATTCAGACAGTTTTAGATTCAAAAACTCTTCACATGATCACACAATGGTTGAAAATATGTTGTGGTATGGTAGATCTTAGCTTTAACAGAGACTTTGCAACTGCAGCAGTTACACATATTTAATTATAATGATAACAATAGGAACATTTAAAGTTATCACAATGTGGATAAGTGATCAATTGTTGGAAGTTCTTGGAACATAGATTTTCAGACAAGCTCTTAATGATGGCCCTCCTTATAGTTTTATTTTGCAAAAATAAGTCTGTTATTAATGGTATGAATATGTATTTTCAGTACACAACATATTAATAAGACTTAATCTCTAACAATATATGTTGGGAGAGAATAAGAAACAGCATTGATTACTGAGAAAGGAGGACCAAGAAGTATTTTTAAATAAAAATAACTAAATATTGATTTAATATAGCGGAAAGATAACTCCAAGAAGTGTATGATTTTGTACAATCATGTAGAAAATTGTGAGATGCACAATTTTCTTGCAAAGCGTTCTCCTTTAAAGTGATAGTTCACCCAAAAAAATGAAAATTCTTTCATTATTTACTCAACCTCATGTAGCTGTGACTTCAAAAGGAGGTATTAGGTAGAATGTTATTCACTGTCATTGCATCTTTTTTTCCCCATACAATTAAAGTGAATGGTGACTGAGGCCTAACATCTGTGTTTCATGGAAGAAAGCAAGCTATAGAGGTTTTGAACAACACAAGGGTGAGTAAATGAGGGAGAGTTTTCATCTCAGGGTGAACTACCCCTTTATAAAAGCATGTCTGTGTTGTAACATAAAGAACATAGTAAGACTGGACAACCCTATCTGTCTGCAGCTGGACAGATCTCCACACTACTATTAGAGACCCGTATTCCATACCAGCCTGCCCAGAACTGTGTATCCTTCCCTCCATGAGTGAAACGAATAAACCGAACCCCACGCCCATAGTCTTTAAAGACATATGTCATCTGAAATAAAACATCAAAAATACAGTGAGAATGATGCGGCCAATCTGTTCAGTTGATATTTATTTATTTAGTTAAATGGAGGATAATTAGTATAATTTCTGGACATAAAGGGTTTTTTTCTGTTCTTGTTATTCTACTCACTTCACACCACTGCTCATCGTTCCACTGTGGAAAGAATACTGGTTCAGGCTTATAGGAACTGATAACCTTCTTCTTCTGATCAAGCAACTCTAGACAGATCTCATACTGACTTCCACAGTCCCAGCGTGGCGCATACCTGCACCAGACAAGAAGTCAAATAAATGTGCTTTCATAGTAACAAATGTGTACCAAGGACTGCAGTTGACTTGGTATAATATATTAGCCACCTAAAGCATGAGAGAAAAATGTAAAGGTTGGGTGAATGCTCACCAGTCTGATATTTTGATATGAGGTTGTAAGTGATCCATGAAAGCAGGACTGTAGCCTTCTTTCTTTAGGTCAATGAGCTGTTGCTTCATACATAACCTAAGAATAAAGGTCTAAAACTGAATTAAAACAGCATTTTATTTTATTTTTCATTTTGACTTTTAAAAGTTTGACTTCTGATGAATCAGGAATATCAAACTTACCAGTAAGATGTGACAAAACATTTAGGAACTGTCTTATTTGGAATTTCTACATAATTATCTTCTATTGTCCAGCGGTCACCGCCATTGTGCACAATCTTCCATCCATTAAATTCATCTGATAAGATTATCGGAGAAGAGCGGAGCAAAAGAATAGTTTTACATAAGTTTAGGTTTAAGGCTTTGGATCTGTATAAATGAAATGTGAATTGCGCATCAGATCAGTAATATCTAGAAAAGACTACTAACATGTGTTGACACAAAACTAGTATGAATAAGGTTGTTAATTTTTTTTACATTTACATTTATTCATTTGGCAGACGCTTTTATCAAAAGCGACTTACAGAAGCGGGAGACAGTGGTTTTTACATTCAAAATTTTACATTAATCACATCATTTACATTCACTTCCATTGTAAGTGCCTCGTTGTAAACTTTTTTTTTTATGGAAAATGAAGGACGAGTCGAAATGTATTCATTTATTTTTGTGGTTATCAACATTATGCCACAAATGCTGTCGATTGAATTTAACTTGCATTGAACCCCGAATATTCCTTTAAAATCGGGAACGCAATAAATAATAAAGACAAGAAATAATAGACATAAATAAAGACAAGAAGCGACAAAGAAGAGTTTACAGTCCAAAGTTAATTCATTTCCGCAATATGCCAGAGAGAGAGAGAGAGAGAGAGAGAGAGAGAGAGAGAGAGAGAGAGAGAGAGAGAGAGAGAGAGAGAGAGAGAGATTCCTGCACTCACTCCTGAGACTTACTGCATCAGTTCTGGGTTCGTGATCCCCCGAAGTAACATCATTCTGTCCGCTCGTCGACTGACCCATCCTTCGTTTTTTAGAAGATAACATCTCGTCTTTATCAGACAATCATGCGTGTCTGGTTCTGCGGCTTTAAAACACGGAAGTAACTTCGCATGCTCTGCCGATACGTTACTGCTTCACCACTTTTTGAACATAAACAACAGCATCCACCTAAGCATTAGTTAAATATCGTTTCTGTAATCAAAGTGTACAGTAATGAACTGACTCGAATAACGATTCTAAATACGACAGCACTGTAATCTGCTTCTGAAAAACTCTGCGTGGCAGAGGATGCACGATACAGCTTCTGACGATAACAGCAGAACCGTTCCAGCTTTTCGATTAAGCAGTTTGAGATGTTCCATTAGTCACCATGTTCTCGACTTCTGTGTTTTACGACTATCGAAATCAAAAGTATTCTGAACACGTCAAAACAAAACGCTTGTTGATGACGTAATGGCTCCGCCTACAACCAAAGGCATTCTAGCAAGTCAGTCCACTGTCGGCCATTTTTGGAACGCTCTCGGGAGGCTATGTTCAGTCATGACAGTGCAGCTCCTATCATCTTGAATGGGGATCACCGAAATTTCAAGTCACTTAGTCAGGATTACGATCATAGAACATATTTAAAATCAGAAATCAAATCTGATAATATTGGAATCATAAATTGTGCTTCTTTACCTCATATTACGCTAAAACACGCAATTTTCCCATCTTGTATAGCTAATGCGCATGCGCGTTCTAGAGATGATTGACAGGTGATGTCTGCATCTAAAAGGTGATTGGCTCTTTTATTTGTAAGGCGGAACTTTCTTTCTGCATCTGTTGGGCGCTAGCGCTTTTTAGTTGGGCGTTCCAATTTCTGCCATTCATTTAAACAGAAGTGGCCCGTCTCTGCTAAATACACTCTGCTACAACCTTCTTGGACCAGTGCGCGACTGCAGTATGTGCATTAGCTTTTGGGCTATTAAAGGAGAAATTTCCAGACAAAAGTAGTTGGAGTCTCTCTTAAAGTTATTCATAGTTGTTACCCAGTAGTTTTTCCTCTTCCATGAGATCACTGCATGTACTATCTAAAATTTGATTTTGAGGTAATTTGATCTATTTATTAATACATTTATTTTGCACATTTATGTAGCTTATGAATATCCTGGAAATGATCACGCTTCTACCCCAGGTGTGGGGTATGTCGCTCCATCAATATTCAATAAAAAAAATAAAAAAATGTATTTCTTGAATCTTGATACACTTTGTAACCAGAAAAAAGTGAATTTTTCTTAAGGTGTGCCTTTATAGCCCCATTGTATAGATTAGCAAAGTTTAATAACATTTCACCTAATTGTTCCTTCTCTCATCACAATGAAGAAACAGTTGACCATCAGTTTTGGATTGACTTTTCAAACTTTTTACAAAGTAAATTATCCCCAAACTTCTGTAATAGACCCGTGGTATAATATAAATTAATAGTATAAAATCTCCATTTATTAAAGGGTTTAAAGGCAGAAATGTGAAGCCTATAATTTTATAAAGTACTTACATTTATTCTTTTGTTAAAAATGTGTGTATTATTTGAGCTGCAAAGCTGTGTAAATCATAATTTATACGATCATTTTAAGGTTTTAGGGTTTACAGCGTTACATTGCGTCAGGGTTCAGCCACTTCTGTTGGTTTTGTTTATATCTCTTTGTGGTTGAATTCTGACACTCACGTTTTGTGTCATGCTGTGTGAACACATGTCTTTGTTTGGTTTTCATTGCCATGTGATTTTGTGTCTTGTCATTTGTTGTGTGAGTGCACTTGGCTTTGTGTTTTCTCATTATCATATGCACTAGTGTCAGTTCAGTCGTGAGTGATACCCCACCCCCTTGTTATCAGTTCATTTGCCTCACCTGTCTCCCCTTGTTACCCTGCTCATTTCTTTCACTATTTAACCTCCCTGCGTTTTCTGTCCCATGCCAGTTTGTTGTGGATGTTTTCCTGTTAGGCGTGTGTCCTGTTGGTCCAGTCTGATCTGGTTCCTCCAGCCAGTCTTTTTAGTGCCTGTCCTGGACTGTTACTTTCCCCCCTCTGGGTAGTTTTTGTTTGTTTGTTTTCATTTTTTGTTAATAAAGCCCATTACTTGCTCTGCGACTGAGTTCTCACCTCTGTACTCCCAAACCTGACACACCGTCAGGCAATGAAGTTGTACAAAAATGAATAAAACTTTACACAGAAAGGGTCAGTAAGCAATTTTTTGTATCACCCTAAAATCATATAGACATGCATATTGTTAACGTCTTGTGGCTATACTTTTTAAACGGTTAAGAAAAGGAGGGACACGGTGAAATTAATTTTGTGGTAATTGCCATTAAGCCACAAATGCTGTTGATTGAGCTAAACTTGTATTGAACCTGTAATATTCCTTTTAATTGTAGTTTTTTTCTTTTCTTGCAAAAATGTATATTCCAAAGCCTGCTTTTTATTTTATAGGAATGATGAGTTATATTTAAATACTCTTAAAAACACCAGACATCCGATAGCAAGTAACATTTGCTTATGATGTGCTGTCTGTAAGTTAAATGGTGTTTTGACTAACCCTCTTGAAATGTGTTGTTATTTGTTGAAATAAAATTGATTTTGTATTGTTGATAATAATTATAATTCTGTTATGAAATATCCTCTTATTTTGTTTCAAAATCCAATACTGAAAATGCTCTTTGAGAATTGATCTTACAGAAAATATTTTTCTGATGTAGTTTTTCAAGCACCTTTTGGAAATGTTAGAAAAGAACAGTCATATTCTTTTCAAACAGATTGGAGCTGTTCATAATAAACAGTGGTGATAGCAAAATGTAACTTTCTGAAGCAATGAGGCTTTCAATACAAAGGACAAACAAACTTGGGTTTATTACTCAAAGCTTTCTACACCAACTACTGTGTACAAGTACAGCATCAGGTTCTACGTCTTATTGTACTTCAGTTCATGTCATTTGTTGTTATTTTAAACAAAATTCACTGTCAAAGCCTTTAATTTGTTTAAATGTAATGCCACCAAAGAAAAAGATGGGCAAGTCTGCAGAAAAGCAATTTGTCTCCAGGTAAATTAATGTGTGAGAGTACGGTGGTTACTTATGATATGAAAGAGTAGACTGGGAAGTAAATTGTGCATGTGGACAGGGCAATAATGTTTAATTAAAATGCAGTGGGAGTGCAAGTGTTTGTGTGATGGTGTCATAAACTCAATTTATGCAAGGGTTTCTGCTTCACAGATGAACAAAGGTCACAAATACGTTGTTTATGGCAAAATTAATAAAGCTAAGAAGAAGCACTTCAACGTGAAAGGTGTTTTTATTTAGGGCTGCCCCCTGATAGTCTACCAAAGGTTAGTCAATGAGAAGAGTCTTGGTCGACCAAGTTTTGATTGGTCGGTTGGTTCCAGAAAAAACTCCACATAAAAACGACGAACACAAGTATTACTGCTGGTTGGACGCTATGTTGTACTATGGGGTATATTTCGTTAAGCAGGGTTAGGGTTAAACCTACACAATAAAGACACCTTGATTTCAAACTTTGAACTTTATTTTTTATTTATTTGAACTAAAAATTCAAATGAAACTAAGAAAACTACTAAAAAATAAGTGCAATTAAAATGTGTGTTGTTCAACTTTTTGAAAGATGGCTTTACAACAGTTGTTAACTTCTCTCTGGCAAAGAACCTCATCTGTGCATTCTCTATCGGTCCGGAAAATACATCATGTATGTGAATAAATTCGTTTGTTCCCTCCTTTCATGATATATATACAGGTGCATCTCAATAAATTAGAATATCGTGGAAAAGTTCATTTATTTCAGTAATTCAACTCAAATTGTGAAACTCGTGTATTAAATAAATTCAATGCACACAGACTGAAGTAGTTTAAGTCTTTGGTTCTTTTAATTGTGTTGATTTTGGCTCACATTTAACAAAAACCCACCAATTCACTATCTCAAAAAATTAGAATATGGTGACATGCCAATCAGCTAATCAACTCAAAACACCTGCAAAGGTTTCCTGAGCCTTCAAAATGGTCTCTCAGTTTGGTTCACTAGGCTACACAATCATGGGGAAGACTGCTGATCTGACAGTTGTCCAGAAGACAATCATTGACACCCTTCACAAGGAGGGTAAGCCACAAACATTCATTGCCAAAGAAGCTGGCTGTTCACAGAGTGCTGTATCCAAGCATGTTAACAGAAAGTTGAGTGGAAGGAAAAAGTGTGGAAGAAAAAGATGCACAACCAAGAGAACCGCAGCCTTATGATTGTCAAGCAAAATCGATTCAAGAATTTGGGTGAACTTCACAAGGAATGGACTGAGGCTGGGGTCAAGGCATCAAGAGCCACCACACACAGACGTGTCAAGGAATTTGGCTACAGTTGTCATATTCCTCTTGTTAAGCCACTCCTGAACCACAGACAACGTCAGAGGCGTCTTACTTGGGCTAAGGAGAAGAAGAACTGGACTGTTGCCCAGTGGTCCAAAGTCCTCTTTTCAGATGAGAGCAAGTTTTGTATTTCATTTGGAAACCAAGGTCCTAGAGTCTGGAGGAAGGGTGGAGAAGCTCATAGCCCAAGTTGCTTGAAGCCCAGTGTTAAGTTTCCACAGTCTGTGATGATTTGAGGTGCAATGTCATCTGCTGGTGTTGGTCCATTGTGTTTTTTGAAAAGCAAAGTCACCGCACCCGTTTACCAAGAAATTGCTTCCTTCTGCTGACCAGCTTTTTAAAGATGCTGATTTCATTTTCCAGCAGGATTTGGCACCTGCTCACACTGCCAAAAGCATCAAAAGTTGGTTAAATGACCATGGTGTTGGTGTGCTTGACTGGCCAGCAAACTCACCAGACCTGATCCCCATAGAGAATCTATGGGGTATTGTCAAGAGGAAAATGAGAAACAAGAGACCAAAAAATGCAGATGAGCTGAAGGCCACTGTCAAAGAAACCTGGGCTTCCATACCACCTCAGCAGTGCCACAAACTGATCACCTCCATGCCACGCCGAATTGAGGCAGTAATTAAAGCAAAAGGAGCCCCTACCAAGTATTGAGTACATATACAGTAAATGAACATACTTTCCAGAAGGCCAACAATTCACTAAAAGTGGTTTTTTTTTATTTTTTATTGGTCTTCTGATGTATTCTAATTTTTTGAGATAGTGAATTGGTGGTTTTTGTTAAATGTGAGCCAAAATCATCACAATTAAAAGAACCAAAGACTTAAACTACTTCAGTCTGTGTGCATTGAATTAATTTAATACACGAGTTTCACAATTTGAGTTGAATTACTGAAATAAATGAACTTTTCCACGACATTCTAATTTATTGAGATGCACCTGTATGTATATACAGTTGTGCTCAAAAGTTTGCATACCCTTGGAGAATTGGTAATATATGTACCATTTTTAAAGAAAACATGAGTGAGCAGGCAGAACACATTTCTTTTATTTCTTAGGGGATTCATATTCAACTGTAGGTTATAACAGAATGGCACAATCATAAAACAAAACATGGCAACAAAGAAAAAAATGAAAAGTATGCATACCCTTAGGTCTTAATACTGTGTATTCCCCCTTTTAGCATCAATGACAGCATGCAATCTTTTGTAATAGTTGTCTATGAGGCCCCAAATTCTTGCAGGTGGTATAGCTGCCCATTCGTCTTGGCAAAATGCCTCCAGGTCATGCAAAGTCTTTGGTCATCTTGCATGAACCGCACATTTGAGATCTCTCCAGAGTGGCTCGATGATATTAAGGTCAGGAGAATGTGATGGCCACTCCAGAACCTTCACCTTTTTCTGCTGTAACCACTGGAGGGTCAACTTGGCCTTGTGCTTAGGGTCATTGTCGTGCTGGAAAGTCCAAGGGCGTCCCATGCGCAGCTTTCGTGCAGAAGAATGCAAACTGTCTGCCAGTATTTTCTGATAACATGCTGTATTCATCTTGCCATCAATTGTCACAAGATTCCCCGTGCCTTTAGAGCTCACACCCCCCCAAAACATCAGTGAGCCACCACCATGCTTCACAGTGGGGATGGTATTCTTTTCACTATAGGACTTGTTGACCCCTCTCCAAACATGGCGCTTATGGTTGTGACCATAAAGTACTATTTTGGTCTTGTCACTCCAACAGTGTGCCAGAAGCTGTGAGGCGTGTCAAGGTGTTGTCGGGCATATTGTAACCGGGCTTTTTTGTGGCATTGGCGCAGTAAAGACTTCTTTCTGGCAACTCGACCATGCAGCTCATTTTTGTTCAAGAATCATCGTATTGTGCTCCTTGAAACAACCACACCGTCTTTTTCCAGAGCAGCCTGTATTTCTCCTGAGGTTACCTGTGGGTTTTTCTTTGTATCCCGAACAATTCCTCTGGCAGTTGTGGCTGAAATCTTTCTTGGTCTACCTGACCTTGGCTTGGTATCAAGAAATCCCTGAATTTTCCACTTCTTAATAAGTGATTGTACAGTACTGACTGGCATTTTCAAGGCTTTGGATATATTTTTATATCCTTTTCCATCTTTATAAATTACCTTCCATTATATTCCATTACCTTGTTACGCAGTATCTAGCCTGCTCAGTGCATCCACGTGAGAGCTAACAAACTCATTGACTATTTACACACAGGCACTAATTGCAATTTAAAAATCCACAGGTGTGGGAAATTAACCTTTAATTGCCGTTTAAATCTGTGTGTGTCACCTTGTGTGTCTGTAACAAGGCCAAACATTCAAGGGTATGTAAACTTTTGATCAGGGCCATTTGGGTGATTTCTGTTATCATTATGATTTAAAAAGGAGCCAAACAACTAAGTGATAATAAATGGCTTCCTATGATCACTATCCTTAAATAAAAGACAGTTTTTTTTGCATTATCAGTCATATTTTCAAAATCAATGCCAAAATTTCACAATTTCTGTCAGGGTATGCAAACTTTTGAGCACAACTGTATATATATATATATATATATATATATATATATATATATATATATATATATATATTAGCAATATCCAATTGCTATACATATCCAACCCCTGGGCTGAGAGATCGGTGAGTATTCTTACTTTAGTGATTTTGCATTGAAAATTAAATTATAAAAAAAAAAAAAAAAACCTAAATCAAATACATATCTAAACTCAAATTGCACTCCAAATGAAACAAAAAAGCAATAAAAATAATGTGTTAGAAGTGTAAAGTGATAAAAGAATAATATATTGTAAGACTGGCACAAAATTTTCTGCATCACTTCCGGGAAAGTTAAGAACTTGTGAGATAACATCGTCGTAAAACTCACACACAAAAGGGACATCTCCACCTGAAACAACACACCCCACTGATTAGGGACCATAAAACGCAAATCACACTCACATCTGCTTTCTTTCTCAGTTCTAAGTTATGACTTATCCTGTTCAGTAATGTAAAAGGTTTTCTGATCATACATGTTTGGTATCATTCAAGAGGTCTCAGTGCAACTGGTAAAACGGTCTCATTCCCTTTCAGCAAAGTCAAATCACAAGTAAGATTTAAGAACTTAGTAAAATACTGTATTCTATCCGGGACATGCCCCTCCCAAGTCTCTCACAGGGACCAGATGCTGTATGAAGATTAGGTGCATTCTTTGTAAACATCAAACGACCTACTCAATCACAAGTTTTAAAGGTCTACTTACAACTCCCTAAATTGTAAACCAAATCCTAAATAAAATCAAACATACACATCTGAAATAACAAAATAATTGTTTGGTATTTAAGGAGAGATGACAAAGGAATCAGGGTCTCTGTAGCCAGAGGACCCACACAGAAAACATTGTGTGTAGTTTTTTAAAATACCAGGTATGCAATTTGAATTTCTTATGTTTGGTAAATGTTTGAATGGAATGCAACTTTAATTATATTATTATGCTTGGTTCACTGATAGCTTTGAGTTTGATTTATTATTTTAATTGGATTGTTTGAATGTATTACTATTACCTGGTAAAATAAATTGTTATTATGATTCATTCTGAAGGACTGTTTTCTAGTATATTTCTTATTAACTACAAATCTACGGTCAGACTTGGCTTAACTAAGCTACTTCAGAAGTAACCCATTAGTTAAGTATGTACTAAAACGCCAAACGGCGAACCAAGAATCTATAATAGAACTTAGCCAAGTAGAATTAAACGGGATTACTAAGGGTAGGACCGAGAATCTGTAAAACAGAACTTAATTGACTGGGGCTTAACGGTGAGTCGAGAATCCATACTGAACTTAGCCAAATAAGACTAAACGGATAAAGCCGAGAACCTATAAGGACTTAGTCTAAAACTTTCTAATATCTGAAACTGATTAATTTGTAGTTAAAGTACCTGCGTCCGGCCGGCACAGGATCCAGATAACATTGAAATAACCAATGCAGTCTAGAAGAGAGAATTACTAAAAATAATAAGATACAAAACTTAAATTCAAGGCATAGATACATCAATGAGGTTTATCATAATTGGAGTCAGATGAAATAAAGAAAATAATTAATGATAAGATTAATAAAACATGGAACTCAAATCAAATAATCAAAGTATTATTTAATGCGCACGATAAGACAGAACACGCAGGAGACCTTCAGCCACACCACTGGATGCCGCCACTGGACCAGTGGGTGACCCCTTACAATATATATACACCTTTCCATTTACCGTCAGGCAAGTATCCGTCTTAACATCATGGCGGAAAATTTCTTACACAAATGAAGACATAAAAACAATTATAAATGTAAAAAATAATAATGATGATAATAATCACTGAAATATAAATCATGGTTGGAGGTGAACGTGTTTTTGTATTATTTTATCTTTAATAACAGATGTACAGGCTGCAGAGTTGTGGTCACAATGAACTGCTCTGTAGAAATAAAGTGAACTGAACTCAAAGCACCTCCTGAGCTGAGATGTCTGAGGTCATTTGCAGCACTCATAGATGATACTGTTTTTGCAAAAAACAAAAAAACAAAACAAATCAGATGACAGAAACAAAGAGTGATGGTCAAAAGAGTGAGAACCTTTTACATGCGTGTTCCACAAGACTGCACACCTCCGTACAAACAGCGTGTCATACATGCGCATAGACGTCTTTTCTGTCATCTATTTTTAATAATATAATAAAGTGTGTTTCTTCAAGCACGTGTCTGTGTGTCTACGGGCAAATTATTTGTAATATTAATTTGATAATAATAATAGCCTAATAATAATAATAATTTAATACAATAATGGGAAACGAGCCAAATATCGTCTTGACTTCGTCAAAGGCATCAGCTGTTGGTGATCACTCTGACAATCGTCGATCCCCGAGATCATCGTCTGTCGGCACAACCCTAATGTGCATTTCTCTCTATAAATTAACAAAATGTTCAGACAGTCTCCTTGCTGGTTTTTCCGACACATTGAGAATCATTACCGCTTTTGCCCGTGTCGCTGCGGCTCGCTTCGTGCATGCGCTTGTAAAATGTATATTTTAAAGGCTCATTATTACGGTTTAGTCTTTCTCTGTAATGAAGAACAGTGTTAGCAATGTTACTTATAACATACTTTCTCAGCCCTGGAACTCAAACCACTTTCTGATGCCCCCCAATATATATATATATATATATATACACACATACACACACACACAAGTAACTAAATTAATATCATAAAGGTGCGACTAGTCGACTAATGGCTTAAACTAATGCCTACTAGTCGACTAGTAGGTAAAATCTTTGGTTGGGGGCAGCCCTATTTTTATTGATTGATTTATTGAATATTGACCATTTAAACAGTAATTTGGAAGCATTATTGTCCTTAAGTCATTCATCATTCATAAGAAGAGCATGCCTGTGGCTGTACGTCAAATTGAGATTACATACATTACATTCATTTTAATAGTGCAACATATAAAGTTTATTTAAACAACATTTTATGTTACTGCCTCCTTTTGGTGTATTGCATTATTTCAATTCCACATTTTTGAGTCACTGCCAATATGAGTATGAGAAATATCTCCATTATTATTCTGGGATGCAGGTAAAGCAGTGATCAAAAGGAAAGATTATTGCAGCAATCTCTGCTTTCTTGAAAAGGAAAAGACACTTGCAATTCCAAGAACTCCAGATCCAATTAATACAATTAGAAGAACATGAACGTAATTTGAGACAAGATACCCTCCAAAAAACCAAACAAAAATGAAACAAAATAGATAATTTATGTACACACACAGTTAAAAAACAAAAACAAAAACAAAATCTGTTATTTTTACAAACAAAAAAACAACTGGCAGCTATGGTTGCCAGAATAATTATGTAAAAAATACAGTAAAAATGTAAACAACTTTACAGAACAACCTGTACATTTTACAGTTGAAAATTGTTGCAATTTACATGACCACGCTAGCACTGTAAAAAAAAAAAAAAAGTCAAACTTGATATATTAACCTTCTGAAACTGTAAAAATCTGCTTTTCACTTTATAATGTATTGTTAATCATCATAGTAATTACAAAAGTACACCTGATGACATGAAGTTCATCAACAGAGGCCCTTTCTGGAGCAATGACCAATAAACATGTAGAGACAGTGCTCAGTGTCACTCAAACAAACACAAAACACCATCAGGGAACACATGTGAAATTAAATTAATGTAATAAACATTAACTAAACTACATTAAATATAACATAGAACACCCCAATGTACATAACTGATAATAAGAAGAAATATGATGGGTCATGCAGGGAGTTCTGGGAAAGCCCGATTATTGTTTTTTACTGTAATTTTAACAATAATTTACTGTAAAAAGTACATGTACTCTCGTTAAACAATGTAAATTTTTATCATTAATTATACAGGAAAATCATATTTTTTACATCTAAAAAATGAAATTTGTACAACATTTTATTGTAGAAATTACTGTACTGTCTTAAAATATATAAAAAATTAGTGTATATTTTACAGTTAATTCTCATTAATCAATCAATATTTTTTTCTGTAGCATTTTTAGTCTTTTACCGTTAAAATTACAGACATTTTTTACAGTGCAAGACATAGAAAAGAAGCTTAAGTTTTCAAATTATAAACATTACAAGACGAGAAGTAAATATATGAAAGCTTTAGTGAGAAAACTAAAGAAACAACAGGCAGATAATACAATTTATAAAATAAGAGACCCCAAAACTAAAAATATTAATTGCAAGCCACAGGATACCCAAAACATATTTGAAACTATACTATAAACAACTTTACTCAAAACCGCATGACAAAAATGATTATTTCATAGATGTAATTGGGCTGGTCACTACTAGTCAACTCATGATGTACTGAATATATTACTCCCACTAATTCGCTTTTTTTTTTCTCCCTACTCTATTTTATTATTATTATTTATTTTTTTTATAGATGTTTTACTTTATGTTGCCTTATGTACATGTGTTTTCTTTTTTTCTTTATGTGATATTTTGTATAGCCTGTGTATAATTTTGGGTTGTTTGACAAAATTAATGGCTTTTCCGAAAATAAAAAAAGTAGAAAAAAATAAAAAGAAGACTGTGTAGACTGCATTGCATGTTTTACATTACATTACATGCTGTTTAAATGTCACGACATGCGGAATACATTTTTATTTGATCTTTAACCTTAGTTCATTGTACTATAAAAATAAACTGTACGTTTCAGAACTCAAAACCTCTTACTCAATACAAAAAGGGCACTTATTTAAACCAAGCTGCAAAAATGGCTTGTTTGGATTTTCCCTACTTTGTGAAGTCACAGGAATGAATACATCAGCACATGACTGCCTCTACAGCAAGACAATAGTGCCTACCTTTACATCATTGCACCCTTGGCCCACCTAATGGTGCTCAGTCAGAAAGGCGAATAGAACAACCTTCTTGTGGTAATCTGGACTATTTTTAAACAGTTTTCTACATAAACATGCACTAGACGAACTGCTTCAACCATTATCTTCCATCTAGTGCCACTTTTAAAAGATGCAATGTCAAGATATAACTCTTAAAATGAGACCACCATTCTGTGTCTTGCTATTTTGAATATAAATGCCTCCTGGACACAATTTTATACCCATCTGTGCTATTTTTAATTGTTAGTCTATGTAAACATGCACTTGATGGATGTCTTTGAATATTCCGATGCGTTTCTGGTGATGTGCACTGCATTTTAAGAGTGGTACAAGCTCAACTTTTAAAAAAACACATCTGTTCTGCTCCTTTCTATTGCTGCCACTGGCTGGGAGAACCGTGTCTGACTCTGGTCTAGAGTAAACAGACGATGTGAGATGTCACACCTGTGAAGACCAGCATCTCTGCATTGGCCTCTGTTGAAGCATCCCAACATCAGGATATAGTGACAGAAGTTTAATAAAGTTTCTGGATGATGTGTGTGTGCGCATCATGTTTCACTATGCATTATATTGTGTGTGTTTAACACATTTCAGTGTGGATTATATGTCTGTTCGGCTCATTCAGGCATATATTATGTGTTTTCGGCTCAAATCTGTGTGGATTTCTTGTGAACCTGTCACAATACGATTGAAGATTTGCAAAGGATCTGTTATTGAAAGATGGGGCAGTTAAAACTATTGGACCCGACTGCAAAACCCAAGTAACCAATTACATTCATGAATATTTTATCTGTTTTATCTTACTGTTTGATATTTATTTTTTATGGTACTTCTGTGCTTGAGTGAACAGTTTGATATATTCGGATGCAATGTGTTGGGTGTGTGTTATGTGTTAACACTGAAATGTATTTATTTTTTGGTTGTTATGTGCTGGTTCATTCTCTTCAGATTGATTTATAAATATATGGCTCTACTGAGGGGCTGCACGATGATAGCCAATCATAACAGTGGGCATTTACACTGACGTTTAGAGGAGATGCTGAGACTAAAACTGAGCGTTTCAGACAAAGGGCCAGAGACAAGGTGGAAAATGATCATACATTACTAATTCAGTCAGGACCACTGACCTCAAATGAATAGACTTGAATACTTGAAAGTGTATGTATTGACTTAATGATGAAGCATCTGTTGGCGTGTGGCAGTATGGTTCTGTTCTTGGCTCACTCTCCTCCCATCCATGCAGCCAAGCATGGACAGAGCAGTGAGTGCAGCAAATAAAAATAAAAAACCCAGGGGTAACAGAACAGATTCAGTAGAAATATTACAGTATTGTGCAACGGTTTAAACATTCTGAAAGTGCAACATAGTACAATCCTTCATTGCAAATTAAATGGACAATTTAAAAAAAAAAAAAAACTTTAAATACCGTATATCAGTTTGTACTTCAAGAACAAGGCCCAACAACAAGCTAAAGATAGGAATTTCAAACTGGCAATCAACTGTAGACTTAGAGCACAGAATTACAAGACAGATGTAGAGAAAACTAAAAAGCAAAGCTGCCATCCATGAGGTGGAGCTGGAGATGGAGGAGGGTGCCAAGTGCAGCTTGTATCCATGCAACGGAAAGGCAGCTGAGGCACTGCATATAAATTGATGACTTAAATAGAACTGCTCTGACTGAATTGTATTGGTAGATGTCATAATCAGCTTAGCATCAGCTGATTGCAAGTGTGACTCATGTGACCTGCCTGAACTAACGCTACACTTCATATTATTACTGTTTTGGTGCAACAAAACACACACACACAAATGACTAACATTATAAGTGGACCTCCAGGAAAATTATAAAATGATAACAAAAGAGTATGCAATGACCCCTTTAAAGTGATTCATTTTACAATGCAACACAGTGCTTATTGGAGCAACAAAACCAAAAAAAAAAACTAGTATTGATTTTTGCAAAAGGTGGACAAAGAAGTACTATATTTTTAAATGTAAATAACTAAATAAAGGACTTCAGCAGTGGGTTCACCAACCTTGGAGTGAGAGTGGAGAGGGACAGGGGAAACCGGTGGGTAGTGCAGTCCCCGAAGGACTACATAATACACGTAGCACTCAAATCATGTTCAATCATGGAATTTTAAGGCTTTAATGTTTACCTTTAAAGCAAAAATGTGAAATGTCTTCACCATTAACAAACGCAATTGCAAAAATAGTCACCGATTTCAAACAAATTTCAAAAGCCGCCTCCTTCAATTGGTTATACAAACAGATAGTCCCGCACCAATCTCACACCACTGGTTGAGCCAGTTGCTGTTCGGCTGGATGGGCCACTCAAACAAACAGAGGATTACTTTGATAGCACCACAGAGTTTCACTTTTTGGTGTAATCAACCTACAAATGGCTTACTTATAGTTGACTCTGCACATTAAGCTGGGATACAGTAAATAATTTTAACATCAAAAACCCAGAGAACAAAGTGAGACTGGACAACTCTATCTCTCTGCAGCTGGACAGATCTCCACACTACTATTAGTGACCCGTATACCATACCAGCCTTTCCAAAACTGAGTGTCCTTCCCTCCATGAGTGAAACAGATAAACTGAACTCCAGGTCCATAATCTTTAAAGACATGTGTCATCTGAAATAAAAAAAAAATTAAAAAATTAAAAAAATAAAAAATAAAAACTGTACATTTACAATTAAGTTGATCAAACTGCCTCAGCTGTTAGTTTGATTTTAGGGGAATAATCTGTCTGAACAAAGAGTGTATCTACTCTTATTATTGTACTCACTTCACACCACTGCTCATCGTTCCACTGTGGAAAGAATACTGGTTCAGGCTGAAAGATACTGATCACTTCCTTCTGCTGATCAAGCAACTCTACACAGATCTGATACTGACTCCCACAATCACAGCGGGGGATATACCTGTACCAGACATTAAATCAAATAAATTGCAAATTGTTGTTTCCTTTTCCTAATTGATTGGTACTCTATTCTTATTGTCAGTTTAATGTTTAGTCTCATAATCAATCATCACTTTTGTTCTGTGAAAAACAACAAAATAAAAACCTATGCATATATACAGTATGTATGTTTGTAACAAGCTTGTAGCTCTTCGGCAAAGGAGGAAGCGGGAGATGGCGAAATACAACTTAAAAATGACAGAACAGAACTTAAACTCGTTTTTTTATCAAACTCAAACAACACAGTCTCTGGGTGTGCGTAGCTCTCTCTCCCCTCACTGGCGTCTGGCTCACTCTCACTGCAATGACAAACAGCGCACATCTTGAGGTTTGCCATGAGTCCCGCCCGTCGTAGCGACCAAAGAACTGCCTTCAGATGCTGTATGTGCCACTGCCAATCATTACTGTATATATTGATGTCATCCAGATAGGCAGTGGTGTACACAGAGTGCAGTCTGAGGACTCAGTCCATAAGGCGCTGAAATGTAGCCGGGGACCCAAACAAACCGAACGGAAGGGTCACGAATTGGTGTAAGCCAAACGGTGTGGAGAAGGCCATTTTCAAATGGGACATTGGTTTTAAGGGGATCTACCAATAACCCTTCGTGGGGTTCAGTGTCGAATAAAAGGGAGCCGCGCCCAACCTATAGAGCAGTTCGTCAATAGGAGGCATTGGATATGTATAAAATTTAGACACCACGTTGACCTTTCTATAATCCACACAGAACCGGACCGAGTCGTCGCTCTTCGGAACCAGCACCACCGGGCTAGCCCAGTCACTGAGGGATTCTTCCCAAACCACTTTTTTTTTTTTGTGCTCGGGCAATCGGTAGGGATGACTACGTACCACTACCCCTGGGGTTGATTCGATATGGTGTTTGATGAGGTTCGTACAACCGGGAAGGGGCCAGAACTTGTCCAAGAATTATTTTTGCAACTGGGCCATGTCCGTGACTTGCGATGGTGAAAGGTGGTCTCTGCAAGTGACCGGGGTGACTCGATTGGTTTTTAACTTCATCTCCAGCCCAAGCTCCTCCCTCTCCGGAACCACTGTCGCCAAAGCAATGGGGACCACCTCCCTCCACGGTTTTAAGAGGTTGAGGTGGTAAATTTGCTGTGTTCTGCCCCTATCCATTTGTTTCACCACATAATCGACTTCCTCGACTTGCCGTGTGACCTCAAAGGGCCCTTGCCACTTTGTGAGTAATTTAGAGCTTGATGTGGGTAGTAATACAAGGACTTTATCTCCCTGTGTAAATTCCCATAGCTGAGCTCCCCTGTTATACAGCCAGAACTGACGTTCTTGAGCCTGTAGCAAATTCTCCTGTTATAGTTGCCCCGATGTGTGGAGTTTTGCTCTCAGGTCAAGAATGTATTGAATTTAGTTTTTGCTGATTGAAGGTCCCTCCTCCCAATTCTAAGACACCGTGAGGCTTACGCCCATACAATAATTAAAACGGGGAGAACCCTATGGAGGCTTGCGGGACCTCTCGAACTGCGAATAACAGGGGTTCAAGCCACTTATCCCAATTCCACGCATCTTCGTACATGAACTTATGAAAAATATTTTTCAGGGTTTGATTAAACCGTTCTACTAAGCCATCCATTTGTGGGTGTAAACGCTTGTCAGAATCGATTTAATACCCAATAATCCGTACAGCTCGTGTAGTGTACGTGACATGAAAGTAGTGCCTTGATCAGTGAGGATTTCCTTTGGAATCCCCACTTGGGAGATGATTCTGAAGAGTGCCTCTGCAACACTACGTGCTGAAATGATGCGTAGAGGCACTGCTTCCGGATATAGCATTGCGTAGTCCACCAGAATCAACACAAAGTGATGTCTGCGTGCAGTCCACTCTAATGGCCCGATGAGGTCCATGCCAATTCTCTCGAAGGGGGCCTCGATCAAAGGAAGCGGGTGCAAAGGAGCGACATAGGCAGCCCCGGCTCCGCCTCCCCAGCCAGCGTATTACAAATCCCACACCGAGACACTTTATTACAGGACCTATCCGCACAAATTTCCCTTAATAAAGTGGTAAACGCTGGCCAATTCGTATCCACAATTAGCGGGTGGGTGAGCGGGGACTAACCACAGCCTCGACACTACGCTTTTGTCCCTGGAATTGAATTGTCACAGTCACTATAGCATAATCGTGGATATCACCATGCATACACCTTACATTCACATTGTGACTAGCACCCAAAGCCTCATCTTGAACCAGGCATTGATGGATGGAGGTTTGGCTGCACTCCAAATCCACCAAGGCCTGGTATGTACTCCCCTTAATACTCACGTGTATGCGGTATGTCCCAGCTCGATCGGGGGCGGCCTGCGGCGCATTGGGGACCTGAACCAATTTACCCACCTCCATCACCAGGCATTGGTCCCAGAAATGCCCGGGCTCCCTGCAGCTCCAGCAGACTGGCCCAGACTTCATGCTTGCGGCAGTGGGTTCACCAACCTTGGAGTGAGAGTGGAGAGGGACAGGGGAAACCGGCGGGTAGTGCAGTCCCCGAAGCCGAGGAGCCGGTTTGGGACTCTAAACGGGGGGTGCACCTTCTTTCAGGACAGAAAGAAGGGGAAGGAAGGGAGACAGGAGAGAAAGAGAAGGATCTTGGGGCTCACCAGCTCCCAAATACACTGCCATGTGGTCCTCTGCCAGCCGGATGGCTGTTTGAAGCGACGCCGGGCGGTGGAACTGGACCCACTCTGCCGTACCTCTAGGAAGTCCAGCAATAAACTGCTCCAGTACAACCAGATTGACCACGGCCCCGACTTTGCGTTGCTCAGCCAGCAACCACCTCTGGCAGGTGTCCCGGAGCTGCTGGGTGAAGGCAAACGGGCGGCCATGCTCGCCAAGGGTCAGGGATCAGAAGCATTGGTGCTCTTGCTCAGGTGTCCGGCTGACCGGATGCAAGATGGACTTTTACAAATCTGCATACACCAGGAGGTTCTCAGCTGGTAGCTGCTGTGCCACGAGATGGGCCACCCGGACAGCAGTGGTAATAGGTGGACCGCCCACTGGGTGCTTAACCAACCACAGGTCCCCGCCGTTTGCTCAAAGAGCTTTAAAAAGGTATCCAGATCATACTTGGGCACCATCTTGACCAGCGGGACATGGGGCGGGGTGGTCACAGGGTTGCGGTGGAAGCCCCCTCCTCAGGTAGCAAGCTCCGGAGCACCTGCTGGTCCTCCGCTTGAGCCCGGAGAAGCGCGATGAACCTCTGCTCCTGCTCTGCAAGCAGCTCGAGGAAGGCCTGATGCTGTGACCAGTGGATGCCAGCGAAGGTCTTGAATATCCAGTAGTGAGGCATCCATGGCAGCGTTCTTCCTCCTTAATGCTCCCGGGTTTCGGCACCAGTGTAACAAGCTCGTAGCTCTACGGCAAAGAAGGAAGCGCGGAGATGGCGAAACCCAACTCAAAAGTGTCTTTATTAACAGAACTTAAACTTGCTTTTTATCAAACTCAAACAACACAGTCTCTGGGTGTGTGTGTGTGAAGCTCTCTCTCCACTCACTGATATCTGGCTCACTTTTTAATCCGTCTCCAACTCTCACTGCAATGACAAACAGCTGTTAGAGACAATCATTGCCAGGTGATGATCCTTACGGTTCTCATTTCCTGATCTTGCTCTCCATTCACAAGCCGGTGCTCAACCACTACCCCACCACAACAATGTTGTATATATATTATATATAGTACTGTGCAAAAGTTTTAGATAGTGTTGTATAAAGTATCCATTTGTCATACTTGAGTAAAAGTAAAGTTACCTTCATGGAAACTGACTCAAGTAAAAGGTAAAGTAGCTCACGAGAAAACGACTTAAGTAAAAGTATGAAAGTAACTGATATTAAATTTACTTAAGTATCAAAAGTACATGTAAATTGCATAAATTACAGAACAGTTCATTAAACCCATGGCAACTTATTTGATTGGTGGTACTCATCATTTACTCACCCTCATGCCATCCCAAATGTGTTTGACTTTCTTTCATCTGCAGAACACATACAAAGATTTTAAGAAGAATATTTCAGCTCTATAGGTCATTTCAATGCAAGTGAATGGTGGCCAGACATTACAAGCTACAAAAAGCACATTAAGGGAGCATAAAGTTATCCATACTACTACAGTGGTTATATCCATGTCCTCTGAAGGAATTCAGTTGGTTTCGGGTGAGAACAAACCAAATTGTAACTCATTTTCACTGAATATCTTGCCATTGCAATCTCTAGGCACGATCATCATTTCAAGCTTGATTTCACTTTCTAGTGCTTGACGCATGCGCAGAGCCTTAGATGGCGCTATAGTAGGTGTTATCGAGCTTGAAACCCTGATCGCCAAAGAGACTGCTCATGTCAAGATTTATAGTCGAAAAAGGAGTTATATTTTGGTCTATTCTCACCCAAAAACCAATTGGATCTGTTCAGAAGACATTGGTTGAAACCACTGGAGTCTCATGGATTACTCTTATGCTGCATTTATGTGCTTTTTTGAGCTTCAAAGTTCTGGTCACCATTCACTTACATTGAATTGACCTACATAACAGCGATATTCTTCTGAAAATCTTTTTTGTTTGTGTTCTGCAGAAACAGAATGAAAGTCGTACACATCTTGGATTGAATGAGGGTAAGAAAATTAAATGAACTATCCCTTTAATGGTGCATTCAAGTCAAATCAGAATGATCATATTTATGGGATGAATGTAATGAACACCACAGTCCATAAAAATTGGAACACAGAAAGGGGCAGTTGAGTCATATTAGAGACCAGAACAGAGACTTGTGGAGGTGGGCTCTTTTCATTTGGGCCAATAAGCAACCACCCAGAACATCCTGGCAACTGCATAGGAATGTGCTGAAACACAGTTAAAACAACTTTACAACAGCACAGCAACAACCTGACAACCACCTAGAACACCCTGTGAACTCCAGAGCAATGTGCAAAAAACACAGAAAACAACTTAGCAACAGCATAGTAACAACCTGGCAACCACATACTGTAGCAATGCGCCAAACACACAGTAGCTTGACAACTGCATAGCATGCCCTAGCAACCATCTAGAAAACCCTAGTAAGCATATACTGTAGCATAAATGTGCTACAAACAAATGTAACACTTTAGCAACCACCAGAAAACTAGTTTTGCTTAGGCAAAGACCATTCTCATCTTCATAAAACATCAAAATAAATATTTATGGACATATTCATGAGTGTTGGTAATTATTCATACACATTATATCTTGTTTAAATGTAAAATGTAAATGCAAGTGATTGACTTTTATATGAACAGGTCTCTTGGAAAGGCGGGAGACTGATCGCACAAAACTTCATTATTTAACAGCTTTCATAATGTTTAAGCCTAAACTTATCACATTAATTAGTCCAAAAAAAAAGGGGAGGAGCGGTTCCGTCTGCCAGGGGAGGAGCGAGCTGGCGTCCACCAGAGGGCAGAGGAGTGGTTGAGGACCAGGTGACAGCGCGTCCAGGAGCCGGCGAGCAAGTTCTTCTCTCTCTCTCCTCTCTCTCTCTCTGTGTCTCTACTCGCCCTTTCCCTCTCCCCAAGACTCCCCTCATCTCTCCCCCAGGTTCAAGGGTGGAGGGCGTGGCCAGGCCGATGGAGCACGTCCGGTGCTGAATCAGCTGATCAGCGGGACAGCGAGGTAAGGGGCAGCCAGAGACGCCGGTTCGAGAGAGAGAAACACGCGGCTGCGCTGCATGTGTGTCTGTTTAGGTTTAAGGTCATTATTTAAGTTCATTTATGCATTAAAAGTTTATGTTGATTGTTCAGCCTGTTCCCGCCTCCTCCTTGCCTATCCTTTACCTGTTACAATCCATACCGCTCTTTTCCAATTATCTGTTGTCCAATTTCTTTTTGTTTTTCTGTTTCAAAAGTGGCTTTTTCTTTGCAATTCTTCCCATAAGGCCTGCACCCCTGAGTCGTCTCTTTACTGTTGTACATGAAACTAGTGTTGAACAGGTAGAATTCAATGAAGCTGTCAGCTGAGGACATGTGAGGCATCTATTTCTCAAACTAGAGACTCTGATGTACTTATCCTCTTGTTTAGTTGTACATCTGGCCTTCCACATCTCTTTCTGTCCTTGTTAGAGCCAGTTGTCCTTTGTCTTTGAAGACTGTAGTGTACACTTTTGTAAGAAATCTTCAGTATTTTGGCAATTTCAAGCATTATATAGCCTTCATTCCTCAAAACAATGATTGACTGATGAGTTTCTAGAGAAAGCTGTTTCCTTTTTGCCATTTTTGACCTTAAGACTTGCCAGTCTATTGCATACTGCGGCAACTCAAAAACAAAGAAAATGTTAAGCTTTATTTAATGAACCAAATAGCTTTCAGCAGTGTTTGATATAATTGCAAGTGATTTTCTAGTACCAAATTAGCAATTTAGCATGATTACTCAAGGATAAAGTGTTGGAGTGATGGCTGCTGGAAATGGGGCCTGTCTAGATTTGATCAAAAATGACTTTTTTCAAATAGTGATGGTGCTGTTTTTTTACATCAGTAATGTCCTGACTATACTTTGTGATCAGTTGAATGCCACTTTGGTGAATTAAAGTACCAATTTCCTTCCGAAACAGTGTATATATGTACAGTATGTATATATGTGTGTGTGTGTGTGTGTGTGTGTGTGTATATATATATATATATATATATATATATATATATATATATAGGATAAGTCATTCACAAATACAAACTACATAAAATATTATATTAACCACCTATGATATTTTAGCATAACATTGGAGGTTGGGTGAATGCTCACCAGTCTGATATTTTGATATGAGGTTGTAAGTGATCCATGAAAGCAAGATTGTAGCCTTCTTTCTTTAGGTCAATCAACTGTCGTTTCAAACATAACCTGAGGATAAAGTTTATAGGTGATTCATTTAGACACAAAGATGGGTTTGCTTGCTGTTTTCAGATTTTAACATCAAATGAAATTAAATGGGTTTAACATTTTCTTAAGGATCTAAAATATCAAACATACCCATAAGATGTAACAAAGCATTTGGTGATGGTGTTATCTGGATGTGGTTTCCTAGTTCCATGTGCTGCCCAACGGCTTCCCCCATTCCATACAATCTCCCATCCACTTAATTCCTCTAATAAGAAATGAGGCATTATCTGAAGTAGAAAATTAGCAGGGCTGGGGGTTTCGTTATGAGGGCTTATTTTTATCTCACTGTTTAAAACACTAACATAATGTCGTCCATTTATCACATTTAAAGGGATAGTTCCCCCAAAAATGAAAATTCTCTCATAATTCACGTCCCCTCTTGTTGTACCAAATCCATATGACTTTCTTTCTTATATGGAAAACAAAAGTAAAAACTGTAATAAATATAACGATCCATCTATTCAGTTCAATGGCATTTGATGGTCACTCACTTTTTATAATAATTTATAGACACTTCAAAGCTTATGAAGCACTAAAAGTAGTCCATGCAGGTTTTGCATCATATTCCAAGTCTTCTGAAGGTATGAAATGTTTTTAATGAGAAACAACCCGAAACAGAATTCATTTTTCAGTAAAAAAATCTGGACGTCCTTTATGCATTCAGAGCTATGACTGCTTGTTCACAGTGACACACGTTCATGAGAGAACTTTCCTTTTGTGTTCGGTGGGTGAACTATAAAAAAAAATGTCTAGCATATATTTCACTTCAAAGACTGCAAATATAGAGATTTATAAATATTGCATTTACTAATATTTTTTTATATTAGTTCTGACCGCTAAAGATCACTACAAATATAAAGAGGCACTAAATCCATTTATTATCCATATAATTAGATGGCCTGGAACAGAATATTACGAATTGTAAGACAACAACAGCAAAAATAACTTTTTCCAAGATCATTTTTGTAACTTTTTGTGGCATTTTTAAAACTTGAGGCCTCAGTTATTTTCTTTAAGGATTTTGAATTTTACACCTAGAAAACTCAAGTTAATCAAGAAATACTTTAAAGGGACAGTTCACCCAAAAATGAAAATTCTCTCATCATTTACTCACCCTCATGCCATCCCAGATGCGTATGACTTTCTTTCTTCTGCTGAAGTCAAACTAAGATTTTAATAGAATATTTTAGCTCTGTAGGTCCATACAATGCAAGTGAATGGTGGCCAGAATATAAAAGGTATCATAAAAGTAATCCATACAACTCCAGTGGTTCAATCCACATCTTCAGAAGCGATCCAATTGGTTTTGGGTGAGAACAGACCAAAATGTAACTCCTTTTCACTATAAATCCTGACATCAGCAGTCTCCTTGATGATCATGATTTCAAGCTCGATAACACTTCCTAGCGCCATCTAACGCTCTGCGCATGCTTCAAGCACTAGGAAGTGTAATCAAGCTTGAAATCATGATTGTGCCAAGAGACAATGGCAAAGATGTACAGTGAAAAAAAGTTATATTTTGGTCTGTTCTCATTCAAAATTTATTAAATCGCTTCAGAAGACATAGATTTAACCACTGGTGTCATATAGATTACTTTTATGCTGCTTTTTGGAGCTTCAAAGTTCTGGTCACCATTCACTTGCATTGTATGGACCAACAGAGCCGAGATATTCTTTGAAAAATCTTAATTTGTGTTCTGCACTAATGGGATGGCATGAGGGTGAGTAAATGATGAGAGAATTTTCATTTTTGGGTGAACTATCCCTTTAATGTTGGTTAGGCAAAGTATTGTCTGAAAGTCTAAAAAGTATAAAGGCTAACAAAACTATTGTTAATGGTTGTAGTACAGTACAGGGGTCTTGAAGCTTTTTCAGGCAAACTTTTTTCATGATGAATACAGAGACGGAGCAGGTACCCCTTGTTACATATTGTATAAAATGAGCAAACCAAGAAACAGGGACACGGACAGAAAAATAAAGGACTTATACGTGTTTCCATTTGAACTGTTTGCTAGTTGGAATTTAAAATCATGGATTACCTTCTGCTCTGGGATTCTTGAGCAAGTTACGGCGTTTCTTTGCCAGAAAGTAAAACATCTGCCAGTCGGCCGGAGGTCTGGAGGCATCGCACGGCTGGAGGTCCTCTCTCCGACAACGCTCTCTCCAGTGAGCAGCACTGTCCACCAGCTCCTTCCACTCGTGACACACCAGCCGAAACACACTTATTACCTGCTGTGCAGGCAGATTCAGTAAGATCTCCTCAACCACTGCTAGAGGAACAGCAAGTCGTACATCTGTGGACTACAAAGAAACAGTGATGAGAAGAGCTAAAAATAACCTTTGATTACAAACTGGCTTTTGATTTCTAAATTCAATCCAGAGTGTTTGAAGCAATGACTCAAGACAACTTGCTGTCAGCACAAAAAAACTCCCTCGTAAGCAGGGGCGGGTCTACCAGGGTGCCACCCTAAGAAAAAGCATTGCCACCCCATCATAAGTATCCAAATTTATTAAATATAAATGTAAGTATATTATAGTTGATGTTGACATTATATAGGGATTTATTCATGTCAAACTGCCTAAACTCTCACCGAATGCACAAATGACTACAGACCCATAGCGTGATTGATTACAGTAGCTGAAGCATTCAATCACTACATCGACCAAAATAAATAGCTATCATCAGGTGTGTATAATCCAGATGAAACATCTCCAGATCTTGAGTAGGAGTTTCTATTTCATCTGTGTGTGTTTTGACTGCCGATCCGGCATTGGAATGTGTTATTTTTAATGTTATGATAAGTGTTCGTTGCAGCTGTTATCAGTGTCGTTTAGTGTCGGCAGTTATTCCGCAGCTCACGATCTTTTCCATGTCCTCCATTGTGATGGCCTTCTCGGCCGTATTGTTTGTGTGTATGTAGTGTGTGTTGTCTTTTTCTCTTTCTCTCCCTCTCTCATAATCACTCTCAGGTATGCGGTATCCAGGTCAGCTGATTGTTGATGGGGCGTACCGGTGCGCAGTGTGTTTCCTCCCTATATACTGTAAACTGAGTGATTCGTGGCTGGGTTGTGCGATGGTTGTTCGTGAGTTGTGTAATCTTGTTCACAGGCACATATTGACTTTTTTCCGGGTTTCCACTGCTGGTGCGGAGAGTTTGTGGTTGTCGCTGTCTGAATTTTGGAGTTCGCTGTTTTTTTCATATACAGAACTGTCAATAAATGTGTCTACGTTTCTGCTACTCTTGTCTCCCCGCATATGTTATTGCATTTTATTTTTAAATTGTAACACCCATCCACTGACGTACAGATGCAATCTTGTTTTATTAAAATAAAAAGTTATATTTGGGAGAATTAGAATCCAAACCCTCTAAAAACTAAAGGCAAAAATGTACCACTAGATCAATCAGTCATGCTCTTAATCAAAGTGCTGATCTATGTTTTCATCTACTGATTAATAAAATCCCAAGACTGATAGTGGCAGATGTAGAAATGAAATAACCATTTTATGTGAAATATGTGGGTGCTTGAGTTGGTCATTAAGAATGACTGTTGATTGAAACAGGTAATTTAAAATAATATTTTACTGTGCATTACATAATTAATATTCACAAGTTTTGCAGCTGTACAGTTTATTTTTTACTTAGACCTAACTTTGTGTTAATCTTCACTTTCAAATGGCTTATTCCAGCTGTTACAAAGGTGATAGGGATAAGCATGCATTTTCCATCCATGGGTACACTAAACTAAATAAAAACATTTGGCCTGCATAAGGTGGTGACGTTTAGTCCAGATTGTCGGTTCTATATGTGAAGTTTAAGAACATTTAGAATTTGTAAATGTGTTTAATAGACAATGTCTTGGTGCTCTGTTGATATACATTTTGTTACTGATTTTTTTATTGTGCAAAAATGTATTATTTATGTTGCAAAATGGTTACTATGTGGCTCCTGTGGAAATGCAGTTGTATCACAAACTCATAGACATTTGTAATATGATAGTGACTCCAATTAATGAACTAGTACTTGTTGCAATGAAGCTAGGTACCTTAAACCATAAGAACAAAGCATGGGTGCTTGCTTTGGTGTTGCCACCCCTCATAGTCTGCATGCCACCCCTTGCCACCCCCTAAAACAATTCTAGATCCTCCCCTGCTCTTAAGTTTATATGAAATTAAATACATACATGATTTACTGCGCTTGAACTGAGCTTCTCACTAACTACATTAGTACTAAGGACTCGTTCATACCGAACGCGTTTTGTGTCCGTCTGCAATGTTTTTCGATTTTTCAATGAAAACATACGCTACGACTAGACGGACGTCTCTGACCGTAGAGCCGCGTGTCCAGTTGTGTTTTTTCTCTGCAGCGTCTCGCGAAGGAGCGCCGCATTTTTTAGACGCTGTGTCAAGTAAAAACGTATTTCTTGAGACAACAACGTCTAGCTTTTATAACGCAATAACGCGTTCGGTCTAAACGGTCCCTAATTAAATTATGTTGCTCCAGTAACTCTATATACGGAAGCAGTCTGATTTTGGAAAAAAGTTTAGGCACCTACCATCTTTGATATTTATAGCGTCTTCCCGCCCTTTAGGAATTTCGTGAATTGTGTGTCAAAATTATTAAAGCCTACCGCTACTTTTTACAATTACCACTGCATCAGAATGAAATTCTTATGCAACGCGAAAGTATCTGACTTTGTAGTGATCTTCCAGTTGACGTAACGACGCTAATATGCAAGCGGGGGAAAGTTAGTTTCGATATTCATTGAATATTGGCCTACGGAGTGTTAGGGACCGTCTAAAAACTCCACACATTAAACTTCTCCAAAATGATATTCTAAATGTTATAGTAAAAGGGAGGACAGAGGACAGACAGACTTACTACAGGTGAGATTATTACAGTATCATCAATTATATGAGTACAATAATCAATTATTTTAGAAAATATTCACTAAAATTCACCAAAATTATATATTCACATTCTAAAGGTTGTAGTAACTTCCCAGAGGATAGTTGGACTTTTACATTTTTACAGTAAGTTTAATAATATGAGTACAGTAATCAATTATTTTAGAAAAAAATTTACTAAAATTTACCACAATTATATTTTCACATTCTAAAAATTGGTAGTAAATTCCCAGAGGATAGACGGACTTACTACAGATGTACAGATGTAATCTCACCTGAGGTAAATCTGTATATCCTCTGGGAATTTACTACAACATTTAAAATGAAAAAATATAATTTTGGTGAATTTTAGTGATTTTTTTTCTAAAATAATTGATTACTGTACTCATATAATTGATGATACTGTAATAATCTCACCTGTAGTAAGTCCATCTATCCTCTGGGAAGTTACTACAACATTCTGAATGTGAAAATGTGTTTTACTTTTTTTTTTTTTTTTTTTTATGTATAACTTGCACGTTAATTGAATGAGCGGACATCTCCTATGTTTTAGCGTAGTGGGTGGAGTTTTCAGACGGTCCCTTATATCTGCTAGGCAGTCAAAGCGCATCGGAGCATTTCAGGCATAGTTTTAAGCCACACCAAGCGTTGACTGTTCAGAGTCAACCCAGAGTATGCCCATATATTATAGTTGTGCTCCCTTTAAACCAAGTGTGCTAATGACATCTTTGTAAGATTGTCGACTGAAGAGAGCGCGGGTAAGAGAAACCGAATATCCAACGAATGTCGAACATAAAACTAACTTTAGCGTTGTAAAGAATGCAGGACAGTGCTGCCTTCAAGTGGACCTGGGAAGCTCGTACCTCCGAGTTCGGCATTCGTTACCACGACAAGTAACGCATTAAAGTGGGAAACGAGATACGGAAAATAGTATAAAGGTGCCTAGATTTTTTCCTGGCAGGCAGTAGATGCCCTAACCCCGCTCCATCCCGAATCCTAACTTACTCCCATCACGCAAAATACGAAAGAAGCCAAATTTAAACTAATTCACAATTAACGACGGCAAAAGCTCTTTTTCTGTTGTAGCCTACCAGTGAATAAACATAAGTGAATAAACCTGCGCCACACAACATATATGGTTTATTTACGCGTTGGATCTCACCTTTTTTTTATTGATTTTTTTTATTCATTTGCTTAAACAACAAAGGGTGAGTATTTATTGAATGTCATATATAACAAATTAATATTATTAAAATAAAATACATAAATTGAAATAATTTTGCAAAATCATTGGTTTCCTCATCCTTTACGTAGACACACCCCTTCCAACGTCACAGTTTGGCAACTTGTGTTAATGGGGATGTAGGTTCAAATCCAGCCAGGGTCGCATTCCGATCCTATTCCCCATCTCTCTCCACTACTTTCCTGTCTGCATCTACTGTCTTATCAGTGAAGGCTAAAAATATATATAATTAACAAATAAAATAAAAAAATAATTACAAATTTAAAAAATCTAGAATTCTGAGTTAACCTTTAACCTTTTCTTTTAACAGACGGAAGAGCTTTACTCAAAAAGTTATTACTTATATAATAACTTATATTAATTCATTCAGGTATTTCCGGTGTCTACATTTCTTGCTGCAAAGTTACAAAAGCCGCAATATGAAGCCACTGTGAATACGTATGTTATTGTGAATGTGAATATGAAGCCACACCAACTTCCCTTTCAAGGCAAGTCAGTTCACTCGGCGGCCATCTTTACATTGCTTCTGGGCAGTTATTTTACGCCTGTTGTACAAAGGTGCCTCAGTTTTTTCCTGGGAGGCAGTAGACGTCCTAACCCCGCCCTGGCTCTAATCCTAACCATATGGACCCTGCAAAGCTGAGTAGCCTGCCAGGAACAATGCATGGCACCTTTCACCGATCGTGGCTATAATATGGACACAAACGGCATAAAAGTACAGCTCCTATCTTCTTGAATGGGGAAAAGACGGAAATTTCCAAAACGGTTGGTCAAGATTACGATAAAAAAACAAACAAAAAAACATTTAAAATCAGCAGTAAAATCTGACAACAATGGAATCATAAATTGTGCTTCTTTGGCTCAGATCACGCTAAAAGATAAACTCTATTTTTCAGGCTGGTCCAGCAAATGCGCATGCACGTTCTCGAGTTGACTGACAGGCGATGTCTGTATCTAAAAGGTGATTGGCTTTTTTACCTGCAAGGCGGGACTTCTTTTCTACATCCGCCATATTGGACATTTCAATTTCTCCCAATCATTTTAATACAAATGGACCATCTTGGTCTAATCAGTCTTTGGCCACACCCAGCTGACACATATGCTGAACTATAAGAGGCAGCCTTTAGATATTATTGACCAAATCTGATGATAATAATGAAGCACATTATTAATTTATCTCAGAAATTATAATAATAATAAATGTAAACTGAGATCAGATTATCCTATAATGTTAGAAGTCAGCCAGTTTTTACATATTCTATGAAAACCAGTAGGAATTATAACATCTCGTTACGTACGTAACCTCGGTTCCCTGAGATGAAGGGAACGAGACATTGCATCATGCTGATGCATATGGGAAATTCCTTTTCTGATGACCTAGTTAAAACCCTTCTACAATAACGCCAATTCTAAGATTGGCCATGGTGTTTAAGCCCCGCTTTTTTAGCTGCAAAGCTGTCTGGTATATAAGCGGGTGCAAAAACACCATTTCTCAGAATTTTCTGACTGAGGGACAAAGATCATATCGCTCATACCTAAAAAAAAAAAAACTGTAGAAAGTCTGTAGTAAAGCCAGCTTATGCAATTCATCTCAGGGAACCGAGGTTACATACATAACCGAGACGTTCCCTTACGATTACAGTTCACTCGACATCGCATCATGCTGGTGCATATGGGGAACAGAGTACCATCACGCCGCACTATACAACATAACCCTCCCAGAGATGGATACCGAAGCCAACATGAGTATGCCACAGTGAATAACCCTCATGGTGAGCCAGGAGGGGAGCACTTATATTGGATATATGAACTATAGTCATATAGTATGAATTAACCCCTTCATGAACCCAGTCAGGAAGGAAGTTTTATTTACAATGAAACTGCTTGTGACTTTAAAGAAGAGGCCATCCCTCTAGTTGAATGTGCTTTAACACCAATTGGGCAATTCGCACCCTGCGACTCGTAAGCCAGGGCAATCGCATCAACGATCCAATGAGAAAGTCTTTGCTTGATGGTGGCTTTTCAAAGACTCTGACCAAACTTCAGACATGAATTGTCGACTGACAGTTGCAAATCACAGACCCATTTTACTGAGGCCAGAGCCAGCAGTAATGCGGTCTTAAGAGAAAGCACACGCAGTCCAGAGGCTCGAAGGGTGGCCCCGTGAGTGCTTTTAGGACCAAATGTTACGTCCCAAGTCGGAACTGTAACCGGGTGAGGGGGATTTAGTCGCCACACTCCCCTAAGTAACTTTATAATTAAATCATGTTTTTCTATAGAGGTGCCGGCTTCAGGTGCGTGATACGCAGTGATAGTCGATACATAAACTTTGAGCATTGACATAGTGAGCCCTGCATCCAGTCGCTCTTGAAGAAATGTAAGAATATCAGGTATGGGGCAGTTAAGGGTCTTTGCCGCATGAAAAGCACCAATTAGTGAACAAATTCCATTTCAGTGCATAAAGACGTCTCATAAACGGCGCTCTAGCCTGTAAAATGGTGTTCATAACCGACTGAGTCAGTTCTAGCACGTTTAGCGCTCTGTTCAGGAGCCACACATGTAGGTTCCACAGCTTGGGTTGGTGATTCCAGATTGTGCCCTGCTCTTGAGAGAGGAGATCCCTCATCAGCGGTATTTCCCATGTAGGGCCGTCCAGAATCTCTATCATTTCTGGAAACCAGTACTGATTGGGCCAGTTCAGCGCAACCAATAGAATCATTTCCTTGTTCTCTCGGACTTTGCATATGACAGAGTGAAGGAGGCACACCGGGGCAAACGCGTATTTGCATTTCGCAGGCCATTTGTGGGCCATTGCATCCACTCCTTGCGGAGCTTGGGACTTGGAGTATCAGAGGGGACAGGAGGCAAATAGATCGATCTCTGCTTTGCAGAATATTTCCCAAATCCTCAGGACAGTCTGAGGATGAAGTCTCCATTCGCCCGTCATCACTCCTTGCCTTGACAACTGGTTCGCACCATAATTCAGACAGCCTGGGACATTTGTCGCCCGCAGGGAGAGGAGATGGCTCTCGCTCCACAGAAGGAGACGACGCGTAAGTCTCATCATCGGCAGGTAATGAATTCCGCCTTGGCAGTTTATGTACACCACAACTGTCACTCCAGGCAGTTGATGTGCCACGCCCTCCTCCGGGCGTCCATCGCACAATGCACCCCAACCTGCGTTGGAAGCGTCCGTTGTCACCACTTTCCGCCTGAAAATCTGCCCCAGCATGACACATTGCTGGTAGATAGCAGGAGCTGTCCAAGGTGCCAAAGCAGTTAGACAGTGGCGAGATATATTGATGCACATGTGTCCTTGGCACAAGGCATGTGGTGGCACACGGTGCTTGAGCCAGTACTGAAGAGGTCTCATGTGTAAAATACCTAATGGAATGATGGCGGATGACGCCACCATAAGACTCAATGCTTTTTGAAACAGCTTCAGTGGAAGTGTTTTCCCCAGTTTGAACTGAGACAGACACTGGAGAATGGCCTGAATGCACTCACTCATGAGATCTGTTTCTGAGTAATCATTTTGAACGGGTGCTTTGCAAGTGCTCAATTCAAATGTCTCAGATATAAAATCGGCCGAAGCCTGACGTTTTTCTTTGGGACAAGAAAATAGCGTCTGTAAAACCCTTTGCCGGCTTGACAATCTGGAACAACCTCTATCGAGTTCTTTGTGAGAAGATTGTGTATTTCGGTTCGTAACACCAGTGCGTTTTCTGGCAGAACTGTGGAAGACAGAACACCATTGAAATGGGGCGGCCAATGTGCAAATTGGATCATATAACCATGTGAGATCATTTTTAGCACCCAGTCGGAAATGCCCATAAGAGCTTGCCATGCATCCACGTAACGGGATTATGTGATTATATATAATGCACCACTCACCATTGGGAAGCAGTTGTGCATAATGTGTGGGCTTTGAAGTGGAAAAGAGCTCTTTATTGAGAAAATGCGAGCATCTCGCATATGTGCAACGAGTGCTGTACTCTTTTTTACATTCTTTATTTAAATGTGAGACACAGAAGCAACATTTTGAACAACCTTCCTTTCCCGACAAACAGCAGTGGGGAAGTGGGGAACAGCATTGTGTGTCCATAATCAAGCCTTCTTCAGGACAGGTCCAGAAGGAACGGTGAGCACTGCATTCTGCTTCATAGGGCTGTGCCCATCAGGAGCGCTTTTGCTGCACGGGGGGTTGAGCGCCATTAGCACGGGGCTCGCGCTGCGGCGGCTGCCTACGTTTGGCCACGGCTTGCATGGCTTTACCGGCGGTGACTTCTGTTGGCGCTGAGGCAGCAGGCGTGGAGTGCTGAACCAGCTTGGCCCGCTGCTGAGTATGCTTTTCCAGACAGCGCGGAAGTTAGTCGACATGGCTTGAATGGATGAATGCTAATCGCCGGACAGAGGTGTTCCACTACTGCCTCTTCCATAGGGAGTAGTTGGGCTTAACCATTATCTTTCTTGTGGTCCACTTTAATGAGGAGAGTGGAATCGCTGTGCGAGCGAGCTGAATAGGGCGCATGTCAGGTTTTTGTCAGTTCGTTATGAACCTCCAGGAAGAACGGGGCAGATCTGCAGGACACGGTTGCTTGATGACGTCCGGACTGCAGGAACCACTTATTAAAGTGAGATTTTTCCGGTTCCTCTGGAGGAGACCACTCGAGACCGAGCTCTTCAACCACCCTTGAAAGGATGCGAAGCATCTCCTTGTCAGTGGCACGTGTATGCTCCTCACCCTCACTGGGGGAAGGGGTGGTGATGTCCTCCATTGACCACTCGCCAGTGTCAGGTGCAGTGAGAGACATAACATCATCCCCAACGTCAGAACTGCCAAACATGATGAGGTCGTGTGCTCCTGCAGAGGGCCGAAGCTTGTCACGCATATACTGTATCGGCACAGAGGCAGTACATGGAGATTGAGGGGCTCGCAAGGTGTGTGCCGGCACGAGGTCAACCTCAAATTCATCCTGCTCGACCTAGCGGCCCCACAGTGCCTCCTCATGTGATCTCTCGGGAGTCACAGAAGAGGCAGATGGGAGAGCATGGAAGGTTGAATCGTCCCTCAGAATGAGAGCGAAGTACCTTGAGACTAATGCCCTCAAAGTGAGGGCAGTCTGTCTCCACGAGAGCTGCCTCTGCATGGGCGTGGCCCAGACAGTGAACGCAGCTCTCATGTTGATCTGACAGCGGGATGTGCCACTCGCATAAGGAACGACATCTTTAAAAAGATGCGAACATGTAAGCGGCTCTTTTATATATATATATATATATATATATATATATATATATATATATATATATATATATATAAAGCGGAGAGTTCTAAGCATGTGAAGATTCTGTCCGCTGACTCGTGTATTTCGACGGCGACGAATGTAGAGGACTTCTAAGATGAGAGATGAATAGCTGTCTTAAAGGAAGAAAAAGGAGAAATGGTGTTTTCGCACCCGCTTATATACCGGACAGCTTTGCACCTAAAAGGGCAGGGCTTAAACACCATGGCCAATCTTAGAATTGCCGTTATTGCAGAAGGGTTTCAAATAGGTCATCGGAAAAGGAATTTCCCATATGCATCAGCATGACGCAATGTCGAGTGAACTGTAATCGTAAGGGAACAGATACTTCTGATGTACAGTCCCAGTAGATATAGTAGTTCAATTGTCCATGCAATTGATGCCCATGTGTGTCTAAATTCTGTCAGTTTTGCTATCTTTAACATTCAAAAAAGCTCATATGCTTGATGTCCTTTAGAGTATTAAAAGTATAGTATTAGTAGAGTATTTCAAAAAACATCCAGAAACCCATTGCTAAAGAACCAGCTGAGGTGGTGATGTACGTATCTTGATCAAAACCCCCTTGTTTCAGCTCTTTCAATACTGTTTTCATTAGTCTAATGCATAAGGTTGTGAGAGTTTTCATTAGTCTAATGCAGGGGTGTCAAACTTAATTTCAGCCTTGGTTATTTGTGCCATCAGAGGGCTGGTTGAAAATGTGGCAGTGGGCACCTGATTTGGTAGCACGCCCAAGCAGTTACCAAAAATATTGCATATTTTGTGCATTGAAATTCACATTTGACAGTAAGCACTGATTTTGCATCTGGGATTCAGATGTAAATGATGATATTAACATTTGGTCAGTGAGATGATTTGTTCACCTGCCATCCTATGTCTCTGAAATTAGCTTATGGGCCATCATGAAATGAGATGGCAAGCCGGATGAAAACAAAAACAAAACAAATATAAGTAATTTACTTCAAATACACATTTACTGTTTTAGGTGCTTCATTTTATTAGTGCAACATACAGTGTTTGTTGGGAGAAAGAAACATTAATGATTAGTTAGAAATGAGAAAGTATATTTAATATCATTAAACTTAACATTACCTCATATGTACTGCAAATGTAGCTACATAAATACAACAAATGCATGATACACTTATGCTTTCAATCCTTAATGTAAACATTGTCAGATGCAGAATTTTCTTATTTGCAGGTCCTGAGAACATAGTGAGACTGGACAACACTTTCTCTCTGCAGCTGGACAGATCTCCACACTACTATTAGAGACCCGTATTCCATACCAGCCTGCCCAGAACTGTGTATCCTTCCCTCCATGAGTGAAACGAATAAACCGAACCCCAGGCCCATGATCCTTAAAGACATGTGTCATCTGAAATAAAACATTAACAATACAGTGAGAATTAGGCCAATCAATAAGGCTCATGTGTTAGTTTGACTACTGAGGGATAATTAGACATGTTTGGACAGTTTTCTGTCTTATTGTTCTACTCACTTCACTCCATGGCCCTTTATTCCACTGTTGAAAGACACATTTTTCAGGCTGAAAGGTACTGAACAATACCTTGTTCTGGCCAAGCAACTCTAAACAGATCTGATACTGACTACCACTGTCCCAACGTGGGGCATACCTGCACCAGACAAGAACTCAAATGTGCTGTTCACATTTGCATTTTGTCTAATGTGTCCATCAGACTTGTACAATAGGGTTGGTTCTGTTTGCTACTGGCATTTTCAGATTTCATCTTAAACTTCAACATTTGTCTTTAGCAGCCTGCTGAAGTGACAGCGACAAACACAATTTCAGGATATTCCTGTAAACAAGCATCTGACAATAGAATATATACAAAATCTATATATGAACCACCTATTAGTTTGGGATCACAACCACAATTCCAGTACAGGGCATATATGAACCAGATGGGCAGGTCACCAAAATAAATTAACCAATCTGAAATTAACCACCTATGGCTGAGAAATGAGACTGCATTCTGAAATGAGACCAGTCTGATATTTTGATATCAGGTTGTAAGTGATCCATGAAAGAAGGACTGTAGCCTTCTTTCTTTAGGTCAATGAGCTGTTGCTTTAAACATAACCCGAGAATAAAGTTTATGCATAATTATGTACAGACACAAATCTTAAATTGGGTTAGCTTGCTAACTGATTACATTTCAATGGGCTTTTAACTGAAATGCAAATTAAAAGGGTTTAAAATTTCAGAATAATCTGAAATATCAAATTTACACATAGGATGTAACAAAGTATTTAGTGCCTGTGATATTTGGAATTGATTTACTAGATATCTCTATGGCCCAGCAGTCATCACCTTTCTCTACAATCTCCCATCAACAGAATTAATCTAATAACACAAGAAAGGAGACATTACCTGAAGCTGTGAAACTTTTTTTTTTCTTATCAAAGGGGATAGTGGTTGTCCCAGATATTTATTTTTCTTTTTTTATCTTAACAAGGGTTTATTCACATCTAACAGTTTAAAACCTTACAGCATGTTGTTGATGCATCTCAAACACTTAAGCTGAATTAACCCTGCTGAGAAAAACAAAAACAAAAACCAGCTGGTTTCCACTGGTCAGGCTGGTCTGGTTTGATTTTAGAGGGGTTCTGGGCACTTGTCAGCTGGTCAGGCTGTGAGACCTGCTGAAGACCAGCTTGGCCAGGCTGGGAGATCAAATTAAACCAAATAAGACCAGATCATTGTGACCAATAAAACTGAATCAACACCAAAAACAAAGGACACTGTACTGCTGGCACAGAAAAGGGCCCTTCTCAAAGGGAGTCTGTTAGTCTTTGGAGATTGCATAGCTACAGTATGACTGTTTAGGGTGTAGCTGAACTCAAGGAAAAAAAATAATGAGAAGGGGGTTTTCACATTCTTGGCCATGTGGTGTACAGTCAGCCACAAAAATTTCTGATAGGTTTCCACTTAATTTCCAGTGGGAGAAAATTCCCTATTAATTGGCCATTTTTTAGATTCAAGTCAAGTTTATTAAATAGAGTCATTCACAATTTTGTCACTCACCTTCTGCTGTGAGATTCTTGAGCAAGTTGCGCTGTTTCTTACACATTAGGTAAAACTCCCGCCAGTCGGCCAGGGGTCTGGAGGCATCGCACGGCTGGAGGCCCTCTCTCCAACAGCGCTCTCTCCAGTGAGCAGCACTGTCCACCAGCTCCTTCCACTCGTGACACACCAGCCGAAACACACTTACTACCTGCTGTGCAGGCAGATTCAGTAAGATCTCCTCAACCACTGCTAGAGGAACAGCAAGTCGCACATCTGTGGACTACAAAGTAACAAAGATTAATTTCCACAGAAAGTCTGATGTGATATTCTTTTTGACAGCTTGCTAATTGATGGGTCATTCTCAAAAAATGTTGACTTTCTGACTTGCAAAATATTGACAGTTTCAATTCAGTTCAGTTCAGTTTTCGCCCATAAAAGCTTAGGGTACCGGTAAAACATTTTTTTTTTTAACATCTTGACATTATTTTTTATTGATAAAGGACAACTTGACAGTTGTTCTTTATTTTATTATGTATTTTTTCATGAATGAAAACACAAGATAACACCAGTGACATGATTTTTTTTAAGATGGTGTCAGTAACATCACAAAACATACACCAATGATAAGACTAAAAGTAATAAATCATACCATTTATTTCAATTTTTTCCCCCGAAAAAATCTTCCACATGAACATTAAACAATGTAACACCAATGACATATTTAAATGAATGTAAATGAATAACTCTCTCAACATGATGGGAAAATCACTATATGTATATTTAAGCAGCCTCTTCTTCCTCTGAACTTTGACTTTGGAAGTTAGTTACCCCCAAAATATTATTATTATTATTATTTGTTTTTTAAATACAATATTTTAACATTGATAACACAAATGACATGAACTCAAGGGTCAAATTCTTTTTAAATTATTTAAATTATAAATTACATATTTTGGTTTGCTTTTATCCTTTAAGTCTAGCACTAATGCTTGAGCTGAGAAAACATAATAAGTAAAAAATAAACACATAAATATCTGTAAATGTCATAAAAGTGATGAACATGATGAAGAGAAAAAAAATTCAGGTAATTGACAAATTAAAAAATATATTTGGGTTTAGCAAAAATGTACAAACATTTTTTCAGAATACTGCTGTTATGCATATACTACAAGAAGAGATGAAGAATAGATTCATCCACAGCATCTCAAAAAGAACACAGTCAGAGAATCCATGTCGATTAACATCTTTTTCAGATCTGCGTTGCAGGAGGAGTTGTTACGTCATCGGTCAGATGCATGTCATACTTTTATTTGGAATCTCGAAAACGCGTCACCCCACTGATCTACCCCAAGAATGAATATACAGGATACCAACGGAATACCTAGACCGTATGAAACGAGAAGAAGTAATTAAGTTTGCTGTCAAACATGGTAGGTGGTGGTAGGTTTTTTTTTTTCCTTCCAAAATTGGACCTGCTTCCGTGTTTAAAATAGTAACTGGAAACACGGAAAAGTTCGAGATATGGTCAATTTGCGAGAAGTAACCCGAATTTCCCCAATACAAGCGTGGGTAAGGTTACAGAGGAGTGTCGGGTAAATATGAAATGGTTTGACTATTTTGTTTTACACATTTTACTGTATATAGTCAAAACATTTAATATTATTTAATAAAAGGTTGTTTTATAGACTGATGCATTTTAAATGGGGTTTTCTGACTATTTAAAAATAATTTTATTTGTTGTTATATTTACGATCCCCAGTGTAATGAACTGAACTCTTGAACCCCAGATATTACACTAGGAGGACAGGCTAGTATTGCCCCCTAGTGGTATGACATAATAGTTACATCGTCGTATCAAAATAACTTAATGATATATTTTGTAATAACATTTCCTATTTAACCGACACTCCGCTGCAACTTCGGGTTACTTCTCGCAAATTGACCATATCTCGAACTTTTCCGTGTTTCCAGTTACTATTCTAAACACGGAAGCAGGTCCAATTTTGGAAGAAAAAAAAAAAAAAACCTACCACCACCTACCATGTTTGACAGCAAACTTAATTACTTCTTCTCGTTTCATACGGTCTAGGTATTCCGTTGGTATCCTGTATATTCATTCTTGGGGTAGATCAGTGGGGTGACGCGTTTTCGAGATTCCAAATAAAAGTATGACATGCATCTGACCGATGACGTAACAACTCCTCCTGCAACGCAGATCTGAAAAAGATGTTAATCGACATGGATTCTCTGACTGTGTTCTTTTTGAGGTGCTGTGGATGAATCTATTCTTCATCTCTTCTTGTAGTATATGCATAACAGCAGTATTCTGAATTTTTTATTTATTTATTTTTTTAATTTATTTTTTTTAAACGGCTTAATAAATATGTTTTCATTTGGCTGTGATACATTTTTGCTAAACCCAAAGTTTTTTATGCACAGAATGTACATTTCTGAGTGCTAAGACCCACAAACCACAAAGTGACAGCATTGGACACAGAGGATGTGCTATCTAACTGGTGTTATCTAAGGGCTGTTCAGATAGAACGCGTTGTGCTTAAAAAGCTAGACGCCGCAACAAATAGAACACGCATGTGTTGCAGGAGAACACGCTTTTTAAGGTGCAATCTTTTTTTTTTTTTTTTTTTTTTCTTGGACTTACAGTGACATCAAGTGGTGTACATTGAGCATCATTAAAAATAAAAAGTTTTCAGTTACAGATGCCATTGTAGAAATGCACTATTCACATTCAGCCATGATTCATTTTATCCATGAGTGAAAGTGTATAATAACAGGGCAGTTACAGAGATTAAGCCAGTAGTATTCGGTTGGTCATGTGAGCTTAACATGGCAGCCCCTATGAGGGGACCCTCTCCATCTGTTGAATAAAACAGCTTTTATAAGGTTACTGAAAAGAGTCCTCATCTTATGTGAGTGCTCATGCTTTTATACAAAATTACAATTGCTTTAGGAGTAAAACTTTTGAAATGAGGAAAAAAATTACTGAGTGAACCTTTAAAAGTTGACTTTTTTTCTTTTGTCCTGACATGGCATGTAAAAATGCTGCGCTTCTGCTCAAGATGCAGATTAAACAAACAAACAAACAAGGAAACAAGAAATCTTTATACAGGAAAACAATGGAAAAGAGCATGACAAAAAAAAAAAAAAAACAATACATCATTGATAATGTGAAGCAGCTTTTAAATATTACCCACAGACATCTTATTTATAATAATTAAATAATAGATAATGTAAGCAATTAATTGAACTGCAATCACACCAGATGAGATGTCATTTCATTTTCTCTATAAAACCATCTCTGTATATTGTGCAACAAGGTTGTAGGTCTCCTCATATAAGCCTACATGTTTTTGTTCTAACAAAGAAATGAGAGGAACTAAGCACCACGCCCACTCTGGTACTAGTGTAAGAAGTGGTAGAAAAACATAGGCAGGTCTTCTACTCGATTACTGGGGTCGAACGATGGCCGACAACAGTGGGAATATACTGGATAACCAAACAGATGAAAATATTGTCTGTGCAACGGAAAATGACAACAATCAGACGGTATATTATAATTGTTTTTGTTGAGAGTTATTTGTTAACATTAGTGGTTTGTTTTGATAAAATTGTTATATTGGAGACTATAGTGCAACTTACAATGGCTCAGTATTGATGAAGCTGTGAAAGTTAGAGCAAATGTTGGAAATTTAATATAGTTATTATGTGAGCTATTATTTTCATTTAGGAGCTAATGCTCTTTTACAAAGCCTCATAGACAGTTGACAGGTTTTTTTTATTTTTTTTATGTATGTTAATATGTTAAACAAAAGGTGCTTTTAATGTTAACATAGAAATATAACATGAAAGAGGAAAAATAATTTTCATGTGACTGATGTTTTGCTGTTGATTTGTTTAAGAAAACTCCAGGCATCCCTTTGTCCAGGAAACTGTGCTATGCCATTGGAGGAATGCCTTATCAAATGACCTCAAATGCCAAGGGATTCTTCATGCAGATCTTTTTACTGGATGTTGTGAAAGTGAGTCTGACAGTCTTTAAGGTGTGGTCTTTAGCAGTTGTTGGTTAACACCACAATTATTTGTAGGATTAGTCTATGATGAGGGCAGTTTATTTACATTGACCATAATTTTGTGGAAGTTCTGAAGAAATTTTGCATTATGGAAATGCATTTGGTTTTCTAACCACACATTCATTTGGGTTGTGATCCAGGAAATTACCCTATACAACTGTTACTTGTTAAAATATTTTTTTGCAAAATGCACATGGCTTCATCAGATGCATCAGCTTTTTAATTGTCTACGTGTTCCACATGGTATTCTTTTGATTAATTGTACATATGCGATGAATATAATCCAATTTGCTGTAACACTTCATTGTGCTTCACTTTCCTTTAAAATGTAGAAAACTGGGAGTTATAATACAAACATTTTTTACCCAACATCTTGATTTCCCCTCAGCTGAATAGTAGAAGGAGTGTATTAAAATATTTTCCAATCATTATCAATTATCAATATGTTTGCTGAAATTGCTTTGCGCATTAATGCTCCTTGTGGAATGAACCATTTGTGTGTAACTAAGGGGCAATCACTGTGTGGTTTGTGGTTATAAAAATGTGAAACTTTAACAACTGAGCATTTATAAAACAAGGCTTCATCCTGGTCTAGCTCAACTCTTCCCCAATTTGCATGTTATGTTTGAACCACATTCAACTATTTTTCTAAACTTTTTCTAAAGATCCTGTGAAAGATAATGTATTGACTATAACAGCTTGTCCGAACATTCTCTCTTTCTTTTAGCTGCTTTTTATAGTATAAAGATGGTATACCAAAAATGGGACTGTAAACTTGATCACATTCCACAAGAGGTATTTGTAACAAGGTTCATATGGGAAACGAGGAGGCAGGAACTGCGGATTTGGGTGGATGGCAGTGGCGAGGACTCCACAACAGCGCATCCTCCTCCTTCCCGGGTTTCGGGACCAATGTAACAAGGTTCAAATGGGAAAGGAGGAGGCTGGAACTGGCTGAACAGTCAAAATAATATTTAATTTAAACAAAAAGACACACAACACAAACACACACATTGCAGCTGCATGTGGCTCTCTCTCTCTCCCGAACTGCAGCATTCTGCTGCACTTATCCCTCTCCTCGGCTGATTAGCCCAACTGGGGGCCGGGTGTGCATAGTCATGGCCCGGCCCTGCCCTCCTCCTCATCACAGTATTAAAAAGAAATCGGTGAATGTCTACATTTTTTACATTTACTTTAATCCAAGTAAATGTGTGTTACAGATGGGGGCCTTTTCTGCATCCATCATTCTCTTCCTTGGTCGAGCTTGGGATGCCATTACTGATCCGCTTATTGGATATACCGTGAGCAAGAGTGGCCGGACTAGAATGGGCAAACTCATTCCCTGGTGAGTGACAGGAGAAGGCAGATCTCATGACTCTGAAAACATTGGCGCTCATGAGAGTTATGAAAGTATACCAGTTAATATCAGACTAGGTGTGAAGCACATCCTAAAATCTCATTTAGATTTTTTCACAGTTAGGCCAGAGGTAGCTTACACATGTCAGGGGGCGTCATACAATTATTTTAGCGAAAGATGCGTTAGTCTAGATGTACAGTATACGTTTTGTTTAGCATTCGAGTAGAGTAAAATTGTACAAGTTTGGACTTTCATTTCAGTTTAAATTGTAGAAGTTTCAGTTTAAAGTAAAGGATCTGGGGAGGTGCAACTCTATTTGGCTGACCAAATTTAGAGATATGAATGGGTGATTTCTGCCACAGCGTTTTAGACCAAATCTGTTTCTACCTACAATATAACAATAATCCATCTTAATTATCAAAGATACGTTTATTTTATTTATTTTTTGGAGTTGCATTCAAAATATACTTGCCTCAAAAATTTGAGTGTGCACATTTTTCATTTTTTCCATAGGGGAGTTGATTTAACATAATTTAAGCCATTATTCAGTGATATTTTAACTGTAATAGCAAATTTGTGGTCAATAACTACACTAGCCATGATGCTACCGAGAAAGATCTGCCAATCAGAGAACTGATGCAAACAAAGTGCCATAAAAGAGCTCTGCAGTGGCCGCCCATTTCCAGTGCCATAATTTATAACATAAAGGCCCCAGGTCAAAGCACAGGTTGGGACCCCCTGTGTCATTTTCGCCTGCTGTCACCCTTTTGGCCTGGCCGTCTTGCCCACCCCCCCTCTCCCCCGGCCCTGCACACCCTGCACTGCCTATAGTTACACCACTACCCACTTCCATGACACAATGTGAATGACACAATTAAGTCAGCCTCCCTACTCTCTCAATCTACTTATACAGTATATTTGAGTACATATGAATATTTTACAATACATTTAAATTATATTGTTTCTATAACTCTTTTATGAAGGATTTTATAAGATCCCTATGGAAAAATGAATTGGAAAAATACTTCTGGAACCAAGATAGCTGAAAAAGTGTGCGGGCATTTTTTGAGCTCTATTTGAATCTGCATTATTATGTGTCGCATGTGTTCTCTCTGTTCAACTATGCTCTTTACGCAGGATTGTGTTCTCAATGCCATTTGGGGTCCTATCCTACATCATGCTCTGGTATACTCCACAAGACACCATGTCCCCTGCCTTCAGTTTCTGCTGGTTCTTCACATGGTGCTGTCTGTTTGACACCTTCATGAGTGTAAGACCACTGTCGCCAGTGTCAATACCATGCCCACAGTTACCAATTTCACACATCCAACATAAAAAATGCTCAACTGTCATGAAAATCTCCTGCATAGGGGGACATCCATATAGAAGATTTTTTAAATACATTTTTTTATTACTGCTTTGGTTATTTTTACTTTTGAGTTAGACAGAATGTGCATTCATTTTAGGTTGCATACAAATATACAGTGTAACTGTGGTGCCAATTTCTTTCCAGTGAAGTAGTCATTGTGAAATGTACTTACCACTTCTGCAGTTTTCAAACAGCTGTAGTCACCTGTGTAACATGTTTTCAGTATTTGTTCTTATCAGTATTTATGGCTCATACATGATTCCTAAATGTTTTCTCTCTCTCTCATTCAGTGCTACCATGTGCCGTATTCTTCCCTAAACATGTTTCTTGGGGGGAGTGAAAGGGATCGAGACTCAGCCACTGGCTACAGTAAGAAATGCTTATTACTAACATTTCAGATCCTCTAAACCAGTGGTTCTCAACTGGGTTTTCCTTTAGAACCCAGATTTTACTTTGGCCATCAAGTGGTGACCAGAAACAGTACCAAACAACCAGTTAAGAACCACTGCTCTATACAGTTTTACAATATTTTTCTAAACATAAATAATTGGTACTGTATGAGTAACTACTGTAAATATAAGTCCAGTAGTGCAGTAATACAGTGGTAGATTAGAAGTAGTTCCAGTAAATACACTTCCTTTATAAATAAATATTCCATACTCCTGGAAAAAGTAGTATCCTCCAATAATAATAAAAATATTGAGCTGATGACAACCCCTGTTAAAACCATTGTTGACCACACTTTACAGCTTAATCATCAGTGAAAGAAACTTCCTCTCTCTAGTCTTTTTTATTATTTGGAAGAGGTAGAGAGAAAAGCAGAGGCAGAGATAAAGCAAACACTTGGATGTATAGGATGTAACCTTAACTGTAATCTATTTCCTGTATAAAAGAAGAAAAGAGAAACAATAGTCCAGAGCTGTGTTCTCTCACGATCTCAGGAATGGGAATGGAAATGTTTGCTACACTGGCGGGAGCCACCATTCAGGGTCAGATAGTGGGGGTGTACCACGCCAGAAGATCTCAGGCCTGCAGCTTGCAAAATGAGACAGAAGTGCCCGCTGGGAACCTCACGGTCTCACTTGACGACATTTCTGAAACCCTACAGAACACAGTGAGTCTTAGAGGACTTGCAACACTGTTTCAAGCACATTAACCAGTGTGGATTTTTGTATTTATTGCTTTTGGAATACAGACACATAATAGCTGTTGATTCTGTAGATGTTTTCTAATTTTGGTTAAATTTCATACTTTAATACAGTCAAAATAATAAGTACAAGATGTTTTGAGCACACTTAGGGCATTTGTCTGGAACTGTAGTGCCAGTCTACTGTAGCTTACTCTAAACTTGTGCGTCCAACTATATAGGCCAATATACACACCCTATATCTAATTTTAGAAATCGTATATCCCTAGATATACTCTGCAATAACCAGAATCAGGAATTACACTCTATGATGTAACAAATTGTTTTACCCAAAAGCCAGAGTGCTAAACTTGACGATAACACATTTACTTAATTTACTTCTTTCAAGTGTTCTTATTTTATACTTGCCGATTTTTATGGATGCTGCACCATTTTAACTGAATGTACATTGCCATTAATTTTGTCTTTTATTTCTGTAGAGAAGAGCCTATTTGACTGCTGCACTAGTATTAGGAATGCTGTACTTACTGTGCTGTCTTGTGCTTTTTATTGGAGTGAAGGAACAATTGGGTAAGTTCAAATTTCTTAAAACCACGTAGTTTCTGCCATTGCATTTCCTTTCAGCATTGGCTAATAGCAATTTTTAAATACATACATAGATTACATTTTTTCAGTCAGTGCAGTGTCTTCTATTTTACTAAAAAGATGTACATTTTTGGTGTGCCTACTTCTCACCCTAGCTCCTCTGAGTAAATTGGACCGAATAAATATGTCATATTTAACTGGAATGAAGATGGTGGTGTGTCACATTCCATATGTGCGGCTTGTATTTGGCTTCCTCTTTGCTTCACTTGCCTTCCAGGTCAGAGATTTTACTTTTTGAATTATCAATGTATATTGAAGTGTTTTGTGCTGTTAAACCCAAATACAACAGAAGAGGTTTACATTTAAATGTATGCATTTTGGCAGACAATTTTATCCAAAGCGACTTGCAGTGCATTCAAGGTATAATTAAAAAAAAAAAACAGTTTTTGTGTTTCCTGGTAATTGAACCCATGATCTTAGCATTGCTAGTGCCATGCTCTACCAGTTGAGCTACATGAACACAGATTTTTAATGTTGCTTGCTTGTATTACCAAAGAAATTTCCAAAAGATCTACAATTATATATCATAGTTTTGATATGACTAGTGTATTAGTCAATTCAGTTTTGGGTAGATTATTTCTGAAATTTAATTTGGTACTGATTACAAATGACACAACTAAAATTCAATAATCCAAAAGTAATCCAAGTAATCCCCTGAAGTCTTTCAAAGTCAAGAATAATAGGTCATATAATCAATAAGTAATCCAAAAAAAATGTAATCTGATTACACACAATCAGATTTTCCCCCCCAATTTTATTACGTAATCCAGATTACATGTAGTCCATTTTTACCCATCACTGATAAAAATGTAAGTCTTTTTTTCTTTTTTTTTATACTCTAAATCTCCACTTTTTTTTTACATATGAAAGTCACATGTGGTGCCTGTTTATTTTCACTTTCACATCTTAAAGTGAAAGTTAAAGTGGAGATTTAGAGTAAATGACTTGTGTTTCTCACCCACAACTATTATATTGCCTCTGAAGAAATGGATTTAAACACTGTAGTCCAGTACCACCGCTACCTATACGCATATAATGCAGTCTGCATAGGGCACCAACTCCCTAACGGGGGCACCATCATACCTTAGGGGTGCACTTACTGCCCTTACTCGCATGTTATACGTTATTCAAGGACTCGGTAGCAGTCGCGGGACACAGTTGATCGCCTCGCGCTCGCACTTTCTCACCGTGTCCTGTGCTTGCACTTTATCACTGCGCCTTCACATATGTATTACTTTTATGTTTCTTTAATGTGATTTTTGGAGCTACAAAGGTCTGATCACCATTCATTTGCATTGTGAGGACCTACAGAGCTGAGATATTTTTCTAAAAAATTTCATTTGTGTTCTGTTGAAGAAAGAAATTCATACACCTCTGGGATTATGATGGGAGAATTTTCATTTTATTGGGTGAACTATCACTTTAAGAATAAATCAATCAGCATGGGTAGATCTGTGCCCATTACCCTGATTTGCATGTAAACACCTTTACCATTGTTCTTACCGGCTTATCCAATGTGTGCACATGTTGTGCAACATGCCTCTTCACAGTTTGACATTAAAATTATTAATTGAAAGTAATAAAATCTTAAAGGCCATACATACACATTCTTCTAGTTTTGTTCTGCTCTAAATATTTAATCACCAAGATATTGCTCTTGTGAAGAGCTTGTGTTGAGTACAACTTTCTTGCAAGAACATGATGTTCGATTTGTGCACAAATCATTCTTTTGAACTCTGAATTAGTGATTAACCAGTTGGTTTTACATTTACAACTCCATATCTTGTAATCAGAAGTGCCTGGAAATGTAGTGGAAATGTGTTGATCAAAAGGGAGGGGACCCTGTAAATGGATTTTCCAAAATATGATGCCAGCAGCAGTCCTGATAATGAAGATATTTGTTGCAGATGGCTCAGGGAAATTTTGCCTTGTTCTGTACTCATGCAGCAGATATGGGAGCATATTTCCAGCACCTTGTTCTCATATTACTGGTGAGGGATCCATTATTTTTAAATTGTATTGTAACATTTACATTTTTAAAGTACATTTCTTTTTACAAATAACCTTTTAAAACATTTTCCATATCTAGAAACTATTAACAATGTTTAATTATGCAGTAAGGGCTTTTTATTTACATACATTACAATCTTCTCTGCTTTTGTACAGACAGCAGCCACATTGTCCATTCCATTATGGCAGACACTCTTGGTCAAATTAGGCAAGAAGACCACCATATTCATTGGCCTATCAGTGAGCATCACTCCTTAAACCTTTTTCCTGATTTATTTGTGTATGCATAGAAAAATAATAGGAATGCTATTACAAGTGTAGCTGTATATTGTTAACATTGCATGCTAGTAGGCTGCATTTAATGTAAATGCAAATACTTTTTAAACATCCTTGCCTTTGTTTCATCACTCTTTCTCCTCTTATATGCAGTCTTACATCCCAGCTTTAATTGTAATATCCATAGTGAGGAGTAATTTACCCGTCTTCATCATTATGTCTGTGTTAGCTGGCACCAGTCTGTCAGCCCTCTATCTGCTCCCTTGGTAATCTAACCTCATCTAATATATCTCCATTGTTCAAACACTCACTCCACCAACATATACTCCACCCAAGCAAATGCACTTCTCTTGCAATTATGAAATATTACACAAGCCAGATAGTAGTCTTTTGGGGATTATTTGTATGATGTTTGGCATCACTGGCGGATTCAGAATGAATGATGTAATATTGAAACTGGATGCCACTTGGACCAGGAAAGCATATCCTCCCATTCTGTAGTGCACAAATCTTGAAAATATCATACATATTCAAGTTAGATGGTTCATATATGTCATATACTGTATGTGGATATATTTCCTAATCATTCTATCCTGTTAAATATAAAACAGCTTAAAACAGCCTAGGATGGTTTGCTGGTTTTAGCTGATTTAACATGTTCTTAACTTAAACCAACCAACAGACCACCTTACTAGGCTGGGAGACCACTTAAGACCAGCAAACCAAAGTTTATGAAAAAAACTTTGTTTTTGTAAAAAAAGGTTTGTGCTTTACCCAACTTAGCAGGGTAAAGAGAATTACTTCTGTTTTAATCTCCTCATTAATTCACCCAAACACTCAATACTTAAATACACAACAATAATAGATCAAAAACAAATATAATACAAAAAAATCCATGTCATACTACCATAGATTGTTTATATATTTTAGGTCCATGTTGCCAGATGTGGTGGATGACTTCAAGGTCAAGAATCCTTCTTGTCAGGATCTAGAACCATTGTTCTACTCCTGTTATGTTTTCTTCAACAAATTTGGAGGAGGAATGTCTGTTGGAGTCTCTACCTTGGTACTACAGTAAGAGCTTCATCCAATCCAGTTGTTTTATAGCTGGTGATACATCCAGAATAATTCAAAACATTGAATAAAATGCGGAATGAGAACACTGGCAGTGGAAAGGATGTTATTGCACATGCCATTGTTTTCTTTTTCAAACATCTTCTGTGCATCATCTCTTTTTATGAGTTTATAAGTTACTGCTTTTGTGATTTCACACTGCTTTATGCAATGTTGTCTTCCCTTCTGCTTAACTCAGTTTTGTAGGATACAAACCCGGTGCCTGTAGGCACAATCCTGAGGTTATATACTCACTGCGGATGCTCTTCGCTCCTGTGCCCATATGCCTGCTGCTGGTGGGCATAGTGATCTTTTACTTCTATCCTATAAATGAAGAGCGACGACTGCAAATCCAGAAAGCATTAAGGAAAGCAGGGTGAGTTTTTGTGTATATCTCATGTATATGTCATATCATGTGCATGACATGCTTGCTTTTTTCTGTATGTGGTTTACAGAAAGAACATGCGCTATTACAGAGGTTATTGTTTGTGGTCAAAACCCTGAAATATTATACAATCCATTAGCCATCAACAAATAAATTATATCTAATTTTTATTCCAAATCCAAAACCATAAAATCATGAAAATAATAATAAGAAGAAGAATAAAGAGTTTTCAGCTGTTAATTCAAAGCCAAGTCTCTATTACCTCAAGGAACTTGGTCTGGGATACATGCTTTTAAGTTTTTGGAAGACCATATATTCAATTAGATGAAAAGAGAGAATGAAAGAGAAGCAATGTTAATACATTTTTTTTTTTTTGTTTTTGTTTTTTTTTTTTTTTACTTTTGTCTGTGGCCACTACTTCCTTCTTTATAGAAGTAACTTCTTAAAGTCTTTACACCCATGTTCAACATAACACATGTAATCCAGTTTTACATAAGATGCTTAATAAGTTGCAATAGCTGTTTTAAATGTGCCTTCACTCTCTTGTCTTGATACATGCAGGACAGAAAATGGAATAAAAGAAGAAGAACTGAGCCTTTGAAGTAATCTGTATTTCACATACGGGTTGCACTACTTTTGTAACATTTACAGATTCTGCAACTGAATCATGAATCATGTTTTTTGTTTTTCATCTCCATGTAAAGTTTTGTCTTGTACAGTGTTTTTCAATCCTTCTCTTTGGAGTTCCTCAACACTGCACATTTACGAGTTTTACTAATCTCATTTCAGCCCATGGGGCACTCTACAAATAAGATGATAAATTGAACGAGGGAGGCTTCCAGTGCAGGATTGACAAACACTAGTAGTTACTTTAAAGGGACATATCATGATAAATCAAATTTTCCTTTATATTTTGATATAAAAATTTGATGTACTATGGAAACATACTGTAATTTTAAATTGGAGGACTTCCTCCCCAGTCAAAAAAAAGTCCATCTACTGAGGCTTAACTGCAAAAATGGCACATGTAGAAATCGTTGGGGTTCTGATGTCAGAATCCTGAGTACATTAACAAATACAATGACCGGCCACATTTACACATCAACTACGTCTGTTTAATGGTCAGAAATTTGGCCACTTGGTCATGGTGAGGTTATAAGAAGTACGATAGATACTATTATTTCTAAACACCAGAAAAACTGTTCCTGGCTCTGTGTTGCACCTGCCGATTTGCCTATCCTTCTGACGAATACCAACATTAGAAGCGAGCTGATTCTGTTTTCAAAGCAGAATAGTTTTGTTAATCTGTAATAACGTAGGCTAATGCAGCCTTTACAAAGAGGCTGTTATTGAAGAATAATTTCACATGCCAAGAGGGCATTTAGAAATAGAGGGTGACAAATGTAAGAAATTGTCACAAAAACTTGACTAAGTTTATTAGAGGACAAAAGAATAAAATTACATAATAAAATGTATCATATGACTCCTTTATGCTCTATTCATTTGTAACAGCACTTATACAACAGTTGTGATAATGATGTACAAGTGTATAAATAAAAACCGCAATGTGTAACTATATGCATCTGCATTGTCTTTGGGACAGTGGGTCATTGGGACCCTCACTATTAGCACTGGTGCTCCTCAGGGATGCATTCTCTCTCCACTGCTCTTCTGCCTGTACACGAATGACTGCACTGCAAAGGACCCCTCTGTCAAGCTCCTGAAGTTTGCAGACGACACCATGGTCATCGGCCTAATCCGCGACCGTGACAAGTCTGCATACAGCTGTCTGGTGCGGTCACAACAACACTGAGCTGAACACGCTCAAAACAGCACTGTGGAAGCACAGTATCTTTCAGGACCTGAAGTGGGACACCCACATAGACTCCATTGTGAAGAAGGCTCAGCAGAGGTTGTACTTCCTTTGCCAGGATTTAGAAGGGGTATTAAGACCTTTTTTTATATAATTTACAAATTTATTTACCTAAAAGACTGAGCTTAAAAATTTACTTTTTAATTTTCTTATGAATATTTTCCCAAGAATCAAACTATGCTGTCCATTTAAAAAAACAAAAAACAAACAAACAAAAAAACAAACAAACAAAAAAAAAAAAATTAAAAAAAAAATAAACAGATGAAATTACAAGTATAAACAGTAGATGGCTGCAGAGAGCTACTTATTCAACCCTGGTTGAAGAGAAGATGATTTCTACATTTTGTCACAAGTTCTGCATTTAGATATACAGGTGCATCTCAATAAATTAGAATGTCGTGGAAAAGTTCATTTATTTCAGTAATTCAACTCAAATTGTGAAACTCGTGTATTAAATAAATTCAATGCACACAGACTGAAGTAGTTTAAGTCTTTGGTTCTTTTAATTGTGATGATTTTGGCTCACATTTAACAAAAACCCACCAATTCACTATCTCAAAAAATTAGAATATGGTGACATGCCAATCAGCTAATCAACTCAAAACACCTGCAAAGGTTTCCTAAGCCTTCAAAATGGTCTCTCAGTTTGGTTCACTAGGCTACACAATCATGGGGAAGACTGCTGATCTGACAGTTGTCCAGAAGACAATCATTGACACCCTTCACAAGGAGGGTAAGCCACAAACATTCATTGCCAAAGAAGCTGGCTGTTCACAGAGTGCTGTATCCAAGCATGTTAACAGAAAGTTGAGTGGAAGGAAAAAGTGTGGAAGAAAAAGATGCACAACCAACCAAGAGAACCGCAGCCTTATGATTGTCAAGCAAAATCGATTCAAGAATTTGGGTGAACTTCACAAGGAATGGACTGAGGCTGGGGTCAAGGCATCAAGAGCCACCACACACAGACGTGTCAAGGAATTTGGCTACAGTTGTCGTATTCCTCTTGTTAAGCCACTCCTGAACCACAGACAACGTCAGAGGCGTCTTACCTGGGCTAAGGAGTAGAAGAACTGGACTGTTGCCCAGTGGTCCAAAGTCCTCTTTTCAGATGAGAGCAAGTTTTGTATTTCATTTGGAAACCAAGGTCCTAGAGTCTGGAGGAAGGGTGGAGAAGCTCATAGCCCAAGTTGCTTGAAGTCCAGTGTTAAGTTTCCACAGTCTGTGACGATTTGGGGTGCAATGTCATCTGCTGGTGTTGGTCCATTGTGTTTTTTGAAAACCAAAGTCACTGCACCCGTTTACCAAGAAATTTTGGAGCACTTCATGCTTCCTTCTGCTGAAAGATGCTGATTTCATTTTCCAGCAGGATTTGGCACCTGCCCACACTGCCAAAAGCACCAAAAGTTGGTTAAATGACCATGGTGTTGGTGTGCTTGACTGGCCAGGAAACTCACCAGACCTGAACCCCATAGAGAATCTATGGGGTATTGTCAAGAGGAAAATGAGAAACAAGAGACCAAAAAATGCAGATGAGCTGAAGGCCACTGTCAAAGAAACCTGGGCTTCCATACCACCTCAACAGTGCCACAAACTGATCACCTCCATGCCACGCCGAATTGAGGCAGTAATTAAAGCAAAAGGAGCCCCTACCAAGTATTGAGTACATATACAGTAAATGAACATACTTTCCAGAAGGCCAACAATTCACTAAAAATGTTTTTTTTATTGGTCTTATGATGTATTCTAATTTTTTGAGATAGTGAATTGGTGGGTTTTTGTTAAATGTGAGCCAAAATCATCACAATTAAAAGAACCAAAGACTTAAACTACTTCAGTCTGTGTGCATTGAATTTATTTAATACACGAGTTTCACAATTTGAGCTGAATTACTGAAATAAATGAACTTTTCCACGACATTCTAATTTATTGAGATGCACCTGTATGTTTAAACATTATCAAAGACTACTTTTGTCAAAGTTTAGCATTTTGTTTGATTTGCTTGAGGTTATTTTTGTCAGTTTTTGCATACCTGAAATGAGTAGAATAACAAGTAATGATTTAATTTATCACTGGTTGTAACAAGATGAACATGTATGTGTGTGTGTTCCGCATTATAGATGTGTTATGGTCTCACCAATTTATTTTGCCGTGTGTGCTCTGCATTGTGGCTGATTTATTTACTTATTTTGACAAATTAAAAAATAAATAAAAAATAAATTCTGTGTTATAGTCTGACCAGTTCAGTTTTGTGTGTGTGTGTGTGTGTGTGTGTGTGTGTGTAGGTATGTTTGTGTGTTTGTGTTTTGCACTCTTGATGTTTGGTGGTCTCACCCCTTAATGTCTGTGTGTTTTTTCTGCATTGTGGCTGTTTTTTTTAGATTTAATATAATAAATAATGAAAACAAATCTGTGATTTTTAGTGTTTCCCATTTATTCCCTAAGGCGGTCACTTATGAACAGTACAAGTGTAACTTTTTTTATTTATTTATTTTCTACCACTTACACTGATCGAATCAACTCCAATTTATTTGTGTGTGTTCGGATATCAAATGGAGGAGAAGTCACCAAGTCTCGTACCCGTCAGGTAAAGGAAACCAGTTTTATTGAAGAAACAATATTGATTTTGGTTAAAAATGACCGAAGAGTGCATGAGGGTTAAGCTCTATGTTTCTGTGCACTTATACAACAGTTGTAATAATGATAATGATGTACAAGTGTATAAATAAAAACAGCAGTGTGTAAATATATGCATATGCACTGTCTTCTGTTGCAGTGCAAAAAAGCGTCACCAAAGTATGCTGATAGTTTCTTTCCACATCAAGGTAGTGCCCTCTAGTGGCATACAGTCTAATGTCCCATTAACATGCGTTGACTGAAAGTCACGCAAACTACGAGGTGGGTTGGAGCTGGAGGGATTTTTCTTGTAAGTGTGCTACTCTATTCACCCACACTACAGATGATGTGAGTGCTGAGAGCATGTTATGTAACAACTACTTCACAATGACCTGGAGGCTTGGGAATTTAAATATAGGAAAGCCTGTAGAGAAGTAAAAATCTGCCAATAACTGCCTGCCTTTTCCTGTCATGGTACATAACAGATACTCTAAACATAACTGATGGCAATGAAACATTTACATTTTATGACATGTTATATCATTATATATTTGCAAGGTTGTAGACATGGGATGGAAATTCTGCATTACATAATGTAAAGGTGAATTCCTTGTTTCTATACAACAGTCCTAGAAACTGATTGGCAAAGCAGCGCTACAACAGCACTGGGATGTTTCACTATTTGTATCACTAGGCTTGTCTGTGTTTGTGGATTTCCAAATAGTGATGGGGATTTTGAATTCTTTCACTTAATTATTCAGTAAGCATTTCTGCAGATTTCATCTCTACACCAGTATGCAGGGTTGAGGAGTAACGGAATACATGTAATGGGATTACGTATTTGTAACACTTCTCAGTGGAAGGAGGAGGCGAGAAGCAGATTTCCTGGTTCAGGTAAGCGTTTTTTTATTTTCCTCAGTGCAGCACAACACGCTCTCAGGGCTTTACGTTGTTGGCAAACACAGTCTAAAAACATCCACAAACTAGCTTACAAAATAAACTTTCAAATTTACAATCATCAAAACTTCTGGCTTCATAGTCCGTGCCCAGGCTCTCTCTCCCCTCTAACTGCAGTGTGGCTCTATTTATGCCGCTCTCCCCGTGCTCACTGAAATTAGAGACAGGTGTTAGACATCACTTAACTCAGGTGTAAGCGCCCTTACCGCTTTCTCTCTCTCCGGAGAGATGCTTGACCATGCCCCCGCTGCCACAGTATTTAAAATACAAAATATAAGTAACTGTATTCCACTACAGTTACAATTTAAATCATTGGTAATTCAGAATACAGTTACATTCAAAAAGTATTTTGATTACTGAAGAGATTACTTTGCATTTTATTGTCATTTGTTTCATTTAATATTTAATCCTTTCAGATGGAAAACATTTATACATATAAATGATGCGATCCAAAGTGCATTTGAACAGCGGTGAAACACTTTCTTATGATGTGTTACATTCATACGAGCAGACAGAGAAGTAAGTTTGAAGTAAGTTTGGAGCACAAGAAATAGAAATAAACCTTGTGTAAATTGTCAGCTTTATGCTAAGTTAAAATGTTATTTCTAGCCATTTTACCTGCACATGTTACCAGACACGATCATATTTTTTTATCAAGAAAATTCACGTTGGATCATAATTTCTTTTTTTCTATTAAGACCTTTGATATTAGGGCAAAAATCATATTCTTGATAATAATTTTTATTGTTTTCCTGTACAAATGTCTAAAAATCTATTTGATTTATCTTGTTTTAGAAACAATGCTTAAGATATTTAGCTTTTAGAGTTTTTATAGTCAAAACAAGTGAAAAATCTTCCAGTGCTGAAGAAGTAATCCAAAGTATTTATGTTACTGACCTTGAGTAATCTAATGAAATACATTACAAATGACATTTTACAGCATGTATTCTGTAATCTGTTGTGAAATACATTTTAAAAGTAACCCTCCCAACACTGTGTGTGTATATATATATATATATATATATATATATATATATATATATATTTGAAGTCAAAGAATAAGCTCTAATATTCGGGGTGGACCTGGGTCTAATTTCGGTCCACCTTTGGCTACGCCACTGCTGAAAAGATTTGTTCAAAAACTCAGATTCTAGTTTCTAGCAGTGCAGAGAGTAGAGTTGAAAAAATTTATGAAATAACAGTCAGACAATTTTTGAAACGTAAGTAATATATTCAAATATTTAAATATTATAAAGTATAAATTCATTGTAATATAGAATTTTAAAACATACAGCTAAACTTTTGAAGATGACTGTTTAGCATACAACGCAGTACTTACATTTTTCATTCTTCGTTGGCCATTGCGAAACGGGTCCCATTTGTCATCATCTGTAATATGGCATTTGTTAGTTAGTGATGGCATTGGACCCTCTCCCACCTCTTGAGTTTCCAGTGGGTTCGCTCAGCGCGCCTTCTCGCTGCGGTCATGTGACCCGACAGCATCACTCTCTTCTGCCTCAAACAGCTGTTAGTTGCCGCGGAGAGACACTGTGCAGGAGGGCTGTTCTGAAGGATACACGAGCGGGACAAAATGGGAGTGGAGATCGAGACCATAACCCCCGGCGATGGTAAAATCATCCTAAAACAGCATCTACCATTAAAAACAAAACAACTAATTTGGTCACTCATGCGTTTACCAGCATTTGATCAATCTCTTGTTCCCTGTTTCTCCTCGCGCTGCTTTTACAGGAAGGACTTTTCCCAAAAAAGGACAGACATGCGTGGTGCATTATGTTGGTGAGTTGAATGTATGGTTTTTGATCGGTTTTTATTATTATTATTATTATTATTATTATTATTATTTTTAGGTCAGTTTGCTGATAGTTTAAAATTGCACTGTCCGCAGATTGTTAGTAGTTAGTAGGAGTATAGCGCTATAACGAAGTATTAGTATGCATAATTCTTATCAACGTCTAAATACTTTGAGTTTACGAGGTTGCTATTAATAATGACGACGTGTGTTACAAGAGAAGGAATGCAGTAAAGATAAATTTAAAATTAAATATAGGAATAAATAGAAGGCAATCATGCACCATTTGTTGTGTACTGGGTGCACGCGCGCATTTGTCCTCAGACATGATTTCCATTTGACAGCTGAGACAGAACAGGGATTTAATAAACCCTGGTCTGACGCTGGATCGCGAGGTTGGCGGCGTCGGATAGCCGGATTATCTCTGTCTGGATTAAGTCGACCCCTGGGATGTCCCCAACTAACAGTTTTTGGTTCCCATAACGTTCTGGGAAGGTTAGTTTACGGATGTAACAAAAAACGTTCTAAAAAAACGTTAGGAGTTGGGTCCAAAAACAATCAAATAGAGGTTTGCTGAGTTGTTATTGTCTTTTAATCTTTCAAGACTAGAAGTCGCTCTCTGAACAATGTTTAATGGTGCACTCAGTAGTTTTTTCGTCATTTAAAAGGTTTTACTCCTATATAAATTAATAGTAATTTTTAAACATATGTATAAAATTATGACCACTCATATGAGAAAGAGACTCCAGTATCCATATCAGTACCCTTATAAAAGATGTTTTATTTTACATGGAGAGAGTCCTCTGATGGGGGCCGCCATTTTTGAATCACATGAATAGCCGCATACTACTCGCTTAATCTCAGTAACCGCCCTGATATTGGACACTAGATTAAATTAATTGTAGCTGACTCTTAATAGTGAATTTCTAAAATGGCATTAGTAACTGAAAATGTATGTGATTGTTTGATTGATGCTGCATCCACACCCCTAGGTGTCAGTGTATGTCCAAAATGACAAATTAAAAAAATTGCTGAGTGCACCTCAAGTAAGTAACTAAAGAAATTGAAAAGCTAGAACGTCAGTTTACAAATTGCCTGTGACTTAACTAAACAAACAGTGCTGGTACCATTTGATTACGCAACTTTGATCTTATTTTGATGGCATTGAGTATAAAAACATTTCAGTTTCATTTTTAACTTTGCAGTATATTCTGATGGCCATTTGCTTTTTATTTTATTATAACAAACCATCTCTCTATACAAAAACTGACATGCTTCTTTATTACCAGGGTTGGGAGGGTTACTTTTAATGTAATCTGTTACAGATTACTGATTACTTAACAGTAAATGCTGTCGGTAATGTAATCCAATTACATCGATATGAAAGTAATGTAATAAGATTACTTTTCATTACTTTTGGATTACCACAAGGGCACATATGTAAATAAAGTCATGATAAAATCAATATGATCTAAAACTTTAAATTATGCCTTGAATGCAAACAGAACATGTTTGAGTAATAATATGAGTACTGTTGTAGCTGTTATTATATCTAAGGAAAAGAAACGTGTACACTGCACCCTACCAAGCAAACAGAAAATGAGCTGTTAGAACAACTCAGTATTTTTAAAGAAATCAGGTGAGTTCTCTGTCTGCTAGAGAAAAAGAACATTTCTCATAAAGCAAATATAATCAGTACAGATGCACTGAATAATGTCTTGGTTAACATTAAACTAAATCTGACAGGATATACCTCAGATTCAAAAATACTGCAAAGTGTAATTCTACCATGTATTGCAGTTAGTGTGTATAGGAAATTTTAATTTGCACCATACAATAACTTCAGACTGTATTCAATAAGTAGATCACACGTTATCATCATCATCCTTATTATTGTCATAATTAAATGCGGGAGAGTGTCTTTCCTCTGCTTGCTCATGATACAAAGTCAAACATCACCAGCTAACAGTTTATGGCTGATTTCTATGTTTATGTTTCTTTAGGGATCGCCGTGATCTTACAATTGGTATTGTTTACATTAACTGTATGTTATTAACATTCAATTCTTATTTAATCGTGACAAACTATACATCATAAGAAAGGTCTAATGCTTCAGTTTTGATATTTAGCCAGTGTTTCACAATAGAAATGTTACTGCCTGAGGAATTTCTTAATTTATGTCAACATATCAGAATATCAAAGCGAGAGTTATGAAAATGAAACTGTTGTAAAGATGCTTGTACCTATTCAATGATGTAATCTCCATATGAGCTGTCAATAGCAGACTTCAGAGAACAACATCCAATAGAGCATTTAGTCCAACAGTACGCACATTTACGGAAGTTTTGATATATTGTCAAATTTACTGCAGAAAGAATTATTATTTATGTCAGTTTTCCACTAAATTATGCAATATGATCCGCTGACATGCTGTAATTCTTTCATAAGTTGATTTCCAAACCTCAACGAAGCTTGAAGAAGCACAAGTTAATTTCTCTGTCCAAATATGGTGAAGATAAAGAGGAAGTTATGACATCATGCATAACTCAATGCCCACATGACAAGGACTTCCCCATCCCAGACCATAGTAGGATAAATTACGTATCAAGCATAAAACGAATCACTTATTGTAAATAAATAGATGATTACAAACATATATGTTTGGTCTATTATTTGCACGCAGTCTCTGATTATTGACAGTTCTGTAGCTGTACACCTGCTATCATCTTCACCTGCCAATAATCTGCCTCATTATATGATTGGAATCCATATGAGATGATTAAAACACACTGCTGTAACAACTCGATTATGATTGGAAGTAAAATATATGCACAAGATCATGTTTATTTTATAATGTTTACTATTCTGTATTTAGGCGCTAATCTAACAGCTAATTTTATTTGCGGCCAGAATCACAAGACATGGTCTTGGAAAATGATTCATATATCTGTAAGAGTTTTAAAGTTATCATCCTCAAATTTGAAATAGAACATTATCAGACTTGTGGTTTCGCTCCATTATGTTTCAATGCATCAACAAGGTCAGTGTCATATATTATTTCATAATAAAAAAAAAGTAGCTGATCACTTTACAATAAATGTGAGCTTTTCTAACAATTTCTTTTCATGACTTTGATTGATTTTTACTTTTTAATAACAAACTTCCACAAGTATGCCTGTAATACGATGTGGGAATGAACTACAACCATTGTATTTTGAGTATGTCCTTTTAGGCTTGTGCTCAAAACAAGGGGGTGCTCGGAAACAGGTTAAGGAGGATTTCAAAGGGGAAAAATTTTGGAAGTTTTGATTCCAAAAAGAAAACAAACTCTAGTTTTAAAGAATAGATCAAAACAGATTTAAACTTTTAGTGTCTTTTCAATTACGTATTCCTAATAACTATAAGAGTTGAACATTTTACATTTGCCAGAATGTCTCCCTCACTCAGACATTTGAACTGTTCTCAATAATAATTTATCAAAATCAGATAAATTCTTCATTGAACTTTCTTTCCTAAGAACTTTTTCAATTAATTTGGTATTTATGTGTACAATTTGGATTTGTTAATAATGATCAGGGATGCAAAATCATAAGAGGTGAAAAAGGAGAGAAAATCATAGCAGGTTTTCCAGGGGTATTTTTTCAGTTGATTTTTGTATTGCTGTTGTATTTAAAACTTTTTTTTTCTTAAATGATGAAGGTTTAAGTACCGTTCACCTGGGGCAGGGGTAATTTTTCAGCTTCAATACGGAATGGAACAACATACAGGATGTCCTGGCTAATATAGTACAGTTTGTTGATTTCTATGCTGCACCAGCAATGATGCGCAAATCGTGTCATTATTGGCAGCTATTCCTGCTCCCGCCAAATGATGAGGGCCACGGATTTCTTTGAGCACTAAAGCTAACTCATTTTAACAAATTTTAATATTAACTAATTTTGGGTAACCTAGCTAATGTGATTTCTGTGTGGCTCTTATTACCTTCAAATTCTCAGGTCTTTGGATAATGAGAGCATCTTCACAGCTGGAAGGTATAAATTCCACTGAACTTGAATGTTGTTTCGCTTTTCTCTTTTAAAGAGAGAATAATATCGAAATTTCCAAGAACATAATGCATGTTCTTCCATGGCCATCTCGATGAAGCAGCTGTTTGCCTTGAGAGCAGAGTGCTGATGTGAGACAGGTGTTAATTGCGCATGCGACAGTTGGAGACACTCCTGACTCAAGTGAGTTATGAGAGAGAACGCGCATCTAAACATCTCTCTCTCTAATTAAACAGCTGTCTGTATCACTTTATGTCAGGAAAATTAACAATTTCTTTTGTCAGAAATTAAAACTTGTAATCCTGACAGTAATCCCAATTTTTTGAAAATGTAACTGTAATCTGATTACGATGGGGTTTTTATGTAACTGTAATGGATTACAGTTAACATATTTTTGTATCCTGATTACCTAATGACGTTACAAGTAATCAGTTACTCCCCAAGCCTGTTTATTACCTAAAAATGGGAAACTGTCATAGATCTACAGTATTCTTCCTGTGATGATTCATGCCGAAAGAGTCATAGCGACAGATCAGAAGGCTTTATGGCTTCTTATATCAAGCATCGGATCATGAAAAGCAATCAGTAACATAATCTCATAGATTACATTTTTTGAGTAATATAATATGATTACTTTTGGATTACTTTTGGATTACTTTCAACCTAATTCTGTTTTATTTTATGTTACATGCATTTGAGTAGGATAATCATTTTAACATAAAAGTACAAAGAGGAAGAAAATGTATTCCATTCATTATTAATAACAAAAACAGCCTCACAAAAAGAGCTCCTTATAACATTTTCAAAAAATGCATTAAATGTTACATGAATGAAATAAACATTAAATCTAACAGCAATGACAGTGCATGGCCAAAGTTTATAATTCAGAACACTGAGATGTCAGGTTTATTTTAAGTGCATATAACAATAGCAACATTACGAACATTAATGACCATATAATCAACAGCAACGGCGTTACTAGGTCAAAGCTTTCATCTAAAAACACTGAACCACTTTTAACCCTTAATTCTTACTGATGGTCCATCACCTATTCCAAAGCTGAGGTGCAAGATAGTATCTTTTGAACAACAAGAATATTCTAAAGGAGCAGTATATTTTAAAACAGCAGAGTTCCACTGAGTCACACAAGGAACAAATTGTTTTATGTCAAGTTTCATGCAGTGGACTCCACTGCATCAGCAGCAACAGAGTGATGGGCTTTGTTTGATATTGCTGCACATTTTGCTGTTGAACTATTGTGTATGCTGCAGGCAGGACCCTTAGAGATTGCATACACTAGATCCTTTGAAGCAATTAAGTTCAGTGTGTGAGCTGCACACCACTGGTGTTAAAATTAAAAGAATTTATCTTTATAGAACCAGAGGTTAAATGCTGAGGTAGACCGCTCCATCTTCACCTGGCTGGCTAATAGCGAGTATCAGTTCTGAGTGCAATACACACAACCCTCCACCTCTCTTCCGAAAACACTTGAACACTTACCGAACGTATATCAGCAGTATGCTGATTTAGAAATTTAAAATGTAAAAGATTGAAAAATGAGAATGATAAGGATGATCAATAAATTATTAACAATTTACTGCTGTTGTTTTGTTAATATGTAATCATGTAATCTATAAAAATAAAGTACTCTATTAAAGTACTTTTAAAATACTTTAAAAGTATTTTAAAATGAAATTTAAGCCATTTACAAGTACTTGTTTTTTGTAATCTGATTATGTAATCCAGATTACATGTAATTTGTTACTATCCAGCACTGTGAACCAGTTATGTCGAAGAGCACTATTACAATAAAACATACAGCTCCTGTTCATTGCAAATAAGTCTGATTTATTTCATATAATGCCTGAATGGTCCACTTGCCATACATGAAGTGGTCCCCAATGTGTTGCATAACACCAGTTTTATATTTAAGTGGATATGCTCCTCTTATTTTGCCATGTTCAGGTGCACATCTCATATCCTGACAATTTACTGGTATAAAACATGGGTTAGAGGGATAGATAGGTATATCAAATAAAATATAAAAACAATAATGACATTTATCTGATGCTCTAACCTCATTTCCTGTTTTTCTGGTCTTGTCCTTTTTCTCTCTAATCTTCAGGCTCTCTGACAGATGGACGGAAGTTTGACTCTTCCCGTGACCGTGACAAGCCATTTAAATTCAAGATCGGTAAACAGGAAGTGATCCGTGGCTGGGAGGAAGGTATTGTGCAGGTGGGTGATACACTAAGGTAGTGCTTTTAACATTCATTATTTACACAGACAAAAAATACTTTTACATTTAAAATTTATACTTGAGAATTCTCTCTTTGATATATAACAATGAATCTTTTGCCTTTCTGACATTATTGCAAAACCCAATGACACCAGATATCAAAAGAGCTTAATACATCTAGCAACACATTACAGGATTAACTTGAATCACGTTGAATTTCATAAGTAGTATTTTTTTCTATAATTAAATATTTTGCAGTGTAACGCACTATCAAATTCAGTGCCAGGCTCCAAAATTTGTTTGGTACTGATATTTTAATGGAAACATTTTACCTCTTTATGTTTGTGTATCATTAAGATGAGTGTGGGCCAACGTGCAAAGCTGACCTGTTCGCCTGACTATGCCTATGGTAATAAAGGCCATCCTGGGATTATTCCTCCAAATGCAACCCTTATCTTCGATGTGGAGCTTCTCAGTTTGGAGTAATTTAATATTCTTCACTGACTTTTGTTAATTTTGTATTATTTTATCAATGTTTCAAGTGTCAAAATGTTAAGTCCTATAATAAAGAACTGACCGCAGTATTGGGACACTAGAACTAAATCAGTTTTCTCTTTCTGTCAGGCCATATTTTCAGTCATTCTTTTCAGAACTAGCCTTATTCAGCATTAGCATCCATACAGTTTTCCTCCTATTTTAGACATTTAAAGAGAAGCCAGAAAGATATGTACTGGATTTGTATAGGAGTCCTCCCATATCCTATTTCTTTTTCTCAAGCCTCTTTTCATTACAATTTTGTACTTTTCCTTTGTCGATGATAGGATAACACCAAAATCCTTGCAATGTCCTAAATCTTAAAGGAATTGTGCACGCAAAAATGATAATTCTCTCATTATTTACTCACATTCAAGTTGTCAAAGTCATATGACTTACTTTCTTCTGCAGAACATGAACACAGATATTTTGAAGTATGTACGATGAGTTTTTGTCCATACAATGTTTCAGCATAAAAGTAATCAGTAAGACTCAAGTGAATTAATCCATATCTTCTGAAGCGATTTGATACCTTTGGATGAAAGACAAAGCAAAAATTCAGTCCTTATTCACCAAAACTCTTCAGTCTTCACTGCAGCCCATCTCCTGTGCACATTAGAAAACAAGTCATATGAGGTTGATATGGTGTGAGGATGAGTAAATGATGAGAATTTTCATATTTGGGTGAACTATTCCTTCAAACTTGAACCTTTGAATGAACCCTTAATATTTTTATTCTTTTGGGACTTAGCTATTATAGTTATAAATTACAACATAAGTTACGACTCAGTTATAGTATTTTCTCACACTGTGATTTGTGGTGGCTTGAGACCAAGTAGTAATGTGACAGAAATTAATTTGACAGAAATGAATGTTAACACATTTATTTCAGAATCCTATTTTGTAAAAACAAACTAAAATGTATTTATTTTAAAGATGTTATGTTTGGGGATATACAAATTGCAATATTTGTTGCATTTAATAAAGCAGTAACATTTTAAATGAGTTATCATACTAGATTGGAATAAGTACGTCATTTTCACCCAGATTTGAATTGTTAGGTTTAAACAGAAAGACAATGGTTCACTGGTTTTGATTAGTATAATGAAGCAATACTTGTGCCTCCTTGTGTGTTTGACACCTGCCGGAGTAACACTGGTTTTGTACTTTTAAGAAGTGTGCATATTAACTGAGAAAGTGCTGTAAATCAACTGAAATTATGATAGTCCAGGCTCATATAAAGTGATAACATACTGTATAAAGTGAAAGTACTGAAATCCGAAGTCTATCATTTTGGTGTTTTTTTGTTTTTGTTTTTTTTTTGCAGTATTTTATCCAAAACTATTTGGAAGTGTTTTTACACATTTGACACATCAGCAATGCATGCGTGGCATTATTAGTGCTTGTAAGGATTTTGTGATCATGTTTTCACCTGACAGACTGAAAGACAAAAAGGGGTTGTGGTAGCATTCTTAGTAAAGTGTTACCTACACTTCCATATTTTCAAAACACTAATTGCCATTGTAGACTGCTGCCAAGACAACTGATGTGATTATATTGGATGCAGAGACAGTGGCAATACTGTTTTTATGGGCATGAAAATTAAGTTTTAATTTAAAGGAAATCTGCAGACATAAATACTTGAGTCTATGTGGACTATTTCTGTGATCACAGGTCAAGCATCTAATCTATGGCTTTAATATTTCTTTACTGCCCTGTATATGTATATACTGACATACAGAGGCAAAATCAATGAACATACAAATTTGTTGTCGCAATAAAGTGCTTTTTACATGCTTTGGGAAATGCTGCTTGCTTTGATTTCTTTTTATCATGCTAAATAAGTACCTCCACTGTTGTTCTTTATGACTGTTTTTGTTTACCAATAATAATTTTTGTGTCCACCCACAATGCGCTATAATAAAGTATATGAAAGTTTAAAGGGATAGTTCACCCAAATATAAAATTATCTCATCATTTACTCACCCTCATGCCATCCCAGATCTGTATGACTTTCCTTCTTCAGTAAAACACTTTTAGTAGAAGACCTTTAGGAGAGCTTTGAAGCTCCAAAAAGCAATTTCCAAATTCCTGAAGGTACCACGTTCATCTGTACAAACAATAGTATGCAAGTATAAACACCATGGGAGCACGCAGCCATCATACCACTCAGGAAGGAGACGCATTCTGTCTCCTAGAGATGAATGTAGTTTGGTGCAAAAAGTGCAAATCATTCCCAGAACAACAGCAAAGGACCTTGTGAAGATGCTGTAGGAAACAGGTAGAGAAGTATCTATATCCACAGTAAAATGAGTCCTATATCGACATAACCTGAAAGGCTGCTCAGCAAGGAGGAAGCCACTGCTCCAAAACCACCATAAAAAAGCCAGACTACAGTTTGCAAGTGCACATGGGTACAAAGATCTTACTTTTTGGAGAAATGTCCTCTGATCTGATGAAAGAAAAAACTGGACTGTTTGGCCGTAATGACCATCATTATGTTTAGAGAAAAAAGGTGAGGCTTGCAAGTCAAAGAACACTATCCCAACCGTGAAGCATGGGGGTGGCAGCATCATGTTGTGTGGGTGCTTTGCTGCAGGAGGGACTGGTACACTTCACAAAATAGATGGCATCATGAGGAAGGAAAATTATGGGGATATATTGAAGCAACATCTCAAGACATCAGCCAGGAAGTTAAAGCTCGGTCGCAAATGGATCTTCCAAATGGACAATGACCCCAAGCATACCTCCAAAGTTGTGGCAAAAGGGCTTAAGGACAACAAAGTCAAGGTATTGGAGTGGTCATCACAAAGAACCTGACCTCAATCCGATAGGAAATTTGTGGGCAGAACTGAAAAAGTGTGTGCGAGCAAGGAGGCCTACAAACCTGACTAAGTTACACCAGTTCTGTCTGGAGGAATGGGCCAAAATTCCTGCAACTTATTGTGAGAAGCTTGTGGAAGGCTACTCAAAACGTTTGACCCAAGTTAAACAATTTAAAAGCAATGCTACCAAACACTAACAAAGTGTATGTAAACTTCTGACCCACTGAAGAAAAGAAAAATAAATAAAAGAAAAGCTGAAATAAATAATTCTCTCTACTATTATTCTGACATTTCACATTCTTAAAGTAGTGAACCTAACTGACCTGAGACAGGGAATTTTTTTCTACGATTAAATTACAGAAATTGTGAAAAACTGAGTTTGAATGTATTTGACTAAGGTGTATGTAAACTTCTGACTTCAACTGTATTTATAACGAATATGTGTTTCAGTAATAAAACCTCTTTTTTCGTACTTTTTTTTCCCTGAAGCCTCCATAATCCAGAACAGCATGAACCAGATTATGACACAAACAGCTAAAACATGCAGGTAATACTTTAAATGTTTACATTAGTCAGTCAGACCTGTAATAGTTGAAAAACTTGATCAGTTCTTTAAAAACCCTTTAACAATTTGCCATAGTAACCTAGTTCCGCCAATACACCATTAGTTACTATAGTAATTGTTATTACAATAAAACTTTGATGAGCTGAATTGATGGTCTTAAGAAATTCATCCAGCTAAAAAGTGCCCCAAAACAATCTAAAACCAGAACAAAATTATCATTCTAGGAGACCAGCAATTTTTGTTGATTTATTTATTTTCAGCAGAATCTGCTTGAAGGAGATCCCAGTCTATGTATTATAATTTTACAGTAGGAAGTAACTAGAGTAACCATGGTATTTTGGTTAAAACGGTTTTCCATGGTACATTTTTTTTTATTTTTTTTTTTATGTTTAATGTAGAAGTAAAGTTAATGAGTAATGAGAGTGTATATATAGAATATGAGTGTATAGTTTCAGCCCAGCCTCCTACATCATTGAGAGGTGGTGACTAGCGATAAGAAACAAGTTGAAGTTATGAGCAGGAAGTGAATGTAGTTGCGCACACACACACATCACCCCTCCTCTTGCGCTCACTTCAGTTCCAGCCAAAAAGGAAAAGGGTCCCGTACATTTCGCGTGGCTTGTTTACTTTCCTTCTCATTACATTTAGCCCATATCTTCAGAAGTAGCACCTTTGAAAGCTGAAAGGTAAGAAGTGACACCCTCAAAGCGGAGTATTGTTGTCTTGAGTATCGTCTGGGTGATTTTTTTATTTAGTCAGTCAGGTGAATAAGACCTGATGAGACTCGCTAACCGAAGCTAAACTTAACCAGGCTGTTGCTAACACGCACGAAGAACAAAGACCTGATAGCGTTTACTTCTCTGAGCTTGTGTTTTAGTTATATCTGATGAATATTTATGTTTCTGGCATACTTTGAGCTGTATCACTTGGTTAGTATGTAAAAGAGACAGGAGTATAACTTGATTCGTATTAATTAGCACGATTGTGCGGTTGCTAACGGAGTTAACTTCAGTAGCTCGAGAGCTAAACAAAACAAATACAGTCTGTTTCAGTCAATCTGCTTTTATAGCGCATTAATTTAGATACATTTACAGTTACAGTACTGTGCAAAAGTTTTAGGCACTTAAGATGTTTCACAAAAGCATTTATCTTAAAATGGTTATTTATATCTTCAACTTTAGTGTGTCAATAGGAAATATAAATGTTTGACTCCAAAACATTATTTTTGTAAATAGAAAAGATTAGAATAGAAGAACAGGGAGCCCTGCAACAGATGTCATGGCCCCCACAGAGACCCCCACTGAACATTGTGTCAGTCTGGGATTACATGAAGAGACAGAAGCAATTGAGACTAAATATATAGAAGAACTGCGGCGAATTCTCCAAGAAGCTTGGAACATCCTATCTGCCAACAACCAAGAAAAACTGTGTCCAGGTGTACCTAGGAGAATTGGTGCTGTTTTGAAGGCAAAGGTGGTCACACCGAATATTGATTTAGCTTTTTTATGTTTACTGGACTTTGTATGATTTTAATTGATAAATGAAAACTATTTGTCATTATTTTTTTTAAGAAATCCTCACTTTGAAAGTTTTTCACAAGTGCCTAAAACTTTTGCACAGTACTCTCTGTGTGTGTGTGTGTATGTGTGTATATATATATATATATATATATATATATATATATATATATATATATATATATATTTGTGTGTGTATATATATATATATATATATATATATATATATATATATATATGTGTGTGTATATATATATATATATATATATATCAGACAAAATATATAAATGTTTTTTTTTTTTCTCATATGGCATGATAACATCAGTAACCACTAGAAGTTTTATAAAAAAAAAATCAAACAGATGTTTTGTTTTCCTAGGCTATATATCTATGCCATGGGCTGTTCTAACAACAAATACATAATATATTGCATGACTGAATTATTGATAACAGAAAAACAGACATCAACTGAAAAAAAAAAAAATTAATGAATGCAACATATCGGAGCATTTAAGATCCTATAGCCTATTTTTTTTGTTCGGGGGGGTTATTGATATCTTTACAATACTATCATTTATGTCACAAGGAGAAAATGACTTCAATGTATTTAGATTATCACTTTCTATGCCTTTGAATTTTCTCAAAATCTGCAGAGTGGATATTGCCACATGGATCCTTTGCTGGATTCTTGCTGGACTCAGTCTATAGTTACAGACTGTTGCCATGGGAGAGTCGTTTATTATGCTCAGCGCTCATTCAGCCTGCCTGAAAATTAGCTTTGCCCATTTCTCCCCAATACCAAAGTCCCCTCACCCATTTAACCAGACAGTTATCCACTGTCTCTGTCCCTACCTTCAGTTTGCTCTGGAAATGTTCTAAAGTTTCTGTTTGATAAGAATCCACTTTTAAAGAATCAATTTTAAAGTTGTTGTCTGAACCAGATTTAAAACAATGTAAAATCATTCTGTTGCATTATCATATTTCATGTGACACTTTTGAAATTTATTCACCTCAGATGACATAGAGCTTCAATAATGAGATACCCAGTTGTCCTGTTTCCTGGTTTGATGTATGGACACACTTTGTTCTGTTTCAGTTGAGTTGATAATGGATTTCTTACAAGTTCCATATAGAGCTGAACTAAAAAACAATGGAGGCACACGTGTGTGAGAAGATTGCTTACTGTCTGTCTACGACATTTGGATACATCTCTACTTTATTGGAGTGCTCTTGACAGGACATAATGGGCCTTCAGTATGATACAGACATTTTTATGAGATGTAAAACAGTGTTTGTCTGAAGGAGCCTGTCAAATAGTATTTTTGGTGCCTCTTTCTGACATCATGTTGCTTGTGGTTGAATACTCCGAGAATGACATATTTCAGTGCATGTGTTTGCTCTCTCTAGGGCCTACGTATGATGCAAATATATGTGTTGGTTTGCATGAGCTGTTCTGTGTGCACCAGTGTAAGAGTTTATTAATAAGGATTAATACGATTTTGTGCTCATGTCTGTCTGTGAGTGTTTCGCATAATTGTACGATATGTGACGTGTGGGAGCATGAATGCTTTAAATCGACGTAAATCTGTTTTGTTTTTCCTCTCATCTGACTTTATGAAAAAACTAGCTCCAGTTTCCATCCGTTTTCTCTCTGCCCTGTTATCATATCAGATAGCTCATGCCACTCTTTAATCTGGTTGTAAACCTGTACATTCACGTATGTTGTGTATTATAAAGACTTGAACTACCAAGGCTGTTTGTTTTAGTCACTAGCTGATCTTGACTAAATTCTTCACTTCCTGTTTACTCTTTGTATTTGTTAGATCTGATTAGTATATAGAAGGTCTCTTCAGGGAAGTGAAACAGTCTGCCACAGTCCTGACTGTGATGACCCAGTATTTCCCAACAATTAGGCCTAAGTATATATTCCAAAATTTTTACTGTAGCCAACATTTACACTTCCATTTCTTGTTAGAAACATTAATACTTCAGCTTTTAAGAGCTGATGATATGGTCCCCTGTAGTAAAGGTTGACCGATAGTGGATTTTGCTGATACGATAACTAAGGTTGTGGAAAAGACCTATAACCGGATTTTATAGCTAATCTATTTATTGAATTTACTGTGACGGGCGCAGACATAGAGGCAACAGAAGTTCAAAATGAATAAAATTCCAGATGCAGTTTGTACAACCAAAATCCCAATAATAACAGGAAAAAAATATTGCTGCATAACACGGGACTTTTAACTATGAAGAAAGCCTGCAATACAATGGGGACTATTTATTTTGCAATGTCTGTGCTCCTAGCTCACACAGACAGATAAGTGAAACAAAATATGTGCTCTTATAATCACCTACAATGTATTACAAATATAAACACAATAAACAAAACATTGTTATAATAGATACTGTATGAGCAGTAATCATCAACAGTAGATTATCAATAATCAATAGTAAACCATCAGTGATCGCTTGGTTTAAATGTCAGATAATTCGGTATTATTAAAAACTACTTTTTTTTTTAATTTTCTCTAGCGACACCAGTAGTCAAAACTAACATGACCATTAACATGAACTTTATGATTAAAATACTGCGTATCTACTTAAAGGTGCACTCAGTATTTTTTTCCTCATTTAAAAAGCTTTAAAGAAATGAATAGTAATTTTGAAATGTATGTTTAAAATCATGATCACTCACATAAGATGAGGACTCTAGTCATTTCAGTTACCTTATAAAAGCTGTTTTATTTTACGGAGAGGGTCCCCTCATGGGGGCTGCCATGTTAGGATCACATGACTACCGAATATTACTCTCTTAGGGTGTGTTCACACTTGTAGTTCGGTTCTCTTGGTCCCGACCAAAAAAGAAAATTATACATTTAGTCCTAGTTCGCTTAGCATTCACACTGGCATTTTTAACACCGAACCTAAAGATACAAAACAAAAGGCATAAGGATAAGGTCACAACCTGATTGGACAGCTTTTATGACGTATATTTTGTGATGGAACTTGCCGAACATCCAAAACAATGCTAGCTGCTGGGCGAAATGTGCTCGTTGGATTTATGTATATATGGTGGTATTTTTACCAGCGGAGAACAAACGAAGAGCTAATAAAATGTGTAAAGGAGTCAAAACAGCGTCGGGAATTCCTCCATTGCACACACAAACGAAGATATGCTGCAAGTTATCAAATCACGTGATTTTTAGGGTCGCATCTTGTGACATCACATCCTGTTATTTGTCCATTTAGACATCTTTGGTCCATGCTGCGTTCATATATCAGTTGAACCGCACCAGAGTTTTGTTTGGAAGTGGAACGAGACCCACTATTCAGGGGGTCTCGGTCCGTTTGTTTGGTGCGCACCAAAGTGCATTCACACTTGTTCAAATGAACCACACTAACAGAGCAATTGCACCAGAGTTCGTTTTAATCTAACCAAACCTGCCAAGCGTGAACACACCCTTAATCTCAGTATCCACCCTGTTATTGGACACTTTCACTCATGGATTAAATGAATCATGGCCAACAAGTGAACTGCTGTTCACCTCTAGAGAATGCTGTTAAATGGTAGAACCAACGAGTCCTAACTGTAGAACCCTCCAGCGCTGGAAACAAAGGAATAATATTAATAGTAATAATTAAAAAAAAAAACATCATCGTTCAGTTTTGCCAATAACTGATAGTTCCTAAAAGCAAGAAGCAAACTGTTGTATTGGTCGATTACCCTGTAGGTCAGTCTATGCTGTAGTGTAGCCTTTCTTTTGTATTCTTAATGACTGCATGCGTGACTCTATACATTGACATTTGAGGTGTCACAATATGCTCAATGCTTGTCCTGTTGAGCAGGGTGTCTGTCATTTACTGAATCTGATGTTGGTTTCTAGTGTTGTGATGTTTACAGTAACCTGATGATGTTTTCTAACTCTACCGCAGCTGGCTCTACAGGCAGTGGTATTGTTGGCTGAAACATGCAGTACGTCATGTTATCACTGTCATGTGATTGTGACTAATCATCACTCATATGCCTGTATTATTGCTCTTGTTGGCCTTTCCTCTAGTACCTTTATAACCCAAGTCTTATCCCCTCATTTTCCATTCATTCTCCTCCTTTGTCTTTTATTTTAGTAACTTTTCTCTGTCTCATTCTCTGCTTCCAGGAATGGATGTTTTCCCAGTAAAGCACTTAACATCTCATTTCTCTTCCCCTATAAGAAAAAGAGCACAGTCATGAGACTTATTTAATATTTTGTTTGACTTTTAAATGGTTGGTGCTTTTGGTATTTGCATCTATAGTGATGATTTCCTGTGGGACATTATTAGTTTAATGTGGTTGCAGTCAGAACCTGCCCCTGTGCTCTCTGTTAATTATTAACTCTATTCCTGATGGCCTGCTTTTTATTGTGTTATTACAAATGAGTTGATAGAGCAAACACTGGACATAAGATCACACAAATATCCAAAGTGTGATACATCTCTCTGAAATATATTTGTCTTACTGGATGTTTGTAGTTGAATACACAGTTCAGATGAGAAATGTAGGAAATTTAGAAACCGGACCATGCTTAAGTGTAATTGTCTCTTTATGCAGTGTACATTTGATGTTGCTATTGTTTTGCACCCTAACATACTCTGATGGGTTTGTGTGTTGATTTTTGGCCTTACTGATTGCTTTTCATAGCGGTTTTGTAAGAGCCCCTTCTGTTGCTAGGTTATAGTTACTGCTTTGCCTTAAAGCAGGGCTCCAGACTAACATTTGAGAGCGGTAGTACTGGTACCACCAAGTTCTACAGATGGTTGGTCGCAAAGGATGAAGGGTTCCTAACCAGACGCGATACCGCGATATTCATACACTAAAATGATTTTAAATGACAATAAGAGCAGATGTTACAACCAGTACCGCCACTCCCTATATGTATATTACACAGTCTGTGTAAGGCACCTACTCCCTAGGGGGGCACCAGAAACTCTACTGACTGCCCTTACTCGCATGTTATACGTTATTCAAGGACTTGTTAGCAATTGCAGAGCACAGACGATCGCCTCGCACTCGTACTTTCGCACCGTGCCTCACAACTCCTACAAGTGACCAAAGGTAAAACCATGATTACATGCCATCTTTCATTAAATTAAACAATTAAATTGTATTCCCTCACTACCCTGATATATTGATATAAGTTCATGGTAAATATGTTTTTTTATCTCTTTGATGTATGGATTGAAAGCCGTACAGTGTCTGTCTGTTCATGGTACATATTTCTCCTTTATTCCTTTTCAGTGCTGTTTAGAATGTAGGTGTGATTTAATATGATTTTAAACTGGTTTAATCATCGACACATGGGTTTTCATAGAGGTTTTAAAAAAATAATCAATGCCGAATACACGACCCAGCCCACGCTTCTCGCAGTGCTGTTTATTATGATCTGCGCGGCTGAGCACTCAAGACCGGTCCACGTGTAAATGCACGTCTCTGCAATGATCAGTACATTGAGCCGCACTGACTGATCCAGGTAGAGCTGTTTCCTTTCGCTTTTGGAACGTTTGACATTACTCATGCACAACAAAAAACAAATAGCGCACAATCAGAGAGTCTACCAACTTTGTAGTCACACCAGTGCGACCTCTTGCAAAGTTGAATCGCACTGTTAGGACAAATGGTCGCAAAATGTGTCCATTTAGTCACAGTCTGGAGCACTGCCTTAAAGAAATATTCCGGGTTCAATACGGTCACATACACACTGCAAAGTTTCCGGAGTGACAACCGCATTTAAATGCTGGAGTGAATCCACTAAATTATCGTTCCATGTGTGTATGGAATACAGGACTGACTCCCACAATTGTGATTATTGACAAGTTATCACCATAGCAACACTGCAGCATCTCGCGTCTGTGAAACATTAATGCCACCAGCTTAATCTATTTTTTGTTTTCTGTTTTTGAGCAAAGATGTATTATCATCTGACAACATTTCTTTAGCTGCTGTCGACAGAATTGCCGTGTTTTGTTTATGCGAATCTAAGTGGCTGTTGTTAAACTGCAATTTCTCTCTGGACTGTAATGTATGGATTACTAGGGCTGTCAACTGGGCAGAGAAACTAAATGTGAATTTTTACCGTAAATATTTTCAAAATTCAAATTAAATTCGAATTTTAAATTCAACTGATTTTTAAATTGACATTTGTTTCCTTAGTCCACAAGAGGGCGCATTGAATACATAAACCATACATCACCATCTTATATTATTGCAAAGAACATTCCTGGCATTCAATTTTCAACTAATGTACATAAAATAAATAAATTAAGTTTTAGCTGGTCCATATTTTCAAATGTTAAGTCAAAAGTAGTGGTGGTGGTGTAGTGGACTAAAGCACTAAACTAGTAAGCAGAAAGTTGTTGGTTCGATCCCCACAGCCACCACCACTGTGTCCTTGAGCAAGGCACTTAATTCCAGGTTGCTCCAGGGGGATTGTCCCTGTAATAAGGGCACTGTAAGTCACTTTGGATAAAAGGGTCTGCCAAATGCATAAATGTAAATGTAAGTAAAATGAGGGGGGGTAAATTCACATGGTGTTACACTTGCACTGATGCCACAGTGTACTACCCCAGACTCAAGCTTCATAATAACAGCAAAGTACCACATTGTGTTTTATTCATTACAGTTGTATGTAGGACAGCAGTATTCCCATATAGCAGTGGTATTCGGCTGAACTTGGTGGTGAAGCGGCTCAGACTATGAGCCCAGGCCAGGGGTTGTTCAAACCGATGGAACACAAAAGAATGGAACTGAATGCGAGGATCTCAAGAAACACATTTCCAAGTTGAACTCCTTTCATGACAAATCGTTTAAAAAATGAATTGCTTAATCTGAGAAACACTTATAAGAGAGCAAGACTCAATGGCCAAGTACCTCCACCAACTGCAAGGGGCTGTTCACACCAAATGCTTTTGCAACCATCCATTTGTTTTTCTATGTAAACGCACGCTAGACAAATGTCTTTGTTTTTCTTTGTTTATCTTTATTCAGTGTCTCACGCAGGAATGCAGTTTTTTAGATGCTGTGTCTAATAATTAGAAGACACATACTTCTGTTTGTGTGATTTACGCCAGGAGAAGTCGGACACATTGTACAAACGCTACTGATCACGTCATTAACAACTAGATGTTCAGTTCGGTTCTATACACACTGCGTGAAATTTATGAAAATGTGTTTGCCACTACCTGAATTTTTTTTAAATTCTGTTGTAGAATGCAGTTGTCACTCCCGAATTTTATCGAACTGTGTGTGTACAGAACAGGATTAAGCATTAAAAAGTGAACTGACAACTGAATTTAGCGGTAGTGTGGACGTGGCCTACAAGTTAAAGGTGCACTCAGTAACTTTTTGTTTGTGTCATCTTGGACTTACAGTGACACACAGTGGTGTGGATGCAGCATCATTCAAAATCGATAGTTTTCACTTCACAATCAGCCATGATTCATTTAATCCAAGAGTGAAAGTGTTCAATAACAGGGCAGTTACTGAGATTAAGTGAGTAGTATTCAGCTGGTCATGTGAAGCTAAAATGGCAGCCCCTATGAGGGTGCCCCTGCCCCATGTAGAATAAAACAGCTTTTATAAGGTCACTGATATGACTAGAGTCCTCATCTCATGTGAGTGGTCATGATTTTATATATATGTTTAAAGAATTACAATTCATTTCTTTAGGAGTAAAACTTTTTAAATGGGGGAAAAAATTACTGAGTGAACCTTTAAGCTCAATCAACAGCATTTCTGGCATAAGGTTGATTAACACAAAAATGTATTTAGACTCGTCCCTCCTTTTCTTAAAAAGCAAAAATCGAGGTTATAGTGAGGGACATACAATGAAAGTGAATGGGGCCAATTTTTGGATGGTTTAAAGGCAGAAATGTGAAGCTTATAATTTTATAAAAGCCCTTACAACAATTCTTCTGTTAAAACTCATGTATTATTTGAGCTGTAAAGTTGTTTAAATAGAAAATTTTAGAGTTGTTTTAGGGTATGTTGACATCGTAATGGCAGCGAAGTTGTAAAATTGTATATAACTTTACACAGAAAAGGTTAGTAAATTAAAATATCTCACCAAAATCATGTTAACACACATATTGATTGCATCTTTGAAACAATGAACTTTTAAAGTTTACAGATTGTCCCCATTCACTTCCATTGCAAGTTCCTCACTGTAACACAGATTTTTGCTTTTTTAAAGAAAAGGAGCAAATCAAAATAAATTTTTGTGGTAATAAATAATACGTCACAAATGTTGTCGATTGAGCTAAACTTGTACTGAATCTGGATTATTCCTTGAAGAGAGATATTATAATTTGTGGTGGTTTATCAGAATGTGTTTTGTGGTACGTCAGCGTGAATGACTGTGCAGTGTTGATGATCGTGCGACGCAGATGGACTCGCAGGCGGATCGTTTTATAACGTGAAAAAATCACAAGAACAGAGAGAAATCAGAGGACTGTGACACATCCATCTTTGATTTCCTGAGAATCACTCAAAAGAACACATTGAGGTGTTGTTGATAGTGGAGCAGCTTAATTAATTCACTATGGTTTTGTTTCAGTTTATGAAACTTCTAATCAAAGTAAAAGTCTTGCCCTGTATACTCTTAAAGGGGTAGATCACTAAAAAAATGAAAATTCTGTCATTGATTCATCTTCATGTTGTTCCAAACCTGAAAGACTTTATTCCTTCAGCAGGACACAAAAGGAGATGTTAGGCAGGATGTTGGCCTCAGTAACTATTCACTTTCATTGCATCTTTTTACCATAAAATGAAAGTCAATGGCCATTTAGGTTAGCATTCATTCTGACATCTCTTTTTGTTTTCCAAAAAGTAAGTCACATGGGTTTGGACCACATTAATTTTGGCCTATCCCTTTAATAAAGTCCATCATCTGTCTCGTTTACTTAACCTAGGTTTCGATTCCTGATGGAGTCATGTGGTTGCTAGTCAGCTGAAAAACAAACAAAGGCAATGTGGCAATGTCTGAGCTCACCAAAAATTGGATTTCCATAGTTCTTGCTCAATTCAGTTGTATATCAATACAGTAGCTGCATGCTGCCACATTTGACCCATTTTCATGTTGTGTCAATTGTGTTCTTTCCAGGATGTCATTGTACCCATCCCTAGAGGACCTTAAAGTGGACAAGGTCATTAAGGTAAGTAGCTGACCTCGTGATCAATCAGATGTTATAGGACATTTTGGAAAGACTTTCCAAGCCAGTCTCTGTTTACTGGTGTATAGTGGAAGTTCACATCTTGTCTCCTCCTCTAGGCACAATCCCAGTTTGCTAATGCCACCTCTAGTACCCCAGCCATCACTCAGGGGGTCTACCAGCCACAGCCTGCTACACTGGGGATGCCAAGCTCAAGTGAGTCCCAGGCTTAGTTTGACCTACTCTAAACACTCGATGTGATGATTTTTTTAAATCTACCATCAACAAGCTCTTTCTTTCTCCCAATCCTTTACATTTATCCTTTACTCCTGTACAGTCCTTTTACTTTCTTCCCTTCCTGTTCATCTTCATCTATCTATTAGGGATAGTACATCCAATTGATTCTTATTGATTAGGTTGATTCAGAACAGGGTCCGAAATTAACACCCGGCAAGCGCCAAATGCGGGTACATTTTCTGTTTGGCCGGTGAATTTCGCAGTGTCACAGGCCACTCTGGTGGGTGGTTTTTGCTTTCTATCAGTTTCTGTCAGCTTGTAAAATAAATTTAAACGCATTCTAGTTTTGTCCTCAAGGGAGCTCTGTAGGCCTACAGTACAGTCATTAACACAGGTGTTTACATAGAATGGCTTTTATTAGCTCGTAGTCCCGCTTCTCGTCAATAGTCTCAAACGCTGTGTGTCCACTGGTGCGTGGTGAGCGAAGGTGGATTCAGTGCTTTTAAACCAGACTTCAAATGATGATTGCATGTATTCATTGTGGCAGTTCTGTAGCTGAGTAAGCAAATGTTTAATAAATCAACACTGTTTGTATACTTTGGGCATTTGAAAATGAAGTTGGCATTTTTCCAACTGTAATCGTGCATATATAAGTTGACGTCATTGCTCGTGTACTGAAAGCTAATAGTAGAAAATACACACTGGCTTTGTATATTACAAACTCACCCTGAAGCTGCAGTTCTCTGGCGTGGTGAGTGGATTTCTTGCTCGCCTGTGGGTACGTACCGTACATCTCGATGCAAGATGAAAGTAATGTACAGGAGCGTTCATGCCATCGGGATGAAGGGAAGACCACTCTTGGATTTCCAGTGGATGTGCGAGTAAGTTTTAATTACCCACAACCACACATACAAATTCTCTGGTAATGATTGCAGTATAATAAAAAACGAATGATTTTCATGACGTTCAGTTTCATTTACAGTACTTCATTTACGGAACATGCATTGTTCCGGTGATGCGGACAGAAAACTGGACTAAAATACTCGGATAGTGTTTCCTGTATTAGTATTAAGCGCCACAGCAACACTGCTGAATCTACAGCGCGACTCTTTTGACTTGGTTCTTTTTAGTGAATCAAGAACTGTTGTCCGGGGCCTGGGTAGCTCAGTGGTAAAATACGCTGGCTACCACCCCTGGAGTTCGCTAGTTCGAATCCCAGGGCGTGCTGAGTGACTCCAGCCAGGTCTCCTAAGCAATCAAATTGTCCCGGTTGCTAGGGAGGGTAGAGTCACATGGGGTAACCTCCTCGTGGTCGCTATAATGTGGTTTGTTCTCGGTGGGGCGCATGGTGAATTGAGCGTGGTTGCCGCGGTGGATGGCGTGAAGCCTCCACACGCGCTATGTCTCCGTGGCAACGCGCTCAACAAGCCACGTGATAAGATGCGCGGGTTGACTGTCTCAGATGCGGAGGCAACTGGGATTCGTCCTCCGCCACCCGGACTGAGGCGAATCACTATGCGACCACGAGGACTTAGAGTGCATTGGGAATTGGGCATTCCAAATTGAGAGAAAAAGGGGAAAAATACCCCCCCCCCCCAAAAAAAAAAAATCTGTTGTCTGATTTCCAAACGCACAACTCTATGAGCCGGCTCTTTTTAGTGATTCAAAAAGACATGAATCCGTTGGAGCTGACTGAATTAGTTGACTCACTCCAAGTAAACCAAGAACTGCTACTGTGTTGTGTGTACTTTAGGCTTATGAGACACGAGTTACTTACTGGTCGTTCATATGACAACATGTTCTTTAACATGAGGAGTTTAAAATGAATCCTTTAGAATGGATCATTGAACGAGTCATTTTTGACACTGGGGAAAAAAAGGTAATGCTGCAATTTAAATTATGAGCAAATTAAAGTGTTTTTTGACCTTGGATGCTTGTAAATCTATTGTATGAGACCTTTAAAACAAAGTTAGGCACATTTAAAAACCATAATAGGTGCTCTTTAAACATCTTCAAAGAATAATGTGAGAATTTAGTCCATGCTATTGAATGAGAATGGCTAGTAAATATTAATGTAAAAGCACTTAAATGGGCCTCTTAGTAAGTTCCTCTTTAAAGTGCAGGCTAGGTGGGTGTTATTGCATAATGTGCGGTTTCATTCAAAGTCAACCAGTCTAGTGGAGCAGCTTTGGTGTTCAGCCCAATTGGGCTGTTTTTTTTTTTTTTGTTTGTTTTTTTTTTTTACAATCATTTTCAAGAGTCTCCATATGGAGAACACATTTTCCAAACTCTTCACACAATTGTCTTTTGCAACATGCAGCCTCACACAGCTGGTAATCACTCTTTCAAAATGCACTACAACCACCAAAACACTTCATAAATGTCTGTTTACTTTTATCTGTTTAATTACACGACATGCCAATTAATTAATCAAATTAATCGCATATATCAATATTTGAGAGAGGCCCCCAAATAAAGATAATTCAATCTGTATATTAATTCAGTATTAATTCAATAATATATATAAATCAGATAGCATATTCAGATGGAAAACAATACAAAAAGTGTCTTAAGCAGTCATTTTATATATATATATATATATATATATATATATATATATATATATATATATATATATATATATATTTAATTCCCATATCATTGAACATAAGCCCACAGTCAACAGCAATCCATTTTGTAATTGTTTTTTTGTTCTCTATTCAGCAATCGGTCCTGCTCTTACAGGACCCGATCTTACGCTCCGAATGCGCTATTTTTAATTGGCAGTAGAGCTGTCACGATTATGAAATTTGGCTGGTGATTAATTGTCAAACCAATAGTTGCGATTATGATGATTAATTGTGTGTGTTAGGACTTTCACGATTATAATTGTTATAGAACTTCCACATTTGATTAATTTTAAAACAAATTCTTAAGGTGTATGTGTGCTTCTTACACCTTAAGAAGTCATTTATTCATATTTAACCCAGAAACATATAAAATAGGGATTTAATTTCTTTATAGGCTTAAAAAACTTTTGACTGGGAAAAATATTATTTTAAATATTAAAATATTCCCTGATACTTAAAAATGCATCTTTATTTTTGGTCAGCTTTTGTCTTTGTCCATTTTACATTGACACTGTTGTTTTTGGAACTCGGCCAACCTGAATAGCTATTATATTACAACCCCAATTCTGAAAAAGTTGGGACTGTTTGGAAAATGCTGATAAAAACAAAAAGGAGTTATTTGTAGATTCTATTCATCTTGTGCTAAATTTTAAGCACTACAACAACACATAATTTGATGTTTTACCTTGTGAATTTAAATGTTTTTTTTTAACATTTTCATTTCAAATCACATGATTGTAGCAAACTCCAAAAAAGTTGGGACAGTCGAGTGTTTACCACTGTGCAACATAACAGTTTCTTCTAATTGCACTTAAGCGTTTAGGCGCTGAAGACACAAGTTTGTTCAGTTTAGCAAGCAGAATTTCCCCCCATTCATCCATTCTGCAGGTCTTCCGCTGCACAATTGTACGAGACCTTTGTTGCTGTAATGTGCGCTTCATAATGTGGCACACATTCTCAATTGGAGACAGATCAGGACTGCAGGCAGGCCAATCTAGCACCCGCACTCTCTGCTTACACAGCCATGCACTTGTTATCTGGGCAGTATGTGGTTTGGCATTGTCCTGCTGGAAAATGCTGGGACGTCCCGGGATAAGACTGCAACTGGATGGCAGCATATATTGCTCCAAAATTTCTACATATCTTTCTGAATGAATGGTGCCCTCACAGATGTGCAAGTGACCATACCATGACAGACACTGGCTTTTGGACCTGACGCTAAAGCGCACAATATAGCAATGAATGTCCTGTACAATTGCCAACTGAAGACCTGCATAATGGATGAATGGGGGAAAGTCTGCTTGCTAAACTGAACAAACTTGTCTTAATTATATTTTCAATTATTTTTTTATTATATTATAATATATTTAAATGATCATATATTGTATTATTATGTTATATTGTGATATTATTATATGCAATAAAAAAATATTTCTGTCCTTATTTTTTTACATTCACACATTATTTAAGGCTCTCTGATTAAATCTATGAGCCCTTATTTTGTATGAAGAAAGACCTTTGAGATTCAGTGTGTATTTGAAAATACATTTCTTCATTCTATCATCTCATCTTAGAAATATAGTAAGCGGGCACCTCCTTGTGTGTCACTGCCTGCCATTAATAACACTGCAGGTACAAACTCACAATGACCGAAAACATTTTGCCCTTAAACTATCGTTAAATTAAAGTGAGTAAAGTGTGATTGGAATTTCAAGCGCATCGCAGTTAGATCAAATAACCCAATCGGACGATTCGATCCCTGCATTCTGTTGTGCTTTGTCCAGCTGTCAGGAATGCAGTCTGTTTGACTTGCCCTCATTCTGTGGCTGCGCTGCCTGTGAGGTTTGTTGAGGCGTGCTGACGCAGCTTGTAAAAACACAAAATTACATGTACTTCAAGCTTTAATTGCTCCGATTGTAGGAAAATACTTACTTTTATTATAGAATTTACCAACGGGTCAGGAGGCATGATTGCATTATTTGTTTTAACGCTTTATTTTTCATATAATTAATAACAGTAAATTAACATGTTAAATCGACAGCCCTACTCAGAATCAACTCATTCTACCATAAACATTTACACCCATAAAAAACACTTTATAATTCATAACACAATGACTGTAACACTACATGCTGGTAGCATTACAAGATCATTGGATACATATTTTTTCTAAAATATAATCATATATTTATGATGTATAATATCATATTTGATGTGCAATATATTAGTCAGTCCTCACCCTTAGTTCCCAGAGTAACACTGCCTTCCTATGCACTCAGAATACAAATGAGCCTAGCCCTGTTTACATAAAGGCTGTTAAAAATGAAGTTGCCCCATACACACTAATTTAGGCACTCTGATTTTTAGACAGATACATGTACAATGGAATTCAGAAGCCCACTTGTGTAAATATTGCATTTTTCTTCTGTAAATATTTTCTCATTACAAATTATATACTTTAATGACAGCATGAACTTAAGCTGGCATGGACTCCAAGTTGTTGGAACCATAATGATCCATGTTATCCCAGCATGATTTGAAAATGTTTCAAAGAGCATCTCTGACCTTTTTGTTCAAAAATGTTAACATGGTCAATGTCAAACATTCGCTTATTTGATTAGTGACCTAGAAATAGTGCAAAATGTTAAATATTTCTTATTCACTTTGTCTTAACATGTTGTACATTTAAAAATATTAAAACTTTATTTGAATTTAAATCACATTTCGAATACCCTATTTTCAATGTGGACTCATACTTTTGAACCCCATTGTATTTCTATGTGTGTTTATGAAGTGGGGTTTTCGCACTACCATCAGGTCCAGTGTAGCCGTCCAGCCTGTGTTTGTGTAGGAACATGTTTCACTGGCAGACATTTTCCTATTTGAGTGCTGGAGAAGTCAGGAGGAAGAGACAGGCAAACATTGTAGCCATGACTCAACCAGGAAATAATTACTCGATGGAAACATTCATGGCCGGAATCTGAAACCAGTGACTGTATGACAGCTGAGTGTCGACAGAACACTTGCAAACCCTGTTCTTCCCAGTTCTGTTTTTTTTTTTTTTTTTTTTTTTTAATAATATGTTCTGCTTTTTTAGTTTTAATTTAATTCTTGATGCTGTCATAAATCAAAATAATAAAGCAGAATAATTTCAAAATAATAACTTTGAGTTGATGGTTAATCATGACTACCTACACCGATCAGCCACAACATTAAAACCAGCTGCCTAATCGTGTAGGTCCCCCTCGTGTCGCCAAAACAGAGCCAACCCGCATCTCAGAATAGCATTCTGAGATTAGATTCTTCTCACCACAATTGTACAGAGCGATTATCTTAGTTACCGTAGACTTTGTCAGTTCGAACCAGTCTGCCCATTCTCTGTTGACCTCTCTCAACAACAAGGCATTTCTGTCCACAGAACTGCCACTCACTGGATGTTTTTTGTTTTTGGCTCCATTTGGAATAAACTCTAGAGACTGTTGTGTGTGAAAAACCCAGGAGATCAGCAGTTACAGAAAAACTCAAACCAGCCCAACTGGCACCAATAATCATGCCACGCTCCAAATTCTGATGGTTGCTGTGAACATTAACTGAAGCTCCTGACCCGTATCTGCATGATTTTATGCACTACACTGCTGCCACACGATTGGCTGACTAGATAATCGCATGGATGTTTGTTGGTGCCAGATGGGCTGGTTTGAGTATTTCTGTAACTGCTGATCTCCTGGGATTTTCTCACACAACAGTCTCCAACATTTACTCCGAATGGTGCCAAAAATAAAAAACATCCAGTGAGTGGCAGTTCTGTGAATGGAAACGCCTTGTTAATGAGAGAGGTCAACAGAGAATGGCCAGATTGGTTCAAACTGAGATAACCACTCTGTACAATTGTGGTGAGAAGAATAGCATCTCAGAATGTTATTCTGAGATGCGGGTTAGTGCAGTTTTGGCGGCATGAGGGGGACCTACACAATATTAGGCAGGAGGTTTTAATGTTGTGGCTGATCGGTGTATGTTCCTTTTGCTTTTGCGTTTTTTTTTTTTTTGTTTTTTTTTTTATTTATTTATTTTTTTTTTTTTTATAAGTCAGAAACTGAAATAAAACATTAAATGGTCTCTCTCCTTCTCCCTCTCCTCAGGTCTTTATCCAAATCTTGAGGAGCTGGGCGATTACATGGGCCTTGCCCTGAACAGTGATGAAGTTCAGAGAAATGTTGCACTGGTCCCAGTGACTGATAATGTAAGTGTGTTTTTCTGTGGATTAAACATACCACAAGTACACTTGTGAACTAATAATTCTAACTGAACATACATGTTTGTCTGTCTAGTTGTTTTTCTCTTCCCTGCTCCTTCGGATGAGATGTTAAATCGAGGTCCTGACTCTCTGTGGTCATTAAAAATCCCAGGGCACTTCTTGTAAAAGAGTAGGAGTGTAACCCCGGTGTCCTGGCCAAATTCCACCCCCCCATCCCTTTGGCCCTTCTCAATCATGGCCACCTAATAATCCCTAACCATGAATTGGCTATCACTCTACTCTCTCTTCTCCACCAACACTATATGCACCATAGCTGCCGTCACATCATCCAGGTGGATGCTGCACGCTGGTTGTGGTTGAGGAGTGTCCCCTGTTTACTGTGTAAAGCGCTTCGACTGTTGTGTCAGAAAAGCGCTATATAAATGTAACTTTCAACTTTCCTGAGAATTGGCATTCACAAATACATAGACATTAACATACGAAAACAATGACATTTCTGTCTTAAATTTTCTCTAACAGAGCTTGCACTCTTTGCTTGTTTTGTTTGCTGTACAGTCAGTATTTTTTCCATCCCTGTTATTGCTGCCTTATACAACATTTGCTCTCTTATAGTAGTGGCAGCCAAGAGTAATTGTGTAAGCTTTGAAAAAGAGGCGGTTTTGTGTGTGTGTTAGCATCTGTGCACTTGTGAGCTCTTTTTTTCTTTTTTATTCTTTCTTTTTCTTTTCTTTTTGCTGTGAAAAGCTCAAACTGGCCACAGGGAGTCTTCGTATAGCCCATAAAGCACTTCAGAATATTTCTTGGAACCATAGCCTAGGAATGACTCATGCACCATAAGGCCTGTGTTGGAGTGTTGTTAATGTAGACTGCTTTGTGTCAGTATCTTAACCCTTTGACGCATGATTTTTGATGCATTAATAAATCAAAGGGAAAAGTATCTTAAAGGGACAGTTCACCCAAAAGGAAAATTCTTTCATCATTTACTCACCCTCATACCATCCCAGATGTGTTTGACTTTCTTACTTCTGCTGAACACAATGACCATAGTCAGCTTTATAAATATTAAATGCATTCTGTAGAGAGAACACATTTAAACAAACAGGCTCCATTCCAGGATGGTCCACCATACATGAGGGAGTCTCCTCAAGCTGTTGTATCCGTCTTCTAACCTTTATTATAATAAACTGTGTTAGGCAATTGTAGGCAATGGTATGTCATAAATGAAATCTGATTACAGAAAATATAATTAAAGAAAATAATACTTGTTTTATCTCCATGCAGCATATATTCTCTGGCTCTGTAGGCATCTTGTCACAGTTGCCACATGAGCACCTGTACAACAATTTCTCAATGAGCATGATGCAAGACAACCCCCCCAAAAATGTCATGCCTCGTTATAGCGCATAGCTAACGTCATTACCGTATATTTTTGTGTTGCTCATCCATCATTGAAAATGGTTGAAAAAAAACTCTACAACAATTAAATAAATTCATCAATTAACCATTCAGAAACATCCTGGATCATTCTCACAGTTGTGACTTCTGCCGGAGTCTCTCCTTCCTTAGTGTCCTACTCTGGTTCATGCATATATGGCTGAACTCCGGTATTTACGGTGTTAGTCATATTGGTTCTGATTTGTTGTTGCTGTAGTATCCGAAGCACGAGCTGTAAAGGCACAGCCCTCTTCTGGAAAGGGGGCGGGGAGCAGCAGCTCATTTGCATTTAAAGAGACACACACGAAAACAGCGTGTTTTTGATTCCACCCAAAAAGAGGCATTTACAACATGGTATAATAAATGATCCGTGGGATATTAAGTGAATGGGTACCAAAATTTTGAAACTCCAAAAAAGCACATAAAGGCAGCATAAAAGTAATCCAGACGACTCCAGTGGTTAAATCCATATCTTCAGAAGTGATATGATAGGTGTGTTAGAAACAGATCAATATTTAAGTCCTTTTATACTATAAATTCTCCTCCCTGCCCAGTAGGTGGCTATATGCATGAAGATTGCAAATTGGCAAAAACACAAGTAGAATAATGTGAAAGTGGAGATTATAGTAAAAAGGACTTAAATATTGATCTGTTTCTCACCCACACTTGTCATATAATTTCTGAAGATATGGATTTAACCACTGGAGTTGTATGGACACTTGAATGGATTACTTTTATGCTGCCTTCATATGCTTTCTGGAGCTTCAAAGTGGTTGTATTGTGAGGACCAGCAGAGCTCTGAGACATTGTAAGGAACAATAGAGCTGAGATCTTAAAATCTTTGTTTTCAGCAGAAGAAAGTCATACACATCTAGGATGGCATGAGGGTGAATAAATGATGAGAGAATTTTCATTTTTGGGTGAACTCGTTTTTATTCGTTTTATGGTTCTTCATACTTCAAAACAAGAGTCTAAACATTCTCTATCTTTTTTCTCCCCCAAAATGATGTATAAAAGATCTTTTAGTTCTCAGTTTCATGACATATATTGTCCATAGCACTGAACATTAGACCATTTGCATGGGCCTCAGTTTTTGTTTTAGAGAAGTAACTGTTTTCATCATTAAATGTGTCTAGCATGTGTCTCTAACAACCTGTGAAAGTGAATAAAAATGGTTTTCTATCTCTACAGCAAGTGGCAGTGCCAATGGGCATTGGCGGCATGGTGCGGCCCGTCACTGGTGCCGACATAGGCATCAAGAGGGCAGAGATCCGTCCGGGTCTGCGGGAGGTCATCCTCTGCAAAGACCAGGATGGAAAGGTCGGCCTCCGTCTCAGAGATATCGATAATGTGAGTAAAGCTGTTCAACTCAGGAATTTACATTTAAACATTTAAGAATTATTGAAGTATTGAGTTCTAAAAAGAATTTGGACACTTAAAATGTGCTGTAAGTGATTTTAGCGTTCTGAAGCTTTCACGTGACTGAGCCGTTGAATTAGCCACGCCCCCTCATTCCAAAACCCGCTCTCCAAAGATAATTTTGAGACCAAAACCGAGCAAAAGAGCAGCATTGTTTGTTCCTGCGGCTGTCAAATTCAACAGTGGCACAGTAGCGCTCTTAACTGACAAACATTATGAATCGTAGCCTCAATGATACTCTTCAAATACTACAATACTATGAGAACGAGCAAAATGACTGACAGGTGAAAAACGTCAGTGTCCGCAATTTTTGTTTGCTGTTTACAAAGTCTACAGCTGTCACAGAGACTGGTGAGATATCTCAGGACACTTATTTCATTAACATCTTTAAGGGAGTAGGAATATTTTTTGCATACTTTTCCATGAAAAAATCGCTTATAGCACCTTTAAACCACACTTTAAAGTATGAATATTTAAAATTATGTTACATAATCAAGTACACTACCTTTCCAGCACAACATTTAACAAAAAGAAGTTTAAGTTTCAAATTATAAAACAATAGAAGCAAAGTTGTTAAAAATTAAAAAACATTTCATACGGTTGAACATAAATACGGGATAAAACGTTCTGGTTGTCAAATATTAGTGGAACATGTCCAAAGTTAATGTGGTGCTACACCTGTGGTTACTCTGCTAGGATACCTGTGTGATCCTGAGGGGTTGGTTAAAAGGAGTGATAGACTGATATATCGGCCAGGCCAGTTAATTGGCCGTTATTTGGCAATTTTGCGATTATGGGCAAAATTTGCTGTGTTCACTTGGCTGATTAACAAGAGTGTTAACTTTCCCTTGTGTCAGATCTAAAATCTACCAATAGATTTGTCAATAGATAGTCAACACTTGCTGTTTTCAATGTTTTCTTCCTGTAAAGTTAATGCAAATTTGAGTAAATATTACATAAAATAAGTGTTTGTTTCCCTTTAGAAATGTTGTTTACATTTGATTTGCTGCTGTTAAAATGAATTATGTTTATTGGCAATTATATCGGCCATTGGCTATCCTCAGAGACTATTTAGCAGATTTTTCAATTAATATGAATGGGCGATTGATGTAGAAAAGGAAGTCCTGCCTTTCAGGTAAAAGAGCCAATCACCTTATAGATACAGACATCGCCTGTCAATCAACTCGAGAACGCGCATGCACATTAGCTAGACAAGCTGGGAAAATTGTTCTTTTTTTTTTTTTTTTTTTTGCTTAATCTGAGGTAAAGAAGCACAGTTTATGATACCAGTTTTGTCAGATTTTACTGCTGATTTGAAATATGTTCTTTGATCATAATCTAGACCAATCATTATGGAAATTTCGATCTTTCCCCATTCAAGTAGATAGGAGCTGCACTTGTATGCTGCTTGTTTACATAGAAAAAGATGGTCGCCGAGTGGACTAACTTGGTAAAAAGAATGCTCTCTTGCTCTCTGGATATCGGTATCGTCATCGGCCATTGATAAACCCATATCGGTCGACAACTAGTTAAAAGGAAATCTGAATAGTGAAGTTAGATTTGAGAAAAGCTCTAGCATAATTTGTTTGCAGATGCCACTTGGGTTGATATTTTGTTTTTAATGCAGTGACATTCAGACATTTTTAAATGTGAATTAAGTCCAAATACTTTTGTGACCACTGTTGTTTGTGTTAATATTTTGTAAGTCAGCAAACCCTCATTCACAAAGAATCTGTCATCATATTTAGCAACAGTGAAAAGATGTAATTATCCTTCTTTCATTTCCTTTCCTCTCTCTGATTAGGGAGTGTTTGTCCAGCTGGTGCAGGTGAACTCCCCTGCGGCATTGGCTGGCCTGCGTTTTGGAGATCAAGTTCTGCAGATCAATGGGCAGAATTGCGCCGGCTGGAACTCGGACAAGGCCCACAAAGCTCTGAAGGCAGCAGGTGATCAACGCATTGAGCTCATCGTCCGTGACAGGTCAGTCATTTCTGCCTACCTGTTAAATGTATGTAAATTTATGTATAAAGACCCCATGAAATCAAAATGAGAGTTTAGTCCGTTAACTTTGACATTGTCTATATGCTTTTGAACTCCTAAAAGTTGACAACTCAATTTAGGCTACAAGCTATTTAACAAAATGGGCCTAAAAAGCCCTTCTTTATGTCTCACCCTGTATTCCTGTTTTAATAGGCATAATGTTGTTAACATAGGAATAAAAAATGGCACTTGTCCATTTTTGGGGGGTCTTCAATATTTGTGTATAAATATTTCTGCTGAACTCTCTAGAACTACAAAGGTAGTTTTTGAAGAAAATACAACATTACTTATAAAAACAGTAAATTTGAATATAGTTCAAATGAAACTCTCAGCTCCTCTTGCATTGGTTGTTGAAGTAGAGCAGCGGTTTGTGTCGGTATTACAGGTGACTACTCTGTAGAATAGTGTTGACACAGCATGCTGAATATAATTCTGGAATTGTTAATGAATATGACCAAATCGGCTTCTTGCTGCCTCCTGGTGGTTATTTGCTTTAGTAGTTCCTTGTGCGAATTGAAGTTCTTTACTTTTTTTTTAAAAAGTTTGTTTGACCAACATTAATTCTTTTTGCATACAGTAACAAAGATTGCACCACCAGACTGGATCTGATGTAGAAAGTGTTTCATATAAAATTGATCTTTCTCCATTCTAGACCGTTCCAGCGTACAATCACAATGCATAAGGACAGCTCCGGCCATGTGGGCTTTATCTTCAAATCTGGACGGATTACGTCTCTAGTGAAGGATGGTTCTGCTGCCCGTAATGGCATGCTCACTGATCACTACATCTGTGAGATCAACGGCCAGAATGTCATTGGACTTAAGGTAAGAGAGATTAAGTGCTGTCAGGATGTACACCAATTTTAAAGGTATTTAGTTCAGTATCAGACTCAAAAAATGTATTCAATCCAGGTTGCATATGGTCTCTGACAGAAAATAATCAAATTAGTTTACAGATTTGAGATTAGTGCAGTTAAATTTTAATTTAATGTTTGTTTGTTTTTGGTCTACAGGACACTCAGATTAAGGACATCCTGACCACATCTCCCACTGCCATGACCATCACCATCATGCCTAAGTTCATCTATGAGCACATCATTAAGAAGTGAGATCAAGCTTTCTTTTTATACTCTGATATTTGCCATACAGCTAAGATAAAAAAGCAAAAATATAATATGTAATATGAAACCTTTCTTCTAAACTTTTTTCTTAATGTCTTACAATTTCTCAGAAAATTTGAAATTTAAAGATTAAAACATTTCTCAAACTTGCTTGATTCTTATTCTGATGCTTTTTGCTAAATGGTTTAAGAGGGATAGTTCACCCAAAAAAGTAAATTCTGTCATAATTTAATCACACTCATATTGTTCCAAACCTGTATGATATTTTTCTGTTAAAACACAAAAGATGTTAGTCAGAATAACTGCATCATTCACCATTCACTTATGGTGACTGAGGCTGTCATGCTACCTAAGATCTCCTGTGTTCCACTGAAGAAAGATGTACATACAGGTTTGGAACAACATGAGGGTGAGTAGATGATGACAGAATTGAAATTTTTTGGAGGTATTTTGTTCTAAATGTTATCAAGATCAAAAAACATTTTTGAACACATAACCTGTGTATTCCAGGATGTCAAGCGGCCTGCTGAAATCATCAATGGATCACTCTGTGCCTGAGGTGTGAACATAGGAGACTGACCATGCACATCTTTCTACAATGCCTACAATCTCCAACCTTTCCATTGGAGCCTTTCACCACATGCGTTGTCTATCATTGATTGGATAAACCTCCTCAAACATGTTCCTTTATAACATGTAAAAAAATTCTTATTTCACTTGTTCAATGTTATTGTTCACCTTCTAGTTCTTGTTTCTGTCATTGTTGCCATTGTTTAATTGGTGTCATATTACATGTTGTATAGTAATAATCCATTGTCATTATTGAGTATTATTATCCAATTGTTTTACTTTGGATGGGGGGCAAGGGGTTGAGAACCAAGCTACTGTTTTAAAAAGCATTAGCCTAAATACTCCCAACTTTCGAAATCCTCCAACTATGCACAAACACCCTTATTTTTATTTTTCCAAAATTCAATAGAAGCATATAAATGTCAAGACAGCTGTACTCTGCCAGAATGTATCCTGGGCCAGAATTTTGTAATGCAACTCATTTGTTATTGATTTTAAGCATATGTTTTTAGGTGATTAATCTTTGATAATATTCTATGCCATTATCCTGTAAATGTTAGTATCTCTAAAATTTATATACCAATGTAACCTTAAGATTGAATTTATTACAAAAATAAATAAGCATCCTGGTAATACCATGAGAAATGACATTTTTTGTACAGTATAAATGTTTCTTAATGTAGTCATGTCAAATCCATTTTTGCTGAGGTCCGCTAATAGTACTAAGTACTTGCTAATAAAGCAAGTAGGTTAGTGTTGTTAGGAAGTTTGTTTGTTTTTGCACCAAAAAGTAATTTAGTTTTTCTTAACAAATTTTCCACCCTCTTTCTTTTCTACTAATTTGATTCCTCATGATATGACCCTTTTAAAATTCAGCTGACAGTATTTAAAACACTGCAACAGCATCAGTTGCTTAAATGTTTCATTTCAAAAGGGTTTTGAACCACTATACTTTGTGTTCATATGCATGAAAAAGAGACTGAAAACAAATGAATGTTCACCATGCTGTTTAATATTGATCCTTTAACAGAGCAGTAGAGGTCAAGAGCTGTTGCTGTGATGTCCGAACACAATAGTTTTACCATTACAATATTATTCTACATGAAATTATTAATAGAAACTGATACATTTACGACTTACACGACTTATTCCACTTAGGGTGTTGATACTGACTATACAATGAAAGCAAAAGTGGCAGATGAAAAATGTAAACCTCATTGGAATTAACATTTGGAAAATAAAAATGAAACAAAACAGGCGTAACAAATTTACCCTGTGTGAGATGTAGGCACACAGTCATAAAATCCTGCTTAACAGATACAGAGCTACTGATGTAACTCACTATTACAGTAAGTCACAAATTGCTTGCTTTTTTTACATTCCTGAAAGTGTTTCCATTCAGAAATTCCAAATGAGATGGCTTATGGCTTTTGAGGTTAAACATTTACCTGATACTAAGTGACTGTAACCTAAACAATATACAGAACATAAGCAGTATTGATGTATTCAAATCATATTTGGATGTGACATATATTGGTAAAGTAATTTGATTCCTAGTATCTAATACATGTATGCATTGCAATCTTTACCTAAAAGTGCTATTGGAGTAATGATTCTACAAGAGATCCATCATTGTAAACTTATGTGAGGATGTATCTACTATGACACATTTTGTGTTTACAAAACTACATTCTAAATTAGTGGTAGTCGCAAGCCCAGTTCACCATTAACGTCAATGTTGGAACTCTCAATGCCTAAACCCAAAAAATGGCTAAGAATTTCTCTAATCAGAACAGGTGAAAAAACTCTATGTCCCTTAAGTATGTATTTTGAACTATACTTTTTAATGGAGTATGAGGCGTTCAAATCAAATAGTCTGTGGATATAATCATCAAAGGGGATTTCATATTTTAAAGAATAAACACACACAGATTCCCTCTCTGCTGCATAAATTAAATTACTATTATTATGTTTAAACTAAATAAATAGACAACTGTATGTAACATTACATAGAAATATTATTACTCCGATTTACCAGCATTTAGGGCCAACATATACAACTCTGCTTATAATATGGCTTCATAAAATTCAAGAACATAGTATCAAGGCCTTACGTGTAACTTCAACAGGTTTAAAACAATGTACAACATCATTTGTCATTTGCCCAAATAACTGTTATTCACACACATTTCATTGAACAAATGGACAATATACGTTTTATTGGGCGCAAACGTCCTACTCTCTGAGTAGCTTAGCTTTGTCTCCAATTAATCTCAAAGATAGTTTCTGATAAACCAAGAGACCGAATAATTTATAGCTTTGACAAACAAATAAAAAAAGTAAGTAACATGTATGCCTTCATATCTTGTACTGTAATATAAATTTCTCTTTAATAAGTGCTTAGTTGAAATGAGGTGAAAAGTGCAGGGACTACTAGACTATAAAGACATCTTGACATAAAGTAAGCACTAGCTAAATAAGATTGTCAAGCAGTTAAAGGAAAAAGGGGATGCCAGAACACCCTGCAGACACCACACAAATTCTCTACATAAGGCAGAAAATTATTAGAACAAGAACAAGTGAAAACCAAATAAAGATGACATACACTCCACACAGTATCAGAGAGAGGTAGAAAAGCAGCTGTTCTTAATTGTTTAGAGGGACAGAAAATAAGACAACGTGTGAAACGCAAATAAATACAGGAAGTGCATGCCAGCACAAAAAAATGAGTGTTCATCTGGCTGATTATCTGGTGCACTGTTTTCCGGAAAGTCAACCCAGCAGTCACTGATACAGTTTTATACACAGTATGAATATTAATGAGAATTTGTAAATCAAAATGTATCCAGCTGATGATTCTTTCAGAATGGTGAAACCTAACCCTAAACCACAAATCCACATGTATGCATTGGCCTTTGGATAGACAGAAACACACACTCAAGTACACTTCAAGTAATTGCTTATAAAGTGAATTATAGTGCACTCAACATTTCATTAAATGTCACCCGTCACCTAAGTGTCAGTCAACATAAATGGTCAACATGTATAAACATCAGAGAACATACAGTCGTGGCTAAATATTTGGAAAAAGCAGGAAACAGCATTTTCAAATGTACTACAATGTTTGTGTTGCATGATTTTTTGCTCTTCATTTGCTTCGCATACTTAAATTTTAATTTAAACTTGATTTGGTTCAAGAATCTAATCAATTATGTATATCATGCTTATTTACTTGCAAAAAAAATGTTTTTGCATTGCCTGTTTTAATGCAATTCTGTCTAACAGTATTTCTAAATGAGCATATAAAACATATTAGCACAGAAACAGCACTTGTTTAATGCTAAATTAAGCTAATATGCTAAATTCAGAGTTTTCGTTATATGACAGAAACTGATTGTGAACATAAAAATTATTATTAATGCTTAAATTTTGCCTCTTTTTTTTCTCCAAATTTTTTTTAACTACGACTGTATTTCTGGTCTGAACACAAACCACAGTGAAATCAGACATTTATAGCACATTAACAAGGGAAAGAACAAGTATTTCATTTCTGGTGAGAAAGCTTTCATGACCTTATTAAAGTCCTTTAACCCTGATCATTGTCTAAATGCTGAATCTGTCTCACTCTTAATATTATTAAGATTTATTTTGCCTTTTCTAAAATACATGATTTAGCATCCAGCTGTACAGAGCATTTCCAAACCAGCATCAAACTTATATAATTTTCTAAAAGACTCCAGATGGACTTAGTATAATTTTGTGACAGTGTTTATCTAGGACACTAGTGGTATATGCAAAGCATACTGTACAAATATCTCAGCAGGTGCTTGCCTGTCTCCTTAAAGGTGCTGTAAGGGATTTTAGCCATTCTGGAACTTCTACGAGACAATGCCATTGATTAGCCACACCTCCTCTTTCCAAATCTCAGCACTCCAAAGACACGTGCACACACACAGACACACTTGGAGACCGTTGTCCTAAGGATGCTTTCTGCATGTCATTTAATTAAAAAAATAACTTAAAGCACTTTTAAGGGGAAAGACAACTGCCCAGTGTCACATAGTGCAGTCACACAGGCTTAAGTAATGGGACATCTAACAACATATAACGAACAGCTTCAACAATGATGGCCATTGGTAATCAAGGTACTTTGGCTGTACATCAACACAACACAAACACTCACTCAGATGAATTAACACACACATACAGTACACACACCCTGTCCAGTGACAGCGAGAGGGACAAGCAAAAGGACATATCCTTCCCATCACTTATTGTGTCCCTTTACACTGAAATAGGGTAATACAATCATATTAAAGGGGAATTGTTTAGTGTCACCAACAAAGCTGAGTCAATGTCATTTGTGTCAGTCCATCATTCAGAATACAGTACATAAACTTGCCTTCTTACTTAGGGCAGCAGTTGTGGGGGAAAGTTTTTGAACTACAAGAGTGCCATACTTTTAGTTTTATTATGCTTCTCATTCTCCTCATCTTGTATAAAGAAGTGTGTAGAGGACTACAGCTCTGACTGAGAGCACTTATTACAGCAATGGACTGATGCGTTCACACAGTATCCCTCCACTGATAAATTCATTTTAAATGTTTAACCTCCCTCTGATTGCACATTAGATAATGTGACAGTAGTTTCAGTAGCTTCCAAGCTTCCCAAGGGTGAAGAACTGGTCTCATATGTTCATTCCCCCCGGACCCCCTCCTCCTGCGGGGTAGTGCCTAAGACCCCCTCCTCGACGTAGAGAATGGAGAGCCACAGTGCAGCAACCCCGCAGAAGAGAACCAATATGGTACATTGGTTGACCATCACGGTGTGGGCCCCGACACAACCACGCAACTGTGGGGACCACTGGCACAACCACGGCTAGCAAATCCACTAAGAAGTGGCGGCTCCAGTAGTTCTTTGCTGGTAAACCGCAGCCAGACGACTTTGACTCATTGTCTGTAGCACTCTCATCGACTTCATCTTCATCATCTTCACTTATATTAACAACATTATCCCCCACAACCCCTGCCTCTGACAGTGCACTACAAGGCTGAGTTGTTTGTGGGAGGGTCTCTTCTTCTATTCCATCTGATGACTGTGCTGAGCAGGGAAAGTTTCCAGGACTTGGAAAAGGGTCTCTGCAAGGCTGAGGTGGAACAAAGTTGGTAACTGGGGATCCAATGGTTTCTGTGGTCAGAGCTGTTGTGGCGACTGGTAAAATTGGAGAGGACTCTGAAACAGCAGACTCAATGACACAGGTCTCGGTGGTGTTCAGTGCTAAGGACGCAGTTCCTTTTGCAGTAGATGCGGATGGTCCCCAAGACTCCATTGCATCAACCTGAGCAGACTTAGTGGAAACAGAGTCCATGACGATGGATGCTGTGGGGGCAACTGTTGCTGTAACAGCTGATTCTGTTGTAACTGATTCCAGGTCATCCCCTTCATCAGACATCCAGGTTGAGGTTGGGCTGATGGCCTGAGAGCAGAAAGTGCGCTCAGCAATAGTGTCCAGATCAGAGTTAAAGGATGTACTGGGTCCATGAGCAGGGGCCGAGGCTGGGGCGTGGTCATAGTCGGTTTGAATTGCTTGCTCTCGAAGGTGGTGCAGGTACAGGTGATGGTGTGATAGACAGGGATTACTTAGACTCACACTGGCCCCAGTCCCGAATCCGCTACATTGGAGTGGCACTACTCTGGGCTCGCTGTTGCAGAGCCCCTCATAGGTGGAGGAGTGTGGCAGATGGGAGTACGCACTGAGCAGCGAGGCTGTCTCTTGAGACAGAAACGCAGCTTCCAGAAGGAGGTCTGCCTTGCTGGCTCCTCTTCCGCTTTCCCCGCAGCAAACAAACCCGCTGTCTTGCGTGCCCTCACCTGACAAACATGGAATTTCACAACCATTTTCGTTACCGCCACATTCCGGACCGCCCTGGTCACTCAGCTTGGTGTAGGTAGAGCTGCGGGTTAGTGAGCGAGCTGGGGAGCCTTCGGATGACCCCACCAGACCTTCGCTGACCTCCAGCCCTGCCCCCACCAACTCTCCACCTCCTGTGGCTTCTCCTACTTTGACAGCCCCGGTTTGAGCCAGCTCCATGTTCTGCAATAAAGTCTCCAGCTTGTGGTTCTGGAGGTTGATGTCTTGGAAGCACCTTTGCACCCCTGTGTCTGTGTCTCCCAGACTGGATCGGACAACATCGACAACCTGTTTAAGCTGCTGGATCTCTCTGCGAGCTTCTTTCAAAGCTAGCTGGGCCTCCACGCGGTGGCACTCCTCCTCAATCCAGTCTTCTTGCATACGAGACAACTGAGAACGCAACTCATCGATCTCAGTATCTCTAAGGAAGGAAGAAAAAAGAAGGGGAGTGTGAGTAACAGGCAAGTGAAAGAAAGACTAGAATCAGAGAAAAGCTGAAGTGTGTAATTTTTTCGATGTTAAAATACTCCCATCCCAGCATATTATGAAAAGACACCTGTAAGGAAGCCATTTGTAGGCTTTTTTTCTTTCAACAGTGAAAACACTTTAAACTTTGCTTTGCTTGTATGAACATTCCATTGGCTCAACCAATGCAGTGAGTTTAGGGCAGGATTACCCATTTGCCTGCAGAATGGCAGAAGAAGGAAGTGTTTGGGAAATTTCTTTAGAAGCAATCATTATTTTAGCAATTTGTGGAATAGAAATTATAAACAGCAGCATCAACATTTTTATGATTATTTGCCATTAGACAAATGGTGGCTGTCACTAAAACAAACAGCTTAGAAGTAATAAATAATTACATTAGACATGCGTGTGCTTGCATGACGGGATTAAATGACAAAATGCAAACAGCCTAAATGCAAATATTCTGCTGTTTGCAACTTCAAAGGCAGATAATCAATCAAGTGCAAATTTGCATAATACAATTTAAAACTAGAGGATTTCTAGTTAATTTAATTAAATGCCACTCAAAGCAGCTGCTTAAAGATAAAACCAATATCATAGACTGAGGAGATCATCAGTGCATGGGCCCTAATACTACAAATGATGCATTTTAAAAGGCTTTATGCCTCACCTGTCCTGCAGTCTGTCGATGGTCTCTTTGAGCCGTGCTCTCAGGTGTCTAATACACACTTCTTTCTGTTGCAGAGGTGTAAGGTATTGCTCAGGTGGAGGAGGCCAGATACCATGGTTATCATTGCAGGAGGTGTGTTTTAAGTTACGTCTGATATAAAAGAGAAAAGGAGAGACATAAAGGTCTAAGCCCATGAAAAACATACATGATCAAATAGAGATGCTGTTCATCAAAGTGGCATTGCTTAACAGGCTTATTTTACCTATGGGTTGGGCTTCCATCACTGCCCCTGCATGACCCTGAATTACTACTGCTGCTGAGAGAGGCATTTCCATAGGGATCACGGTTACTGACAGGTGCTGGACTCCGTCTGTAGCGTAAGAAAATCACAATGTTACAGCAAAGCCACATCACATCACAGGGCAGGTACATATACAAGACCGACACAAACACACTCACATGAACAAACAAAAAGGATCTTATGAAACAGGATAACAAACATGCCCACCAATAATACAAAATGACTAACATGCTACTATGCACACAGTCAACAGTCTTTATGGGGGAAAACCACAAATTGTACTGGAGCTTGCACCTTTTATAAACACAAACTACAAGCAAAAAAAATGTCATGTAAAAAATGACACACACTGTGAAGTAATAGAGACAGTTGTACTGTGCACTGAAAGAGACAGATGACAAAATGTTACAAACTTAAATATGCTTCATTGATCAATTATGAGAAAGAAAACAAAGCAAGGCCAAAACAGCTGATTAAGCAGAAACAGACAGCAGTATTAGAGCCAGTATGAAGATGAAAGCCTAGTTTCACTTTGGACACCACAGACATTTAGTCATCAACCTTCAACTTTGAACTATGACACAAAATATTAGCTTTTAAGCTCCAATCAAACAGCTGAAAGCTTGAAGAAAAAAATATTTGTTTATAAATATTTTCTTTTGAAAAAAATAAAAAATTTTTTTTTAAAAAAATGGTGTAATGCAGCATTAGTCATCAATATTTTCAATGTTTTCCTGGTCGAAAAATAGTGTAAATTTAACATTTTATTTTCATGCTTTCTTCTAGCTCAATTTTTAAAGGACAGAGTGCTGTAGTTGAAGAGCTTGAATCCATGTTCAAAACAATGTTACACAAAGAACAAAGAAAAGTGAAGGTTGAAAACAGGAGAAGTGAACAAAAGTAAGAGAAAGAGACCAGGGACTAAAAACTAAAATGTTTTTAATTTTGGTTCGTTCTGAGCAGAAACTGTATTTTTTTGTTCCGGTTCCGCGTTCTCAAAATAAGTGACTTGCCTCAAACAAAATGAAAATAAGCAATAAAAAAACGTTTTCCCATGTGGGGGATTTATCAGCATAGAAATCATAACAAGCAAAGTATACAGTAGCCTATATAAAATAATGTCTTTTCAAGAAATGTATTCTAAATATCCCCCCAAATATTAAAACTACTTTTTTTAAATAACCCTAGCCATCAAAAATCAATTAATAGCCAAAATCTCTCTCTCCTGCACACACTGCTTGGGCGTGTTTGGACTAAATGTCATCTTATGCGGGCCAAATGATTTTATTTTAAACATTTAATAATTATTTAAAAATGATTAAATGATATTATTCTAATTATTTGTTTTAATTACAGATCTGCTAACCGGCTATGGTTACTAACATTTAAAAATAATGTTTTCAGTATGGAACAATTGAAAGGGACTTCTTTCCCATTCTTGGTTACATTCTGCAAAAACAAAAAATAGTTTTTTATTTTGTTCCTTGGAACGTTTTCAGTCCCTGAAAGAGACAGAACTGAGGAAAGACAGAGGGATAATGGAGTGCTGACCGATAGTGGCGCTCCGGGGACTTTGGTGTCAGAAATCCTCTGCTCTGTCTCATAGAGACCATAATGCCTGACTCCATGGGTGTGTAGTCTAGCTCTATAAACCTGCAATAGTCAAAACTGACCCACACACAAGAATGCATCATTACACAGGGTGGCACACACAGCTTCCTATGCCTAATTCGGTTTTCATAATATGTTGACCTGCGTTTCAGCTGTGTACATACTCAAACAAATGTTTCTGTGGACATTTTCAGTGCTTCTTAACATGGAGAGAATATGGGTAGAAGTTGTTCAAAAGTGCATTTAGAACATATTGTACAATCGAAATTTTCCACGATATAAAGCCAATGTGCAAATTATACAATAATTTACAGTGGCCGTTAATCCATCTGATCTCTTGATTCTCGGTGTTGGTGTTGGTGGTTGCTGTAAGGGGATTGCTGAACTGCCCTAACCATGAAAGCAAGCAGGTCATGGTTAAGGTGAGAGCAAAGCAGAGGAAAGAAAAGAAGAGTGAAACAGCTGAAGCATGCTTGTAGAGAGGGAAAAGGGAGAGCACTGCTATCATTACTGATAACAATGACAAGGCAGAAAAAGAAAACAGCAGCCAGGGAAGTTGGACAAACCAGAGAAGTCCATTATGTGTCCAGTGAGATGGACTAATTGAGGGCAAGTCAGGTAATGCAGTGTAGTGAATATGGTGCTATTTTATGTGCACCGCATTACCTTTATGAAAACTACACACTGTAATGCCAGACACATTCATTAGAATTGCTAATGAAAATTGGACAATACTGCATTCTTTGTCAGTCTAACAGATTCTAAATTCCGCAAGGGTCAAATTGTTTCTCAGGGGACAATTTCCCACTCAGCGCTTTCTACAAGCCTCAGTCTAAGACCTGAGAGGGCAGCATAATTACTAGACCTGTGTCAACAAAAATAAGGCAGACCTCTCAAATCCTCAACAATTAAAAAAAAAAATCCAAACATTATTCATTATGTTTACATGCACAGTTTTAATCAAGATAAAGTGGATTTTGCATAGTTGAAATTCAGTTTTTATCTGTCTGTTCAAATATACATACTGTAGCATAATGTGTAATTAAATATTTCAAAGAAGGACAACAGCTGAGGAAGTGTTAAAGGGTCTTTTGGAGCATGTATGTGCACAACGCCAAGGCCAGTTGTGATCTGATTAACAAGAATACATGCTAGATAAAGTTGAGCTACAATCACATTATCTACTGTATGTCTGTTAGTCTGACGATTTCAGTCATGCTAAAGGATCTGCATCACATTTTAGAAAGACAAATTATTATTTTTGGTCCAACTGAAATTGAAATTTTAATGTGCATGTAAACAAATTGAGTGTTAGTAGGTAGTGGTCTGGGTTTATATTGGGGCTGAGTGTGTACGCCTAGTGCAGCGGTGTATTCTACAACAGTCAAGCCCAACTGTAGGGTACTAAATCAGAGTCTCACACAGGAGATGCAGTGGGAGATGACACCATTTGTTTCAAGCGATGTTTAGGCTGTAGGGCCTTCAGCAGGTTGAACCTGAGGAAAGAGAGATGAAACAGAGGCACAGAGCTGGGCTCTACTGCAATATTACTATTAACACATGAAAGAAAGAAAGACAGAAAGAAAGAAAGGAAGAATGGAAGGAAGGAATGAACGAAAGGAAGAAAAATGTTGGAAGGAAGGAAGAAGGAAGGAAGGAAAGAAAGGAGAGAAGGAAAGGAAGGAAAGGAAGGGGAGAAGGGGTGCTTCTCATTTCTTTAATTGTGCATCCTCGTTTCCTTGCTCCTCCGTCCACAAGCCTATGACCCGCAAAACTATCAAAGTCCACCATCTTTAAGGACGTATCAATTCTCTAAATGCATCGTGAGGAGGTGAGGACTGAGGACAGAGGAAGCTTCCCGAAGAGGCTTGAGCGAGGAAGCACAGGTGGATACTCTTTTTGGCCTGGAGTCGCGAGTTCAAATCCAGGGCGTGCTGAGTGACTCCAGCCAGGTCTCCTAAGCAACCAAATTGGCCTGGTTGCTAGGGAGGGTAGACTCACATGGGGTAACCTCCTCGAGGTCACGATTAGGGATTCTCGCTCTCAATGGGGCACGTGGTAAGTTTTGCGTGGATCGTGGAGAGTAGCATGAGCCTCCACATGCTGTGAGTCTCTGAAGTGTTATGCACAGCAAGGCACGTGATAAGATGCGCGGATTGACTGTCTCAAAAGCGGAGACTGTTAATTGTCCTCCGCCACCCGGATTGAGGTGAGTAACCACCATGAAGCTCGAGTGAGTACGGACATTTGATTTTACAAATATATCTTGCTTTGTTTGCTCCGTCCTCGTTTCCTTTCCCTGCAACCTTTTCTCGTCTCTGAAGAGGGTGGAGCAAGGACGCAAGGAGGGAAGAAAGAATGGAAGGAAGGAATGAAGGAAAGAAGGAAGGATGGATGGAAGGAAAGCATGAAAGAACGATGGATGGAAGGAAGGAGGGAAGAAAGGACGGAAGGAAGGAAATGTTGAAGACAGAAAGGAAGGAAGTTAAACCTTGACCCTGTACTATTTGTCCAATACAAATAGTGAAGTCTTCCATCTGTCTAGATTTCATTCTAGAATATGATACCTACTGTACAGTATAGCTGTTGCGTTAAAAATCCTTGTACAGTAATGAGCTTATAAAGCTTCTGAACTGGCCATCCAAGCAGTTTTTATACAACCTGGCAGTTGTTGGGTGAAATAAATCTTGACAGAAGAGAGAAAATTAAAAAAGAGCTAAACAGCTGATGCAGTGATGACGGCAAAGAGACAGAGAGAGTTAGGGTCAATAAAGCACTGTTGAGGCTCAAAAAGGTCATTATGCTGAAGAAAAATAATAAATAAAAATAAATAAATAAAACATTTCTGTGTTCAAAAGAGTTATACAGCAGCAGGGTGGGTTAGATATCACAGCATCAAACTAAATCCCATTGAAAGACAAAAGGAATGTGCCTTACTTGCTTGATCCAGAACCAGATCTTTTATTTGAAGGGGAAGACATGGAGTCAGCAGCCGTCTCCCTCTTTTCTCCTTCTTCAGCTGGATCTCTTGATCTGTCTTTCTCTCTCTTCCTCCCTCTCAACACAGCTTGAATGGCTTAGCTATAGCCAGCCTGAATAAAGTACAAGAAAAGTTGGAAATGACTGTCCAAATCAAACCATTTATTAACTCTCTTTTCATTTATATACACAACCAGTCAAAAGTTTGGATTCATTTGACTGTATGTGTTTCTCATGGTCTTTACCTTTTGATCTAAAGGCTTATGCTTAAATGCTGGAAAAAACTTTTGTAAACAAATATAAATTGTGCCTATGTATGAATTTCTGTTGGAGTGATAGTGAAGGAAATGCAGCCAACAAGTGTCCAGCATACATGGGAACTGCTTCAATACTGTTTAAAAGCATCCCAGGTAGCACCTTAGAAAATGTCAAGAGTTTTCAGAGCTGTAAACTAGACAAACAGCTGCTAGTTTGAAGAAGTGCTAAAATATAAGTCAGTTTTTTTTTGTTTTTTTGGTCAATACATAATTCCTATCAAGGTCGTTTCTAGCTATAAGTGGTATAAGTGGCCTCTTAGAGCCTCCGAGCAACCAGGGGGCCCCACAAAGCAAGGTCTTTTTTTTTCGTTTTAATTTGAATTTTAAAATACACTAAAAGCTGCAAGTAAGACTCAGGAAACTGTTATGGCTCACTCAGACAGTTGTAGGGGGCCCCCTTGTGGCCCGAGAGGGAAGGGAGAATGTAACTGCATTAGAGAGTTGTAGGTAGTTTCTACAGGCATGCGCATGCTCAAAAGGTTTTTCATCATCATGAAGCTCACCTACAAGTCAGAAGCGGAAAAAAGAAAAAGGAAGAGGAGGATATGGGCCTCCAAATAGGATTTCACTTAGGGCCCCCATATGCTCAGAAACGGCCCTGATTCCCATATTTCAATTTGTGGTATTTTAATAGTTTTGATGACTTTTCTACAATTCAAAAATGTGGAAAATAGTAGCCTAATAATAATGTGTCCAAACTTTTAACTGGCATCATAACTGCACTGTTTTATAGGAGGTACAAACCCCTGTAATAATTGAATTTGTTGCCAGATTACAAACATTTTTAAGTTATATTTGTGCACATATTTTCATTTTAATCTAGTATCAAGTGTGTGATAGATCATATCCACATTCAGTCAATTCAAAGTTGAACTGAAAACAAGAATGTCTCTACTTAATCTATCTGACCTTTTCACTCTCAGCAGAACTGGCAACAGCAGTGCATGTTCAGCTGTAATATATATAGCTTTGTGCTGACACAAACTGCCTGGTCTCCGACTCTAAAGCCAGACAACAGTGATGGTAGAACTTTAACTTTCACATTTAGCCAGACTACGAAAAGAGCTACAGCCATTTTTATGCTTGCATAATAGCTTTTCTATTTATTTTGAGAGAGAGACAACAAAGGGAATGAGATAACAACCAGTTAATATCTTCAACAGTGAGCATCCTGACACATGGTGAGGGGAAGAAGAGATTTTAGATCTAAATAATTCAACACATAAGTTGGCACAGCTAAGTATACGCATTGCACAACAATCTGAAGTGTATTCTTCCCCCTGTAGAAATTCAACCAAAATACTGTAAGCAATTCCATCCTTAATAATGACATGACCTTTCCACCAAGATGTCTTTTGGCATACTGCTTCTTTAGGTGTCTCTTTTAAATTCTTCATACACTGTAAAATATGTTTTCATCATTATGCTATCACATCATCTTTGTTTTCGTATCACAGTATTTCTATAATTTCTATTAAATTCTGTCATGGTGCATGTTTGTTCAGGAGAAGCGATGCGAACAACTGAGGTTTGATGTTATTGACATAGGTGCAATATTTAATTAAAGTGTGAATAATGAATTAAATCTAGTTATGTACATTGCACTAAGTGATAGGACTTGGAATATAGTGCAGTTGTATTAATTTTTTTTACTTTGGTTAAATGTTTTTTTTTTTTTGCTTTTTCGAGCTTCACAGACTAAAGTCACTATTCACTTACAGTATGGCAAATAAACCCTGTGAAGACTGTTCCACAGAAGAGAGAATGTCATAAGGGTTTGGAACGACATGGGGGTTTGCAAATAATGACAGCACTTTTATTTTTGGGTGAACTATTTCTTTGTGTTCAATTTTATTTTACAGTGTGGGTTTGGTTGGGCAAAAGCTTCATGGGTTTAGTTGGGTGACAAAAATTTGCACAACCGAGACCAAGCACATTTCGCTGGAAAATGTGAAACCACTTAGTCAGTATCTGGACAGTATGGTTGCCCTCTGACGCAGTGCGAGTTATTATGTGGACTGCAGCTGATAGACCTGAAAACAAACCCCCTATCTGTTTGAAATTTGCACCAATGCAGTAGTCTAGAATCTCAGTCTTGCCAATGTTCTATTCCTTCTGCACAGATAACTCTTTGTCACAACTGCAAACCACTTATGGTTAGGCGATCGAGTGTTTCAATATTCAGATGACTAATTGAGAAAAGAAATGCAAGGATTGGACCCTAATTCACTGTCCTTCAGTATAAGTGTGCAGCATATATAACCGGATTGTACATAGTTGCATATAATGTGTCAGCAGAATCTAGCATGCATCATGGTAATGTTTTTTTTTGTGTGTGTGTGTGTGGATCTTGTGTGGCTCATAAATTAAACAAAAATGTCTAAAGGAAGACTTTTACTGTATGATGTCATTGAAAGACACAAGGTAAAGGAAGCACGAAGCTGAGACAATTGTACCAGAATGTTCATTTTTGGGTGAACTGTCCCTTTACATACTTCCGCCTTAAGTTCATAACAGGGATTTGTTTGAAGCCTCTGTAGTTGCAATTAGCCTTAATATGTTACATTCAGCGAACACCTAGAATGTCAAAACAAATTGAACAATTACAAGCACAGTAAGGTTCTGCATTATTCAATGTGCTTTAAAACCCATGAAAATACAAAGTTAAATTCACAGCATGTGTGCTTGGCTTGATATAGTGGTTCAATTAGTAAAAGAAGATAATAGGCCATAATAGTGCTAAAATGGTCTGCAGATGCAACAACACTTACAAAAAAGACACAACATCATAGTTAAAAGCATTCAATTATCACAGCATCCACAACAGAAGATGTGCAATTAACACGTTTATACTACAGACAAATTTGACAGCAAGCGGGTCAATTAAAAACAATAAATAATAAAAAATGAACGAGCACAACATTTACAAATTAAGCTTATTTATAATTTTTCTGTTAAACAAAACTAACTAAAAAGCAGTTCTCATTTTTGACTATTTCTTTTGAAATAAAAAGCAAAAGTTCAAATTAGGGTTGTCACGATACCAAAATTTCAGTAGTTGGTAGCAATACCAGTGAAATTTCACGGTTCTTGATACTGATTTCGATACCACAGCAAAAATATGCTAATAGCTCCTTAAGCCTATTTAAAAAGTAAAATTTCAATGTAAATAATAAATTCAAACAAAAGCATGTTTCCTTCAATTGTTTCTCAATGAACTATGCATTGCTTAAGTGTTTTTAAAAGAACCCTACTGAAATCTGTTTTATTAATTTTTGTTTTCAAAATCCTGTGTTTTCCATTTTATTTATTTTTATTTTTTCAGAATTCAATATTTTAAAGTTTAATTTCATCATCAAAATGGTGTCTAATGAAATGAATTCCTAAAACATTTAACAAATGAAAATAGAACAATTACTTTTCAACATACCTTTGAATTTTATTTTTTTTTTTTACCAAACTTTTATTCAGTACAACAGCACTCTTTTTTCCTTTCTTTTCTCCCTTTTTCTGCCCAATTTGGCATGCCCAACTCCCAATGTGCTCTAAGTCCTCGTGGTGGTGTAGTGACTCGCCTCAATCCGGGTGGCGGAGGATGAATCTCAGTTGCCTCTGCGTCTGAGACAGTCAATCCACACATCTTATCATGTGGCTTGTTGAGTGCGTGACAGTGCGTGTGGAGGCTTCATGCTATTCTCCACAGAATCCACACACAACTCACCATGTGCCCCACTGAGAGCGAGAACTACATTATAGCGACCACGAGGCGGTTAGCCCATGTGACTCTACCCTCCCTAGCCAATTTGGTTGCTTAGTAGTCCTGGCTGGAGTCATTCAGCACGCCCTGGATTCGAACTCGCGACTCCAGGGGTGGTAGTCAGCGTCTTTACTACCTGAGCTACCCAGGCCCCCATACAACAGCACTCTTGCTTGTGATACAGTATGTTGCTTTATTATTTACTATTATTATAATTATTATTATGACTACAGTGAATATTACAGTTTAGTATACAGTTGTAATATATTTCTGTTGCAATTTCTTCAATTTCAGGTGCCTAGCTTTTATTTTGAATCAAACATTTATTTTGACGTGAGCTTTTAATTTTACGTGTGTTTTGACCGAAGCTTCACACCTCCAGATAAGCAGTTTGCTACATGGCCCAGTGTGATCATTAAAGTGCAAATGCTGTGATTTAATTATATATACAATATATTATGTGCTGTGCGCTTCACAGTGGATTAGTGCTCTGCTCTGTTATCTCACATAACACACAGAGCACGTTTCTCAATGTCTGTGGAGTTTCCAGTGTATGAGCGGCTTCACACATTCACTTTAAAGCACGCAGCTCCTGCAGACTAAGATTGCAGCCTTTTCTTGGTTTAATCATCGCACTAGAACCTATCATTATGATACTAATTAGATTAATTGTACAATAATTTCCCCCCCAAATATGTCAAAATCGTGTGTGAGCATTTGGAAGCAGTCGTGTGTCAGTTAGACATCATGCGGGTATCAAACTGAGTCGGCCGGCACCGGTACTGCAGAAACAATGGTATCGTGACATTTTTTATTTTAGAATCGACTTGGTACCGAAATATCGTTACTTTTGACATCTCTAGTTCAAAGCAGAATTTCATATTTTGTTTTTGAATAAATAATAATAATAATAAAAAAAAAACACCCCAAAGAAATCTGATCAAACCCACATCGAAAAAGAGGACCTACACTGCCATTCAAAAGTTTGGGGTCACTTGCCTGAAATGTTTCACATGATCTTAAAACATGATCTTAGAAATTAGTTTTGTAGACAAAAATATTATTGTGCCAACATATTAATTTATTTAATTACAAAACTAAAATTGTATTTAAAAACAATACATTTTTTAAATGGATGACTTGGACCGAATAATTAAGAAAAGCAGCCACTAAGTGCCCAGCATATAGATGGGAACTCCTTCAATACCGTTTAAAAAGCATCCCAGGGTGATACCTCAAGAAGTTGGTTGAGAAAATGCCAAGAGTACATTTCTGCAAAATCGGTGGCCACTTTGAAGATGCTAAAATATAACATAGTTTTGATTTATTTTGGATTTTTTTAGTCACAACATAATTCCCATATTTCCATTTCTACTATTCCATAGTTGTGTTGACTTTACTATTATTCTACAATGTGAAACAAAAAAAATAATAAAAAATAAAGAATGAGTAAGTGACCCTAAACTTTTGAACGGTAGTGTATGTTCTACATCTAATAGGAGCTACACTATAAGAATTAAAAAGCGATCAGAACTAAGTTATTATGAAGTCATTCATCAAGTCATCCCTCATGAGTCAAGAGAGCAGTGATCACTCTATCAACGGATATAACTGAATGTCCAGTGTGGATGTGAATGCAGTGTAGCTAATTAAGCATGCATGCTCTCCATTGAATGATCACAGCATCTGTACTTCAGAAAGGCTTCTGCATGTGTGCTTTGATGAAGTGTCTGCAAAGTTTATTGAGTTGTAATCAGTGCAATCAGCTAATGGAACCTGTACAAAATGGATGTAATCAAAAGTAAACTAGAACTGCTTCACCAGCAATTATTACAAATAAGGTAATTAGACATACAGTATAATACCCAGGTGCAATGGCCCCATGTTTGCTGTCTGCACATAAAGAATGAAATATAATTCAATATTAAGAGGCATAAACACATCTGGCTGTCAAGTTGGAAACATTGTGGTAGGGAAAAGCTTTGGCGATTGACTTGCATGCTGAGAGGATATGGCGGAGTCGCCATGGAGACAGCCATTCAGCCACTATTCTAGAAGGTGAGCTCCACAAGTGGTGTGATTGGCTTTCTTTGCTTGTGTGTATGTGGTGAGACAGACAGCATGGTGACATTAACCGCAAGGCAAGTAGTGCAATAGTGCAATACTGCGAAATCTCAGAGGAGTCAAACAACATCCTGTGCAAAGAAGGGAGTGATAATTGTTGTGATACCAGAGATGGTACAGAGATTCATTGTGAACCATCATCAAGCATGTACTTGGAAATATTGCTTTTATGTGAACATGCTTTGTTGTGATAAAGACAGCAAATGACTATCTGTCTGGCTCCACAAAAATTCCCTTCTAAGCACACTTTCTCAGCAATCTGTAAGTCCTTATGGGGATGCAAGGTCATACTGCATCCTAGGCCGTACAACGCAAAACACACTGTCCCTGTCACGACTCACAGCGCAAGAGAGGTGCTGAAAACAAATCAGACATTAAAGCAGTTTAGATTAAAATAACACGAAGGCGCAATATTGCCAAAACCAAAACAAACGCAAGATGCATACGCATGGTCGCTGCAGGAAAACATCTGCTCTGCTCTGCGTGCACAGACCTAAAGACCGAAAACCTTACGGTGCAAATAAACACAATTTAATGTGCAAATATAAGAAATGGATTTACTTCCAGATATCATATCCACCGTTTACCTGGCACTTCACAGTCCCTGGCGTGTCCTACACAAGCGGGAAATGTAGGAGTCATTCGCTACAAAGATGCATCACGAAAACAACGCAAAAAAATAAAAAATAAATAAAAAAAAAATGTCCTCACCTGCTTGGCTTGCCGCCTTCCGGCGAGAATCTGAACGTCTTCATGAAAGCAGCGGTGTTTTGTCGTGTTTACCCTGGAACTCGTCCCCATCAAGGACTCCGCCGCAGCGGGGAAGGCGAGTCGTCGGGGCGGGTGCAGGCTGCTGATGAGAGGGAATTCTGGCGCGTGAGGTTTGTTTGAGAGCCGCATTAGGGAAGACGAGCGGTGAGATGAAAGGAGATGCGTAATATTACGATGATCTCCTTAAAGTGCGCCGCAACACTAGGAGTTGTGAGGATATTACCATAAATGAGGTGTTTCTAGATATGGTAATATGAGTTCAAAATGCAGTTTTACCAAGGCAAAATGTTTTGAATTGGCGCAATGTTACATTTTTACCTTATTCATAGGGGCGCCATATTACATTTTTGACGGGAATGAAAACGAGGCTCTTAGGCATACACATAAAAAACTGTATAAAGGTCTGAATCACATTTTATTTTCAATTTTTTTTTTTCCTTCAGTTTTGGTTAGTGAAACGATCACAAACAATTTTAACAGCAGTACAACCCATTGAGTAGTCTGTAAGTAGCCCTCACAGCCTCGTTTTCATTCCCATCAAAATTGTATTATAGTGCTACTCTGAATAAGGTCCATATTTGAGTTTACCAAAAAACAATTTTTTTGAATTTATGGATTTCCTTTGCGGAAAACGTTGTAATTTATTTTGAGATTTTTTTTAGGGACATTAGGCACCTAAGTAATTTCCCCCTTTGGATTTCACCACACTAGTAATACCGATCAAAGTGACCCTCAAAATAACGACCCCAAACTAAAAATAACAAGCACAGATTTCCCAGACATTACATTCCCAGTGGACTCCAGTTTGTTGCAAACCTCATACGGTATCATATATCCGAATCCGACTGTCTCAAGAGTAACAGGGGAAAATGTATTGAAAGGAGATTTTCCACTCCCTCAGCACCATGGACAGCACTCTTCTGTCTCTTCTTGATTGATTGGAGACTTCTTTATTTGATAAAGAAAGACTGCCAAAATGCTCCCACATTTTAACTGTGGAAACAGTGTTCTATATTGTATGCACATTCATTTTACACAATAAGTGATTTAGGGTTTTGTTGAGGGTTTTGTTTTATGTGTCTAGTTGTTTAATTTGTAAGGCCAGGTAGACCTACAGCCAAAACAAAATATTATTTAGTTAATACTAAAAATATCATCAGAATTATTTATTTTAGTCAGTGTACCACATTTGTATAACTCAGTATGATATTAAATCTATCTGTCACGAACTGCCTTGTGTTTCACCCTCACCTTCAGTTCAGTTTCAGTGACTATTTAGTTTTTCCCCTTGTTCATGGACTACATTTCCCAGTATGCACCTTTTTGATTACACTCACCTGCCCTCCATCTTCCATAGCTGTTCCCTCATTATTCATCTGTGTATATATACCACTCTTGTTTCCTTCATTCATGGTCAGTTCAGTTGTAGCATTGATGTATATATTTATTTCTTTTGTATTCTTCCATGTTTATTGAATTACCTTCTTCCTTGTTATCATTAAAAGAAGCTGCGATTATATCCTAAGCCTCTTTTCTAAAAGATCATCACCATGTTACAGAAGAACTGGCCTACAAATGGATCTAGCGGCTGTCTAAATACTCCTCACTCAAGAGGACCGTGAATTAGAGGATCATGTCCGTGAGTTCATTGATCTTGCAACTGTGGTGCAGTTTGATGACCGTGCTCTGATGTCATTTTTCAGAGCCGGTCTAAATGAATCATTAAGGGCACGGATGCCCAAAGCTGATCCTCACTGGACTTTATGTGAGTACATAGATTTGGCTCTCAAATTATGTGGCTCACTTTTCACTGTAGGGGAAGAGGAAGAGGACATTAATTCTCCCCCTACAGTGGCCTTCACTCCCAAGAGAGCGCCAACGCCTGCCCTGTACTTTGAAACTCTGCCAACGCCTTCCACAGCCTGCCTGCCAGAGACAAAGACCAACCTGCCGCATTGTCCGTCCCAGAGCCAGCGCTCGCTGAGCTGTTAGGTCTGGATCTGGTCTACCCCGAGTACCCCTCCTCCTCCGCTGGTCCATCCAGTCTTTCTACTCCGCTGGTTCCGTCCAGCATCATGGACTCCCTGGTTCCATCCAGTACCCTAGCCCTTCCTCCTCCGCTGGTTTGGTCCAACACGATGGCCCTTCCTCCTCCGCTGGTTCGGTCCAGCACGATGGCCCTTTCTCCTCCGCTGGTTCGGTCCAGCACGATGGCCCTTCCTCCTCCGCTGGTTCGGTCCAGCACGATGGCCCTTCCTCCTCCGCTGGTTCAGTCCAGCACAATGGCCCTTCCTCCTCCGCTGGTTCGGTCCAGCACGATGGCCCTTCCTCCTCTGCTGGCTCTGCCCAGGACATTAGCTGCTTCTCCTCCTCCTCCTGATCAGCTAGTTCTCCCCAATTCACCGGCTCGACCATCGCATCCTGTGGCATTACAGATGAAAAGGACTTTTGACCCTCCGACTTTGCCTAGGCCCTCCGAGCCCTGGACTCCGCCTTGGCCCTCTGATCCCTCGAAATCACCTCGGATCTATGATCCCTCGGCTCCACCGTGGTCCTCCAGCTTGTCGCCTCCACCGGGGTTCCTTGTCCCTCCAGCTCCGCCTTGGTCTGTCAGTCACCTGGCTCCACCTTGGCTCTCTGATCCTCCGGCTATGTCTTGGTTCGCCGATCCTCTGGCTCCACCGGGGACCTCCATCCCTACGCCACCGCCTCGGTCCTCCGATCCCCTGGCATTTCATGAACTGCCTTGTATTTTTCCCTCACCTTCAGTTCAGTTTCAGTGACTTAGTTTTTCCCCTTGTTCATGGACTACATTTCCCAGTATACACCTTTTTGATTACACTCACCTGCCCTCCATCTTCCACAGCTGTTCCCTCCTGTAAGGGGGGGTGTGCGCGTGCGCGTGCGTGTGTGTCTGCGCGCACGTGTGAGTCCGTGTCCATTGTCAGTGCTTGTTCTTATGTTAAGCTGTAGCGTTGATGTATATATTTAGTTCTTTTGTATACTTCCATGTTTATTGAATTACCTTCTTCCTTGTTGTTATTATTAAGAGAAGTTGCGATTAGATCCTAAGCCTCTTTTCTAAAAGATCACCACCACAGTACACTGTCTATCTAATCTACACGAATTTGATAAATTTGATAGAAGATTAGTGATCTATTATTGTTAATAGTGTTGTGGCCAGTACAGACTAATCAAAGTGCAATGGCATACAAAAAGCCTTTCCCTCAGGACTTATTTACTTTTGTGTGTGTGTGTGTGTGTGTGTGTGTGTGTCAGAGTGCACACATCTCGTGATATCGGCACGTCTGGTCACCCAGCATATGCTAAAGCTTGTAATATGTATACTTCTGCTTCAAAACCGGAAACACCACCCAAATAGAGTTGCATCAGAACAAGTCACAAGAATAGAATACAATACTGAATGTGTTTTTGTTATGGACATACACAGGCAATTTCACTTTCAATTTCAGCAATGCAACAGTGCCATGCAAGGTGGTTTGCCAGCAACCAAACTGTTATCCATTTCAAAAGATTCATCTCTAACCTGAAGAAGCATCTTTAGGAAAGTACTCCTCAATATGGAATAGTTCACCCAGAATCCTGTAATTATTTATTCACCCTCATTCCTAACATTTCTATCTTTCATTCAAGAACTTTTCCATTCTTCAGAATTGATTCTGAAAAAAATTTACTGTTTGTTTATTTCCATTCAATTACAAAGAATAGGTACTGAAGATTTCAAGCTTTTAAAAGGACACAAAAGCACCAAAAAATATCATGAAAACCATATAGTAATCCATGCAACTTCAGAAGATATATATACCGTCTGAAGCCATATGATAATAGTGATTGTGTTCAGCATATACAGTATATAAATAAGAAGTAACATCTAATAATGTAGCTACTGTAACTAATGAGACAGGATAGTGTTTATTCTGTATCTCTAAGTTTGTGGCAGTAACTTGTGTATGTGATAGACCACAAAAGAGATGCAGGAAATCAACGTGGCCACTATGTTGATATCATATGACCAGCCAAATTCAGCTCACTTTATCTTGAAAAGCCCCCATGTTTTGGACACTTTTATTTGAGGAATAAATTAATAACGACTGACGACTGCAAAAAGCACATTTCTACAATGGCATTGATAACTGAAAACTTTCCATTTTGTGTGTTGCTGAATTCTCACCATTAGGTGTCAGTGAAAGTCCAAGACGACTGGCATAGAAAAAAATAAAAAAAATAATAGGTACACCTTTAGGTCAAAAATAACTTTTATGACAGGGTTGTCTTTTAATTTGATACCATGATCAGCAGATGACAGCAAAAGATTGAAGTATTTTGTTCATGTTTACCTCAATCGTGAATGATAATCTCAGATCTCGCTAAATTTATTTGAAATGAACCAGCTGATTCCAACAATTCCCCTTTATCAAATTTTCTTGAAAACATAAAAAAATAGCAAATGGGATGATTTCTAAAAAAACATCTCTAAGCTTTAGTAGTGTTAGTGTACAATGGGGCTAAAGGCTCCATGGGATAAAAGGCTCAACTGATGTTATTTTCTCCCAAAACACTTAATAGCATCAAAAACTACCACAGTACTTTCCTAAACACCTGTTTGTCACTATACACTAGAAACATTTGCTGTTCTATGAGATCTTTGCAGGTGGTATGTTGATTATCATTTTTTTAAAATGTTGCAAATTTATGTAGCTAATAAAAATCCCTGAAATTAACACATTTCTTTTGAGACAAAATAATTCACGATGTTCAGTTTTGTTTAAGGTCATTAAATAAATACAAAATTCAAAAACTGTCCAATAAGTGAAATGATAGCATTTAGGGTAAAAAGCCCCCTTGTTGCAGGGGCTAAAGGCCTCTATAAAACAAGTGGGGGAATAGATTTGTTATGAAATTTTTCAAAGTGGGCTCACATTGACTCATCCAATCATAATAGAGATTAGTTTGTTTATACAATACTTGAGATGTAATAAAATGCCAAATGTGTTTGAAATTAACAGGAAATGGTTGACTTTTTCTGAGTGGTTATTTTGAGTAAGCATCATCTTAATTTGTTACTCAAAAAGCATCTTGCTATCTCAAAATTATTTGCATTAATTGACAAAATGTGCCCTGTAACTATTGCCCCTATATCTGCAAAATATCACTTGGGACCTTTTACACCATGTGTGGGGTAAAAGGCTTCCTCACCACCTTTTTTAAAAAATGAATTTTCTCACAAATGATGTTGCTCCATCAATTTTCAATGAAAAAAATAAAACATTTTCTTTATTCACGTCTAAATTGTTTCAGTCCAAATCCAAGGGTCACATATGTTCCGCTATACGTGGCATCCTGTGGCTGCTTCAGAGATTGCGTTCACAGGGAAGGTTGAGAACCAAGGGAAAGTGCAATGTTATGATGATAAAAACTAATTTATTGCATTAAAGGGATAGTTAACCCAAAAATGAAACTTTTCTCATGATTTACTCACCCTCCTGGCATCCCAGATGTGTGTGACTTTCTTCTGCAGAATACAAATTAAGATTTTTAAAAGAATATCTCAGCTCTGTAGGTTCATAAAATGCAAGTGAATGTGTGCCAAAATTTTTAAGCTCCAAAATCCACACAAAGGCAGCATAAAAGTAATCTGTACGACTCCAGTGGTTAAACCCATGTGTTCAGACATGATATAATAGGTGTGGGTGAGAAACAGATCAATATTTAAGTAATTTTTTAAAAACCTTATTTACCTCTAAATTACTACCATTCATTTTGGTAACACTTTATTTGGATGGTCCCAAGTAGATATTTAACTGACTATAAGTGACTTATCAACTGACTTGCTATAGCTAGTAAACAGTGTTTCAACAAACATTCAGTAGACTTTCAGTAGCCTGTATATAGATCTTTATTAATGACCTTTTAATGAACTGATGTTCTCAACAATAATGTAAGTAGGTCATTAATAGAGATCTGTATACAGGCTACTGAAAGTCTACTGAATGTTTGTTGAAACACTGTTTACTAGATATAGCAAGTCAGTCGATAAGCTGTTATTTTGCTGCCGTTATACAGGCTATTGATAGTCTACTGAATGTTTGTTGAAACACTGTTTACTAGCTATAGCAAGCCAGTTGATAAGTCACTTATAGTCAGTTAAATATCTACTTGGGACCATACAAATGACATTTTATGTTAAATTCACTTTTACACTTTAACTAACTACATGTCACAATTTTAATCAGGGACATATTGTCATGCATTGGGGGCAGATTACTGCCATCTGTTGGAGAGAGAGAAAAAAAAAACTTTAGACATGAAATTACAACATGAAATTACAACTTATAACCAGCAGATGGATGCAGAGGTCAACTCATTTGCCTGATTGTAGCGAACTGATTTTTGTTTTCACGTCTTATGTCTAGTTATGAATTTAGATATATGTTTAGACATTATCAAAGACATAAAAATTTTTTTTGTTAAAATTTAGCATAATAATTTATTTTTTTTTGTTGGTGTTTTGAAGTGTCAGTTTTTGCAATGATGCCACATTATGTTACTGACTATGGTGTTACAAAGACAAGACTTAGAGTTAGATTTTAGTCCTTATTCTTAAGCGTAAACTTTCTCTCAGTGGAAAAGGTAAGCTGCCTCAAACTCAGCCTTTGATCTCTGTGTGTGTGTGTGCATGTGTGCGTGTGTGTTCTTCATGTGGATAAAACATCTATAAAAAATGCTATCTGTTATATTCTCACCTATTCATTCCTGTGTGTGTGTGTGTGTGTGTGTGTGTGTTCTGCGTTGTGGCTGATTTATTGATTTTATTTGACAAATAATAATAAAAATGCACAGTTTTATTGTTTCACCCATTCATTTCCAATTGGGGGACCCTGAACACCATTAGTGTTACTTTTTTTCACACCACTACAGCAGAATCCATCCCAGTTTTTTTGTGCATGTGTATAGATAGTAAATGTAGGAAAAGTCGCCAAACCTCATCCCACTGAGATGAAGGGAACCCTCCCGCCAAAAATAAATAAATAAATAAACCTCACAGTGTTATGGTCTGCAGAAAAGTGGTAGGTGAAATTAATTTCAGATCAAAGGATATTTAGTGTGACATGCTGTACCTGTGTCTCTGGCAAATAAACAATTGAATTCTTCTCCAAAGTTTAAAATCTCCCTCTATTGATTTAGCTGTTGTGAGTTCTGTCATACCACTGATAGCAGAGCAATAAGAGGAAAAAGAAATGGAATAACAAAAAAAACAAAAAAAGTGATTGATTTCACTGCCTTTGCACAGAACCAATCACAGCTGAAGAGGCCACTACAATAAATCAACTCCTCAATGTTCACTTACTCTGGCTGCTTTAAAAAAGTTTGAGTTAGAGTTCAGTAATACCTATGAATAATGACTATGTGCAGACAGAGCCCCATCTCTATAAGAAGGATCATCTTTCCTTCATGCTACTTTGTTGACTTAGTGAGCCCTTTTGCAACTAGCAAATGGAAGAGCACCTTTAATTATCTGCAGAATTCCAATTCTCTGTCTCTCCCTCCCTTACTTCTTGTATTCTTATCCTGTGTTTCTGCTATTAAACAGGCCTAACATTGGTGAAGATATTATGGCTTGTTCAATTTCATGCCTGGAGGGAGGTATGTGTATTGATGTGATATGAGCCATATGTATTTTCCACACAATTTCTGTATCTACATTTATTCTGAAAAAAAAAAAAAAAAAGAAAAAAGAAAAATAAAATTCTTGCCTGTCCCACAATACAGTTCTCTGATGATACACTTGTTGATTCTGTTAATAACTGTTGTAGTGACAACACTCAGTGCTCTTAGTTTTCTGTTAAAAAAAATTGTGTGTACAGGCAGGCATGCCATGTTTAGTTTCAGGGAATCAGAAACATTATATGTAGCCGAGGTCTTGAAAGACTTGCAGAATAAAATTTACTTTATGCAACAAATGCACCCAAATATAAACCTTTATAGTTTGCAGTCTCTTACACCCTTTAGTACTGTACATGTTTTGCTATGTCATGGTGTGTCTATAAATGACCCTTTGCTAAGTAATTGCACAGTTGTGTGAATGCCACTTTCATGTTTACTGCTAAAATAATAGCAATGGGAATGGTAGCACATAAAGCATATAAAATCATACAGAGTATTATTTTAATCTACACAAAAAAAATGTTAACCTAAAAATTGTGCTTCATGTGGTAAACTCTAAATTAACTGGTAACATCTAATGAGCTATTTATTCAAGTCAAAATATTATTTAACAAGGAAATAAATAATTATTTACAAGGAAAACAGACCGTTGGTCCTCCAAAGGTGGGATGGAAGATGGACCATTAAGAGGACGGACTCTACGGCCATAACTGGAATGGCCATGGTTAATAAGTAAAGGATTCTTAGGAAATGCAATTGCGGGTGGATGAGGGTAATGACATACAAAGGTCAGCGTAGTCATTAAGGAAGGATGAAATGTGGAGGGAACAGCCAGACAAAACCTAGCGCTGCATCAGCAGGTCAGACAAGAAGGATACAGAGCCTGGTAGAACACCACAGTGCTACTGAATCCACTATTTTGGAGGGGCACCAAGAAGACCAGTACAGCCAGCAGGACAAGTCAAGCACACAAGGTAAACCACAAGAGGATCCAACCCTCAAACCACAGACAAGACAAGGAAGGAACGGAGCAATGGAGAAGGAAACTAATTAATTGGCCAAGATCTAATGATATTGAAGCATGGAGCAAACTAGATCAGGACCTGTGCTTCACCTTGGAGAATGCACTTAGCAGAAGGGTGGAGACCAAACTTAACATTTTTAGTGACACTGATTATGAGGAATGTGTAGGTAGATTTCGTAAAGCATTAATGATGAAGAGTGGTCCCAGGGTGATGGGAAGGAGGGAGAAGGAAATACTCCAGCTGGTGAAAGAGCAGAGTCAGCTTTGCAAGACATGGAGGAGAGCAGAGAATCATGAGAAGGAGGGCTTGAAGGTGTTGTGGGATGGCATAAAGGCTAGATTAGCTGTATTAAGGAGGGCAGAAAGAATTTTACAGTGGAGAAGAAGGAAGGAGCAAGAGAGGGTGAATTTCATCAAGGAAACTTCTAAGTTTGCCAGAAAGCTGCTGGAAGGGAAGAGGAGTGGAGAGCTGGTGATAATGAAGCAAGATCTAGAAATCACATGAAACAGCAACTTGGAAATCCCCCCCGGATATGTCCCACAGCCAGCAGAGCCATTAGTGGATTTGATGTAGCTTCATCTAAGTTGAGTGAAATCAGGTAGGTGACAGAAAAGGTCAGGGCAACTTCAGCCCTGTGCCTGAATGGGATAATGCATAGGCTGTATAAGAATTGCCCCACAGTCTTAAGCTGTTTACTGAGAGTTGCCTGGAAAAAGCAGGGCATACCCGTGGAGTGACAAAGGGCAGTGGCCATTTTCATACCCAAGGAACAGAAATTTACCAACATTGGTCAGCTTAGAAGTATATAGGAGATTTTATTTTTGGTGGTAGCAAGGAGGATATCTGACTACCTCCTGAAGAATGGATACATAAACACAAGCTGCCAGAAGGCAGACGTACCAGGTTTTCTTGGGTGTGTGGGGCATGCATCAATAATATGGGAGCAAATCCAGTCTGCTAAGAGAGACAGTGAAGACCTCCATGTAGTCTGGCTGGACCTGGTAAACACCTATGGATCAGTTCCACACCAGCTCATCAGCTATGCACTGGAGTTTTTACATGTACCAGAGTATATTAGGAGCTTGGTAGACAGTTATAACAGGGACCTGAAAATATATCACACAATTGAGGTGTCCACAACTGTCTGGCAGCAACAGGAAAAAAATAATTGCAATGGGATGCTCAATCTCTCCCATCCTGTTCACAGCTGCATTTGAGGTCACCTAATTGGGGCTAGACAGATGAATCTGAGGAATCCGTGCACAGTCTGGGGTGAGATTGCCAACGCTGTGCAGCTATATGGATGAGGTCACAAGCATCCTTCAGACTTCCGTATTTAAACGCAGATTCTTGAAAAGGCTGGAAGAGCTTTTGGCATGGGCCAGGATGAAGATTCAGCCAACGACATCGCGTAGCCTTTCTGTTTATAAGGGAGTTAGGTATGACCAGATATCGTTTGAGGTGGATGGAGAAAGAATCCCGGTGCTGGCAGAGCAGCTTATTCGAAGTCTAGGGAAAGAATACACAGCAGATATTTCAGATAAACATGTGGCAGGGTCAGATCTGAAGCAGCTGAAAGAGGGCCTGGATAAGAGATCATTTTCATCTAATAGGCAAATTCAAGGTCTGGTGTTACCGATTTAAATTGTATCATTGTCTGATATTGCCGCTAAACTGTAGCAGCAGTGGCAAGGATGGACACCAAAGCCAACAGTTACATTAGGAAGTGGCTTGGTTTGCCACGTTGCCTTTCAGATGTAGCATTGTTTGAAAGAAATGCCTTACAACTACCTCTAAAGTCTATCACCCATGACTATAAGCAGGAGAAGACCAGGCTGGTCCTAGAGCTAGGGGAATCAGCAGACCAGTCTGTGAGGGCTGGTCAAGCCCAGGTCCTAAGAGGCCATGCTTGAAAGGCAGAGGAGGTTGTAAATAAGGTGGATTCAAGACTGAAGCAGCAATAGATTGTTGGAAGAACCCAGTAAAGAAGAGCAGGCCTTGGAGAGGGGATGGCTCCCAAACTGTGGTCAGCAGCCTCCAGAAAGCAGAGGAAAGTGATGGCAGAGACAGAAGTATCTAGGATAGAAGAGGAAGTGTATATGATTAGAACAGTCAGCCAGCAGCAGCAAGGGTGCTGGACAGTATGGAAGGGTACATCTGATAGATATTTAGGATGGGCTAACCTGTGGAAGGTACTCGAGGCCAGGCTACGTTTTCCAAATAGATCCACCTATGACACACAGTTAATTGATTTTTGTTTAAAAGGGAGGTAGCGCACAAGACACTGCACAGAGGGATGCCAGATCAGTCCTGGCACCTGGAAGTGATTGGAAAATGGTGGTCGACCTTGGCCAGCAGTTGAAATTTCCTCCTGAGGTCACAATTACTTCCTTGTGACTGAACGTATTGTTATGTTGGGAGACAGTGAGAAAAGTCATAATGATTGAGGTTACTGTTCCATGGGAAGGACTGGAAGCAGCCTATGAGAGGAAGAAGTTAAAATATTCTGACCTGGCTGCTAAGTGCAGGAAAAATGGATGGAGGACTGCCACTTACCTGGTGGAGATCGTGTGTTGAGGATTTATGGGAACATCAATATGGCACCTATTGAAAGACATTGGCATCACTGGAGCAGCATTGAAGAACTCTCTAAAGGAAATGGCAGAGGAAGATGAGAAAGGGCGCTTCTGACTATGGATAAAAAGGAAGGACAAAAGTGGGGTGTGCAGAAGTGAGAAAGTAGGAATAGGGAACATTTATTGTGTGTGGTGAGGTAGAATGTGGCAGAGGGAAAGGAGTGGGAAGGAATGATTTCTGCTAACCCACTCAGGCCTTATCGATGGTATCTGGAGAGGGATTGAGTGGGGGAGTAAAATTATGATAGGTGTTGGAGAGGTTGCTGATGCAGTCTCTGGGCTCGCCTCTCATGTCGCTCTCCTACTTAATCTGTTGCAGGATTAGTTTATGGATAGGCATTGGAGGGGTGATAAGTGTAGTCTGGTAGCTTGTTCTTCTAACAGAGAAGAGGCCTGGGACGTAGAGTAGGACTGTTCATGGGAGGATTTATTGATCCCTGTCTGCATATTATGACCTGTAAAAAAGGAATTTCTTGATGGATAGGAAAGAATGAGAAGCATAGGAAAGGATCCCATGTCCAGCTGTGGGGGGTGGTGGGGAGCAGTCCTTGACTGCTGCCCCACTACCAGGAGATGTTCCAGGATTAATGGGGAAATACATCTATGATGGGTGGCTCCTGGCTGATGACGACTGAAGGCACTGGCAGTGGTGCGGCAGGCAATAATGCCCAGCAAATTTAGACAGCTACCTGTGTACCTAATTAACCTCACTTAATCAACCTGAATACATAATCTTTTACCAACAAAACCAATTTTTAGGGTTAGGTCAGGTAGAAATAGCTCCTTAAAGGAATATTCCAGGTTCACTACAGTTTCAGCTCAATTGTCAGCATTTGTGGCATAATGTTTTTAGCCCAAAAAGTAATTTTGAATTGTCCTTCCTTTTCTTTAAAAAAAGCTAATATCTGGGTTACAGAGAGACACTTATAATGGAAGTGAACGGGGCCGATCCGTAAATGTTAAAATACACACAAAAGTATACAGTAGCCACAAGATGTAAACAAGATTCAAGTTAATGTGATTTTAGTGTGATATAATGCTTACTAACCTTTTCTGTGTAAAGTTATATTCAAATTTACTACTTTGTTGCCATGACAACATAACACTGTAAACCCTAAAACCTTAAAGCGACTGTAAAGAAGACAATTAAAACAAATTTACAGCTCAAATAATACAGGAGACTTAACAAAAGAAGGTAAGTGCTTTTATAAAATTATAAGCTTCACATTTCTGCTTTAAACCTCCTAAAAGCTGGCCTCATTCATTTCTGTTGCAATTGCCTCAATGTAACCTCGAATTTCAATCTATTTTTATTTTTTTAAGAAAAGGAAACTAACAAAATTAATTGATGTGTTAATCAACATAATGCCAGAAATGCTGTTGATTGAGCTTAACTTGTATTAGACCCAGATTATTCCTTTAAGGAACTGCAGGTTACCTCTTTTTACAGTGTAGAGCTGTGCTTTAAATGACTGTTGTCACCTCTAAAGGCTGCTGATGAAAGTCACATTTTTTAGAGTTTTTTCAGATGTCTTTTTTATTGTAACCAAACAAGGTAAACCTTTGTCCTACTGTATATATCAGGCCTACAACCATATCCATAGTCTCCTGCTTCTCAGACAAACTCTGAAAAGTCCTGAGAATAAGACTCTAGTCATAAAAAAGTCAAATATTTCAACATGAACTCAAACAATTATCATCAAATTCTTTCAGTTCCAAAATGGACTCTAGGCTATGCAATCTATATACATTTTTATTTACGCGTGCATTTTTAATTTTCTAATTTGTTTCTATTTTTATAACACCTAAAGTATTTTAGGAGAAACATCTGAGAAAAAGTTATTAAAAGATACATAGTTTAGAATTCCATGAAGTCTTTGAAAGAGCAACCTCTGAGCAATACAGTTGTTTTCTAAGGGGGCCTGGGTAGCTCTGTGGTAAAATACACTGGCTACCACCCCTGGAGTTCGCTAGTTCAAATCCCAGGGCATGCTGAGTGACTCCAGCCAGGTCTCCTAGCAACCAAATTGGCTCGGTTGCTAGGGAGGTTAGAGTCACACGGGGTAACCTCCTCGTGATCGCTATAATGTGGTTCGTTCTCAGTGGGGCACGTGGTGAGTTGAGTGTGGTTGCCACGGTGGCAACATGCTCTGCAAGCCACGTGATAAGATGCATGGGTTGATGGTCTCAGACGTGGAGGCAGATGGGATTTGTCCTCCACCACCCGGACTGAGGCGAATCACTACGTGACCACAAGGACTTAAAAAAAAAAAGCACATTGGGAATTGGGCATTCCAAATTGGGAGAAAAAAATATATATATATACAGTTGTTTTCTGAATTATTTTCTGGAGTAGAGATTGTGAATATGATTTAAACATCAAATGCTTTTATACTGTACATTTTGCTAACACAATGCTACTTCAAGATCATAGAATTAGCTACTGCATTGAATAATCCAGTCTTTCTCTCATTGACCAAGCACTCATGAGCTGCAGCAGTGACTGCATGTTGATTCTAAACTCAGGGGCACAGATGACCCTGGATGACAGTGTGCTTGTGAGTGTGGATGGAATGACACAAAACCATAAAAGCTTATTCTTATACTGCCAGTCTTCTGAAGAAGGGGAAATCATGGCTAAACTAATTTCACCTAGGAGAGTCATAGAAAGAAAAAGTGAGAGGCATAATATGAAACAACACATCACATACAAAGTCATGCTTACAAGGGATGTTGGAACTATCTGAAAAAAACTGGGGGTACACATTCTAAATATCATCGCCTTCTCTTCACAAAATGACAGAATAATTTTTGAGAATATGTGAGAAGAATATGTGATTTTTTTAATAATAATAATAGTAATAATACTATACAATAATGAAAACTCTATTTTTATAGCACCTTTTAGCAATTTAGCACAAAGTGCTTCAGAAAACATAAAATCAAAAAACACTTAATAAAACACAACATATTCACATAGTAATAAAAGCAAGTTTATACAAATGAGTTTTTAAAGGAGACTTAAATACAGACAGGTATTCAGCATATCTAATATCCAGGGCACACTGTTCCATAATCGTGGGATCTTCACTACAAAAGCCCTATATTACAGTATATGTTTTATCTTTTTTATGTCATATAATTTGAAAGAAAGTACAGTATATCAACTGAACTTTTAAGAAACATCAGCTTTTTATGACTGAACTTTAATAATTAGAACTCAAATGTAGAAACCATGTATGAATGAAAATTTTCATATTAAACAAAAGAATTATCATATAATTTAAATCTGAAATATGTAATTTCTGTGACACTAGTGCCATCGAATGGAATTACAAAAATAAACAATGTTTTCAAAGCAGCTTTCCGAATATGCCCCTCGTCTGCTGTTGTTCGAACTGTCAGATAGCCCTGCCCCCAACTAAATTTAAGTGGTTAATTTAGCAAACATGAATCTAGATTAACTAAAAATACAGTAGCAGAGTGATCTCTCTTCTGATTCGCAATTCAAAGCCTGATCAAGGCAGTCACATGCATTCAAACTTCTTTTTCAAATGTTTGCTCAAGGTCAGATCTTGAATGCTCTGCTGAATACAAAGAAACCAGCATAGAAACACTTGGCCGTGAATAAAAATTGACAAAATATATCCTATACCCTAGAATGGTGGGCTGAAAAGCCACAACAGAAAAGCCGGAAAGTGGTATTAGTAAAGAAACAGAGCTATAACACAGTTAGGCAATAATTCAATAACATTGTGAAAGCACATCATGAATTTATGTGCTTCACGTCAAGTTTTCAGGTTGAATATCGAAGGACCACTGGAGAGCCAATAGTGAGTGACAACATTTGGTCCCCTTTAATGAAGCCCCAGAGCTGACAACGGATTGTAAGAATAACCTCTTTGATCACCTGCATTGACAGAGAACTTTCATCTGTCTCTGTGGTTAATTGTGGCTGTCTAATGTTGTCGGTCATTGTCTTGACGGCTTTTTCAAAGGAAAGCTTCAGGAATTAAGAATTGGTGAAATGAAGGAGAGGAAACTCAGAAGTGTGTACAATATTCTGTCTGACAGGGCGTGTTAAAATTAAAATGTAGTTGTGACGAAGAGGTCCATAATAACCTTGTAGAGGCATAATAATCACTTCTCTCAATCTCACATTCTCTTCTACTCCACTCTTTCTTTTGATGTCAATTGCTCAAGCCCTGTTGAAATTCACTCATCTCAGTTTTATTAAAACTATTTTCCTTCCCTTCTGTTGTCTGTTGGCTGTACCTTGGTTCTACTGATTTTTTTAAATTTTTTATAAGTGCTTGCATTCTTATTAGCTCATGGGAAAGAAAATTGCATATCTAGAGGCCTTCTAAGGTTTTATAATGGAAATATGTGTTTTTGCTATTTATTTATTTTTTTGCTCTGTTTTTATGCAGGGCTATATGTATATATACAGTATATCTTCATGTATATGTATCATACATCTCACTGCATGGGAAATGTATCACACTGTAGCCCAGAATGCTAGTTCATCTCTGGAATTTCACTATTTTTAGAATAGCAGTTTGTGATATACAGCATGAGAAAAATAAGGTTTGTAAACTTTACTTGAAGAGACTTTCCAGTTTTGTTCTAAAACATAACATCATACCTCAAATATGAATATAGAAACAGTGCTTTAAAACATTGCTCATGAGTCATGTGTCGATATCTAGTATGACAGTCATTTGTTAATTACATTTTTAAAGTGCATGTGTGTTTACATGCATTTTAAAAGTTTGATTTCAGTCGGACTAAAACAATAATTAGATTATTTTTTTTTAAATGTCACGTAAATGCTTTAGTTCGACGGAAATCATACCAGTCAAACTTTGCGAAGCCAGACTGACAGATCTAGGGTAGATAATAACGTTTGTAGCTTGGCTTCATCCATTGCGATTGTGGCCTCAGCATTGTGCACTTCATGAGATTTGTTTTATAGAGATATCTTAAAATATCTGCAAGTTGGATGCAGAACGACTGCACAGATTATTTTATTTTTAAATGTATTTTTTATATATTCCTTTCAATGCTTGAATACATGAGCTTGTATGAATGTTCAAAAATAGCACTTTTGCCCACTTTTTATTTCAGTATCGACTTGTTAGAGCACAACTGTTTAAAATTCACATTTGAGATATTATTTTATATACTGTAATTCATGTTGTAGAGCAAAATTTGAAAGTCTCTTCAAGTAATATAAACCACAGACCTATTTTTAGCTACTTATGTATATATATGTTTTTTTATTTTTTATTTTTTATTCTAAATACACATGAATCTCATGGTTTAAAAATGCTAATTCTCATCTGGGTTTTAGGACTATAAATGGAACAGCTCTATTGCACTCCATAAGAAATATACAGGTGCATCTCAATAAATTAGAATGTCGTGGAAAAGTTCATTTATTTCAGTAATTCAACTCAAATTGTGAAACTCGTGTATTAAATAAATTCAGTGCACACAGACTGATGTAGTTTAAGTCTTTGGTTCTTTTAATTGTGATGATTTTGGCTCACATTAACAAAAACCCACCAATTCACCATCTCAAAAAATTAGAATATGGTGACATGCCAATCAGCTAATCAAATCAAAACACCTGCAAAGGTTTCCTGAGCCTTCAAAATGGTCTCTCAGTTTGGTTCACTAGGCTACACAATCATGGGGAAGACTGCTGATCTGACAGTTGTCCAGAAGACAATCATTGACACCCTTCACAAGGAGGGTAAGCCACAAACATTCATTGCCAAAGAAGCTGGCTGTTCACAGAGTGCTGTATCCAAGCATGTTAACAGAAAGTTGAGTGGAAGGAAAAAGTGTGGAAGAAAAAGATGCACAACCAACCGATAGAACCACAGCCTTATGATTGTCAAGCAAAATCGATTCAAGAATTTGGGTGAACTTCACAAGGAATGGACTGAGGCTGGGGTCAAGGCATCAAGAGCCACCACACACAGACATGTTCAAGGAATTTGGCTACAGTTGTCATATTCCTCTTGTTAAGCCACTCCTGAACCACAGACAACGTCAGAGGCGTCTTACCTGGGCTAAGGAGAAGAAGAACTGGACTGTTGCCCAGTGGTCCAAAGTCCTCTTTTCAGATGAGAGCAAGTTTTGTATTTCATTTGGAAACCAAGGTCCGGAGGAAGGGTGGAGAAGCTCATAGCCCAAGTTGCTTGAAGTCCAGTGTTAAGTTTCCACAGTCTGTGATGATTTGGGGTGCAATGTCATCTGCTGGTGTTGGTCCATTGTGTTTTTTGAAAACCAAAGTCACTGCACCCGTTTACCAAGAAATTTTGAAGCACTTCATGCTTCCTTCTGCTGACCAGCTTTTTAAAGATGCTGATTTCATTTTCCAGCAGGATTTGGCACCTGCCCACACTGCCAAAAGCACCAGAAGTTGGTTAAATGACCATGGTGTTGGTGTGCTTGACTGGCCAGCAAACTCACCAGACCTGAACCCCATAGAGAATCTATGGGGTATTGTCAAGAGGAAAATGAGAAACAAGAGACCAAAAAATGCAGATGAGCTTAAGGCCACTGTCAAAGAAACCTGGGCTTCCATACCACCTCAGCAGTGCCACAAACTGATCACCTCCATGCCACGCCGAATTGAGGCAGTAATTAAAGCAAAAGGAGCCCCTACCAAGTATTGAGTACATATACAGTAAATGAACATACTTTTCAGAAGGTCAACAATTCACTAAAAATGTTTTTTTTTATTGGTCTTATGATGTATTCTAATTTGTTGAGATAGTGAATTGGTGGGTTTTTGTTAAATGTGAGCCAAAATCATCACAATTAAAAGAACCAAAGACTTAAACTACTTCAGTCTGTGTGCATTGAATTTATTTAATACACGAGTTTCACAATTTGAGTTGAATTACTGAAATAAAAGAACTTTTCCACGACATTCTAATTTATTGAGATGCACCTGTAATAAGCAACATTATATGACTTTCCATATTGGTCCAAGCTGGTTTACTTAGTGCAGATTTGGTGCTGTTCTAGCTGGTGGACCAGTATAGCTATGTTTTTCACCAGCAAAACCAAGTTTTTGAAGCTGGCCGACTAGAATTGCCTTTGGGGTGACTCATCTCATGCTGGGGACCAGCATCCAAAACACAACATATGCTGGTAACCAGCTAGTGTTGTCTTTTCAGAATAGTGTGAGGTTTAATCTTGACATGATAAGAGAGTGCAAATTGACAATTGCAACTCCGGCTCTCGTACGCCTCATCCAGACTGATCAGAATAATCAAGTTGCTCTTGGGTCGTGTAGCACTACGTTGAAAGGTGAAGTAGGGTCACTGTGACTCACACACGGCATCTGATTGAATCAGTAGATTGTGAACATGCATTGAGTGTGCATCAGGCTAACCACACATATTGAAGTCAGGAAGGGTGTTTAGAGCTTTTGATAATAACCAATGTCTTGTGTAGGGTTAATACAATGTCAATAAAGAAGTTGCAATGTGATATAATGAATGGAATTAGTCTGGACTTGGTCTCTTTATTGACAAACTTTGTATTTGTGTTTTCTGAAACTGCCCCTATTTAAAAAAAAATTAATTTCTGACTTACCATGAAAGAAACAAAGAAATTGTTTATTGAGCCCATGTCAACTGTACACATTTACTATATGTAGATATACAAAAAGTATTCCAAACCAAGCATCATGTTTTTCTTACATGGCACCAAGAAATTATTATTAAAGGGGAATTTTCCATTCCTTTTTTAAAATAAGTGACTGCAATAATGCTAACTGGGATACCCAAAATATCAAAGGAGAAATTTTAGCCTATGTGGGATTGAAAAATGGCTCTATATTATAGTGAGTGTAAAACTTCACACATGCATTCTGTATGTGAGATAATGAGTGAAAAATAACAGGTTCTGACAGTTCTAAATTTCTTGGAAAGGAATGAACATGGATTCTGTTTTATCCACGTGCCATTTTTTACATTTACCATGTTTGTAAAAATGATTAAGGGTAGTTGACGGATACCATGGGGAGGAACTTTTTTAGTCAACATCAAGATTTTATGTTAAAATATATATGAATGTAAAAGGTAAAGTGTAAATTTGAGGTGCTCAGACTGGTCTTTTTCACTATTTCAGACTCACCATTTTATTTTAAATGGTGCTTTAGTGTGACAAATGATTTTTTTAAAGTACAAATACTCTCTCAATTAATATGTGACCTGCTCCATTAGTCACTTTGACCCAGTTTTACATTTATTTCTTATGCACTACAGTATAAGGAAAGTCTTAGCTAATATCTAAATAATTATATCCTCCAACGGTTTGGAGTAGAAACATAATTATATCATTAGACAATTTACTTTTTACTGTAGTGCATAAAACTCAGAATGAGTTTCTGGGTCAACATGACTCAAAATGATGGAGCAAGTCACATATAACAAGACCATAAAAACTGCATGTATAAGCTATAATAATAATAGAAATTAGAAAACGAGGGCATTCCAGCCAACTTCCATCCCCTAAGGATGACCTGCCTTCTGATCATAACACCAGCCAGGACCCAATTCTTTATGTACCCATCCCCTATATTAATGATGTCCCATCACCTAGAATACAGAGTCTTCTGATTGGCATCGCCAGCAGGTGGGTGTGTCTTTAAGACCAAGCCTATACAATCTAGAGGGGGTCCAATAGAAAATATGTAAAATCTTTAATTGCAACAGACGCACCCTTGCATCTCTAGATGTAGACTTGATGTTAATCCTAGTCCACACTCCCTCCTCCAATAGCAAGTTTAAATATTTCTCCCATAATCTCTTGAGAGAAGTTGAAGCTCCATCCTACAGACTCTGAATTAACAGGGAGTAATACACTGATGCCTCATGACCTTTCCAAAAGCAGTAATCACCACTCCCATAGTATCTGCCACTTTAGGGGGGTGTAGGCTACTCCCCAAAATAGTACAGAACAGGTGGCGCAGCTGTAAATACCTAAAGAACTGAGATCTGGGAATCCTAAAATGTTGAACCATTTTTTCAAAAGATGTCCACACTCCATTCTCATATATGTCACCGAGTGTAATAATCTCACTCACAATCCACTCTGACCAGCAGAAAGGGGACTTATTCATACATAATTTTGGGTTCAGCCATATGCTCAAGGCAACATTTAAATAAATGTCTGAATTAAACACTCTGGACACTTTTGTCCATACCACGTGCAAATGCGAGATAACAGGGTGTAACTTAACTTCTCTGGTTAGTTTAATAGAAAGGCTTTGCAATGGAAAAATAGGGGCAAGAACTTCCTGTTCAATACAAAACCAGGGAGGGGCTCTCTTAGGTGGAAGTGACCAATGAGCCAAATGTCTGAGACCGAATGCATAATAATAAAACAAAATCTTGGTTAGGCCTAGCCCACCTTCGTCAATCGGCCTATGTAATTTATTGAAATGTAATCTGGGACGCTTACCATTCCAAATGAAGGACTTCATTATGCTATCAAATTGCTTGAAATAATAAAGGGGGACATCTACAGGGAGAGTTTGTAGCAGGTAGTTGAGTTTTGGAATACAATTCATTTTAATAACATTAACCTTCCCTATCATAGATAAATGTAATGAAGCCCACCTGCCCATATCACTCGAAAACCTTTTTATTAAGGGGTCAAAATTAACTATAAATCACACAAATTTGCTGGGAATAAAATGCCCAAATACTTAATGCCCTGTTTGGGCCACTGGAAGGCACCCGGCTGAAAATCCGTTACTGGGCAATACGCTGTCAGAGCCAAAGCTTCGGATTTAGACCAACTGGCTCTGTATACTAAGAACTTAGAAAAGGAATTGATAATTCTGTGGAGGCAGGCATAGATCTAGTGGGGTCGGAGACAAATAATAAAATATCATCTGCGTAAAGCAAAAGCTTACGCACCATACCTCCTGCCACAACCCCTGGAAAATCATCTTCCTTTCTTATTGTGGCTGCTAATGGTTCCAGGGCAAGACAGAACAATAATGGGGAAAGAAGGCAACCCTGCCGGGTGCCCCTATCCAGAGTAAAATAATCTGAAATTAATCCATTTGTTTGTACCGCCACTACCAGGTGTCTATAAAGTAACTTAATCCATCCAATAAAAGTATTCCCGAACCCATATATTTCCAAAATCTTAAAAAGATAATCCCATTCTACCATATCAAAAGCCTTTTCGGCATCAAGTGAGATGGCAGCGAATGGAGTCTGATCATTCGTCACTGACCACATGATATTGATGAAACGACTAATATTATCAGGAGAGCTGTGGCCCCGAATAAACCCCATCTGATCTATATGTATAAAGAGATGTCACAACTTTACTTAATCCGTTAGCCACAATTTTGGACAATATTTTTATCTCTAGCTGGATCAGGGAAATTGGACTGTAACTCTTAAACTCGCTTGGATCTTTGTCCTTTTTAAGAATCAGACTGATCCGTGCTTGTGTCATGGTTGGCAGAAGCTTTCCAATCTTTAATGATTCTGTATAAACTTCTATCAAAAGTGGAGCCAGTTCTGTAGCATAAGATCTAAAAAATTCAGCAGCAAAGCCAGCTGGCCCCGGAGACTTGCCTGTAGGCAAGGCCTTAATTACCTTGCCAAGCTCCTTCAAATTTATCTCAGAATCAAGATATTTTTTTGCTCAGTCGTCAGTTTAGGGAGTACTGATGGTTCCACAAAGTTTCTAATATCTTCATCAGTAGACGAAGACATGGAACTATAGAGATCAAGATTCCTTAAAAGCATTATTAATATCAATGGCCGAGGTAAATATTTCACCACCAGCAGATTTCACTGAGGGAATGGTAGAAAAAGACTCTCTCTGCTTTATATATCTAGCCAAAAGCTTCCCTGCTTTGTCCCCCGACTCAAAGTATGACTGTCTTGCCCTGAATAGCTAAAACTCCACCTTTCATGACAAAATAGTATTATATATGTATTTCAATCGGGTCAATTCTCTGAGGCCATCAGATGACATTCGGCGCTTCAGCTCTGCCTCTGCACTTTTAATATTCCCTTCCAACTCCACAAGTTCTTGCGCTTTGGATTTTTTGGTGAATGAGGCATAATGTATGATCCGACCCCTAAAAACTGCCTTAAGTGCCTCCCAAGCCACGCCCACAGAGGATACTGAGGACCAGTTGGTCTCCATATATACATTGATTTCAGCCTGTATCATTTGTTGGAATTCAGGATTTTTTAAAGGGGATACATTAATAAGCCAATTATATGATTTGTTTTTCTCCGTATGTGGCAACACCTCTAAACTTACCAGGGCGTTATCTGAGACTAAGATGTTTCCAATTGAGCAATCAACAACAGATGAACTGAGGGACTTAGATATATATATCTAGTGTAATCCCAAGACTTATTTCTTTCCACAGCCCATGCATTGTGACTATAGCATGACAACAGCACATCTTTCATTTGTAAAGGCACCACAGGGGCTAAACCAATAGTGCTGTAATTAAAACCCAGGTAATGGAGTATATTTTCTTGTTCCTCATAATAATGTGACCATGGCACCATTTCATGCCAATTATTAATCAAACCCAGATCGTTCCTGCCCACTCCCATTTCTAAATGCCGATAGCCCAAAATAGCCTCGTTCTTAGAAAACAGCCCTCTTTCATTTCATTATTTCCTTTGTTTCTAGTGGCAGTGAAAAGGCCTTTTTTTCAAATTTATAATTTCTCAGGGTAATTGGCAGTATGAATTAAAGCGGCATAGCCCATTGATGCACTTTGATTACTGCTGATGTTTTTGTGGCTCTTTTCAGAGTAAGGTGATTAGATGCACAGGAGGATGAAGTACCTCTTTGCTGTCTTCTCTAATTCCCTCCTTCCCCAGCCCTCTGCACTCACTATTTTTGAAGGGCCCTTTGAGACCCTTTGAGATGTGTTTGGGAGAGTATGTTGTCCTCTGCTTGTGTGGCCTAGGGTATCATGGAAGAAAATGGAGATTGGAGATAACATACTGAGGTCGGAAGGCTTCTGATCTCGATTGCATTGTTATATGGAATTTGCTGTGTTTAGTAATTGGTATTTGTCTCTGAGGAGTATGAAGAAGCAGGGGGTCAGCTGTCTCTCCTTTCAGTGAAACCAGCCCTTATATGACCCAAAGGCTAGATGAGCTTTTGAACATTCTGTACATGTGTGACAGTAATGAGATGGCAATATGCATAACTATGCCAAGTTGCCCATTGCATATGGATTGTAATTTCAGAAATTTCTCACAAGATGGTCTCTCCTGAGCACCCAATCTCTCTGAATGATTTTCCATCATGGCAATTTCATTGGCAGATGTCTTTCAAAGTCCCGCCTTCTATGCTCAGCAGGCTGAAAGACAGCTTCCTCATGACATTTGACTGAAAAAGTGAAAGGAATCTCTAAAACCTTTTCTGCTGCAATCAGTATTGTGGCAAAGCTATGTAACGTCTCGTTCCTTCCTTTCAGGGAAACCAGGGTTACCATAGTAACCAAGATGTTTCCTTTCAAGTCAGTCACTCAATGTTATGTCGATGCTTACGCTAGGGGTCCCTATAGCACAACACCACAATACAGATTTGACTGCGCTTGCTACAAAAAATTTGTCAGAAGCTTTCAGAAAGCCTGCTTCCACACCTAAGTGGGGAAGTGCCCGGGACATTAAGTGACAAACCAGTGACACTAAATAAATATATCATGCCCAAATGGAGGCAAGATAATAGTCCGAGGGTAGTCAATTTCTCCACAGAACCCATGTCAGGTGAGGTGATGAGCTGTTTGGAGGGAGGACAAAATTCACAGTCCTCTGATCATGGTGAAAGGGACCACCAGTGGGGGCACCTTAAACTGATTGGAGGAAGAGTTGACTCATCCTAAGTGGAATCTAGGAGATATTCACTAGATTAATGGTCACCATAATTGTTTTATCAACATTGGAAAGCAATTGAGGTGATAGGAAAAAGGCTCGCCCATGGGGAGTGCTTTTAAATATGGGAGACAAGAAGGGAAAACTCCCTGTGTGTAATTTAGGGAAAATTCCCTAGAATGATTACAATAGCTATTTTTCCAAAATGAAACACACCAGTGGGGGTGCCTCTTTCTTATAACAGAAAGAAGCTTAGACTTCTTTTTACGTGTAGTCTAGGAATAATCGCTAGACTAGAATAATTACAATACGTAATAATAAGGTAATAATAAAAAAGGGCTCACCCGTGGGCGATCTGCTTTCTTATAAGAAATAGAAGAGACTTCTTCTTGTGTGTAGTCTGGGAAAAAATCACTAGATAAAATGCAAACAGTAACTGTTTTGCCATTTGTAGAGAAGCAGTTAATGTTGGTAGAGAAAAGGTCTCCCTCTTGGGGAAGCTCTTTAATGATAGAAAACATTTCCTAATATATAGGATTAAAATAATGGGATAACTGGCTTACCACTGGGAGGCAGTTAACACGTTTCTAAGGACACATTGTCCCACAGACACAATGGTGCTGCATGATTTGAGATAGGATTGATTTACATCAAATGGAGAGAGTCAAAACATCACAACCAACACGTTAAGTTGGACAAAACGCATAACAAGAGGTGTTTGTCAAGAGGGAACACTTCTTTTGTGCAGGTACAGAAGGGGTTAACCTTCTGAAGTGAGTTCTCAGTGTGACTAGCCAAACAGGTAGTGTACAAAAAGATTGGTGTCACTAGAGCTGTATTAAACTTTTATTGTGCTTAACACTTGAGAGAGTGTTTTTTCTGAACAGAAAACAACCTTCTATGTGTTTTAAGAGTGAAGCCTCACAGTGACATTCATGTTGTAACAAACCCGAAAGGGGCATATACAAAATTTGTGTCACAAGGCACTTGTTTCAGTGCTACTTATCAGTGATGAGAGATGTAAGCACAGTGTAGCTCTAGCGGGAAGACTAGCAGCTGTACATCATCACACCATTAGCTAGGTAACTCCTAGCCAATCACATGTAAGCCATTGCTTTATAAGTCTGCTCACATTCTATCACATTGCTGTATCAGTTGTTCTAATACGGCAACCTCAACCACCCCTCCACCACCAGTCGAGTCCCGTCCTGCACAGGGGTAGGCTCCTCGCCCCTGCCTCCTATCTCCGGCAAGATATGACAGTTCTGAGTACAACTTCTTCGGATAAGTCTTCCTGGTAGAACTTAGCTTTCCTTCACAGAAAGCACCTGTGAAGTCAGGGAGTGAAACATCTAGATCAGGGGTGTCAAACTCAGTTCCTGGAGGGCCGCAGCCCTGCAGAGTTTAGTTCCAGCCCTTCTCCAAAATGCCTCCTTGTAATCTTCAAGCACTCCTGAAGACCTTGATTAGCTGCTTCAGGTGTGTTTAATTAGGGTTGGATCTAAACTCTGCTGGACTGTGGCCCTCCAGGAACTGAGTTTGACACCCCTGATCTAGATTATAAAATCTTGCGAAAGTATTTGGGGAAGCCCAACCTGCCGCTTGGCAGATGTCCAGTAAGGACAAGCCTTTTGACCATTCCCAAGCGGCTTTATCCCCCGCAGGGCATTCCAAGCCCTGTGATTCTATGCTCTATATCTATGACCCATGTTGGAAACCAAAGCTGGTAGAGTCATTTCAGAGCAACCCATGCACTGTTTCCTGATCCAGCTTGATTTTGCACAGCACTTGTTGTATCAGGCGAATGGGGGGAAACGCATATTTGCGTTTCTCTGCTAGTCATGAGTACCACATCTGACAGTGTGTGACCATGTATAAATCTACAGGGTTTTTCATCCTGAGATGAATATCAGAATGTAAATACACGTTTCTTTAGGGCGTGAAGGCGCAACATGGAGATTTTGCCACTCTGACTGCAGGTGACATCCCGTGCCTAAAAGAGTCCTTTTAGTGGGATTATTTGAGGTGGGGCTCTCTGCCTTGTCAATTTAGAAAACAAGGCTGGTTGGGCCATTTTGGTGCAATCCATAGTCTTACCTCCTCTGATTTAGCACAACATTTTTGTTGTATCAGATTTATAAAGGAAGAAATTTATATTTGCGTTTGTTCTTTTTCGTGAGTTAAGGCGTCCAAACCCAACAAAGCCTGGCTATTAGGCGAATGCCTTGATGCGAGAGCAGGTCAGCTCTGCAAATTGGTTGGCTGAAAAAGTTTGAACTGCCCAGACCGATTTAAGGTGTTTTGACACCGCAAGGGAAGATGGTGCATCAAATTCAACAATGGATGTCACTGATCTCCTTTTATGTCACCACTGATGTGTTGTTTATTTGGACCACAACTCTTAATACTGGAGTTCTGGTTGGAATTATTTTGGAGCCAGAAATTCTGCCAGTTATTTTAGGTGTTTTATATGCCATTTTCGTCCTACTGGACTTGTTTGTGGTGTTCACACTGTGTTTGATCATTCGAGCGAGTGCTTCCTTTCAGGTAGACAGCGCGGCTTAACAGCGGCATGTCGTTAGAAGATGCTGATGTCATTTTGTGACATAATGCGTTCCAGAACACTCTCGCACCAACCCACACTGAAGGGGTCTCATGTGTAGTGAGCCCAGCTGTGTGGCAGCAGCTGAGGTGGCCATCAACCTGAGTGCTCTCTAAAATGTTTTTGGAGGAATATATTACATCATTGAACACTGCTTTAGCGTGGGCACTGCCCAAGCCTGAAAGACAGCAATCGTTCTAGGAAATAGACTTGCGATAATTCTGTCCGGAAAAGGATGTATATATTACAAGCATTTGTTTGTTTTTTATGTTAATAAAAAGAACCCACAAAAAAGTATTTTATCATGAGGGTTACCAATCCTCTTTTGTAAATTTAAGGATACACTTTGCCGAGAACCCAGGGAACAGAACAGGGCTCTGTCCACTGAACTCTTTGCATAACTCATAACAAAGACCGAAGGCATGGTCCACAGATCTGTATTCGACTCTGAAGGAGAAGTTCTGAGGAAGCTGTCTTTCGGCCCGCCTTATATATGCTCGCCAAGCATAGAAGGCGGGACTTCAAAAGACATCTGCCAATGAAACTGGCTTGTTGGAAAACCATTCAGACAGATCGGGGGCTTAGGATCGACCCTGAGCATCAGCATCAATGTAACGTCAAGCGACGGACTTGAAAGGGAACAGTCATTATGTTTACTTGACAACGTGCTAACAATGCCTAGCTAAAGACTGAAACATGCTAGTAATCAAATCACTTTTATTGTCACACAACCATATACACAAGTGCAATAGTGTGTGAAATTCTTGGGTGCAGTTCCGAGTAACATAGCAGTCATGACAGTGATGAGACATATACCAATTTACAATAAACATCAGATTTACACAACACAATTTAAAATCTAATATACACATAATTACACACAACACAATATACAAATAATAACATACAATGTACATTATACAATACACACAATATAGAATACACATTATACAATAAAAAATAGTATATATAGTATATATATAAAATGTACAGTAGGTTGTATTGTACTGTATTGACATTCAGGTTGTCGGTTGATTGTCAGTTGCCAGTGTGTTGTTAAGAGAGAATATAATTTATGACAGTCCAGTGTGAGATAATAAGATTAATAAAGTGCAGTGCTGATGTATTTTGATCGTGGGAGATCAAGAGTTCAAAAGTCTGATTACTTGGGGGAAGAAGCTGTCATGAAGTCGGCTGTTGCAGGTCCTGATGCTGCGATACCACCTGCCTGATGGTAGCAGTGAGAGCAGCACATGGTTCGGGTGGCTGGAGTCTCTGATGATCCTCCGAACTTTTTTCACACACCGCCCGGTATATATGTCCTGGAGGGAGGGAAGCTCACCTCTGATGATGTGTCTGGCATTTCGCACCACCCTTTGCAGGGCTTTGCGGTTGTGGGCGGTGCTATTGCCGTACCAGGCGGAGATGTAGCCAGTCAGGATGCTCTCTACAGTGCTGGTGTAGAACCGTGTGAGGATGTGGCGGTTCATTCCAAACTTCCTCAGCCATCTCAGGAAGAAAAGGTGCTGATGAGCCTTCTTCACAACGGCCTCAGTGTGGACAGGCCATGTGAGTTCCTCAGTGAAGTGGACACAAAGGAACTTGAAGCTGCTGACTCTCTCCACTGGTACTCCATTGATGGTGATGGGGCTGTGTTCTCTTTCTCTTCTCCTGAAGTCCACCACAAGCTCCTTTGTCTTGCTGACATTGAGGGAGAGGTTGTGCCTAGTATTTAATAATGCCTAGCAACATGCTAGAACATGCAAGCAATGGCTAGCAACATGTTAGAACATTTATGCACTGCATCTATCTATTTATCTATCTATCTATCTATTAGTGGCTTATCAGCTCATCCATCCATCCATCCATCCATTTTAGTGGCTTATTAATCCATCCATCCATAGACCAGTCAGATAAGAGTACCAAAGCTGTTGTATAATATAATTCATGTCATATGCTCATGATTTGTAGAGCCTAATGTGTGCCTTTTATAGTTGTGAAATTATTAGGTTAATGCACAAGTTTTGACAAAACTGGTACCTTCTACCTCTGTCTCTTTTTCCCTTTCCATTTACACACTTCAAACATGCATGTGTTCTCAACAGTGGTGCAATAATAAATTATATCTCTGGAAGATAAGCTGTACTTCTTGGAATCCTGCTTTAACACTCATCTTTAAATCATGGAACCCAACTCCGCCTGTCGCCACCAATCTTGTAACTCTACACCAGACTGGACTAGCCAGATGTAGAGCACTGACACTAGCACATCCATCTGCTCTCAACGCATCCCACTGATTACGTTTCCTTCTCATGCTTTCACTGCTCTGTAACTTACAATGAAAGGGGCAGGGATATGGAGAGATAGATGGTCATAAAATATGTTTTGAAAGTTACCTAAACTGGTAATGCTTCCTTCATGTTCTTGCTTCAAATTGTTTAGACTCCAATGACCTCTTAATTGGGCATCATATTCTCCTATTCTGATTTACATTAATGTATGCTGTATATTATGAATTTAAAATGCGTAATTTCTGTGCCACTAACTGCACAGAACGGAATTGCCAGGGTTAATTGTGTATATTTTCTATTTTCATGCAGCTGTTGTCAAGCGTGTCATTTGCCATTTCGCCAGCACTGCACATGTTTGTGTATGTGTGTGTTTGGAAATTAAGGTTCCCATGAAGCAAATCTTACTTTTTCTTGTTCAGTAATGGTTTCCTAGTTCTTCACACTGAAATACTGGACTTTTTATTTTTATTTTTTTAAGCCATGTCTGTGGTTTGTCATGCTGTTGACTTCACAAAGACAGCTTCTTACATCTTTAATAAATAGCCCTTCTCTGTTAGGAAGAAGATGAAAAGGATGTGTTTGCTATTCAGCAACATGTACAAAAAAACAAATGAAGTCTGGCTTAGAAAATATTGCTTAAGTGTCAAAAACACCAGCATGAACAAAACACTCCTCAGGGAGGAGAAAAAATAATCTTTACTCATATTTCTCCTCCCAATATTGGTGAGCTTCTTCATTTTAATTTCAGTTTTCAGTTTTATCTAGTTGAGACTCTCTTGAAATTTTCCAGAATCCAAATATTTCCTCTGCTTTTGTCTGTATATCAGATTGTTTTCTGACTCACGACCTCTGGCAACATAAGATACATGGATAGTGCTTTCCTTTAGTTACTTTGTTCTTTATTTTATTTTTTCCTGAAGGAATTGACATTAGAGTATGTTCAGCAAGTGTTTATCACTCAGTTTCCATGTTATGTAAACCAGACATTTTCAAACTGGTTCAAACAAAGAGGTGCTATGGTGTCCATGAAAAATTAGATTTTTTCTTTAAACAAAATGGAATTTTAGGACTGTCTGTGTGAATACATTAATTAAATATTAATTTAATTGAAGTTAATTGAACTTATTATTATTATTATTTTTTTTTAAATTTAATTATTAAACTTCTTAATTATTAGTTTCATTCTGTTTTCTAAAGTCTGGTCAGACCATTGGAAGTGCACCATCTTAAGTGTAGGTTACTAGGTTATGATAGAGAAAGAACTTCCTAATGGTAAATTTATATTTAAATCAAATCCAGTTGGAATTTTTATCGAAGTAAAGTAATTTGCAGTGTTTATATGGCAGTCATCACTGTTCTAATTTGCTAATAGCTAATTTGCAACTTTTTATTTTTAATGTTCTTCACAAATTTGAACTTAATCTTACTCTTAAGGACACTGCCTATATGCTGGGGGTCTCTTCAAAGGTATCCTTATACTGTATTTGAGGGTCAAGTCAAGTCAAGTCATTTTTATTTGTATAGTGCCTTTCACAACACACATAATTTCAAAGCGCTTTACAGAAAATCATGCATATAATGTCTTTTAGTCATCATTGTGTAGTTTGATAAAATACAATTGTGAACTGTGTTTAAAAATAAGTAATTAAATAATAACTGTATTTAGAAACCCAGGGAGCAAGCTGAAGGTGACTGTGGCAAGGAACACACAACTACATAAGATGTTGGTTAATGGAGAAAAATAACCTTGGGAGAAACCAGGCTCACTGTTGGGGCCAGTTCCCCTCTGGCTAACATCATGAATATAATGCCAATATTACTTAATTATGTATAGTGCAAGTCATGGTTTAAAACTATTAAACTAAGTATGTGTTAAGTGTCAGTGTTTAAACAAAGATTTGATAAGAACTGTAAGATTAATGACTAATGTCTTTGAAGTTCATCCTGGATTAACTGCAGAGGTTCACATAGATGCATTGTCCTTGGTTAGTTGGCTGATGAAGGGTTTTGTTGGTAGTTAATTGATAGTTTATGTATTCCATTATAAGAGTGTAGTCCATCATTAGATGAAGGTGATGCAGGCAGAGATCAGTGAGGTGCATCGCAGTTCAACCGGCCGGTAATTTCGATGAGGTCTATCCTAAGTCCAAGGTTCAGGCAATGGCATATGATGTATCCCATGTCTTATGGTTGGAGTTGGCATCAGTTCTCCTCTGAAGTCCATCGTAATAGACTAAAGTGATGTTTGGCTGGCACCGGCTGCATTTAGTCTTCATCACTCAGAGACACGTAGCAGTGGAGTCCAACACGAAGCAGGAATGGAGTTGGATCCAGCCGGTTCTGGTGACCTCAGGATAGGAGTCCCGAGGTTGAGACAGGGATACAAATAGAAAAATATTAGCATAGATGCCATTCAATTTATTTCAGAGTTATAGATCATGATCAATATTTCTGATTTCTGGTTCCATCAGACCTAACTAAAGCAGTCTTATTGTGAGTTGAAGGATAAATTAGGTGTATGCCTGGCTAAATAGATGAGTCTTTAGTCTAGACTTAAACTCAGTGAGTGTGTCTGCATCCCGAACAGTGTTAGGAAGACTATTCCATTGTTTACTTTTGTTGATTTTGATATTCTAAGAACTATTAACAGGCCAGAATTTTGCGATCGTAATGAACGTGATGGAATATAGCGTGGTAGAAGGTCACTTAAGTACTGCAGAGCTAGACCATTCAAAGCTTTGTAAATAGTATTTACTCTTTGTAAACAGAATTTTAAAATATATACGAAATTTAACAGGTAGCCAATGTAACGACGACAAAATGGGGCTAATATGATCATATTTCTTGGTTCTGGTCAGCACTCTGGCTGCTGCATTTTGAGCCAATTGAAGTTTATTTATTGATCTTGCTGGACATTCTCCCAGTAATGCATTACAATAATCTAGTCTTGAGGTCATGAACGCTGATACTATAGAAATTATAGTACGCCAGCAGCAATAGGTAAAATACACACAGATGAAACAGCAGAAAAGCGGAAAAACCCGAAACGCGGTAAAATGACAAAGGATAAAATGATGAACATATGAGAATAAGAATAAGCAATGCTAAGCAGGCTAGCAGGCTACAAACACTCGTGCAGCGTGCCGTCAGCAACAGGAAGTCCAGTCTTTGGCAGTGTTGGGGAAGCTACTCAAAAAATGTAGCAAGCTAAGCTACAACCTACTCAAAAGAAAAAAATAGTTAAATTAAGCTAAAAGCTACACTTCAGAGAAAGTGACAAGTTACACTACAAGCTACATGCCAAAAGTAGCTTGATACATTTAAGCTACTTCATATTTTTTTCAACCGCAGATGCACGGAGCATACGGTCATAGACAAAGCACCTAAAAGACTAATTCATATGACATTTATCAAAGCCAGTTTAGTGCAATACAGAATACAAGTATACAGTATGGTACAGTAAATTCATATTTAGACATGCTGCTTACACAAACCCATGTGTTCAACATTTAGTCACTATTTTTACATTTTATTTTTCACATTTATACTACTACCGCTACAAACACATGTTCAATGTGAAAAATCACTATTTTACATTTTATTTTTCAGATTTAGACTACTGCCTCTACAAACCCATATCCATTGAAACAAAATTTCATTTGCACATTCCTGTATAAAAACTCTGCGTACATACAGTATACTATTCAATTATATATTCATCTATACAATACAGAAATACAGCAGCTAGACACAGAAGCCAAATTTCTTGTGTGTGTGTGTGTGTGCGGGTTTGGGTGGTTTACGAAGACATTTGTTTAGGTCACAAACTGGTAATTACAAGGGTATTATGCTATAAATGTGGTTTATGAGGATATTTCTAGTGTCCCCATAATTCAAATCGCTTTAAAAACATACTAAACTATGTTTTTTTGAAAATGTAAAAATGCAGAAAGTTTTTTGTGAGGGTTAGGTTTAAGGTTAGGGGATAGAACCTATAGTTCGTACAGTATAAAAATCATTATGTCTATGAAGAGTCCTCATAAGGATAGCCGCATCAACATGTGTGTGTGTGTGTGTGTGTGTAAGAGAGAGAGAGAGAGAGAGAGAGAGAGAAAGAGAGAGAGCACATCTTGGCAATAACAAAAGTGATTTCTGATGAAATCAGATGGTAATACCATGGTACTTGGATATACAATTACCATATTTTGTACTATTCTGTATTTGCATGGTGCTTCAAAGTTCTTCAAAGAATACCATGTTACTACCATGGTAAATTGATATATGATTACCATATTCATATACTATTGTATTTACATGGTGCTTCAAAGTAATAATAAAAATAAAAAAAAAACATGGTACTTCGCTATATGGTTACCATATTCATATAGCCTACCACTGTATTAACATAGTGCGTCCAGGTAATGGTACATGTCCAAAAAACATGGTAATGGCATGGTACTTTTTTTATGTGTTTTCGTGTAGGCTAATATGTGTTTTGATACTCTTTTGGTTGGAAAATGTATTTACCTGCAGATGTCGTTTACAAGCTGCAAACATGTTGAACTTTATAAAGACCTTCTTCATCACTGGCAAACGATAGCACACATTTGCAAGTTTCATTTCCATTGATTGTAGATCCACTGCAACCAGCGTTATCTTTATTTTCTGTGTTATAAAATACTCTGTGAGCTTATTGGCAAGTGAGAGCTTTGACTTTGAGCACAAACTTTGACTGCTTTCGTATCACTTGTGACCAATTCATTTTAAAGAACTGACTCAGATGAGCGATTTATTTGTGATTGGACATCTTTAGTTTTAATTAAAAACTGGCGATAGTAAACACTGGGTACAAGGCATGATGTAGCGGTGTAGCTTTTCTCAACGCTATTCTACTACCTTGTCAAAAATATAGCTTCGCTACTGAAAAGTTACTTCATTTAAAAACTAGCGATGCTACCATCTCGCTATTCAAAAATGTTGTTAAGCTAATAGCTTCGCTATCTGTAACGAAGCTACTGCCCATCACTGGTCTTTGACATCAAAAAGTTAGAAACCCCTGATTTAGACAACCTGCAAATCATTTGGGTGTAATTTAATAATAAAGCATGCAAAAATGGTCAAGGGGTTTGGTTGTTTCTTGACCATATCAGAATGGGCAAGGCACACAACTCAAGTCACTTTGAGCGAAATGTCCGAATTGGTGCCAGACGTGGTGGTTCCAACATATCTGAATCAATTGACCTCCTGGGATTTTCAGGTATTGTGTTTAGACTGTACAAAAGAAAAGAATGATACAATGAAAGAATGAGAAAATCCAAAAATACTGGTGAGTGGCAGTACTGTGGATAAATAGTCATGCTGAGCATTCAAACTTCCCTAATTGCTGGTTAAACCTCTGAAAATAAAATGTCCTTTTGCCAACTTAGGTAGTTTTCAACAATGGTGTATGTTTAGCAGTTTGTGAACACTGTAAGAGGCACTGGATGAATTACATGAAAATCTAACCAGACAGGAGAAAACACATCCTGATACTGCATTCTTCTGAAGACTTCAGAAAATTTACCAACCAGAAAAGAGCATGGCCTTGCCCCTTTTTTCTCTGTAAATCACAGAAGCTTGGCATGCCATCACATATCTTGGCCAACTTTAACAACTGGTTTCATCACGTATGGCAGCTGCTTCAGGGGCTGTTTCTGGCTAGCCAAACATCCTGGACATCTACTCAGTTTGATACATTCACGAGGGCTGGGTCAGTCCTTAAAGACCACAGTGCATCCCAATCATAGACTCTTTTCATTTCTTCCATCTGGCAAACAGCATCAGAGCATCCAGTCAAGACCCAACCAACTGCAAAACAGCTTATACAGGCAGTAAGGCCAAGCCACTGTCAACTATCATTGATTAATGGTCTAGGTCTAGGACATTCAGTTCTGTTCACATTGAGTTTTACTCATCTTTTATATTTTCTATATTTATTTAACTCTTAGTGTAAATGTTTTATTTTAACACTTCCCATCCTCTATAGTCCTTTCCTGATTTTAAAATACCTCCTTTATTACTACATCTTGCTTGCATTAGATGTCACAATAGTACATTTAAGTGCCGGTACTATAAAGATTAATTGTTAAAGAGCTCCTCTTCAGCATATGATGACAAAGGGAAAGCTTGTAACAGAGAAGGCCAAATTTGGTCTTGATCCAAACCCATTGAATGATAAATAAGGCTTTCTCTTGGAAGATAATGACTCCATTAGGAGTGTTTACAGATTATCTATGTTGTCTAAGACAATCACATTTGCTCTGATGACACATTAAAACGAGAATGGCAAAATATACAGTCTGAGCCAACTGAGTTTTATCAGCTGTTAAGTGCAATCACTCATAGAGAGTGAAGAGAGCTTGTGAGTATGCGTCATGAAGGGAGAGGAAAATGACATGTGAAAATGCATGTAGATGGAGCTGAATGGTTTGGACTGAGTTTGCATCAGAGTTAATATAGTCTTCATTTTAGTCTTCAGTTTGTCCTTTCAATTTGTCTATCTGACACACTCTGAGGAAGGCTGAAGGCCGAAATGCATCAGTGTGCAGTGTTTTAGTCATTTTAATGTTTGTATTGTGATAGCCATGATCTGAATAAAGGCTTTTTAACTTTCTGGGACTGGAAGATGTGCCTTGGACCTTCTTCTAGAGTATATGTCCTTTCAATTTAGTTTAGTTTTCATTAGCTTTCACTCAATAGTTTGTCCAGTGTTATTTAGTTTAATTTTATTTTTAGTATTTTAAGGCTGCTAAAGTAAATATTTAACTAATATTATTGACAGTAAATAGGGTTAACAATGTACATTTCTAGAGTTGGGGTACTCGAGTTCGGACTCGTGTCCGAGTCATGAGTCCAATTTTAATGGATTGGACTCATCACGGATGCATTTTTACTCGGACTTGACTCGGACTCGAGACTTTAGGACTCTGGATTCTGGACTCTGGAGTCCAGCTGAGTTCATGGCATTTGTGATGCAATAACAAACAAACAAGCAATCAAATAACGTAACATAAGGTGACCATACATCCTCTTTTTCCCGGACATGTCCTCTTTTTTAGACCTGAAAAAAGCATCCGGCCGGGATTTCAAAATTGCCTCTAAATGTCCTATAAATTTGGCTTTGTCTTCATAATGATGTGCTCTCTACAGTTAGTACTATCATACATTCTGTGTATTTGATACTGCACATCAGGTTTCACACATATATGTCCTTACGTGTGATTATTCTGGCTGAGAGTGGGAGCGCGCACTCTTTCAAAATACTTTTTCTCTCTCTCTCGCCCGCACGTGTGCTGTATGTGTGTGCATGAAAGGGATCACCACACGTGCTCTGCCACTCTCATCCAGAAACATCAATAACATAAGTACACTTTTGAAAGTACGTTCCCCAACTCAGCAAATTATTAAATAGAACAAATGTTTTATCAGACTCACGTTACTACACAAAGCCATTTTTAACTGAAAATGTTGACTATATCGAGACAAAATCAAATATGCTAGGGATCAGGGATATTTAAACTAATATGATAGATGAAATAGACCATGGAAATTGTACAACTCATGTTTGTAGTGCAACCTCTGTGTGTAACCTGTAAAGCTGGCACTTGCATTTCAATGGCAAAAAAGTCAGAAAATACAATGAAGAACACAAGTGAGGGGAGAAGACTCTATTCACCTATTATCCATACTAAATATAATGTGAAAAGAACAACACGTCAGCTCAAGGAGAGTTTGTCATAAAACTTTAGGGAAGTAGGCTATACCTGGACACAGCAGGAAGACTGAAAAGAGTGAAGTGTAGTGGAATAAAAATACATTTATAATGGTATCTGATCTTTTCTGTTTTTATTTTCTGTTTAATTTTATGAGCATTATTAAATGTTTTAATATTACCATTTATTAAATGTATCAAACATTAATTTAAAATGTATTTCACCCATAATTTTAAATAAAACTAAAACTAAAACTAAAATTGAAAATGAAATAGAAAAAAAAAACTAAATTATAATTCAAAAAAAGAACAACTCTGGTTGTAATGACTAACACAGCTTTCACTTTCTTTAGTCTATGTTTGAGTGGAGGGGAAAAATCAACAACAGAACACAGTAAGAAGTGTGTTGAAGGACAGTTTTGTCTTCATACACTCTGAAACCCATTTGAAATTTGTTCAGCAGGATACTTATAACGTGTGAATATGAAATGCAACAGAGGTGTTTTTGTTACATTTATATTGACAAATTGTTTTTCTTAGTTGTGAAGTTTAAAATATGCTTAAAATATTGATGTTGAGTTTATAGTTACAATTTTAATTCAGATTCATGAATAGATTCATTCGGACACGGACTCGATTTGGACTCGGCCTATGATGGACTCGGTCTTGAGTCCGACTCGGCCCCTTTTGGACTTGGACTTGACTCGGACTCGGCCTGTGATGAACTCCGTCTTGAGTCCGTCTTGGCCTCGGACTCAATTGTTTAAAAACTCGGACTTGTCTTGGACTCGACTAAGGTGGACTCAAACCCAACATTATACATTTCTCAGAGTTGTCTAAGGTTATCGCCATCTGTCTCTAGTGGCATTTTCATGTATCATTTTATAATATACTGTGTATCAAAACTGAAATTTATAATACTGTATGTATTTTAATTAGTTTTAGAGTCCTTAAAATGTTGGCAAATTCTTTTAACTGAGAACCCGCCAGTATTAACCTGTTGTTAACCGGTTAACTGAAAAGCCATGAATCAAACAAGTGGCCAAACAGGCATGACAAAGGTCTATACTGGCTGAAACAAAACAGGCTCACATGACAGATGTGCATATTTAGCAATAATTATTAAATGAACATTTGAAAGAACAACCGTACATTTCCTTCTTATATCTCGTAACAAACAATTATTGAATGTATCGCTTGCATGCCCTATTAACCTACGAGGCAATAACTTTTGGCAGTTTAACAATGGAAGAATAAAATCAGCCAGCCTACCCACAAGTTGTGCTGCTGGGATCATTTTTTTTTTCGAAAAATCACATATTCAGTATAAACAGTACATGGGCAGCGGTCAGTACGGTACGCAGCCAGTTGACGGTGAGCATGGAGACTGAAACCTGCTCCAAAGGCACTGAAGACTCGCCACGCATTTCAATCCCATCTCCTGTACAACATAAGCGGGGGCTATAAACATATGCTGTTAGATGCTGTCAAGGCTTGCAAATGTTTGTCTTTCATATGGTTCCGAAATGTACTTGAGCTACTACTAAACTTTAAAATCCAGTTTCACAATTTGTATCAGAACATATCTTCATGGATGCTTTATATTTCCTTATCTATCAGACTGAGATGAAGCTAGTGGTGTACGTGTTAATAGCACCCTCATGTGTACATAAAATGCCCTATGTGATAAACCCATCAAATTACCTCTCTGTTATTTCTTGAATTAAACTCTAATTAAATTTGTAACTAATATTATTGTTAGAACAAACTGTTAAGGCCGGTTAATCGGTTAACCGTCTACATACCTAATTGGGTTAATCGGTAAACTGTCTACATCCCTACCTGGGTTGTAGTTGTAGTCTAGATTCAGCTATGTGCTTATCAGCACTAAGGCTATGTTCAGACTGTCCAAATTAGATTTTTTTTGCGTATCCAATTGGATTCCGATGTTCATAATTGACTATCTGCACTGTGTACCACAACTGATCTTATCCGATTTGTGTGTCCCGTGGCTTTCTTCATTTTCTGGCAAATCTGCAGTGGTTGCTATAGCAATGATGTTGCATCAGTATGCAAAAAAACAACACCCAGGGGAATGAAATAGAAATTTTAGCTTATAACATGGCAATGTGTAGCTGCGGCACTGGACTATGCCTTACATGAGGCAGCGGCAGAGACAAAGGAGGCTGGCCTGTGCTGCTTTATTTCATGCTGCTGTCTCTGCTGGTATCACAGTTCAAAGCTGTGTGTGGTCAAGACTGACTAGCAGTGACTGGTGGACTTGTGTGGTAGCTTTGGTGTAACGATGTGGCTGTTGAACTTCAAAATGCGCGCGGGAAGATTCCATTAATAATATTTTCAGCTAAACCTACACTCCACCACCACATAGCTTATTTCCACCACCACTGCCAGCATGTTTCATGCAACAATGTGTGACATATAACGTGTCTTTACGTAGTGTGAAAAAGTGATATATGGCAAAAAGCCACTTGAGATCTGATCAAAGCGGTCAGACTTAAACTGATTTCCAGAAATGTGTTTTGAATAGGATTTTAAACCAAATATGAATGTAGCTTGAAACAGATTTTTAATGTGATTGTGATGTCATGTGATTTTCTGCCGTTCAGACTTGCTAAATATGATCAGATTCCAATTGGATAGGCACAAAATACGGAATTGGACTGACAGTCTGAACATAGCCTAATATTGTCTCATAATGAGTTTCAGTGAACTACATCATGCATGACCATGTAAACAGTAACTGGGTGACAAATGGCTCTCAAATCACTCTGTAGTTCTCTGAATGCCACCATTACACAGTTTGTTGCTCATTTACAAATGGGTGACTTTCCCTGTGAATGTCAATATATGCAGATTGCAAAGCAATAAGATTCCTGTAATGTGTCTACTGCAAGAAAACCAAGTAGAATAAACATTAATGGGATTAATAGCATATAAATAAATAGCTTAATCACCTGCTGTATCAAAAGTTTAATAGTCAGTTTGACTCTCTCTTCCTTAGCCAGTCAAAGCTCATGTGTTAAACATTCAGTCTTAGAGATATGATTGAAGTAATGATAAAAATGATCGGTAACGCTTTAGATTACAGCCCGCAATTTACAGCGTAAATACACCGAATTTACAGCGTAACTTTTTGTAATAAAATTGTACCTATAAATTACTTACGTGTAGGTATAAGGGAACAATATGCAAAGTTTGGGGAATAAAGGGGTGACAACCTGGAAATGTACAAATAATTTATACTGTAAGTATTTTATAAGTAAGGGGTAACTATTCTAATATTACATGGTATGTATGACCTACTATGCTAAACAACAATCTTATGTTTGCGAGCAATTTAGCAAGAACATACACTGCGTAATTTTTTGTAATAATACGTAGGTATTATATATATATATATATATATATATATATATATATATATATATATATATATATATATATATTAGGCCTAGGTATTTTTTTTTAACCACGGTGTACATATTCTATTATTACAGGATACATGATGGAGATTACTGGGAAATCTAGGGAAATTAGTTAATGAGTTTCTGCTATGATTTTGTTTAGAACTTTCAATGTAGGCTACTTACCTTATGAAAGTGTATTGCATACAGTCCATCTTAGCTGTGAATCACGCCAATTTTTTATAGTAAAAGAGTAGAGGATTTAGTTGTGTCGCCAAGCAAAATTAAAACTAGGCAAGGCAACTAGGGAAAACAAGGCTAGCAAAATTAGAACTATTGCAAAAAAAATATTCTGTAGTTACTGTGTAAATATACCATTGTTCCGTGTTGTTACAGTGTAAGTTCTTACCCCCCTTTTCCATGTAGCTATAGGGTAAGTGCAACATTTGCGGGCTGTAAATTGAAGTGGTGCTTGTTACTCCCTTGTCCCATGTAGTTACAGGTAACTCATGTATCCTGTAATAATAGAGTATGTACCCCATAGTTAAAAAATACCTATAGTAGCCTATATGTGTAGGTACACTATTATTACAAAAAGATGTGCTTTGTATGTTCTTGCTTAATTGCTCTCAAACTAAGATTGTTGTTTAGTATAGTATGAGGTCATATACCACGTAATATTAGAATAGTTACCCCTTAGTTATAAAATACTTACAGTATAAATTATTTGTAATTTTCTAGGTTGTTACCCCTTTATTTCCCAAACTTTGCATATTGTTCCCATATACCAGCAAGTATGTACTGTGTAGTTACACTATTAATACAAAAAAGGTACGCTGTAAATTCGGTGTACTTACACTGTAAATTGTGGGCTGTAATCTAAAGTGTTACCAAATTATCTTACACAAGTTAAATTGAGCTGAGATAAAACGTTTAGAGTTAAATCAAGCTGAAGTATAAAAATAAAGTATAAAAAAAGTATATAATAATAAATATCTAAAACAGGTAGCTAGGTAACTAACACCGTGTGTATGTCCGTGACGGTTTTCATTCATCCAGGTCATCGGAAGATGTCATGCAGATTTATTTAATCACCTTATTAAAGATGATTCATAGTGCTGTCTGCATACGTTTTTTTTTTGTTTTTTTTGGGGGGGGGATTTTTCCCCTTTTTCTCCCAATTTGGAATGCCCAATTCCCAATGCGCTCTAAGTCGTTGTGGTCACGTAGTGATTCGCCTCAGTCCGGGTGGTGGAGGACGAATCCCAGTTGCCTCCGTGTCTGAGACAATCAACCCGCGCATCTTATCACGTGGCTTGTTGAGCGTGTTGCCACGGAGACATAGCGCGTGTGGAGGCTTCACGCCATCCACCGCAGCAACCACGCTCAATTCACCATGCGCCCCACCGAGAACAAACCACATTATAGCGACCACGAGGAGGTTACCCCATGTGACTCTACCCTCCCTAGCAACCGGGCCAATTTGGTTGCTTACGAGACCTGGCTGGAGTCACTCAGCACGCCCTGGGATTCGAACTAGCGAACTAGCAAACTCCAGGGGTGGTAGCCAGTGTATTTTACCACTGAGCTACCCAGGCCCCCTGCATACATGTTTTTAAGTGAAGTTGTTGTCTGTACATAACAAGGCTAATATGATTATCTTTGTTGTTGCTGAATTGCAAGTAAAGTTTAAAAATATATGGTAAAAGGGTTGTTTTCAGTGATATCATCCATGGACTAAAAATGAAATGTTTTTCATTTTGGTTTGTTCTGAGCAGAAACTGTATTTTTTGTTCCAGTTCTGGCATTCCGCTGCCTCCAGTTCCAATTGGTAACCAACTGGAATGAAATTGAATTGTTACCTTTTTTTTTTTTAAAATGACAGTACTCTGTGCTGAGGGTGGGTGATATAACATTTGCAGTGTTACCATATCTCTCAAGAAAAAAGGGACCTGATCTGGAAAAACAAGCTCAAAATAAGCAACTTGCATCAACCAAAATGAGTGAAAATAAGTAATAAAATGTTTTCCTATGTGGGGGAATTATCAGCATACTGTAGAAATCATAACAAGCAAAGGATACAGTAGCCTAAATAAAATAACTTCTTTACATAAATGTATTCTTAATATTAAATATATCCCCCAAAAATTTCAAATATTTCAAAAATGCAATCTTTATGTACAGTCTTATGCAGGCCGAATTATTTTACTTTGCATGTAATAATTATATAATAATAATAATAATTATTTGTTTTAATTAGATATGCTTCTTGGTGTGGACTTAAGATGGCACCGAGTATGGCTGCTGCGTTGCGAGCTCCGACACAACATTGTAGTGTTTTGTAGTGTTTGTTTTGTTTACAATTCTTATGTTTTTTGTATTGGATGTTGTCTGCCTTATTGTCTACGACAGACAAACACTTTTGGACATTGGTTCAGCAATTACACACCGTAAACCGGACTTCAAATTCCTCATTGCCGACCCGCTGTTTACAAACACACCAGCGGAGCCCTTTGTCTGGGCTGCCCGGCCGCGGAAACACAGGAGGAAAAGGGGAAACAGAGCCGGCGTTCTCATCAGAGTAAGATGTCGCGCAAATCGACCCTCACTACCCAGTATTCTACTGGCAAATGTTCAGTCTCTTGATAACAAGCTCTGCGAGCTGAAAGTGTGGATCTCTTTCCAACGAGAGACGAGGGACTGCTGCATTATCTGCCTTACGGAAACTTGGATGTCTGCTGAGATTCCAGATTCAGCCATTGAACCTGCGGGGTTCTCTGTGCGCCGAGCGGACAGAGCGAAAGACCTCTCAGGTAAAAGCAGAGGTGGTGGTATATGTTTTATGATCAACAAATCCTGGTGTGATCAGAGAAATGTACATTCTATCAAGTCTTTCTACTCTCCTGATCTGGAATTTCTCACGCTTCTGTGTCGACCATTCTGGCTACTGAGGGAATTCACAGCGGTCATTATCACTGCTGTGTACATCCCGCCACAAGCCGACACAGACCGGGCACTCAAGGAACTGCATGGGATTATAAGCAAGCAGGAAACCACGCACCCTGAGGCCGTGTTCATTGTGACCGGGGACTTTAATAAAACCAGTTTCAAATCAGTCGCACCAAAATACCACCAACATATTAGTTTTAACACATGAGGGGACCGGGTTTTGGACCATTGCTACTCTCCCTTCTGGGATGGCTACAAATCCCTCCCCCGCCCACCATTTGGCAAATCGGACCACTCTTCCATTCTGCTTCTGCCCGCTTACAGGCAGAAACTGAAACAGGAAGCACCCACCCTCAGAACGATCCAGTGCTGGTCGGACCAATCAGACTCTACGCTATAAGACTGTTTTGATCACGCGGACTGGGAGATGTTCTGGTCCGCCTCTGATCACGACATCGAGCTTTACGCTGATAGAGCAACATGTTTCATCAGAAAGTGCGTAGAGGACGTCGTTCCGACCAGAACAATACGGATCTATCCGAACCAGAAACCTTGGATTAATAGCGATGTTCGCACGGCACTTGATGCGTGGACCTCCGCTTTTAATTCCGGGAACGCGGAGGAGCATAAACAAGCCAGTTATGCCCTCTGAAAAATCAGATCAGCAAAACGTCAGTACAGGAACAAGATTGAAGGACAGTTTAACACCACCAACTCTATAAGCATGTGGCAAGGAATTAACATCATCACGGACTTTAAAGGGAATAAAAACTCCGCCGTGAACACTGCTGCCTCTCTCCCGGATGAGCTAAATACTTTTTATGCTCGTTTTTAGGGAAATAACACCGCCCTCGTGGAGAGAGCTCTCACGGCCGAAGCTACAGAGGTTAGTTCACTCTCCATCTCTGTAGCGGATTTAACCCGATCCTTCCGACGGGTGAATATCCGCAAAGCCGCGGTTCCAGATGGCATTCTGGGCCGCGTCATCAGAGCGTGCACGAACCAACTGGCTGGTGTTTTTATGGACATTTTCAACCTTTCCCTCTCTTTGTCTGTAGTCCCCACATGCTTTAAAACGTCCACAATTGTGCCTGTTCCAAAGCAATCCAAAATAACTTGCTTAAATGACTGGCGTCCTGTTGCTCTGACCCCCATCATCAGCAAATGCTTTGAGAGACTAATCAGAGATTACATCTGCTCTGTGCTGCCTCCCTCACTAGACCCATTGCAGTTTGCTTACCGCAACAACCGCTCCACTGATGATGCCATTGCATCTACAATACACACTGCTCTCTCCCACCTGGAAAAAAAGAACACTTGTGAGAATGTTGTTTGTAGACTACAGCTCAGCATTCAACACCATAGTGCCCTCCAAGCTTGATGAGAAACTCCAGGCTCTGGGCTTAAACAGCTTGCTGTGCAGCTGGATCCTGGACTTCCTGTCAAGCAGACGCCAGGTGGTTAGAATAGGCAGCAACATCTCCTCATCACTGACCCTCAACATTGGAGCCCCACAGGGCTGTGTTCTCAGCCCACTCCTGTATTCCCTGTACACACATGACTGTGTGGCAACACACAGCTCCAATGCCATCATTAAGTTTGCTGATGATATGACGGTGGTAGGTCTGATCACTGATAATGATGAAACAGCCTACAGAGAGGAGGTGCACACTCTGACACACTGGTGTCAGGAGCACAACCTCTCCCTCAATGTCAGTAAGACAAAAGAGCTTGTGGTGGACTTCAGGAGAAGAGATAGAGAACACAGTCCCATCACCATCAATGGAGCACCAGTGGAGAGAGTCAGCAGCTTCAAGTTCCTGGGTGTCCACATCACTGAGGAACTAACATGGTCCATCCACACTGAAGCCGTTGTGAAGAAGGCTCATCAGCGCCTCTTCTTCCTGAGATGGCTGAGGAAGTTTGGAATGAACCACCACATCCTCACACGGTTCTACACCTGCGCTGTAGAGAGCATCCTGACTGGCTGCATCTCCGCCTGGTATGGTAATAGCACCGCCCACAACCACAAAGCACTGCAAAGGGTGGTGCAAACTGCCAGACACATCATCGGAGGTGAGCTTCCCTCCCTCCAGGACATATATACCAGGCGGTGTGTGAAAAAAGTTCGGAGGATCATCAGAGACTCCAGCCACCCGAGCCATGTGCTGCTCTCACTGCTACCATCAGGCAGGCGGTATCGCAGCATCAGGACCCGCACCAGCCGACTTCATGACAGCTTCTTCCCCCAAGCAATCAGACTTTTGAACTCTTGATCTCCCACGATCAAAATACATCAGCACTGCACTGTATTACGCTTACTCTTATATCTCACACTGGACTGTCATAAATTATATTATTATTATATTATATTCTCTTTTAACAACTTACTATCAACTGACAGCCTGAATGTCAATACAGTACAATACAAACTACTGTACATTCTATATATACTATATATACTTTTTTATTGTATAATGTGTATTCTATATTGTGTGTATTGTATACTGTACATTGTATGTTATTATTTGTATATTGTGTTGTGTGTAATTATGTGTATATTAGATTTTAAATTGTGTTGTAAATCTGATGTTTATTGTAAATTGTCTCATCACTGTCACGACTACTATGTTGCTCGGAACTGCACCCAAGAATTTCACACACTATTGCACTTGTGTATATGGTTGTGTGACAATAAAAGTGATTTGATTTGATTTGGTTAGAACCCAGCAGCATAAAATCGGGATTAATGCATCATATCTAAGAATAATTCAGTGATTATTCCATGCATGTACAGTATACAAAGTAATTATATACAGTTGTCTTAAAGGTCTTTAGCATGTCATACAAAGCTACATCCACAACGTGCATTAATGCAAAATAATAATAATTATTATTATTATTGTTGTGATGCAGCAGTTTTCTTCAGAATCAAAACACATGCTTATCATGTTCAACTAAAAAGGGAGATTTGTTTGGGCAACAGGAAGTGGTTTAATTCCAAAAATTTACTGTGATAAACCATTAAGCTTTGGTTTCATAAAAAAAAAAAAATATATATTATCAGAACGAAATCAACTATTATTAACCAGTTACCAACATTTAAAAATAACGTTTTCACTCCGGAACATTTGAAAAGGACTTTGTTCTCATTTTCGGTTATGTTCTGCAAAAACTTTAGCACTTTTTTGGTTTTGTTCCTTGGAAAATTTTCAGGCCCTGATATCATCACCACTCACTTCCCAATGCCCCCCTTTTTTTCAATTTGTGAAGAATAATTTCGGGTCATCAGCTCAGGGCCTGGTCCATCCATCCATCCATCCATCCATCCATTTTCTTTACCGCTTAGTCCATTAGGGTCGCGGTGGCAATAGGGAGAGCAGAGAGGTCCAGATATCCCTGTCCCCTGCAACAACTTCTAGATCAATCCGGGCCAACTGGAAGATATAATCTCTCCAGTGGGTCCTGGGCTGAGCTCGGGGTCTCGTCCCAGTTGGTCGTGCCTGGAACACCTCTGACGGGAGGCACCCAGGGGACATCCTTACCAGATACCCGAACCACCTCAACTGGCTCCTCTCAATGCGGAGGAGTATTCCGAGTTCCTCCCAGATGGCCGAACTCCTCACCCTGTCACAGAGAGTGAGTCCCGCCACTCATTTCAGCCACTTGTATCTGTGATCTTCTTTCGGTCATTACCCAGAGTTTATGACCATAGGTGTGGGTAGGGATGTAGGCCGAAAGGTAAATAGAGAGCATTGCCTTATGGCTAAGTACCCCCTTACCCACAGTCTGGTACAAGGACCGCATTACTGCTACCGCTGTTCCCAGTCTGCAGCCGATCTCATGCTCCCTTCTCCCCTCACTGGTGAATAAGACCCCAAGATACTTAAACTCTTCCACCTGGGGTACATTTTCTCCCCTTACCTGAAGGGGGCATGCCATCCTTTTCCGTGAGAGAACCATGGACTCAGATTTGAAGGTGCTGATCCTCTTACCAACCGCTTCACACTCAGCTGCAAACCGTTCCAGCACATGCTGGAGGCATCCATGTGACGGTGCCAAAAGGACAACATCATCCACAAAAAGCAGAGACATCACCTTCCGGCCCCCACATAGAATGCCCTCCTGCCTTCGGCTGCGCCTCGATATCCTGTCCATGAAAATCACAAACAGGAGTGGAGACAAGGCACAAACTTGGCGGAGTGTATGCGGACACATCTCTCGCTCCACGTTTACAGAGACTGAATGGCCTGCAGTAGTGGCCTCGGCACCCCATACTCCTGAAGCGCCTCCCACAGAATTTCTCAGGGAACACGGTTATAGGCCTTCTCCAAGTCCACAAAACACATGTAGACTGGATTGGCAAACTCCCATTCCCCTTCAATTATCTGTGAGAGGGTGAAAAGCTGGTCCACTGTTCCATGGCCAGGACTGAATCCACATCGTTCCTCCTCAATCTGAGGTTCAACTATCGGCCGGAGTCTCCTTTCCAGCACCCTGGCATAGACTTTCCCGGGGAGTCTGAGAAGTATGATACCCCAGTAGTTGGCACACACTCTCCACTTTCTTAAATATAGGGACCACCACCCCGGTTTGCCAATCCAAAGGCACTGTCCCCAAGATCCATGCAACATTACAGAGGCGTGTCAGCCATGACAGCTCCACAACATCCAGGGCCTTAAGCAATTCTGGGCGAATCTCATCCACCCCGGAGCTTTGCCACTGAGGAGCTTCCCAACTACCTCCGTGGCTTCCACCAGGGAAATGGACTCTGATAACCCAGAAGCCTCTGGCCCTGCCTCCTGTAAGTGAGGCATATCTCTTACTTTACGTACTTTATTTTTGTAATTCCGTTTGGTGCCACTAGCAGCACAGAAATTTCTCACTTCACCTTTAAGCCAAAATCCGCTCTGTGCTTACTGAAATGCGAAACACTGCCCCCAGTGGCCAAAGTGGAAAGTGTTGTTAGGTGTATGGGCACGTGAGAACTCAGTTTTCCGGGTGATATGTCCATGCACGGATGCCATAAGTGAGTTGTGAAGCGAGTAGTTTTTAGCTGTACAGGCTTTAATACAGCAAAGAGGAATGCATATTTTATAGCTCATCCCCCCAGTCATGTCCAGAAGGTAACTGTCTCATGTCAACTGTCTTGTGCATTTGCATTCTGTTGATGCTTTTGCTGCTTGCCTTTCAGTGTATTAATGATAGAGAGCATTAAACACTTTAAGTCATTAAGTTGATGAAAGCCTTTGTGTGTGCAACACTGTATCAAGTTTTGTCTTTTTTGTTGTGTTGTTTATTTGGGTCTATTTAAAATGGTGGCAGACTTGTGTAAAAAATGACATATGTGGGGATAAATTACAGCTTATTTTAATAAAGCAAAAGTGACAGTAATGATTATATTGTTACTGATTTTTAAAATGAGTATTTGCTGAATATAACTTAATCAACTTAATCTTGGTTAAAATGTTTTATATTATTTTGTTGAAAAAGCATGTTGAACTTATATCAAATATGATACAACAGGCTTTTGAGGTAAATCTCTCAATCACATTACATTCCATTCATGCCCACTATATATATATATATATATATATATATATATATATATATATATATATATATATATATATATATATAGTATCACAGAGCTTTGAAAATACTGACATATATCTTTTTATAAGATATTTTTAAAGTGTGAACTAATACTTCTGTCATTATTTTACAGTACAAGCTATTGTGATGTCATCTTACCATAAGTTCCTGAGACCCAGCGAAAAAAGTTTTACAATTTCCCTTTTTTAAATGTTAATATAGTGTTTGGTGCATAAAATACATATTTACATATAAAAATAGTTTATTGAAAAAATAATATTTTATTCATATTGTATTTGATGTGTTGAATTGTACTGTGATACATTTCAATGAATTTTTTTATAGACCAAGGAGAGGAAGTTGTCATGGCCAAACTCTCAAACATTTGGGATCTCTGAAAAGCCCAGGGAGTCCTCTGATAATACCCCAAGATTGACCACTGTAACATTTATGGGCTAAGAAAAACGTAAGTAACAAATGTCCTATAAAAAAATTAATTGCTGGGCCTCAGCCTAAGCGTGGAGGTGTGATCGAGGACCACGCGACGGCGGATCAGAAAACCAGCGAGTGAGTTTCTTTTTTCTCTCTCTCCTCTCTCTCTCTCGCTGTCGCTCCGTGTTTGCCTTTCCCTCGCCTTTTTTTTTTTTTTTCTCCTTTTCTCTTGTCTCCTCCCAGGTTGAAGAAGGTGGGGATGGCCTGCCGGTATCAAAGGTTACAGCAATAAAGATTTTACTATTAATTTTTAAAGAAGCGTTACGTAAGTGTCAGGGTACATTGAGATGATCACAAGGTTTAAATGTCACCCCAAATATTTCAGTTACACTTTGGCACTTAGGACACAAAGCAGGGAAAACAAAGGACCAGCTTTTTTTAGTTGACTGAATTATATGAATTACAGAGCAGTCTGGATGGATTGCAACAGAAAACAAGTGTATAAACAAGACTGTGATGATTTTGATACAAATGCCCGTGATGATTACTAAATAGTCTTGTGCCAGGTGACATACACAGCACTGAGCTGATTAAGACAAACATATTAACACAACACAGTTCAGTGCTTCAAAAGATGGGAATTTGTGTTCCTATTTGCATAGTGTAATTGCTTGAAGAAGATTAAATTAGACAATTAAAGAATTGTAGCTTCAGGTAGTGGGTTGTTGTTAGAGACACATCACAGTTGATGCATCATTGAATTTAATCAATTGATAGCTGGTGACAGATATGAATTGTTAGTGTACTTTTTGTTGAGTTGATGTTTTAACGAGACACATTGTGGGGCTAAATTCAAGTGAGGTATGAAGTACTTAATTTTTCTTTGATGTAGTGTGGATAGTGCCTGCGTTAAAAAAAAAAAATAAGAATGTGGAACGGCTTTGATAGAAGCATTGCAATAAAGGTAAGAATCTAAAAACATTTACTGATCCGAGTTGACAGATTACTTCCATGCAACAACTCTATGCATCCCGCTACCCTTAGTGAAAACACACACACACACACACACACACGTTTGTTTTTCTATAATGGTGGTGACTCTGCATTGACTTCTATTGTTGCCATATTGAGCAAATGATATTTTCTAATCCGTTATCCTAAACATAACTCTCAGAGAAACCGGTTACACTTTATAATAATGGTCCGTCATTAATAGGTAACTATGCAGGAATTAATGCAGGATTAATGAGTAGTAATACATTAACACTTTAGTTACTACTATTAACTAATATGGAAACATGATTAACCAATCAGTAAGTATTAGCGAACTGATGACTGAGGTAGTTCACTGTTAGGTAATCAATAATTACTGAATTTGATTTTCCTCATTGAGAACTATCAACTAACTATGGCTAATTTAATATACAGTTGTGCTCAAAAGTTTGCATACCTTGGCAGAAATTGTGAAATTTTGGCATTGATTTTGAAAATATGACTGATCATGCAAAAAAACTGTCTTTTATTTAAGGATAGTGATCAAATGAAGCCATTTATCATCACATAGTTGTTTGGCTCCTTTTTATATCATAATGATAACATAAATCACCCAAATAGCCCTGATCAAAACTTTAAATACCCTTAAATATTTGGCCTTGTTACTGACACACAATGTGACACACACACAGGTTTAAATGGCAATTAAAGGTTAATTTCCCACACCTGTGGCTTTTTAAATTGCAATTAGTGTCTGTGTATAAATAGTCAATGAGTTTGTTAGCTCTCACATGGATGCACTGAGCAGGCTAGATACTGAGCCATGCGGAGCAGAAAAGAACTGTCAAAAGACCTGTGTAACATGGTAATGGAAATTTATAAAGATGGAAAAGAATATAAAAAGATATCCAAAGCCTTGAAAATGCCAGTCAGTACTGTTCAATCACTTATTAAGAAGTGGAAAATTCGGGGATCTCTTGATATCAAGCCAAGGTCAGGTAGACCAAGAAAGATTTCAGCCACAACTGCCAATAGAATTGTTCAGGATACAAAGAAAAACCCACAGGTAACCTCAGGAGAAATACAGGCTGCTCTGGAAAAAGATGGTGTGGTTGTTTCAAGGAGCACAATACGACGATACTTGAACAAAAATGAGCTGAATGGTCAAGTTGCCAGAAAGAAGCCTTTACTGTGTCAATGCCACAAATGACAACACCTTGACACGCCTCACAACTTCTGGCACACTGTAATTTGGAGTGACGAGACCAAAATAGAGCTTTATGGTCACAACCATAAGCGCTATATTTGGAGAGGGGTCAACAAGGCCTATAGTGAAAAGAATACCATCCCCACTGTGAAGCACAGTGGTGGCTCACTGATGATTTGGGGGTGTGTGAGCTCTAAAGACACGGGGAATCTTGTGAAAATTGATGGCAAGATGAATGCAGCATGTTATCAGAAAATACTGGCAGACAATTTGCATTCTTTTGCACGAAAGCTGCACATGGGATGCTCTTGGACTTTCCAGCGTAACAATGACCCTAAGCACAAGGCCAAGCTGACCCTCCAGTAGTTACAGCAGAAAAAGGTGAAGGTTCTGGAGTGGCCATCACAGTCTCCTGACCTTAAAATCATCGAGCCACTCTGGGGAGATCTCAAACGTGCGGTTCATGCAAGATGACCAAATACTTTGCATGACCTGGAGGTATTTTGCCAAGACGAATGGGCATCTATACCACCTGCAAGAATTTGGGGCCTCATAGACAACTATTACAAAAGACTGCACGCTGTCATTGATGCTAAAGGGGGCAATACACAGTATTAAGGACTAATGGTATGAAGACTTTTGAACAGGGGTAATTTCATTTTTTCTTTGTTGCCATGTTTTGTTTTATGATTGTGCCATTCTGTTATAACTTACAGTTGAATATAATTCCCATAAGAAATAAAAGAAATGTGTTTTGCCTGCTCACTCCTGTTTTCTTTAAAAATGGTACATATATTACCAATTCTCCAAGGGTATGCAACATTTTGAGCACAACTGTAACTATTAATTAATTACTTATCAAAACATTAACATGTGTCTAAAATGTGTTTTTCTTGTGAACGTGATCATGAAATGCGCCTTCAGAGAAACATGCGCCTCATGTTTGTTCTTGATTTTGGCCCATTCTTCTCTGCAGATTTGCTCCAGGTTGTTCAGGTTGGTTGGATGACGCTTGTGGACTGCAATTCTCAAATAGTGCCACAGATTCTCAATAGGAATGAGATCAGGACTTTGACTGGGCCACTGTAGGACATTTATCTTTTTGTTCTTGAGCCACTCCAATGTTGCTTTGGCCTTGTGCTTGGGATCATTGTCATGCTGAAAGATGAATTTCCTCCCAAGCTTCAGTTTTTTAGCAGACTGAAGCAGGTTCTCTTGCAGTATTTCCCTATATTTTGCTCCATCCATGATTCCTTCAATTCTAACAAGATGCCCAGTCCCTACTGATGAGAAGCATCCCCACAGCATGATGCTGCCACTACCATACTTCACTGTAGGGATGGTGTGTTTTGAGGCATAGGAAGTGTTAGGTTTGTGCCACACATAACGCTTTGAGTTTTGGCCAAAAAATTCTATCTTGGTCTCATCTGACCACAAAACCTCCCACATCGCAGCTGGGTCACTCACATGCTTTCTGGCAAAGTCCAGACGTGCTTTCAGATGGTACTTTTTGAGTAACGGCTAATTTTCGTTATGCAGTGCTCTTGATATGGTTGATTGGTACACCATTAATCCACTCCCAGCCACTGAACTCTGTAGCTCCTTCAAAGTGATTGTTGGCCTCTCTGTGGCTTCTCTCACAAGTCTCCTTTTTGTTAGAACGAAGGATGGCCTTTTCTTGGCAGTGACTGCGTGGTGTGGTGCAGCTTTGACTTCCTGATTATTGATCCAACTGTGCTCACTGGGATATCCAAACATTTGGATATTATTTTGTACCCTTTCCCTAATCTATGCATTTTTATTACTGTATCTCTAACTTCTGTGGAATGCTCTTTGGTCTTCATTTCATTCAAATTCACAGCCTGACCAATGATCCTTCAACAATGGGTTTTTTATCCAGAAAATGTAATTGCAACTTTAATGATTCACAGATGGATGCCAATGGTAAAGAAACTGTGTCCTCGTTAGGGCAATTTCTTTCATCGGTGTAACCTGGCAGCTTCCACAGCACAAGGGTTGAATACTTATGCAAGCAAGACAGTTTTTTTTATTTTAATTTTTTTTTTTTTATATATTTCCCAACATAAAACCAATGTCACCTAACAATAATTGATTTTGAGTTCCAGTGTTTTAAAATAAAATATCAAACAGAATTAAATTTCATTGCACCATTTGTAATTCAATAATATGAGATAATTGGTCAGGGGTCTGAATACTTTTGCAAGGCACTGTATATATATATATATATATATATATATATATATATATATATATATATATATATACAGGGGAGGGTTATTTTTGAAATATATTCCACTACAGATTACAGAACACATGCTGTAAAATATAATTTGTAACATATTTCGTTAGATTACTCAAGGTCAGTAACGTATTCTAAATACTTTGGATTACTTCTTCAGCACTGGTAGATTTTTTTCTTGTTTTGACTATAAAAACTCTGCCAGTACAGTAAGACAAAATATACATGTAAAAAATACATTCTCTGAAAAGCCTAAATATCTTATGCAGTGGTGTTTCTAAAACAAGATATATCAAATTTATCTTGTTTTAAGGATTTTTAGATATTTTAACAGGAAAAAAATGCAAAAATTATTATCAAGAATATGATTTTTGCCCTAATATCAAAGGTCTTACTAGAAAAAAAGAAATTATGATCCAACGTGAATTTTCTTGATAAAACAATATGATCGTGCCTGGTAACGTGCATGTAAAATGGCTTCCATATATATGTGTGTGTGTGTGTGTGTGTGTGTGTGTGTGTGGGCAGGTTTAAGTGGTTTACGAGGATTTTTTTTAGGTTACAAGGGTATTATGCTATAAATGTGGTTTATGAGGACATTTCTGGTGTCCCTATAATTCAAATCGCTTAAAAAACATACTAAACGATGTTTTATTGAAAATGTAAAAATGCAGAAAGTTTTTTGTGAGGGTTAGGTTTAGGGTTAGGGGATAGAATCTATAGTTTGTACAGTATAAAATCATTATGTCTATGGAGAGTCCTCATAATGATAGCTGCACCAACATGTGTGTGTGTGTGTGTGTGTGTGTGTGTGTGTGTGTGTGTGTGTGTGTGTGTGTACCATAAGAAACGTCTTGATAAAATAATCAAAAGGCATTGCAGAGGTGAATTTTATGTGTGTTCGAATTTTCCTTTGTTTTCTACGAGCAAACAAATACAAACAAACACTAAGGAGCTGAAATCAACTCTTTATTCAACACTCCTTTTCCAAGTTTTTCCATCCACCTAAAACAATAACATTTTTGTGCATCAGGTTTTCTGGATGACTCCTCCACTAGAAACCATCATTAAGTACAGAATATATTTTAGTAATTATTCAATACTCAAGTCTTCACTTTTCTCTGACTTTTCTTAAACAATATAGTAAGTTTTTTGTTGTTTTTGAACCAACAACAAGCCTTGTATTAATGTGTGCAATTTGCTAACCACATAGCTAAATCTATTAAATAGAACAAAGAATGTGAAACATAAGCAAAGCAGCCTGTTTAAAATGTAAATGTTTCATATAAGTGGAGGTGCATTACTCGGTCTCCACTCTCTGCTGTCACATCTCTAGCTCTCTCACCCAAGTGAGGGAGCGGTACCGTGGCATGTAGCATTTATGTCAGAGCTGGCATTAGCTAACGCTGATGTAACATAACTTTATATACATTAGCTACATAGCTTTATGTGGCCTGTCTCGTTATTGTTTATCACAAGCAAAAACGTAACTTGGGAACAACAATTTGTCACTACATGCCCTGTCCCCTCAATCTCTCACAAAGTTAACACTGCATTAGCTACATCCCTCAATATATGTTAACTAAATTAGGTCGCTTGCGCACCTAGCTAGGTGGCAAATAGCTGATAAGCAACTGAAACTAGTGCCCTGAAAAACAGTAAATGCACAGGTAGCTAATGTGTATAGCTAATACTCGCTAAATCGCTTTGGCGAGGGGTGAAGATGAGTTTAGGTACAGCTGCTGTGTTGCATTCAAATCGGATGTGGGATATTCCACTTGATACCTCCAGTTACTCCAGTCCCTGGACTCGAGTGAGTCAATCAGTCCGACAGGAAGTGCCCCCGGATGCTAATGCTAAGCTATCAATGAAGGAACTCTCTTCTGTTGTTAGTAAACTGCAAACAATGCATCCGGATGGAGCTTTTATCATTGCTGGGGATTTCAATCACGCCAATTTGAGGAAAGCACTCCCCAAATTTTATCAAAACGTTTCTTGCCCTACAAAAGGAGACAACACTCTTGATCATGTTTATACAAACATCTCTGATGCCTACAAAGCCATCCCTCTCCCCCATGTTGGACAATCTGATCACGTATCCCTGTTCCTACTCCCCAAATACACCCCATCATCAAACGTGTGAAACCCACAGTGAGGACTGTAAAAGTGTGGCTGGAAGGAGCAGACTGTTTCAGAACACAGACTGGAATGCATTTGCTTCTCAGGCCAACCTGGACTCACACACGGACATTAATATCTACACAAATTCTGTTCTGCAACACATCAACAGGTGTGTTGACAAGGTAACCACCCATAAAACAATTAAAACATACCCCAATCAGAAACCCTGGGTGAACAAGGAAGTCAGACTCCTGCTGAAGGCACATGATGCTGCTTTCAGATCTGGTGACCGGGAGCCTACAGTTTATCCAGGGCCAATCTGAAGAGGGGAATTAAAGCAGCCAAACACAATTACAAACTGCAAATTGAGGACAAATTTAAGAATAACGACCCCTGACGTATGTGGACAGGCATCCATGCCCTCACAGATTACAAACCAGCAAACAGCACCCCCCTAACCAGTAATGTCACCCTCCCAGACGAACTGAACACCTTTTATGCTCGCTTTGATCGTGGAAACACAGAACCACCCATAAAAGCTGAGCTCCCACCTGATGATCTGCCGCTCATATTTTCCACTAGTGACGTGTGCTCCACCCTGAGCAGAGTGAATGCACATAAAGCTGCTGGCCCTGATGGCATCCCTGGCCAAGTACTCAGGGCCTGATGTCTTCACCAACATTTTCAACCTTTCCTTGGCCCAGGCCATCGTCCCCACCTGCTTCAAAACAGCCACCATTGTACCAGTACCAAAACAAGCTGCTGCAGTGGCCCTCAACGATTTCCGCCCCATTGCTCTTACTCCCATCATCACCAAATGTTTTGAGAGGCTGGTCCTCTCACACCTGAAAACATGCCTGCCCCCAACACTGGACCAATATCAGTTTGACTATAAACCCAACAGGTCAACTGAGGCCTACAGGCAAGAGGTACAGCACCTGGCAGTGTGGTGTGCCAACAACAATCTCACACTCAACACCCAGAAGACCAAGGAGCTGATTGTGGACTACCGGCGGACTAGGAAGGGCCACACATACACTCCCATCTACATTGATGGGGACAAAGTGGAGCGTGTGCCTGGGTGACCATATCTCTGAGGATCTTTCCTGGACCTACAACACCTCCACTCTGATCAAAAATGCGCAACAGAACCTTTACTTCCTTAGGAAGATAAGGAAAGCTTACCTGTCCCCCCACATCCTGCTGAACTTTTACCGCTGCGTTGAAAGTATCTTAACAAACTGCATCACAGTGTGGTATGACAACTGCACTGTCTCAGACCAGAAGGCCCTCCAGCGGGTGGTGAAAACTGCCCAATACATCACTAGTTTTCAGCTACCCTCCATCAAAGACCACCACAAATGCTGCCTAATGAGGGTGAGAAGCATTATCAAAGACACCTCTCACCCCAACCATAGTCTGTTTACTCCTCTCCCATCTGGGAGACGCTACAGGAGTCTTCGCTGTCACACCAGCAGACTCAGGAACAGTTTCTTTCCCTCAGCTGTCAGCCTACTGAGCTCTAAACTCAGGCGCTGAACACTACATCCCACTCGGACCAGATACTTTGTTTTGCACATTCCCTTGCACATTTCTTTGCACATAATTTCTACCTCTTGATGCCACTTGCACTGTTATGGTCTCTGGCCATATATATATTTACATATTTATACTTCATTCTGTACAATGCACCTTCAGTGTTTATACTTCTTCATTTGCATCTTGTACTGTATTCATAGACATTTGCATTGAGCTGGTCTCTGCTTCTCTACCTCATAACTTTGCACTCCATAAAAATCTTTATTGTATATACTCTCTCTCTCTCTCTCTCTCTCTCTCTCTCTCTATATATATATATATATATATATTTCTACATATACATATTGCTATTTGCACTTCTGGTTAGATGCTAACTGTGTTTCATTAGCTATGTACCTGTACTCTGCACAATGACAATAAAGTTGAATCTAACCTAATCTAATCTCCGACCAAAGGCATTGCAGTGCCAGATATTCGGAAGATGACGTTAAAGGAAACAAAACTGCAATGCTCCCGTTAGCTTAGCATGTGTTTGACTGTCACCAGAGATGTCTCCTAACAACCCAATTCAGAAACAATCTGCAACGCTAGCATTTGTGCTACAGGTGTATGATTATCAAAAGAGAGTATAATTTACCATGTTTTGAACATCTGCTGCTCTGCTAACGTTTGTTAAACAAGCTTTAATATCATGTTATGTAAGAACTTTGACTAATTTATCGATATTTTTTAATAAAAGTGAATGTTTATCATTTATTTTGTACATCTTCCTGGGTGCCGACATGATTGTGTGACGTTATGCACCTGCATCTCAGCGATATTGGAGTTTAAAATTTCAGCATGACTTCTAAGTTGTAATTACAACTTCAAGTGGTGTTCCATTGCACTTTTCCCAGTAGGAAGTTGGAAAATCTGACTTTCCGAGTTGAATGGAATGCAGCAAGAGGCAGATTACTAACGTTAGCTAGCTAGCTTTGCTAGCATCAGTTACACTTAGCTTACCTTTCTTTATGCTTCCTTTCTAAGTGCCAATACAATTTTGATGTGGTCCCAGCCGTTTCGGTAAGCATTGCATTGCAGAATTTACATACTGCTGTGTGTTTTCTTTTGGACACTTTTTTTGCAGAAAAAAAACTCTTTGTGGTTTAGGTCAGTGTTTCCCAACCTTTTTCTGCCACGGCATACTTTTTACGATTCAAAAATCTCATGGCACACCACTATCCCACATAACCATCGTCGATAGTTTTCCTTTTCAAGAACTTGTCCATGTTTTCTATCTGTCTTAGTAATGTGAACTCGTAATGTTTGAAATTCGGCTATGCAAAAAATGCAAGTAACATAGGTTCCCCTTCTGTCACTCACTCGACGTTGTGTCGATGTAGTGACACTAGGTGTCACCCTTGGGAGCCCCAAACACCTCAGATCTTTGAGAAAAGGCCAATGAGAATTGGCGAGTGGAATTTGCATGCCACTCCCCCAGACATACGGGTATAAACGGAGCAGGCTCGCAACCACTCATTCAGATTTTTTCTTCGGAGCCGAGCGGTTGTACTATCAGCGAGCTGAATACTACTGCTGTTCCATTCGCCTCTTAAGAAGCGTATGCTGTTGGATATATGGTGCATTTCCAGCGGCTTTCTCTACTTCTGCATGACGAGTGCATATTTCGCCCCTGGGTGCTTCGACAGCGCTAAAAGTGTGTATATTCCTGCTAAAGAGTAAATTTTCTCTATTAGAGCACACACATTGACATTGAACATCTTTTTAAAGACGCGTCTTTATAAAGATGCCTTTCCGTCTTTGTGTGATTCCTGGATGTGGTCGCTATCTCTCTGCTTCCGATGGCCACGGGTGCTGCCTCACGTGTCTGGGCAGCGATCACATTGAGGCAGCGTTCGTGGATGATTCATGTTCTCATTGTGAGAATATGACCATGGCAACGTTGCGGTCGCGGCTTTCCTTCTTCTGGCAGAAAGCCACTCTTGCCGCGCCTCGCCTTTTACCTCTGGGTATGAGGCCGGCCGACTGGCGCTGGAGGCAATTTGGGGGCTTCAATGGGCGCAGCTCCGCCGGGTAAATTCCAGCGGACTTCCCATTCCTCAGCATGCTCGTTTGCCCCCGGCGAGTTCCGAGAGGAGACCAGCTCGCCCCAGGGCCAGCTTAGTGTCACTTTCGGAGCTCCGGAGCTGGATAAGTGCTCGATCGCTGCATCGGAGAGCGTACTGGCGATGTCAGATGCCGAGGGCTCGACTGGGCTGCCACCTTCGGGTTGGCCCATCCAGTCTGAGGCTGATGGTGAGATGACCGCCATGCTTTCCCGGGCCGCCGCATGTGTCGGGTTGGACCTGAGCCTGAGCCCTCACGGCTAGATGATTGGTTCCTGGGTTCGGGACACCGCTCACAGCCACGCCCCCCGGTCCCATTCTTCCCGGAAGTGCACGACGAGCTGACGAGGTCGTGGAGGGCACCTTTTCTGCCCAAAACTGAGCTCCCAGCTCGTCCGCTCTCACTAACCTCGATGGCGGGGCAGCCCACGGGTATACGGAGGTCCCTCAGGTGGATAAGGCGGTTGTGGTGCACCTGTGCCTGCAAAGTGCAGCCACCTGGCGGGATCGCCTGGCACTCCCTTCCAAGGCCAAAGCCTACAGCGCTGCTGGTCAGGCCGCCTCTGCCCTGCATGCCTTGACCCTCCTGCAAGTACACCAGGCCAAGGCACTAAAGGAACTGCACGTGGGCAGTCCTGATCCCGATATGATGCAGGAGCTGCGCTCGGCGACTGACCTCCACCCTCGATGTCCAGGAACGCTACCTGTGGCTGAATCTGGTCTAGATGAGGGACGCGGACAAGGTTCGCTTTCTCAACGCCCCCATCTCCCAGATCGGCCTATTCGGCTACACCGTCGAGGATTTCACCCAGCAGTTCTCGGCGGTGAGGAAGTAGACGGAGGCTATACAACACATCTTGCCCCGGCGCGGCTCAAGATCCCATATCCCGTCTGCTCGCCGAGGGCGTCCCCCTGCGGCGGCGAAAGCTCAGGCGGCTCCACTTCAGCCCAAGCCCAGTTCTCGGCTCCAGCATAGAGTCCCCCACAGGAAGCTGACGCCCCCCGCCTCATGGGCCGGCACGAGGACACAGAAGGCTCCTAAGCACCCCTGAGATGGACAACCCAGGGAGTGAGATGTCTGCTGCAAACCCGGAACTGGTATCCAGACCACTCCATCCCTCGGTGGAGGGCCGGGAGGTAAATCCTTGGTTTCCTTTTCTTTTATGTTTGCCGCACCCTGAACGGGCTGCGGTACCCACATTTGCACCACACTCACACCCATGGCCAAGTCCCTCCTCTCCTGTCGCCGACCCCCCTGACGCCAGATGCATGGAGCAAAGTAAGTGCTTCAAGGGTCCCCTCACGACAGCCCCTCCCTGGAGAATTCCCCTGTGGAAGGACCTTCTTTCTCAAGGACGGGGCACCATCTGGCACTCGCACTCAGACCTCTGGAACCTCCACGTCTGGCCCTTGAATTGGTGTTCATCCCGAGCTGAAGACCCTCAGAGATGCGCAGTCGGGTCAGTGCTTTCCTTCCTGCAGGAGAGGCTGGAGGAAAGGCTGTCCCCCTCCACCTTGAAAGTGTATGTGGCCGCCATAGCAACACACCATGATACAGTGGACGGTAAGTCCTTAGGGAAGCACGTCCTGATCATCAGGTTCCTCAGAGGCGCCCGGAGGCTGAATCCTCCTAGGCCACGCCTGTTCCCCTCATGGGATCTCTCCGTGGTCCTCCTGGGCCTTCGCGGAGCCCCCTTTGAGCCACTAGAGTCAGTCGAGTTGAAATCTCTCTCCTTGAAAACGGCCCACCTGATTGCGCTCACCTCCATCAAGAGGGCCGGGAACATGCAAGCGTTCTCTTTCAGCAATACCTGCCTGGAGTTCGGTCCGGGTGACTCTCAAGTAATCCTGAGACCCCGGCCAGGCTATGTGCCCATGGTTCCCACAACCCCCTTCAGGGATCAGGTGGTGAACCTGCAAGCGCTGCCCCAGGAGGAGGCAGACCCAGCCCTGTCGTTGCTGTGTCCGGTGCGTACTTTGCGCATCTACTTGGATCGCACACAGAGCTTTAGATGCTCTGAGCAGCTCTTTGTCTGCTTTGGTGGACAGCGGAAAGGGAACGCTGTCTCCAAACAGAGGCTTGCCCAATGGATCGTGGATGCCATCGCTATGGCATACCAGGCCCAGGCCGTGCCCGCCCCTTCGGGAATACGAGCACACTCCACAAGGAGTCTGGCATCCTTGTGGGCACTGGCCCATGGCACTTCTCTAGCAGACATCTGCAGGGCAGCGGGCTGGGTGACACCCAATACCTTCGCGAGATTTTACAATCTCCGGGTTGAGCCGGTTTCGTCCCATGTTCTGTCAGGTACGAACAGGTAAGTTCAGGAATATGGACAGCTGGCCGGGTGTATTGCTTGTGTATAGCGCCTTTCCCATCCAAAGAGGCGAAGATGTGCGCTTCTTTTCCCTTGCAAGTTCACGAACCCATGAACCCTGGATGTCCTTCCTCCCTAGCCCTGTAGCTTGTGAATTCAGCGGAGGAATTCACAGCCAGAACCAGTACATGTGCTAATATGCCCTTACTGAGGTAGGTGCTCCACAGGTGCCGGTTACTCCGGTAACCCCCTGTGATGTATTTTCTGCAGTACGGTCTCCCTGTCGGCAGACCTGCGTCTCCCTTCAACAGAGCCCTCTCTGTCCTGGTCACTGTGTTTGTAGAGCTCCTCCCCTTTCAGGCAGGACCTACCACCACGCCTCTTCCATGTGCGGATCTGAGCCCACATGACGTGCTTGCCACATGTAACCTCCCCTCCGGGCAGGATGTGGTCTCCACGGGGTCTTTTCCCCCTGAAAGAATAGGATAGGAAAAGAACACCTTCCCCGGTGCATATATTGAGTGTTAAAATGGCCCCAGCCGAATAACTGAATACTCTGTGGAGAGAAATCATAGAGAGAAAAGGCAGCGGCTGTCGTGGCCTGCTTCCATACTAGATACATCTCCCCCCCCAAGGATGTGGGGAACTATACAACGTTTTTTGGGGCATTGGGGGAGGCTACGTGCAGACCGGTGCACCTGCTACTATGCACGCAGCAGTTTGCCTGCTCCTGCACCGGCAGCCCACGTAACACGGTTCAGCTAGTTGTGGCATTTCGTATAGGGACCCCTAGTGTCACTACATCGACACAATGTCGAGTGAGTGACAGAAGGGGAACGTCTCGGTTACTATCGTAACCTCCGTTCCCTGATGGAGGGAACGAGACTTTATGTCCCCCCTGCCACAACGCTGTACTACCTGCTGAAGTGGCCGGGATCCTGTCTCGGCTCCTCAGCACAAAACCTGAATGAGTGGTTGCGAGCCAGCTCCTTTTATACCTGTATGTCTGGGGGAATGGCATGCAAATTCCACTCGCCAATTCTCATTGGCCTTTTCTCAAAGATCTGAGGTGTTTGGGGCTCCCAAGGGCGACCCCTAGTGATACAGTGATCGAGAGTGCGTGTGAGGGGGTGACACCCGTGAACAGTAACAAACATTTCAAATTAGAAATGAGTCAAGTTATTGCTTGCATTTGAAGCAGGAAGTTTTACATCTCCGCAGCTGTGGTCTTGACCGGTCTTGAAATAAAATCCAGAGTCCTCTTTTTCTGAGACCGAGACAAGACAGAGTAAAAATACTAAAGTATTAATGTAGTGTTACTCATTAATCCTGCATAATTCCTGCATAATTACCTATTAATGACGGACCATTATTATAAAGTGTTACCGAGAAACCTTTTCTGCATTTTTAGATTTTCATAAAAACAAAGAGAAAAAGACAATCCACTGCTTGTCTCATTACTAATGTGATTTGACAGTAGTGAAGTGAACCAGGAGAAAACCGTGTCATGGCGATTTGCTTGCTATTATCTTCCACCAACTGAATTTTCACACTATGTCTTCTAGTTGGAAAAGCTGGCTTATGCTCACACAGGTCTTTTTCATTATTTTTCCTTAGGGATCTGATACAGCAGCAACTTCGGTCTTCCTTATTGACATGTTTAGTTTATTTTTTATTTTTTTATTTCCTTTCCCACTCCTTCCCACGTCTTCTTTTTGTCCTTCTGGGGATGCCAGCTGGGGAGAGTTTGCTGCCAGATAATCCCAAAGGAATTTGCACTCTTGAGAAGACGTGTGCGCATTTTGATTTGACTAGTCCATGCTCAAAATACCAAAAGTCTGGTTAACACACTCTCACGATGAAATGTAACTGGGGTGACTTTTTGCCTGTACCACAAAAATGTCTCCCTTCGTCTGTATGTTAAATGTAACTCTGAATCTGTGTTCTTTCCATTGCTCTTCACTTTTCCCAAGGAAAGTTTTTAATTAAGTGATTTGAAAATGATGTCACCATTTACTCATTGCTTTATCCTTTAATTAATTAATTAATTAATTAATCAGTTAATTATGGATTTTTTTTTGTGTGTGTGTGTGTGTGAATGTGTGCTATATTCCAGATCTTCTGATGCTGTGTGATGGCTTTGTGTAAGAAACAGATATCAGTTTACAGTAAGTCTTTATTAAATGATCAGAGTTCCTATCTGCCTTAACCATCATATCCATAACCTATGTTACTGTTAACATAAAAAAATTAAATAATAATAATAATAATAATAATAATAATAATAATAAAAATGAATGAATGAATGAAACTGCAGAAATGGAAAAGATAACAAAATATGCATTGTTTAAAAACAGAAATTGTAATTAATGAATTATTAAATGACAACATTTGAACACATGTGATATCCAGCCCCAATATACAGTAAATATGACAATCGTCATTTCTCTGACATTTCTGAAAAATACTCTTGTCCTGAGAACACAGTTCAACTTTTAGGTTATTGTAAAGAGGACGCAAGAAGCAGTTTTCCTGGTTCAGGTCAGGGTTTATTTTCTCTCTCTCTGCAGCACCAATTACAGTCTCCCAGTCTTTGCGTTATGCACAAAGTTAATCAACAATTACACACCGCTTCACAAAAATAAACTCTCATCATTTGTAATAAAAACTCCTTGCTTCTTGCTCAGGTCTGTCGTGCCCAGGCTCTCTCTCTCCTATTTGCGGTGTGTCTCTATTTATGCCGCTCTCCCCGTGCTCACTGAAATTAGAGACAGGTGTTATACATAATTTAGCTCAGGTGTAAGCGCCCTTACCGCTTTTTCTCTCTCCGGAGAGATGCTTGACCACGCCCCCGCTGCCACATATCCCCACCGCCCGACTCAGGCCGGGGCGACATCCGGCCTGCCTACCACTCCCCCCATTCCTGGAAAGGAAGTCGGCGACAGCCATCTGCGCCCCCGGTCTGTGGACCACCTTGAACTTAAACGGCTGAAGAGCCAGATACCAACGGGTGATTCGGGCGTTAGTATCTTTCATGCGGTGGAGCCACTGGAGTGGGGCGTGATCCGAGCAGAGGGTGAAGGCCCGCCCCAACAGGTAGTATCGGAGAGTGAGGACCGCCCACTTGATGGCGAGACACTCCTTCTCCACGGTGCTGTACTTAGTTTCCCTTAACGAGAGCTTACGGCTAATGTACAGCACTGGGCGCTCCCCCCCCCCCACCACCTGCGAGAGCACGGCCCCCAGCCCCCTGTCTGAAGCATCTGTCTGTAAAACAAAAGGGAGAGAGAAGTCAGGTGAATGTAACAGCGGCCCCCCACAAAGTGCGGCTTTAACTTGCGTGAACGCCTGTTGACACTGCTCCGTCCACTGGACCGGGTCTGGAGCTCCCTTTTAGTGAGATCAGTCAGCGGGCTGGTGACGTCCGAATAGTTAGGCACAAACCTCCTATAGTAGCCGGCCAGCCCCAGGAACTGCCTCACCCCCTTTTTGGTCTTGGGTCTCGGGCAGGTCGCAATCGCCGCTGTCTTGTCAATTTGGGGCCGCACCTGCCCGTGGCCCAAGTGGAACCCCAGACACCGTACCTCCACCCGCCCAATCGCACACTTCTTCGGGTTCGCTGTGAGCCCCGCTCGGCGCAGCGATCTCAGAACCGCCCTCAGGTGTTGCATATGCTGCTGCCAATCATTGCTATAAATGATGATGTCATCTAAATAGGCAGCAGCGTAAGCTGAATGCGGCCTGAGGATTCGGTCCATGAGACGCTGAAACGTAGCCGGGGCCCCAAACAAACCGAACGGAAGTGTCACAAATTGGTGTAATCCAAACGGTGTGGAGAAGGCGGTTTTCTCACGGGAAATTGGTGTCAAGGGGATCTGCCAATAACCCTTCGTCAAATCCAATGTCGAATAAAAACGAGCAGTGCCCAACCGATCGAGCAACTCATCAACGCGAGGCATTGGATATGCATCAAATTTAGACACCGCGTTGACTTTTCTATAATCCACACAGAATCGCACAGACCCGTCGCTCTTAGGCACTAGAACAACTGGGCTGGACCAACCACTGTGGGATTCTTCTATTACCCCCATATCAAGCATCGCATCCAATTCCTCCCGAACAATTTTCTTTTTGTGTTCGGGTAGTCGATAGGGGCGGCTACGTACCACCACCCCCGGCTCGGTCTCGATGTGGTGATGGATGAGGTTTGTACGTCCCGGTAGAGGGGAAAACACATCTGCAAACTCCTGTTGCAACCTGGCAACCTCCGCGAGTTGGCTCGGTGAGAGGTGGTCTCCGCAAGTGACCGGGGTGAACTGTTTATGTTTTGAGCTCACCTCCGGTCCGAGCTCTGCCTTCTCGGGAACCACCGTAGCCAACGTCACGGGGACCGCCTCTCTCCACAATTTTAGGAGATTGAGGTGGTATATTTGACGTGCGTCCCCTCTATCGGATCGTTTAACCTCATAATCGAGATCTCCCACTCGTCGTGTGACCTCAAAGGGTCCTTGCCACTTGGCGAGTAATTTAGAGCTCGATGTGGGAAGCAATACAAGCACTTTATCTCCCGGTGCAAATTCCCTTAGCTGAGTTCCCCTGTCATACAGTCGGCGCTGTCGTTCTTGAGCTTGGAGCAAATTCTCCTGTGTTAATTGCCCCAAGGTGTGGAGTTTTGCTCTAAGATCAAGAACGTACTGAATTTCATTTTTACTGTTCGAAGGTCCTTCCTCCCAGGCTTCTCGCAATACATCAAGCACGCCGCGTGGGCGTCGCCCATACAGTAGCTCGAATGGGGAGAAGCCAGTGGAGGCTTGCGGGACCTCTCGTACTGCAAATAACAGGGGGTCGAGCCATTTATCCCAATTTCTAGCATCGTCGTGCATGAACTTACGAATCATGTTTTTGAGGGTTTTATTAAATCGTTCCACCAGGCCATCCGTTTGAGGATGGCATACACTGGTGCGAATCGATTTAATATTTAATAACTCGTACAGTTCGCGTAGTGTCCGTGACATAAACGTTGTGCCTTGATCGGTGAGGATTTCTTTCGGAATCCCCACCCGGGAGATTATTTTGAAGAGTGCCTCCGCAACACTGCGTGCTGAGATGTTGCGAAGAGGCACTGCTTCCGGATATCGCGTTGCATAGTCCACTAGGACCAATACAAAGCGATGTCCGCGTGCTGACCGTTCTAATGGCCCGACGAGGTCCATTCCAATTCTCTCAAAGGGGACCTCGATCAAAGGGAGAGGGCGCAATGGTGCTTTTGGGGTGGCCGGTGGGTTAACCAGCTGGCATTCGCGGCATGCCGCACACCACCTGCGGACATCGCCACCAATGCCCGGCCAGTAGAAACGGGCTATTAGACGGTTCAGTGTTTTCCTTTCTCCTAGGTGACCTGCCATAGGATTATAATGAGCCGTCTGGAATACCATTTCCCGACGGCTCCTTGGAATCAAAAGTTGGGTTGTATCCTCTTTGGTTCGAGTGTCCTGTGTCACTCGATACAACCGCTCATTTATAATTGCAAAATAGGGATATGAAAGTGCGATGTCAGGCTGGAGTCGTTGACCATCGATAACTCTCACTTGGTCAAAGGCGTGTTTGAGGGTTTCGTCTCGCGACTGCTCCAAAGGGAAATCCCCCTCAGGGAATTCCCTGAGAAGGGAGGGGCCGCGGCCTCTCCCCCTCTCTCGTCATCATGACGCGGAGCTGTCGAGGACGGCCCCGGCTCCGCCTCCCCTGCCAGAGCATCGCACATCACACATCTCCCTATTCTCACACAGGACCCATCCGCACAAATTCCCTTTAATAAAGTTTTAAAATCAGGCCAATCAGTCCCCAAAATCAGCGGATGGGTGAGGCGGGAACTAACCGCAGCCTCCACTCTATGCTTTTTCCCCCGAAATTTAGTTGTCAGGGTCACCACTGGATACTTGTGAATATCCCCGTGTACACACTTCACCTTCACCGTTTTGGATGTGACCAATGCCTCGGGTTGAACCAGGCGTTGGTGGATAGTGGTTTGGTTACACCCGGTATCCACCAACGCTTGGTGAGTACCCCCCTTGACACTTACCGGTATCCGGTACGCTCCGGCCCGGTCGGGGGCAGCCTGTGGGAGGTCAGAGACCCGCACCACCATCCCCAGCTCCATCAGAGGGCACTGATCTCGGAAGTGGCTCGGGTCTCCGCACCTCCAGCAGGCCGGCCCAGGCGCCACGCCCGCACTTGCGTCGGCGGGCGCCCCCCCCGAGGGGGAGAGCGGCGGGGCACTGGAGTAGGGGAAGGTGTCGCCTCCCACACCCGGGGAACTGGTCTCAGGAGCTGGGTTCCTCCTCATCTGCGTGGGGCAGGAACGGGACCTGGAGAGAGAGCAGACGAGAGAGAGAGAGGGGAGGGGGAAGAGACAGAGGGAGGAGAGAGAAGGTAGGAGGGATCTTCTGTCCTCGGGATCGCCGCCATGTGGTCCTCCGCAAGTCGGATAGCTTCCTCCAACGAAGCCGGGCGGTGGCACTGGACCCACTCCGCCGTTCCTTTTGGCAGTCGAACTGTGAACTGTTCCAGTACCACCTGGTCGATAATTCCCTGGACGTCGCGATCCCCCGCTAACAGCCATCTTCGGCAGGCGTCATGGAGCCGCTGGGCAAAGGCAAACGGGCGGTCAGAGCTTTCCAACTTCAAGCTCCGGAAGAGTTGACGACTTTCCTCCGGAGTGCGACCAACCCGTTGCAAGATGGCTTTTTTTAGATCTCCGTAGGCCAGGAGGCTCGACGCTGGCAGTTGTTGAGCCACGAGCTGGGCTTCCCCGGACAGTAGTGGGATCAGTCGGGCTGCCCATTGACCGAGCGGCCAGCCCCAGATCTCGGCGGTCCGCTCAAACAGATCCAGGAAAGCCTCGGGGTCGTCCGCCGCCCCCATTTTCTGTAATGCTGGCGGGGGTAACGGCGTGGGTGTGTCCGGGGTCGCGGCTGAGGATGCCCCCTGGCTGAGGAGGCTCCGGATCGCCTGCCGGTCCTCGGCTTGAGCATGCATGAGCTCGACAAACCGGCGGTCTTGATCTTGCCGGAGCTCAAGCAGCGTTTGTTGGTGGTTCCGATGTAGGCTGGCGAGGGCTTGGAGGATCTCCGCCAACTGGGAGGACTCTACGGGACGACCTCCATCCATCTTCGACCCAAAACTTCAGTTCCCGGGTTTCGGCACCAGTGTAAAGAGGACGCGAGAAGCAGTTTTCCTGGTTCAGGTCAGGGTTTATTTTCTCTCTCTCTGCAGCACCAATTACAGTCTCCCAGTCTTTGCGTTATGCACAAAGTTAATCAACAATTACACACCGCTTCACAAAAATAAACTCTCATCATTTGTAATAAAAACTCCTTGCTTCTTGCTCAGGTCTGTCGTGCCCAGGCTCTCTCTCTCCTATTTGCGGTGTGTCTCTATTTATGCCGCTCTCCCCGTGCTCACTGAAATTAGAGAAAGGTGTTATACATAATTTAGCTCAGGTGTAAGCGCCCTTACCGCTTTTTCTCTCTCCGGAGAGATGCTTGACCACGCCCCCGCTGCCACAGTTATAATTTACCATAATTACATAACAGAAATATAATGAAAGTGGATTATCAGTTTGGAGGATAAAATTCATAAAAATAATTATAATGTACTACTGTTTTGAACTAGGTGTTTGAAACCATATGAACTTGACTTAAAACATTAGATATATACAGTAGCTGTGACAACTTCCTCATGCGACAACTAGTGCTGGTCTCCCCTATTAAATACACAGAAAGAAAGCAATAACTAATGGGGAAAAGATGTGTTGAGATGCTTATGAGAAAGCTAGCATTGGATTATACTTGAAATATATTTGCCCATCTCTCATCCAATGCCAATGTTTGGTGTCATCTTATTGAATTCTATTTCATACATCTCATAAAACTTGATTTCAGTTGCACATTTTGCCATCTAAACTAATTAAAACATTTAAAATTAAATTTGCATGGTTATCAAAAATCTCCCCAGCCACCATGTTCTCAGAAGCTAATTTTTCCCTTACCTTGACGAAGCTGGAAGAGTCGCTAGCTCAGCCTTACAGAATGTGTAATTAAGCACATGTGCAAAAGAAAAGAGAGGATGATCTTTTCTCTCTGTGTGTGGAAGGAAAATACTGCTGGTTGGAATTATTGACTACTTACTTTTCTGAATCAGCATAGGACATTAAAAAACAGTGCCATTCTCAAATGTATCTTTAGTCATTATTTATGCGGAGTGAATCTTTCAACTATTACTCCTACTCAGAGTTTTGTTATTTTTTTCCAGTAATGTAGTTGTAGGGAGGATCTTTACAGCGATGATATGATCTGTAAATGTGCCAACGTAAACTATGAGTAATGATAAGGTCTCTTGTGATGAGAGAGAGAGAGATAGAAAGAGAGAGATAGATAGAGAGAGAGAGAGAGAGAGAGAGAGAGAGAGAGAGAGTTTTTAAGCAAACATTATTTAATCAACAATAAAGAATATTCAGATTAATTTTCAGTGAAACATACATTCAAACAACCTCAACACCACAACATATCAAAAATGTATTCTCCCTCGATCACAGTACAAAAAATCTCATTATAACACCACTGTAATTTAATAGATTCTATATCATTCATTAACTTATAATACTTTAATTTAACAAACATTCTAGACTTTAGAAATGCTCTGAATAAAAGTACTGCATTGACCATATCTGTTTTCTATTCTATTTTTCCTTGTATTATAAAGTTTCGCTTGTCCTACAATAAAATTAATCAGTTGCCATTTTGTTCTCTGTTTTTTACTATATCTTGACCCCAAAATATAAACATTTGGAGTAAACTTTTCCCCAAACTTTAAAAACAGCTGATTCATTCAATCAACAATGTGTACTGTCTAACATTCTTGCACATTCTGCAAAGCAGTGAAATACAGTCTCTCTTAGTCCACAAAACACACATTTATCATCAACATTTGTGTTTATAACAGAGACAAAGGCATTAACAGCTATAAACCCATGTACTATTCTCCATTGCAAGTCACCGTATTGTTTTCTCAATGGTGGTTTGTATAACACCCTCCAAACTGGCTTTACTTCATTCTCTAACCCAAGTTCTATTATCATAATTTTGTAGCAAGTTTAAATACTCATTCATCAAGTTTTTTTCCCACATTTCCATAACAATCTCAGTATGACGTATTGACCTCTGACCTAATAAGGTGGTTACTGCAATTGCATTACTCAGGTCAGGACCCGCCACATCAGTTATATATCTCAGTTTTACTGTTCCAGATGCACACAGCCTCAGTGTGAGGCCCAGCACACCCTCACTCGCCAAGTCCAAACGAGCTCCTTTCACTATAGGCTCCTCAAGCAGCCAGAACAAAGAGTCTGTTTTCTGTACCCTGGCAAGGTTCAAATAACCCCACACTTCAAAAAGTCCACGATAGAAAAGAGGTATTCCATTTAGATGCAGCTGTTTATAATCCATAAGGAACAAGGCATTGTCCAGTCCAAATCCATCAATCCTCCATAAAATAATCTGAGCCACATTCCTCCATACCAAGCCCACAGGTCTGGTTAAAAATCTTTGGATAAACTGCAAGCGAAAAGTCGCTAATTTGCTTGACATGTGCACCAGACCTTGACCACATTCTTCTTTTGGCAGAAAAAGTACACTTTGGGGAACCCAATGAAGACAGTCCCAAAGAAGTCCACTAGGATTGCTTGTAACCCGGGCAGCAGACCGGCAGGTGGATCCACACATGACAATTTATGCCACAATGTCGAGGCAGTCAAATTATTCATTACTAATACCCTCCCTTTAAAAGACAGTTGTGAATGAATCCACATCCATTTTTTTTTATTTACCTTGCATTTTTTCCAACTATCCCTTCCCAATTTTTCCTCTTGTGTAACAACATCCCCAATATGTACTCCCAGTATCCCTCAGTTTAATGACTCATCCAAAGGACAGTGCCTTTTTTACATATAGTGTCCCCATCACTATACTGGGGCATTAGAACCCACACAGAGTGCAGAGTGAGCACCCCCTGCTGGTCTCCCTAATATATCTTCCAGCAGCAACCTTAGTTTTCCCCAGGAGGACTCCCATCCAGGTACTGACCAGGCTCAAACCTACTTAGCTTTAGTAGGCAACCGGTCTTGAGCTACAGGGTTATATGGCTGCTGGCGAAAAGTATTAATGTCATGTTGTCCATTAACCATAATCATTACATCATCTGCAGAGGCTGATATCTGATGCTGTAGATCATCATGAGGCAACAACGGATCTGATATTTTTTATAACGTAACTTGTTCAACATTGGTTCAATTGCCAAAGAGTATAACATTCCTGAGAGTGCACATCCTTGTCTAATGCCTCTACTGACTTTAAAAGAGGCGATCAAACCACCATTGATTTTTAGTATACTTTCAATGTCCTGATACAACACTTTGATAATTTCAATAAAACCAGAGCCAAAACTAAAAGCATTAAGAGTTTTCCATAGATACTTGTGTTAAACTCTATCAAATGCTTTCTCCTGGTCAAAAGAGATGAGACCCAAATTAATGCCCCAAAGTCTAGAGACATCTAGAATATCCCAGATGAGGCATACACTGTCTAAAATAGACCTACCAGACACACAGTAAGTCTGGTCAGGATAAATGACCTGCCCCATTTATTGGCCAGAGTCTTAGAAAGGACCTTGAGATCAGAGCACAACAGGCTGACAGGTCGCCAGTTCTTAATTTCTTTGGCAGTAAGGTGATTACAGCTCTCTTGCAACTCAGCGGCAGAGAACCGTTAGCCAAGCTCTCACTGAGAACTGCCAAGAGATCCTCACCCAGCACCTCCCAAAAGGCTTTATAAAATTAAACTAGGAGCCCATCAATACCAGGAGCTTTTCCACCCTCCATGCCCTGCAAGGAATTAAGAAGCTCCCATTCACACAGAGGCTTCTCCAACTCTGCCTTTGACTTCTTTAGGACCTTTGGTAAGCATTCATAGAAGCTAGCAGCCAGCTCTCCATCCTCCCTATATTCACTTCTGTACAGATAAGTATAGAACCGTACAGCCTGCTGTCTTATTTCAGACGGCTCTGTTAGCCCTTGTCCATTTTCAGAGTGCAGAGAGTGAATATATTGACAATTCTTTCTTTCTAGATTAAAGAAGAATTTAGATGGGGCATCTATTTGCGTAAGATTTTGAAAATGCGACCTGACCAGAGCTCCCTGTGCCTTAATGACAAACATGTCTGCAAGAATAATGTTTTTTGACTTAAGAGCCTTAATACGGCTCTGCTTTCCAGTGGCCTCTATTAATTCTTGTAACTGCAATTTCGGATTCAAGATTTTTCATTCTTTTTATTTTTTTCTAGAGACATTAAGAATATACTGTTGGCACAATAATTTTATTTCAACCTTCCCATAATCCCACCACTGGTGCAAATTCATGAAACACTCTTTTCTTAATTTGAAGTTGTTAAAACAAAACAAAACAAAAAACAAACAGAAAACATTTTTAAAATTCAAATCTCTTAAAAGAGAAGTATTAAAATGCCAATAGGCACTCTTATACCTGATATTTGCTATAAAAACATGACTAGACCAAATTGACAAGACCATGGTCAGAAAAACCAACAGGACTGATTGTAAATTTTTCTAAATGTTGCTTAAAACAGTAAAGCCTACTGAAATGAATTTTTTCTCTGGTATGTACCCATGTGTACTGTCTAACATTCTCATTCAAATTTCTCCATATGTCACACAATTTATAAGTCTCAATCAATTTACATACAGCATGACCTGAAGCAGCATTCTACCTTTTTCCGGTCTAAAAAATAATTTTCTGTGCAATTAAAATCACCACCTAAATACAAATACTCATCAGAGCTACAATTCTGCAAAATTGTATTGACATTATTGAGAAAACAAACTCATTCAGTGCAATTTATGGGGGCATAGACATTGCTAAAGACAATATTAAACTTTTCAAACTGTGCCCGAATAACTATGAGTCTGCCAGAAAGTTCCTGCTTTACCTCATAAGAGACGGGAACAAAATTCTTAGCAAGTAGAACAGCCACCCCTCCTCCAGTGGAGCTCATGTGAGTGAGCACCACCTCTCCCTCCCATTCTTTTCTCCAGTCAGCTTCATTAAGGCAATTTCTTGAACGAACATAACATAAATTTTATTTTGCTGAATTAATTCAAACAGCAGTGGTATTTTATACATATCTCGTGCCCCATTTACATTAAGAGTGCCCACACTTACCACACTCATCGAAAAGTAAAAAGAAGACACAAAAGAAGAAGCGACATAAAGTAAAGAATATTATGTTGTTTCAAAACCATCTTCAGCTTGAAGTTCTGATCTCAGTTTAGCCACAATTTTTTTTAATCTGTAGATTTCTTGTGCTGTAAACTTTTCCTCACTCTCACTTCTCATTAATGACCTAACAGAATCAACAAACATTCCACGGTCAGGAAAGAAGTCCTTAATTAGAACATTTTTCATATTTTTCGTCCTCTATAGAAATGACCTTACTTTTTCGAATGCATAAGCACTATGTCTATTCCGTCTATTCAATGTCACTGTCAGATTCTTCAACTGCACTGCATTCAGTGTAATTTTAATTTTGCTGGTCAGTTCACGTTTCTGTCAGTTGATTTGTTTTTTTTTTCTCTACCTTTGCTTTAAGACTTTTCCTCTTAATAGAGGGCATTTTGAAGAGTGTTTCATCACTTATACGCTCTGTGTCCATTCCTTCTTCTAATATACTCTCTGCTACAGCGGAAACCTCATTTAAAATGTCTTCCTTTGCAGTTTTTGACCATCCGGCCCTTCATCACTAACATTTCCTCCCCACCACCTTCAGCCCCAGCCATAACACTCACACCCCCAACGTGCTCTTACGCATCTGTCCCGACATCATTAGTATCATTATCCCCGGCTTCCCCACTACCCACAGGGCCAACATTTAAATCTTCATTCCGTTCAGGACACAAGGGTCTAATGTGCCCTTCTTCTCCACATTTGAAACATTTCATAGTCTTAAATCAAAGCCGTCAATTCTGAACTTAAATGCTACATTTAAGTCATCCACATCACTCTTTAAAACCATGTGCACTTGCCATCTAAAACAGACAACATGTTTGAGTAGAGGGGATTTACAGCCCAACAGGATTTTTCTACTATTTAAGCTTATTATTAGGCTGGCTTGAAAAAGTGCAGTACGGTGCACCTTTGCATTGCAACTTTGACGGATCATATCTCCGGATCAGAATTTCGTAGAGACATGTGAGTGGACTCATTTCATATGGCCTAGCAAGCAGTTTTGGAGCATTACATGAGATTGGGGGTAAGATGTACCCATAATTGTTTTTTCCTACTATGACAAGACATTGAAGTTTGTGAGATCATATCTCCCAATCAGAATGTCATAGAGATATGGGGGCAGGGCTCATTTCACTCGGGTTAACAATCAGTCTTTAAGTATCATCTTGGAAATGGCATAGCCATGCCCTAGCAACCAATTATGGCATCCTAGCGAGAACCCCCATAGACTTCCATTCAAAATGGCTCAGAAGGATATCTTCAGAACAGAATATTGTAGACACTTGGGGATTGGCTCTTTTGAGTCAGATTAGTAAGCAGCCAATAAGAATCACTCTGGTCACTGGCTAGCCACGCCCTAGTAACCATTTAGAGTACACTAGCAACCATCCCTATTGACTTGCATTAAAAATGGCTGAGAGGGATATCTTTGGATCAGAATGTATTATAGACATGAGAGTTGGCTTGTTTCACTTGGGTGAGCAATCAGTCTTCATGTATCCACTTGAAAAACTTCTTATTCATGCCCTAGCAACCATTTAGAGCACCCTAGCAACCAAACCCCACTGACTTCCATTCAAAATCACTTAGATGGGTATCTCAGGATCAGAATGTCGTAGAGACTTCATTGTTGGCTTGTATGACTCAGGACAGCATGCAGCCTTCTTAGTATCACCCTGGCAACTTCCTAGCAACCACATGGGCTTACCCTAGCAATCAAGTATCAAAACACATATTTATGCACCAGAACATCGTAGAAACTTCCTGTTTGGCTCGTTTGACTCAGTCTAGCAAGGAGACTTTTGAGTATCACCCTGTTAACTGCCTATCAACCATATGGGGTTACCCTAGCAACCAAGTAGCAAAACACATATCTCTGCACCAGAACATTGTAGACACTTCTGGGATGGCTCATTTGATTCAGGTTGGCAAGGAGCCTTTTGAGTATTACCTTGGTAACTTCCAAGCAACCAAATGAGCTCACCCTAGCCACCAAGTAACAAAACACATATCTCTGCACCAGAACATCATAGAGACTTCTGGGCTGGGTCATTTGACCCAGGCTAGCAAGGAGCCTTGTTAGTATCACCCAGGTAACTGTCTAGCAACCAAATACAAAAGCCTAGCCTAGAAAAGCAACAGGCTAGCAACATACTAAAACATGCTAGCAATGTCTAGGTAATTGTTAAAACATGCTAGCAACATGCTAAAACATGTAAGCAATGCCTAGCTAAGCATTCTATCTATCAATAAACTTTAAGACTAGGCTTTTTCAAGCCAACCTAAAGTTTGTCCTGACGAACTTTACTTCTCTAGTTTTCATTTATGATACAATTTTCCCATACCTGGACAATTATGTATTCAGAAGCTCATCTTTAATGAATGGTGGAACATTAGACATCGTCATCTTTTTAGTCGGTTGATCTAGAGGCATCACCGGACTGAAAGTATCTTGTATGACAACACCCCTTTGCATCACACTGTTCACTTTTTCTATGCTGTCTAGAAAAATCACAACTGCACTGTTCATGTGGGAAGCAGACATTTCACTGTCATAACCGACAGCTTTTTCAACAGCCAAACTGCACTCCTCCACTGAGCAGGTCATCATAGGTGTGATTTTTATACCATGGCTGTGTGAAAGCCACTCCAAACTCATCCGCTCTGGAGACGCCATTGCTGACCAGCAAACGCTGGCTGACGGTGTTCCTCAACTTACACCAAAGTCTTACTACACTCAGTTAATATAATAAACTTCAGGGAAAAAGACTGCACCAAATACAATGGTGTGAAAAAGTGTTTGCCCCCTTCCTGATTTCTTATTTTTTTGCATGTTTGTCACACTTAAATGTTTCAGATCATCAAACAAGTTTAATATTAGTTAATATTTAAGATAACACAAGTAAACACAAAATGCAGTTTTTAAATGAAGGTTGTTATTATTAAGGGAAAACAAAATCCAAACCTACATGGCCCTGTGTGAAAAAGTGTTTGCCCCACCTGTTAAAACATAACTTAACTGTGGTTTATCACACCTGAGTTCAATTTCTCTAGCCACACCCAGGCCTGATTACTGCCACACCTGTTCTCAATCAAGAAATCACTTAAATAGGACCTGCCTGACAAAGTGAAGTAGACCAAAAGATCTTCAAAAGCTAGACATCATGCCGAGATCCAAAGAAATTCAGGAACAAATGAGAAAGAAAGTAATTGAGATCTATCAGTCTGGAAAAGGTTATAAAGCCATTTCTAAAGCTTTGGGACTCCAGAGAACCACAGTGAGAGCCATTATCCACAAATGGCGAAAACATGGAACAGTGGTGAACCTTCCCAGGAGTGGCCGGCCGACCAAAATTACCCCAAGAGCGCAGCGACAACTCATCCAAGAGGTCACAAAAGACCCCACAACAACATCCAAAGAACTGCGGGCCTCACTTGCCTCAGTTAAGGTCAGTGTTCATGACTCCACCATAAGAAAGAGACTGGGCAAAAATGGCCTGCATGGCAGAGTTCCAAGACAAAAACCACTGCTGAGCAAAAAGAACATTAAGGCTCGTCTCATTTTTGCCAGAAAACATCTTGATGATCCCCAAGACTTTTGGGAAAATACTCTGTGGACTGACGAGACAAAAGTTGAACTTTTTGGAAGGTGTGTGTCCCATTACATCTGGCGTAAAAGTAACACCGCATTTCAGAAAAAGAACATCATACCAACAGTAAAATATGGTGGTGGTAGTGTGATGGTCTGGGGCTATTTTGCTGCTTCAGGACCTGGAAGACTTGCTGTGATAAATGGAACCATGAATTCTGCTGTCTACCAAAAAATCCTGAAGGAGAATGTCCGGCCATCTGTTCGTGACCTCAAGCTGAAGCGAACTTGGGTTCTGCAGCAGGACAATGATCCAAAACACACCAGCAAGTCCACCTCTGAATGGCTGAAGAAAAACAAAATGAAGACTTTGGAGTGGCCAAGTCAAAGTCCTGACCTGAATCCTATTGAGATGCTGTGGCATGACCTTAAAAAGGCAGTTCATGCTCGAAAACCCTCCAATGTGGCTGAATTACAACAATTCTGCAAAGATGAGTGGGCCAAAATTCCTCCACAGCGCTGTAAAAGACTCATTGCAAGTTATCGCAAATGCTTGATTGCAGTTGTTGCTGCTAAGGGTGGCCCAACCAGTTATTAGGTTTAGGGGCAATCACTTTTTCACACAGGGCCATGTAGGTTTGGATTTTATTTTCCCTTAATAATAACAACCTTCATTTAAAAACTGCATTTTGTGTTTACTTGTGTTATCTTTGACTAATATTTAAACTTGTTTGATGATCTGAAACATTTAAGTGTGACAAACATGCAAAAAAATAAGAAATCAGGAAGGGGGCAAACACTTTTTCACACCACTGTACATAGAAAACAGCATAAAACAGAAGAAATGAAGAAAACTCACTCTCACTCACACGCCAACTCTGTCCACTCACCCCTGCATGCGCACAGAGAGAGAGAGACCTAAGGAGATTGCTAGAATGGGTGTAGTTTGAAAACGATATCAAATGATAGAGAAAAAGTACTATGTCTGTAAATTTGTCAGTGGCAGTTCTTGCTCAGCACTTTAGGCGACATAAGGCATGACCAAAGGAAAAAAAAAAAAAAAAAACTTTAGTTCTTCATATACAGTATGTGTACTTATAATATGTATTAAATATAATTATGTAGAGTTGTCTAGTACAGTTTTTAAGTAGTGTGTAAGGGGACCTAGGTTCAAATCCCAGCCTAATGTATTATTTATTTCAACATAAAACTTGACAGCCAGTGATCATAATGCATTTTTGTTGTATGGTGAACAGCTTTGACATTTGTTAATTCCATTTGTGTTCCATGGGAAAAACATTCATCCATGTTTCGACTGACATGGGTGGGTATATGATGACAGAATTTTCAGTTTAAAGCAAATTATCTCCAGAAGGTGTGACTTGATCGGACAGACCAAATGTAATTCATCTTCTAAACTAATTTCTACCACAGTGTTTTAGAACAATACTTTTTTTTACCTGCAACTATCGTGCGACTAATTCAACAATACAAATAATCTTTGTGAAAGTTGCATTCAAAATCCACTTAGCTCAGAAATCTGAGAAGGCATTCTATTGGTAATTCCTCAACATTTGTAGTGTGGAATTAATGAAGAAACTAATTCAACTACTGTTGAGTTTTGCTAAAATCATTCCTGAATTCTCTAGTCATTGTGAATGTCACTTTGAACTGTTCAGCGAGTCAGTTATCATTAAAGGTTATAAGGATGCCCCCAGCTTTCAGAGCAGGATCTCAGAAGTGATGGAACAGACCAATTACATTAGACTGATTCTCAATGCTGCTCCAGCCTCTAATATTCAAGGACCTCAACAACCACATCCATCACAGACCATAGACAGCTTCCAGACAGAGCACTACCTGAGGACAGCCCGGTAAGGTCAAACACATTTGTAATTTGTTTATGTGAGAACATGTGTGTGCATGTGTGCCAGTGGGTTGCAAAAACACAGCAGGCCATAACTGATCTCTCTCTATATTGTGTATCTGTGATAACTCTACTTTGTGTTAAAGGAATAGTTCATCCCAAAATAATTAGAATTCTCTCGTTATTTATACTCATTCTTATGCCCCTTTATGTCCTGTTTTGGAGCTTGAAAGTTTTGGTCCCCATTGACTTACATTATATGGACAAAAAAGGGCAAAGACAACCTTAAAAAATCTTTGTTTGTGCTCCACAGAAGACAGAAAATTATACGATACTGAGACGGCATGAGGGTTAATAAATGATGAGAAAAACTTGTTTGGGTAAACTATTCCTTTAAACGGTACATTATTTATGCAGATATGTGTTATAAAATGAACAACACACTGAGAAATGATTTATTAGATATTTTAATGATTTAACAAATACATTAATGTATTTCCATTTTTATACTTTTTATTAGATTTTTTTTTAAAGACATGTAACATAATAATTCCATTATTAAACATCACATACAACAGTGAATATTTAAGTGTGATGCTTAAAAAGTTTTCTTCAAAAAGTAAGAACTTTTTGATTTGTATAAAAAACAAGATTTCTTCATAAAAATCTATCTTAGGCAATAACAATGATAAACATCAACATTAGCACATAATCTATTCAAACCCAGCTGTAGTACTAACATATTTAATCTTTTTTTCTTCAGCATGTAACATACAGTATAGCAACAGAATTAACATCAACTGTGGAATTTACATCATATATAAATTCAATGAACATTGATTCAGATGGGTTTTGAAATCATTAATGTGATCAATGACACTATTATTATGGAGCTAAACTCTAAAGGTGTGAAAACTGTGAATCTGATTTACCACTGATTACAGTATAAAACACAGTGAAGCCACATAGTTCAGTGCCAGAAAAAGATTTATCGTGCAGCCTACAGTAATTTCAGGCTTAAATAGGAAAGGTACTGATTTCCAAGCAACAACAATAACATTACAATAAATAAAGTAAGACTATCTGGATTAACCAAAAAAAAAAACAAGTTAGACATGTAAGATACCACTTTGCTGAGCATCATTGCAGTTATTTCTCAAGATATGCCCAAGAGAACCATCAAGCAAACACTACAAACTATCTTACTGTGTTGGTCTTGATTTCTATATAGCCTCAGCATGTGATTCCCTTATGAAGTGCACTCTCTCATTTTCTTTCTTTTTACAGATCTCTCTTTGCCTTAGCCAGCACACCCACATGTGCTACACTGTTTTTAACCTTCTATATACTTCCACATACTCCAAGAGCTCAGCGTCCTTCCTGCTGTGAATTTCCACAATGTTCTCTAGAATTCTACATATGCACAGTGGTTGATGTGGATGGATTTGAACTAAAGCTGTTTTTATCAAATCACTGATCCAGTAGCAGCATACATGTTCTGCTCTTTTGGTAAAATGTAAGCCAAGAGCATTAAAGGAATATTCCGGGTTCAATACAAGTTAAGCTCAAACTACATATTACTGATTATCCCCAAAATAATTTCGACTACTAATTTCCCCCCTTTTCTTTAAAAAAAAGCAAAAATTTAAGTTGCAATGAGGCATGGAAGTGAATGGAGCCAAGTTTTGGAGGGTTTATAGGCAGAAATTTAAAGATTATCATTTCATAAAAGCACTTACATTAATTCTTCTGTTAAAACTCGTATATTATTTGAGCTGCAAAGTTGTTTAAAGTTTAAGAATTACAGTCATTTTAAGGATTGTTGGTATTAATTATATCATCATGGCAATGAAGTTTTAAAATTGGCTTTAATGATGATATAATTAATGCCAACAATCCTTAAAATGACTGTAATACTTAAACTTTAAACAACTTTACAGCTCAAATAATATACGAGTTTTAACAGAAAAATTAATGTAAGTGCTTTAAGTCTTTAAATTTCTGTCTATAAACCCTCCAAAAATCAATGTAGCTTTTTTTTTTTAAAGAAAAGGGGCTCCCAAGGGCGACCCCAAGTGTCACTACATCGACACAACGTCTCGTTCCCTCCATAAGGGAACAGAGGTTACAACAGTAACCGAGACGTACGCTGTATAATGAGGTCACAGATGCCAAGAGCGCTAACTGGATAATAAAAAAAACATCAAATTCGTGAGCCCCAGGGCTAGGGAGGAAGGACATCCAGGGTTCATGGTTCCTGAACTTGCATGGGAGAGGTCTGGGCGCGGGTGCCAGATGGTGCCCCGTCCCTGAGAGAGGAGGTTCTTCCTCAGGGGAATCTGCCAGGGAGGGGCTGTCGCGAGGAGTGTGAAATCTGAGAACCAAGTCTGAGCGGGCCAGTACGGCGCCACGAGGGTGACCTGTTCCGCTTTCTCTCTGACCTTGCACAGGGTCTGTGCAAGTAGGCTCACTGGGGGGAATGTGTATTATTGCGCAGCCCCCGGGGCCAGCTGTGTGCCAGCGCATATGTCCCGAGGGGGGCTCCCGTCAGGGAATACCAGAATGGGCAGTGGGAGGATTCCCGGGAAGCGAACAGGTCTACCTGTGCTTTGCCAAACCGACTCCAAATCAGCTGGACCATCTGGGGGTGGAGTCTCCACTCTCTACTGAGCCTTGCCTGCCGCGACAATGCATCCGCTGTGGCGGTGAGGCTGCCCGGGATATGAGCCTTGTGGCTGTGCTGAGGGGGCCCTCGAAGCACTTACCAGGCTCCATGTACCCGGCATTGGGGGGGTCGGCGACGGGGGAGGAGGGACTTTTTGCCCGTCCTCATAAATCGTCACAACCGCCTGGCCGTGGGTGTGAGTGTGGTGCGGTCAGGCGCGCGAAGGCGGGGGGTCCGCATTCACTACGTCCAAGTCGCAGGTGCTCAGTGTCCGGTCGCTGTGATAATGGCGGTCGTAAACACCGGCCGTGTGAACCAAGGAGTGAGGAAACCGCTCTTTTTTTGAAAATGTGGGTACCGCAGCCCGTTCAGGGTGCGGTGAACACAAAACAAAAGGGAACACAAGATTTACCTCTCAGCCCTCCACCGGGGGACAGAGTGTTCTGGATACCAGCTCCATGGTAGCAGAGGACATCTCCCTCCCTGGGTCATCTGTCTCAGGGGTGCTTAGGAGCCTTCCAGGTCCTTGCACCTGGTCGTGAGGCGGGGGGTGATGGCTTCCTGCGGGGGGCTCTATGCTGAGGCCGAGTACTGGGCTCAGGCTGTGGCGGAGCCGCCTGGGCAAAGTCCTCGACGGTGTCACCGAATAGGCCGATCTGGGAGCGTTGAGAAAGCGAGCCTTGTCAGCATCCCTCATCTCGACCAGATTCAGCCACAGGTGGCTCCTGGACTGCCAAGGTGGACATCGCCTGCTCACGCCGTGATCTTCGATGCCCAGGGGTGAGGTCAGTCGCCGAGCGCAGCTCCTGCATCACATCGGGATCAGGACTACCCACGTGCAGCTCTTTCAGTGCCTTGGCCTGGTGTACTTGCAGGAGGGCCATGGCATGCAGGGGGAAGGCGGCATGCAGGGCGGAGGCGGCCTGCCCCGCGGCACTGTAGGTTTTAGTCGCCAGAGACGACGTAGTCCTAAAGGCCCTGAAGGGGAGCGCCGGACAATCCTGCCAGGTGGCAGCGCTTTGTGGGCAGAGATGCACCGCAACCGCCTTATCCACCTGAGGGATCTCCGCGTACCCGTGGGCTGCCCCGCCATTGAGGCTAATGAGAGCGGACGAACTGGGAAGTCAGGTTTGGGCAGAAAAATTGTGCCCTCCACAACCTCGTTGTGCACTTCTGGGAAGAATGGGACTGGGGGGTGCGGTTGTGAGCAGTACCCCGAACCCAGGAACCAATCATCTAGCCATGAGGGCTCAGGGGAGGGTGGAGGGTTCCAATCCAACCCGACATTCGCGGTCAAGCATGGCGGTCAGCTCTGCGTCAGACTCAGACTGGGCGGGCACACCTGAAGGTGGCAGCCCAGTCGAGTCCTCAGCATCCGACATCGCCAGCGCGCTCTCCGATGCAGCGATCGAGGACTCATCCTGCTCACAAGCCCCGAAGGAGATGTTAAGCTGGCCGTGAAGCGAGCTGGTCTCACCTTGGAACTTGACAAGGGCAAATGAGCATGCTGGGGAACGGGAGGTCCGCGGGGATTTACCCAGCGAGACCGCACCCACTGGAGTCCCCAAATCGCTTCCAGCACCAGCCGGGCCGGACTTATACCTGTAGGTAGAAGGCCCAGCATGGGGGGCGGCTGGAGTGGCTTTCCCTCCAAGGAAGGAAAGCCGCGACCGCAACGTTGCCACGGTCATGTTCTCACAATGAGAACACGAACCATCCACGAACGCAGCCTCAGTGTGAGCACGGTCCAGACACGTGAGGCAGCGCCTGTGGCCGTCGGAGGCGGAGAGATAACTCACAAAGACGGAACGGCATCTTTAAAAAGACGCGTCTTTAAAAATACATCAATGTGCTGCTCTAATAGAGGAAAATATACTCTTTGCAGAGATACAGTATATACTCTCTTAGTAGCGCTGTCGAAACACCCAGGGGCGTAGTCTGCACTAAGTGTGCAGAAGGAGAGAAAGCCGCTGGAATGCGCCATATATCCAAAAGCATACGCTTCTATCTGAGGTGAATAGACCAGCAGTGGAATTCAGCTCACTGATACACAACCGCTCGGCTCCGAAGAAAAAATCTGAATGAGTGGTTGCGAGCCCGCTCTTTTTATACCCGTATGTCCAGGGGAGTGGCATGCAAATTCCACTCGCCAATTCTCATTGGCCTTTTCTCAAAGATTAGAGGTGTTTGGGGCTCCCAAGGGTGACCCCTAGTGTCACTACATCGACACAACGTCGAATGAGTGACAGAAGGGGAAGGTTAGTTAAGTGATTTTATCACACTAAAATCATGTTAACACTTGTGGCTATACATTTAAAACAGTGAGTATTTTAACGTTTACAGATCGGCCCGATTCACTTAAGTGCCTCACTGTAACCCAGATTTTTGCTTTTTTTTTTTTTTAAGAAAAGGAGCAGCAAGTGAATATTTTCTTTTTTGTTTTTTTGTGGTAATCAACATTATGCCACAAGTGCTGTCGATTGAGCTTAACGTGAATTAAACCTGCAACATTCCTTTAAACAGACTTGTACCCCTCCTGCTTTGCCTTCATACATTTGTTATAAACAGTGTCTGAAATGCAGGGTAGCTGGGCTGGTACGGTGGCCGTGAAGTGCAAAACAAAACAACAAAACTAAAAACATAATAAACTAAAAACAATGGCAAATCCAAAGACAAAATAAAAATTTAGACACGCACACACACACACACACACACACACACAAAACAAGTTACAGAACACAACAACAAATCAGAAAACACAACAGCAATTCAGTCGAAACGAAAATGGTAGGTACCATAGCTTCTCGCCTGATTGGCTGTGTGGAGAATACCTAGTCCTTTCCCCAGGACTGTTTCTCTGCCCACTTGCATGATTATTTCAAAATTATTTCCAAATGCTCAATTACGGAATTTTTTTTCACTCAGTAAAACAGTAATGGGACACTTTATAACACAGAATAAAAACAGCGAGCGGGAAAAGATAGTTTTAGGTACGATGTTCAAATGCGGTGTGTAAGGGACTGTCTAAAAATTACACAAACTGCACTAAGATGCCGGTGTCCAAGCGTTCACTCAATTGACTTGTATATACGAACATAACATACACTGTTATTAAAAAAGCATTTTCACATTATAAAGGTTGCAGCAGACTGCCGGCGTGATGGCTCACTTTCTTCATTTGTAGCCAGCATGTCCAATTAAGATAGTTAAATTATTTTAGAAAACAAATTGCTGAAATTTGACCAATATATTATTTTCATATTGTAAAGGTTATAGAAGGCTGCTATTAGATATGCTAGAGTTACTGTAGATGAGATTTTCCCAGGATGTGGAATTATACATAAACAGTATTCAATTATAAACAAAACCCAAAACAAAACAAAACAAAACAATGTGAGTTAGTCATTCACAATACTGGCAGCCTGCTACAAACTTTGTAATGTAAAAATGACTTCTTGATGAATTTTAGTGGTGTTTTTTCTAAAATAATTGAATACTGTATCTTTATAATTGCATATACTTGGAAAATCTATCCATTGGCAGCAACCGGAACCTTTATAATTTTTATTATTATTATTATTATTTTAAACAACAGTGTTTTTTAAGTTAGAACATGCAAGTTGAATAAACGCTTGGACGCCACCAACACTATAGCACAATTTGTGGACTTTAAGACGGTCCCTTATGCACTAGATGAACCATGAGACCATAGATGAACATTGTACCTAAAACTAACTTTTCCCGCTTGCTGTTTTTACACTCCCATTATAAAGTTTCCTGTTACTGTTTTCCTGAGAGAGAAAACACTCCAAATGATTTAGTTTTTCAGTCAGTGACCTTTTAGAATGGGTTTTGGTATAATCAGTGAACCAATCCTGAAGAAAGGACTAGGTCTCATTCAAACAGCCAATCAGGTGAAAAGCTATAGTACCTACCCTTTCCGTTTCGACTGAATTGCTGTTGTGTTTTCTGATTTGCTGTTTAATTTTCTAACTTCTTGTTTTGTTTCTGGATTCACTGTTGTGTTTTCTGATTTTCTCTTTTGTTATCAGATTTGCCATTGTGTTTTATTATTTGTTGTTGTGTTTCTAAATTGTTATTTTGTCTTTGGATTTGCCGTTGTGTTTTTAGAGTTGTTGTTTTGTTTTGCACTTCACAGCCACTGTAGGTTGAGGGTATTGAAAAAATAAAAAAATTAAATGGATTTGTTTCATTGAGCTTCATTCTGCCAAAAATTCTGTCAAATTCGGAAAGTTCTAAATGCCACGCCAAAGTTCTGTAGGCCACGCTGAGATTGGTTGCCTGTTACTAAACAGCTTGCTGCTACACATCAAAGCCACATTGTTTCACCCATAATACTGTAGATCTCAAGGCTACATCAAGGTACAGCAGGGCCACAGGGCTTGAACATTTTACTGTCTGCCGGAGGGCATGAAAACCCATTAATTTTGCTACATTTCCATTCTACACTAGAATGTCGTTTTTCTCCACCAAATGGAGCTTATCAAAAAAGCTTTTCATTACTGCATATTTTGGATAATTATGACGTTAGGAAACTGAAAACATAGTTTTCATACAAAAACAGATGAAGTGTGGATGTGGCCTTTTGGCTGGTTGGTTGGTTAAAAAACATGTACATAAATGTAATTTTGCTACATTTATGCCTCTCATCCACACTGGAATAACATTTTCCTCCACCACGCTCTCTAGTGTCTGCAAAGATGACTATAGGAAATGAAAACCTTAAGTTTTCAACTTAAAACGTATGAGTGTGGATGTTCCCACAGTTTTGTGAAGCATAAAGAACGGGACTGACACTGTGGATCCTAATGTAACTGGTCTTGCTCGAACCGCTCTGAGCGGGATTCAAACCTACGGCAGCTGGCATGGAAGGCGGGCATGCTAACGAGGAGGCTAAAGGCTACAACCTCTAGTGTCAGTCGCTAGTGCGCCTCTTGATGCCAGGGGAGTGAGGTTTACACATACCACACAGCTATCACGTACCAGCTGGCTCTGTTACACTCACCCCTCTAAACCTCACTCCCATCTGGGTCACAACACAACTGTAACCAGTCCTGCTTGACCTGCTCTGAGTGGGATTTGAACCAGTGTCAGCCAGCATGGGAGGCAGGTGCGCTAATGAGGAGGCTAAAGGCTACAGCCTTTAGTGTCAGTTGCTAGTGCACCTCTTGAGAAGGGAAACATGGTAACTTGGTAACATGGAATTAAATAAGTATAAATGTTGGTTTACACACTTAAATTTTAATATTTGTTGAACAGGGTAGTATGTCAATGAAGTTGTATTTTATTATTTTTAAATAATATATTCAAAATAAAAGCCTGTAAATTTGATTTTACATGTGTGGTTCTTAATCCCTGGCCTCTTAGAGTTCTGACACAATTCAAACACTGCTTATAAACAATTTTTTTGTATTGTGTGTTTTTTCAATTACCATCCTAAGATGGAAAATCAGTTATTCATATTGGACCCTGAACTAGAGAGCTTCCACACTTTTCTCATCCTAACCTCTAAGGCACAAGAAAAAAGCAGTAGTGCAAACTTGTATCTAGAATCTTCCATTTTGTTCTTTGGCTTTCCTTCTGTATTTTCACATTCCATTATCCACATCGCCGTCACAGACTCTTGATATTCTGTACTCTCGTCTCCCTCTAAATGGTTTATGATGTAAAGATCAGCTCATGTCTACAAGTCTCTGTAAAACTGAAAATGTATTATGTGCTGCCTCTCCATTTTCCTTTAGCCACACATATTCTATCATTGTAATCTGAAGACTCCCTCTCTCTACAAATTACAGAATAAGGCTGCTTTTAAACAAGGCTACTTTAGAATGACAGTATCAATTATGCCAGTCCTCCTGTAGAGCATTCATCCTCAGTTTGAACACAAGAGCGCTGCCTTGTTGAATCTAGACTGTTGCTAAGGTGACAGAATGGTGACAGACAATGTCTCGATGTTTTTCGAGCAAAAGTCACTTATTTGACAATGTAGCAGCCTTCACTTTGAATGTCCCTGTTGTGTTCAAGTGATGAAAACAAAATTCTTGACGGCCTGTTTCCTTGTGTTCAGTTATTCCAATGTTGGCAAGTTGGTAAAAACAGTATCAGATGGATATACTGTAAAGACTTCATATACACAACAGCAACTGTTGCAGGAATACAAACTGTTTGCAGTCTGTTCCCATCCCTTCAGAATCCCTTTTCTGCAAAACCCTGAATTAAGCCATTTTCTTAAATGCATATAAATGTTTTCAAAGTGTTGGCTGAATGAAATATATGCAGGGTTGGGGAGTAATGGAATACATGTAATGGGAATACGTATTTAAAATACAAAATATAAGTAACTGTATTCCACTACAGTTACAATTTATATCATTGGTAATTTGAATACAGTTACATTCAAAAAGTATTTTGATTACTGAAGAGATTACTTTGCATTTTATTGTCATTTGTTTCATTTAATATTTAGTCCTTTCAGATGGAAAACATTTATACATATAAATAATGCGATCCAAAGTGCATTTGAACAGCGGTGAAACACTTTCTTATGATGTGTTACATTCATATGAGCACACAGAGAAGTACGTTTGGAGCAGAACAAATAGAAATAAACCTTGTGTAAATTGTCATCTTTACTCTAAGATAAAATGTTATTTCTAGCCATTTTGCATGCACATGTTACCAGACACGATCAAATTTTTTTATCAAGAAAATTCACGTTGGATCATAATTTATTTTTTTCTAGTAAGACCTTTGATATTAGGGTAAAAATCATATTCTTGATAATAATTTTTGTATTGTTTTCCTGTAAAAATATAAAACAAATCCTTAAAACAAGATCAGTTAGATTTATCTTGTTTTAGAAACAACACATCATAAGATATTTAGGTTTTTCAGAGAATGTATTGTTAACATGTGTATTTTATCTTACTGTACTGGCAGAGTTTTTATAGTCAAAACAAGTGAAAAAAATCTACCAGTGCTGAAGAAGTAATCCAAAGTATTTAGAATACATTACTGACCTTGAGTAATCTAATGAAATATGTTACAAATTACATTTTACAGCATGTATTCTGTAATCTGTAGTGGAATACATTTCAAAAGTAACCCTCCCAAACCTGAATATACGTATATATGGAATAAAAAATATATAAGCCCCAGCAAAGTGAAATGATGTCCACATAGTAAACTAACAAGTAACTTTGCTTCTAACCACAAGTGGAGAGCTGAAGTTCCATCCACACAATTTAGCGATGCTGTTTGCGAATGTTCGTTGTAACTGCGTTTTCGTGAAACACCAAATCTTTAAACTATGTTGGTAATGTTAGAACTTGCAACCATATTGTAGTTGGCTACTGATACTTTTTGGAACGCACCCCTGGTCAGGATGCTCAAACAAACTGAGCAATATTTTGATAGCACCACAGAGCCACAGTGTTTACACTTTTCGAGGGGAATCAACCTGAAATTGCTTACTTATAGTTATACTGTTAAAACTGGGAAAGGAGAAAGTATTTCAACAAATTACACATATCACATTTAAGAAAGACTTAGAAATGCTGCATCCCTTCTTTATATTCTTTTCTCCCTTTAACCTTCATTATATCTCCCATCCCTTCATTTTATCATTTTCTCCCTAATATTTTTCCCTCCCTTTTAGCCATCCAACACTGTTTATTGTTATACTTATTTTTGTCAAATGAGAAACAATGAGCATCTCAATATACATTTTTTTCTTCACACTGTTTCTGCACACTGTTCATTCTTATTTTGTGGTACCAAAATGCTACAATTTCACCCACTGTAGGTGTCTCGAGTGTATTCTGCAACACTCAAAATCTTAGTAGCATTCAGTAGAATGACCATCATACTTACAGTCATAATAACTCAATCTGAACACAATTTTCACTTCAGTGGTCTCTCTTTTTTGAATGAAGGAAATGGATATTGGCAGTGGTCAGTAAATGGTCTCCTTGATGACATTGGTGGAGAAGGTCTGGTTGCTGCAGATGCTGACTGAGTGTCTTGTGAGAACGCGCTTCTGTTTCTTATGGCGGCACGGCAGGAAGAAGTAGCGAAGCGTGGCAAAAAATATTTGCCGGTAGTTGGCGGAGACAAGATTGTAGAGGATGGGGTTTATGGCTGAGCTGACATAGAAGAGCACGTTTGTGACCATGTAGAAGTAGTGGTAGAAATCGAAGAGAGTGCTGTGGAAGAGAAAGAAATATATTGAGAGGGAGAAATTAATACACCTATGCTTGTTGAGGTTTAGTTATTGTTTTGTGGCATTATTAAAGAGATAGTACACCCAAAAAAGAAAATTCTGCAATCATTTAACCTTATTCACAGGGTTCATTACTTACTTTCTTCCATGGAACCCAAAATGAGATGTTAGGCAGAATGTTCACCACAGTCACCATTCACTTTCATTGTATGGGAGAAAGATGCAATTAAAGTGAATGGTACCTTATTTTGTGTTCCAAAGGAAGAACGACATCACAACGATTTGGAACAGTATGAAGGTAACTAATTAAATGATTTTCAATTGAACTATCCCATTAAATGTACTATAAGCAATTTTTTGGAATATAACACATTTTTTGTCCTGAATACCTGACAGATATCACTGAAATACTGTAGTTGTTCTAAGAAATCATATCTGATATTCAGGGGGCTGGAGTGCACTTTTATTTAGCCAATCAGAAACACTTTCTATCAGTGAATAATTAACCTCCGTGAAGTTGGCACCCCATATAATTAAATCATTACCAAATCTATACCATTCGTGATCGATTTGTGCTGATTTGTGCCACAAAAATGAACGTTTGTGCTGGTTCGGTGTTTAAGATATTAATCATTATTTTATTTGGCTGTGTGACGTCACTTTCCACCCGATGTGGTCCAAATCACTCCAAACTGGTGCCGTTCGTTTTTGCTCAATTTGTGCCGGTTTATGCCATTAAAAGAAACACTGTAACTATTTCCCTTTCTTAGATATAGTAAGAAATTTATCTACAGCAATAGCGAAAAAATAAATAAATAAATAAATAAAAAATAGCTTCAGAAAAAGTGACTTTAGCTGAAAGGTGAGTAGTTTGCACCCCTGGTTTAAATATAAGACCAAATCTGATATTTCCTGAAAGAGAAAGAGAGATGTGTTTGAGTTTGATGGGGTGAAAGATGAATCTTTGCCAAAAATGAATGCTTCTACGATACCAAACATGGCACAAACCAGAAGCAAGCACAAACGATGGAGACAGGTGAGAGTGATTGACATGCCTGTGCGATTTATTGGCTCCCAAAAGCTGTCTTGTTAAATACAAAGAAAGGACCGGTTTGGAGCGATTTGGACCACATGGGTTGGAAAGTGATGTCACACAGCCAAAAAAAATGATGTCTATTATCTCAAACACCGAACCAGCACAAATGTTCATTTTTGCGGCACAAACGAATGGTATACATTTGGTAATGATTTAATTACATGGGGTGCCAACTTCATAGAGGTGAATAATTGTGCGTGTATGCTGACTCCTGACGTGCTGACATGTTTTAGGTTACAAGGAAAACAAGGTTTTGGACAGAGGGTGTGTGGCTGAAGTTAGCAAAATGTATGAAATCACTTTCAGTGCCTTTAAGTATTTAAAAGCATTATTCAGTTGCAGCTATTTTGATATGAATCAGAATCTTTCACTGTCATGAATAAAAAAATGTGTCACCAAATCTGCATATAAAGTTTACACATGGATTACATATGATTACTACACTTCATTTCAAACTATTTGTATATCCTGCTCTGTTAAAGAAAACACACACACACACACACACACACACACACACACATTTGCAAAATAAATTATAGAAAGCTTGAAATTACAATTGTTTTGAAAATGTTTACTCTTATTCTTCTGTTTATGCTCTAATTCAATTTTCAGAATTTTGCAGTTCATTTGTTTCTTGATGTTCATTTTCTTGATATTATTATGCATTTACTTTGAGTTATTACATTTTTATGTTTGAAATAAATTATTGGTAGTAAAATGCTTATTCTGTGTCTTCTCTTTGTAACACCATGGTTTGATGACAAGCATAATGACAAACTACAAGAAACTGACAGTTCAAATCAATTATAAAATGCTAAACTTTGACAAATAATAGTTTGATAATGTCTAAATATATATCCAAATGCATATCTTGTGATAAAATATAAAATTAGGCAGCAATCTGCCTCCAATTTATGTCACATTCTCATATTTTCTTCATGTTTCAACTTATAGGAGTGTTGGTTCTGATATTATTATTATTATTATTATTATTTTCAATTAGCTTATTTGTTTATGCAAATTAATGGTAAAATGTAGAATGTAAATAAGATCAAAATAGCATAAAATCCCAAAAGAAATGCATAATTTTACTTATATTGTTCTTACTTCAGGGAAGAAAAAATGGTTCATTATCATTATCATCATCATCATCATCCAAAAAAAAGGGGGGGTTACACATCTAAAACTTCAGGTCAAAAATGACTGCGAATACCAATGGGAGGTGCCATTTTTGAAGACCATAGGAGGGTTTATACATTGTAGAAGTACTCTCTTGGTTCTGCTTTTCAATTTAGCTGATTTTAATGTAAAATAATTGTAAAAACAAACATATTTTAAATTTTTGTTTATGTTAGATTAAATATTATTTGGGGTTAAATATGACCAGGAAATTTTCTTGAGTTTTGTGAGAATCACCCCTTTCTCTCAATTTCCACACACCTTCTGAAATCTAAATACATCTATAAAAAACTGTGTGTGTGTGTGTTTATGGTGAGGGGCTGCTGTTTACAACCAAACACTGACTAATCTATCTGTTTAACATTCAAAGCACACTGGAATCTATACTATTAAAACTGACAATTTTGACAATGCAGTTTTCTGTCTGGCTTTATAAAAAATAAAAAAAAAGTTTTAGTTCAGTTTGTTGGGTTGCAAGAGAGAGAAACTGTTTCAAAAAGAAAGAGAATGAGGGTAAATGAAGGGGATTTTGCACAGTGACTGGAATGCAGGAAAAAGATTAACCTGAAATGCTTAAAATGATGGCTGCGTTTGACCAGCCCCAGTGCAATCTCATGAACCATACTGTATTTGTTGGGTTCATGTCTCTTCATCACATGCTAAAAAGAAAACTGACTACACTAAGCAAACGTAATCTTTATAATTCATTTTCCCTGTGATCTTTGATCACATCAGGATTTAGATATCAGACATATTCACAGAACCACTATAAACCTGTCTATCTCCATCAGCTCAGCAGGGACATTGCCTGGTGACTCATATCTCAAATTCACCTGACTCTAAACGTATATCTTGAATCTATTACATCAGACATCTTATCTCAGCAGTGAAAATTATCTGGACCCACAGTTTCTACTTCTGCCTCCATCTTTACTGGGTCTCAGATGTCTCCATCAAAAAGGAGGTACTGGACGCCATGTTGTATGTAGCCTCATGTGGTTGGACTTTACTATCAGCATAAAGTTTGGTCTACATTCCAGCTTACTCTGGTCAAGAACCAGCCACTTAGTCTGGTAGGGGCCATGTAACTGATATGTAAAATGACCAATTATTATTATTTATTAATTTTGTTTTACTTGACATTTAAAAACACATAAATCTGAAATCCTAGCGGAATGTACAGATGTGCATAAGAAAATAAATTTTACTTGCTATTTGAAAACTCTTGTCTATCTTCCCAATATTCGATGCAAAGAACAAAAAAATTTTGGAGCTTGACATCTGAGAAAGCTCTTGCCATTTTTGTGTGGAATATGCATCAGATGGTCTGTTGGCAGTCAGTGGGCTTGCCAACTGAGTTATACTAGTAGCAGATTGTATGGATGCAGTAACATCTGCCCACTCATCTGCAAAGACTAAGCGCCATCTATTTCTCCAAAATCCAGCAGTGTAGGGAAAGGAGAAAGACAGAAGGAAAACATCAGATGCTACCCATCTGCTTAGGAGTCAAATGGACTCAACCATCAGCAGAATGAGTTTGGCTCTGATGACTAATAACAGTCACTTAAAGTAAATGTTGCACGGCCCTGTAGCTCTCCAAATGCACAGTTTGTGCTGAAAGTCATAGCTCACCCCAAAATGACAATTCTGTCATCTTTATTCACCGTCAAGTCATTCCAAACCTGAACGGTGATCATGGCTGTCCCTAGTCCCCATCCACTTTCATGGGGAGAAAAGAGCAGCTTGGACATTCTGCTAAACATCTCCTTTTGTGTTCCATGCAAGAAACAAAGTCATATGAGTTTGGAATGATATGTAGCTGAGTAAACGATGACACAACTTTCATTTTTGGGCAAACTAGCCTTTTAATTTTCACTGAAATGAATGTAGAAAGATTTAAAATGTGATTTAACATGTTAATTTACTGAGATTACTTATATGAAAAAAATGTGTAAAAACAAATTCAAGCAATTAATCAGGACCCCGAACTTAAATTCTGTAATAAGGAATGTTCCTTCCATGTGACCAGAGCAAGCTTGATGTATCACCTTGATGTAGGAGGAAGTCTATCCCTCACAGCCTTGTTGTCATTCCTATTAAAATCAAAGATTAGGGGGGCCTGGGTAGCTCAGTGGTAAAGACGCTGGCTACCACCCCTGGAGTTCGCTAGTTTGACTCCAGCCGGGTCTCCTAAGCAACCAAATTGGCCCGGATGCTAGGGAGGGTAGAGTCACACGGGGTAACCTCCTCGTGATCGCTATAATGTGGTTCGCTCTCGGTGGGGCGCGTGATGAGTTGTGCGTGGATGCCACGGTGGATGCCGTGAAATTTCCACGGTAACGCGCTCAACAAGCCATGTGATAAAATGCATGTCTCAGACAAGGAGGCAGCTGAGATTCATCCTCCACCACCCGGATTGAGGCGAGTCACTACGCCACCACAAGGACTTAGAGCACATTTGGAATTGGGCATTCCAAATTGGGATAAAAAAAAAAAAAAAAAAAATAAAATTAAAAAATCAAAGATTGCACTAGCGTGAATAAGGTCTATGGAGGACAACAGAATGCAGGGAATTTGAAATGCGTTTTTCAAATTTTCAAACTGCATTTAACTTGACACCATGTTTTAAAAAAGCATAGCACACATAGGCGTGGGAACAAGTTTTTGGCAAGGGATGCTGCAGTTTAGGCGGACGATATACACAACATGTATGCACAAAAAAGGCATCAGAGAACCATGTGTCTCCCTGGGGATCATGTCCAGCACCATACACACACACACACACACACACAAAACGCAATGGAATGTTTTCACCAGCAATTAAGTCATTCAATAAGCCAGCCGATGCATTAGTTACATTCTACCTTCCGGTATCATAATCGGCCATAGTGAAAGTGTCAAGTATTGCATCAAACTATTCTTCTTTCATAATTAAAATGATTGATCACATATTATTTAGTAAAAGTATAAAAATGATCTCAGTAATAAGCTCCAATAAGTTTAAATACATACGATATGAAGCTTGCAGAACGGCCGATCACCAAGTCCCATTGTGTGCAAAATGTTTCAATTACATTTACATCCAGCGATTGTACATGGATTATTAAGCGAGTAATAGAACAACACAAGGGATTCATTTTAAACACAAATAAACACCAGAAGAATTAGGGAAACAGTCCATTGCTCAGCTGAGGTTTTAGCGCTATCCTGCAGGGTGACGAAACAAGAGAACACTAGAGCTCTAACCTGTAGCATTTTTTTTTGTTTGTTTTTTGTGGAAATGATTATAATTTCAAAGGATGAGCTTACACATGAATAAAGCACAATATTTTTCTGGAGAAAAAAACTTAAGATTGAGGATTGATTAATTTGTTTTTATTCATATAAATATTATACTATAATATTTATTATTAAACAACAGTAATGATACAATAGTACAATTTAATTATATAAAGTTAGAATAAAAAGTTCACTAGTGTCCATCACAAGGGCTCTCTTCAGTTCGGCATAGCCCACAAGCAAGACAAATCTCTCCGAAACGGGACACAATTTTTATTAACATAAACAACAGAAAATTATATATACTGCATATATACAACTAAATATATGGAATCTCGTTGACACTGTTTCCAGTCTTGCTAACTAGGTGCTTCAGCACCCTCAGCACTCCCCTTCCCGCGCCTTTGAGCATTTATGACTAGAGACACTGAAAATTAGTAAGACAAGACGCAACCAAAGTGAGACATTGCATAGGCTTCATTCACACTGCAGATGAATGTGGCCCAGATCTGTTTTTTCACTTAAATCTGAATTTTTATTAGGTTGTTCACATGACATTTAAAATGTAGCCCATTTTAGACACTGGTCTAAACAGCCGACACTCCTAAACTGACCCGCATGCGTGTAGCACTCCTTGAGCATGCATATAACAAACTCCGGCACGTTCATCATTGTAGAATGAATAAGGAATTAAATTATAATAAAAAAATTTAATTATCAGTTTTTAACACAGATAGGACACATGCCTGTCTAACAATATGTCTGTGAGTGATGGAGAAAGACCATCGATGGATAAAGTATTTTTATGTAGTCATTTGCCTTCGTATGGTGGAACTTAAATAATCATCGAAAGACAGCAGGAAAAATGGCATTACATGTATGTAAGGTAAGAACAGTTATCTTTATTTATTTCATATTTTCATTGATTGGCTTGCATTCGTATTTTTATCCAGTTTGAGAAATATAGAAACTGTGTTTTCTGAGCGAGTGACTCAAGCAAAGAGCGGCGTTATAAAAATCTACATCTGTATCTTTTCATACGCATATTTAACGTGCAATCCAAACGAATCGCTGAACCCAACTGTTGAAGCCTATACTTTTATTTTCTTTCTGTAAAAAGAAACTGAATGCGTTAACTAGACAGATATGACTCGCACTTAAAAGTTTTAAAATATAACAGGTGTATATATGCTGGAAATCAAGCATGTAAATGACGAATGTTGAGGTAGATTAATGTAAAAATCACATTAAATATGACCTGGCTGTTCACACCGAAGACACATTGAAAAAATCATATACGTATCCGATTTATTTCCACATATGAAAGAGGCCCAGATCGGATTTGAAAATGTCAGATTCAAAGCGCTTTTGGCTGTTCACACCATCATCCAATTAACAGATCTGTGTCACATATGAGTGAAAAAAATCATATATATATAAGGCTTGGGATCGATGCCTTTTTCATCGATTATCAGACAATGTTCCAGACAGTTATTGGCATTCTTTTAGCATGACTTTTTTTTTTATTGAATTACAGTAATGAGAATCATGATTAAAAGTAATGAGAAAAACCATACCACACATATTACAGTCATGACAATTGTGGGGTAAAATGTGCTTAACTGATCTTGAAAATAATGTAACAATGCAAAAAAACCTAGGGGTCCTAACAGTAGACTACATTTTATTTTTGCAATATTTGATTCCTCTCTTTCTATTGATTTGGGGGTAAAAAGTGAACTGGACATTTCTTGTTAAGTTTCACACAGATCTAGCATCACATCAGACTGTATTAATAGGAGTGAGAGGATATTATACAGTGACAAGAAAGATACCGCAACTGTTCAGTCTGTCACCTGGACATGCAGACTGGGGCCTGTTAAGGTGAATGGAGTTTCTATTAGCAGTATTCAGGCTAAATGATAGTCTGATTCCTTCAGACATCACCAACCTCAGTCTGGAGCCATCTAAGCAGGGAGCCTTTTGTTATAAATTAAAAGACCTTGCCTTTATTTAATAAAACTGCTTGTAAAACTGTCACATTGGTATTACGAGGCTTGCATTCATCCTTATCTTCTTCATTTGCATTTTGACAGTTGATTTATTTGATGTCTACATACTCCTGTACTATTTTCAATACTTTGCTAGCATATCATCCTCTTCATCAAACCCCTAATGCTGCCTCCCATTTCACTGGTGCTGTTTGTCTTTCATTCTCCTTTTCCTCTCTCACATTCACTCCCCCATCCTTTGATCCCTTGCACTTTACTAAAACATCAAATGTACAGTGTGCCTAAGCTCACTGCACACAGTAAAGGACTTCCACAAAGGTGTAGTAGATTCTTGCAATCGATACAGCTGCTCAAATGTACAGATACAGCTCACTTCTATCATTAAACACGCCCTTGATTATTAGTGGTGCATGCAAGACAAGCATCAATATTACTATTGCTTATGCTTAGAGTTAGGTATTCGAACAACCCCCTAAACCTAAGTATTAAATATTGCTGCATAACCTGAATCATCTGTTTGATAATTCAAACAAATTTCTTGTTGAAGACACGTGTCATGGGCTATTACTTTTCTAACCAACCTTTCACCTGTCAGATGATAACAGATGAAAAAGTCCCCTAATAACACTGAAAGGGGGACCTGAGCCATAGGGACCAGAATATTATAGGGACTAGGGGGTGGGCTCTTTTGACTTGGGCCAGAAAGTAACAACCTGACAACCAGTCTAGCAACCATCTAGCAATGCCTAAGCAATCACCCAGAACACTCTAGCATCTAAATAGCAACACGCAATCCACTCTAAACACCTTGGCATTATGGCAGTGGGCAGTATTGAATGGGCTAGCACCACTCACATTCCTATTAGAAAATGTACAAATCTAGTGTTTTTACTGTTATCCATGCAGACTCCCAAAATGTCTGCATTTTGTGCAAGGGTTCAAATTTCAAATCTCCTTGGTGCCATTTCTGGATGTTCGACTTGCATTGAGATGATCTGTACATTGAATTTGACCATAAAAATGTCTCATCACTCATCAGCATTCGGTTGAGGAAAGTTCATGCAAGCTAAGCATAAATGCAGCATAAATCTATGTACAGTCAGCCAGTGATAAAAATAAGATGTATTTCTCCACATTCCAGGCTGACCTGTCCAGATTAGATTCCAATGTGCATGTAGTGTTATTTTTTTTTTTGTTGTTGTTATAAATGATAAGTTACGCATTGCCACAGATTTATTGATCTGCTCCTCAATCATAGAAGAAAACTCCAAGAAATCACTACCACCATGTGCAGTATGATTCATGAGCATTGCTGTTCGTGGGTGCGGGGGACTTCTGAACAATGTCTGCCCGGAAAAAAAAACTGATTTGTGGAGCTATAGTGTGCAGCAAGCTAGCTACAGGCTATAACTTAGTCATCTTTAGCTACTATGTATGTGATTTATAAGAATCTCTTTGACTTCAGGAAATGTTACTCTGAAAAACAGAAGAATTTAATATTAATTTGAGGCAAGGGCTTTTTATCCAAAGAGACAAGGGAAGCAGTGCATCTTTTAGAATTAGCTTAATATTATGAAAAATGAGACCAAATAATGTGTAAAGCATTCATTTTTCTAAAGTCCAACAGCGATACCAGCATTTCAGAGGGAGGCATTGTCTCTTTTGCTTCCCTTGATCTCATTGCGTTCTCTTTGAGGTCCAAAAGTATGGCGTGAATGTTAGGGGGTAACAGCGAAACACTGTATAAGTGCAAAGTCACATGACAGAGACAGTGCCTCCAAATCACTGTGATTGGCTGATGACCCTCTCAATGCAATACTGCCCACCTATAATGCTTGCAACCAGTCCAAAATCAACCTAAATGGGTCAAACTTGGGTAAATGGCTAGACTAATTACAGAGTAAACAACTCACACACTTAGACCTCACATTACCACATTCTGTTACGTCCAAATCAAAATTAACTTGAAATTACTTGAAATTTGTAATGATCTGTGAGTGAGCTAATTTGTAGCAAGTTAAATTGAGCTTAGAGACCATCATTATACCTACTGTGTTAAACGAAGATTTGAAACTAATGGTCTGAGAAGGTGACTATTAATAATAAGTCAAAGTTAGCAGAAATAAAAGATAAAAAAAAAGCTTTTAACATTATTATTGTAGTTATAATTTATGAAGCAATGTGTCTTGGTTTTAATAAATGTTGATATAAATATGATATAATTATTACAGTAGGCCTCTTGGTTGCTTGTTTATAGTGCAAGGTAAATGCGTTCCATAAGCCTTTAACCTGAAAACTGTGTAAACATCAAATAGAAATGGAACATGAATTTATTTTGGATTAAACACAAAAACAAAAAACACCAGACTTTGCCTCCTCAATTCAGAAGTCAACCACACGCCTTTGCAGTTGTATGTTATGTGCTCAGCCATTAGCCGTTTGTGTATGTTCTCCAGTGAGAGAAGGTGAATAGATGATTTGAGAGAATGTTTCAGATGTGGAATTTATTTTATATGATTGTGTTGTGATTTCTGATTGTGTTTGATGTGACACTCACTGTGTCCATTCGGTGACGTAACAGAACATTAGTCTTCGGGCATGGTATGGCAACCAGCACACCACAAAAGCAATGACCACAGCACCTGCAGTGAATAAAATCAAAAGAAAGCAATAGGTAAGATATGGTCACAGTGAGCAACATTTTCACTCTTGTGTGATAATGTATCTAAATGAACAAGTTTTCAAGGGCCCTGCGGTTGGCTTCAGCCTTTAAAAGGGGGAAAACATATGACTCATAATTTGTTTCCTCAATGAAACAGATTTGCATCCGGCAATGTTACAGTGCATCAGCCATTTATTTATCTCTGATCTCGGTCTCACTCCTTTTTATCTGTCCCCTTTCAGTTTATCCGATACTCCATGTTTGATCTGAGTTAAACTGGGATTAGCTCACTAATCTCTGTTGTTCTCTCTGAATGAGACTCTTGACTGGAGGCACAAGGTTATTGATCAATCATACAGGGCAGCGTAGGCCACTGACAGCACAGATTTGCCTCTTGTTTCTCAATGTCCTCCACCCACTTCAAGCCAACTCATAATGACTTTAAAAACTAATGTAAACAGAGTATGAAAAGCTAGTATTGACTAGTCTTCCATATTGCTTTGTTCAGAAATGTTCAGAACATTTAGTAATAATTTAGTGGTTAAAATAGTTTGTAATGAAATGAAAAGCACCAAGAAAGACATAATAAAACAAGTCATTTTTTTATCAACTTGTTGACCTAATTTTTAAAGGTATAGTTCACCCAAAAATGAAAATTCTCTCATCATTTACTCACCCTCATGCCGTCCCAAATGTGTATGACTTTCTTCTGCTTAACACAAAGATAGAAGAATATTTCAGTTCTGTAGGTCTTCACAATGCAAGTGAATGGTGACCAAATGTCACGACCCTGTCAGGACAACCATTCCTTTTCTGTTTGTTTTGCTGTGTATTGGTCCATGTGTCTGTGTTTCCCTTCCCCTCATGTGCTTTCAGGTGCCAAGTGAAGGAAACTAACAGTGCCTCATTGACTACGCTTGTTCACGCTAGATGATCAGTGGCAACTGTTTCCTATTACCTTCCCCTTACTTAAGTTCCCTCATGTTCACTGTTAGTTTTTCCTATCAATCTCCACTTCCACATTCTTCTCATTTTTGCCAATCCAAAGTCTTTGTGCATATTGCCACTTACTGGACAGGGATGAGAATTTATAGTAAAAAAGATTTCTCACCCACACCTATTATATAGCTTTTGAAGATATAGATTTAACCACTGGAGTCATATGGATTACTTTTATGCTGCCTTTGTGCATTTTAGAGCTTCTGGTCACCATTTAGTTGCATTATATTGACCTACAGAGCTGAGATATTCTTCTAAACATCTAGGTTTCAGACTATCTGGGATGACGTGAGGGTGAGAAAATGAGAGAATTTCATTTTTGGGTTAACTATACCTTTAAGCAGAGGCTGTGTTATGGTTCACTGTTGTTTCGCCTTATGTTCTGCCCCTGTCATCTGTTCCCCCAGACTACACTTCCCATAATTCCCTGCCCTCATCACTGCCAGCTGTTCCCTATTGTTCTCACCTGTGTTTCATTTCCTCATTTGCACCTGTGTATATAATGCCCTGATTTCTACCCAGACTTTGTTGAGTTGCTCTGTAACAATTCAAAAGGAAGTCACAAGAGCAGGATCTAGGTGCAGCTAAAGAAGTTTAATAAAGAAATAAAGTAAAAGTACAAAAAGAACATGGAAAACTCAGAAACAAGGCTGAACTAAGAACTAGGAAATAAAACAAACAAAGGCAACATCCACAATGGGAACTGGTACATAAGAACAGGAGAGAAAAACACAACTCACAAAGACTGGGTAGAAATCAGGGCATTATATACACAGGGGTAAATGAGGAAATGAAACACAGGTGAGAACAATAGGGAACAGCTGGCAGTGATGAGGGCAGGGAATTATGGGAAGTGTAGTCCGGGGGAAACAGATGACTGGGCAAAACATAAGGTGAAACAACAGTGAATCATGACAGGCTGATATTTATTCAAACAAGGAGTTTTGCTTCAGTTTAGTTCAATGGCATTGAAAATAATAAATACTTCCATCCAGTCATATAAAATTGTTGGGCTTTCAGCAAGACACCATTTGTTTTTTTGTTTTTGTTTTTTACCAATAAATAGTTATTTACCAGAAATGTGGAAAATATCAGTTTTGTAGACTGGTAATTTCAAATATAATTCTATATAATTGAATTATTAATTCCTGCCAATTTATCACAAACAAAGCCATTCATTACAACCAAACAGGTCAGCTTGTTTAGACAACAGTGATGTACATAATGCTCCTTCTATTGTTTCGCTCAGAGCCAGGAGCAAAAAAAACTAAAAACCATAGTTAATTTCTTTCTGCATCAAACTAGTTACCTATTTGTCACACAGATGGTGATTAAAATGTCTGCATATATGTCTGTGTGGTTTTGCCTATGAAAGTGAGAGAATTATAAAGCTGTTCCTCTTTCCTTTGAAATGTCAGCAGAAATGCTGACTCATATAACTGCAGCTTAAGATTTTGTGAATGAATAATATTTATGACAATCCTTTTTTGATCTGCTTTTCTTGAATGATTAATTCAAGCCCAAGGCTCTTCTAGTAACCCAAAATGAATAAATTCCCTACATGAGGCTAGAAGCAATTAAAAGATAAAAACACAAGAGAAGGAAGCTAAAGACCGATAAATATTGGTCCCAGTTAACCAGCTTTAGTTTCTTTTGAAAACGGCAGTACTCCCTCAGTTATCAGAGGTTTGTGCCATCAGCAATCACTTTAGCTGTTTTCTTTCTTTTTATCATTATCAACATGAGTAGATGATATGTAATGCTTTTGGAAAGCTGACATGTCCTGCGGTGTGACATTTGACTAAACCCATTCACACCAAAAAGCAGTGCAAATACTCGCTATTAGCACATCCAAGCACTGATGACAGTCAATTTTACTCCGAGACAGTAAGTGGTGCAACGCACTTTTCAACAGGTCTGTCCTCTGCCTTTTACAGATGAGAAGTTCACTCTGAAAGGGCCTTATTGTGCATTCCAGACAACTCTGAACTCAGAATTTCCCCACCTCCTACTTGAAAATAATGATTGGAATGGTGCTCGAAGTCTGATATCTGGCTCGTAATGTCAAAGGAGCATCATTTCCAAGATGGCAGCGACAACGAGCATAATGCAGAGCTAGGTTTTGAGATACTTATTTTTTTTAAAGTGTTTTCACTGCACCAAATGAATAAACATATATATATATATTGTGTTCATGACTTTTCAGTTTTTTGTTGTTGTTGTTGCCATAATTGGCATAAGAACACAGATGTCACAGTCCTGGCTGAACAGTCCTTTCTGTTTGTCTTGTCATGTGTTGGTGCGTGTTTCTCCCTCTCCTTGTGTTTGCAGGTGCCACGTGGAGAACGCCAGCTCCATTGCAGGGACAACTGCTCCACCCAGCTGATCATCAGCAGCACCTGCTCCCTATTACCCTTCCCTACTTAAGCTCCCCTCTCAGTCCTGTGCCAGATTGTTTTGTGTGTTTTCCCAGTTGATTAGTTCCTTTTTCTCATGCTGTTACTTCGGTTGGTTTTCTGTTGAATTGTTTTTGAGTGTTTTGTTCTGTTTTTTTCTCCCTTATGAGATTTGATTTTATATTATAATAAAGCCCATATTCTTGCCTCTGCATTTGGGTCCTCCCTTCTCATTTTGTGCCAATGGAATCTTCTTGTTGAGTCATGGTGCCATCTTGTTGCGTGTACTGTACATGTGACCATGAGGTGTGATTGACTAGAATACACTGAGGTCGGAAGTGGGAAATTTTAACTTGGGTATTCTAAACTTCTAAAATGGCAGCTGGCAGCAGGAAGTTCCTGCCATTTTTGTAAAATAGTATGAAGAACCTGCTGCTGGCAGCCGCCAGTCATTAGCATCCAAACAAAGACAGCAGCCAATAGCTAAACTTCCAGAGTAACGAATGACATTTGTTTCCAGTGTTAGCGGTTGAGTTCATTTTATAAAATAATCACAACATATTTCTTTAATCAGATGTATAAAGACTCGACTTAATATTGTTAGCATTGTCATTATTATTACAAGTCTTGTTTTCTGAATTAGATCATTTGAAATTACAGCTGCACTACACAATGTGAAATTGAACTTATTGCGCAATAAAATATTCTAAAGTTAAATAAATGTCTATGGACAACAAAATGCTGTCATCCTTCATTTAGACAGCAAGTATAGTAGGCTATTCCTATTTTGCATGATAAACAACATAACTAGAATTACAAAGTATTTCTGCCCAATATGTTATGGTCTGAGATAGACATGCAGTGGTGATGAAAGGCAAATATCAAGAAAATATTTCTGGTAACAAAAAAATGTTTTTGATTTAGGTTTAGTTCACTGTACAATTAAGCTTAATTTTACTACCCCAGAAAGCTGTAGTATTTTGTCAGTTTTAAGTAATTACCAACAGGGATGTAATTCACCTATTATTTTTTTTCAAGGGGCCACCTCAATCCAACCGACCCCCTCCAACCTTTTTTGCCCCCTCTTTTTGCATGCACTCACTATACACGACATGAGAGGTGGTGCAAAAGGCGGCAGCACAAACGCAACAAATGCTTCAGCTCAATAGAGTGTGAAAACATGTAGCCTATCTTTGAATGAGGCAATCATGTGAATATTGTATTTCGTGTTCAGTGTAAGAAATAGCTAATAAAACTAAGAAAATTAACTAAATAAAATATTTTGCATTTCTCTAACAGTGCGTTATTTCTCTAACATATTTTCTCTAACCACAAATATGGTTTTAAATGTCTTAAATATGGCCACACAATGCACTACATAGCCATTTTTTTAACAAACAAGGCACCAAAACATTATGACAAACATCTTAACTAAGCTGAGCAATCAACAACATAATGGTAAAGGAGGAAAAAAAAAGAGAGAAAAAGAGTAAACAAACAAACAAACAAACAAACAAAAAAACATTATTTTTGTAAACCAAAGTTTGGTCGTTCCACGGCTTTCTGATGAATGCCACAAAATTATTTATTTATTTTTCTTAATACATCTCATTGAACTATAAAAATAAAATGTACTTCATTTAAAAAATACTGAAAACAGGTTGGGTCTTCATAAATGTAGCTTTGTGTATAAACAAATTTGCCAGTATAATAATGCTATTTATAACATACTCTTTGTCTTTGTTTCCATGATACTGGGATTATCATGGGAAACAAAGCCAGTATTTACTATATGTAGTGAATAGAGAGTGATCGATCAGACTGTTCTTAAGGGAACTGATTTAAGGCTAAATGCCAGCTGATTAAAGTCATGTCTGAAAAGCTAAAATATTCTTAGCTTGCGCAGTGTGTGCTAAGCAGTCATCAAACAAAGCGCTGCTGCTTCTATCCATTTGGCGCCCGCCACCTTTCTCCCATTGAAAATACGGAGCATGCGGCTACTGAGGAACCTTGTAAAATCTCCTTGCATTACTTAAAGTTTTTAAAAATGACTAGAAAGGAGATTGACCCTGAAATAAGATAATGAGCCACTGCTTTCTTTAAAGATTAAGAAAAGAGAAATAATATATGTTAGACAATTAAAAATAAACCTGATAGACTGTTCCACAGAAATCAGACATAGTTGGCAAACGTTAACTGCACTGAAGTTGATGCAATTAATTAGTTTTTATTACCATAACACTGCGCTTTCCCTTTGTACTGGAACTCCACCATGAGCGCAATCTCCGAAGCAGCACTGGACGTCACGTATAGCAGAACATATACTCCATTGGATTTGGACTGACAAAATTTAGACATGTGAATAAAGATTTCTCCCACAGAAATTTGTTTGTACATGAATAATCATTTATTTAATTATCGAAGGTACAAATACGTTTAAAAAAATTCAAATAATCCATTCAAAATCCTCTTGGCTCAAAAATCTGAGGAGGCATGTGCCCCCACAGTCTGAATGAGGATGACGATGATTTTATAAAAGGAAATAAGTGAAGTAAAACAAAAAGGGCAATTCAGAAGAAGGTTTAATTTTAAAACACATTCAGTTAATACCTTTTTGCTAGCAAATAGATCATTAGCACTTTTATTATGAAGGAGGAAGAAACTACTTCCCCTCCAGCACGTAAGTGAATGGCTGCTGTCAACGACAAGCCCCTCCTATTTCCGGTTATTATGACAGGTACATTCAGTGCCGAATTTTCTCTGAACCCTTACTGCTTCCTCTGGAACATGGTATTACAACTAAAACTATGTTAAACAGCATATTACTAATTCTTTAATAATTATTATTTGTGCAGCTCATATGACCTCACATTATTTGACAGATCACATACAATATTTGTACTTTCAAAAATTAATGTGTCACACTGCAAGACAACTTACTATGAAGGCAAAAAAGCAAAGAGATGGTGACCAGTTACAGAACACAAGATACACACCCTAATTATTATTATTATTATGATTATTTTGAATAATTTTTTAACCTAAAGTATTTGTGTTAAAAATACTTGGACAAATTATGCATCATATACTGTACATGTTGTTCTGTAAAGTAAGTTTCAGTTTACAGTAGTAAATTGGCAGCCTGCTCAAGGCATTTTGGTAGTAAAGGTGCACGTAGTAATTTCTTGTTTATGTTGCAACTGTCTTGGACATACTGACACCTAACAGCATAGTTGAAGCAACACTCAAAGGGTAATGTCATTGTAGACATTTGTAAAAGATTGTAGAAATAGTCATGATTACTGCAATAAAGCCAGTAGTATTCAATTGATCATAGTCCTGACCTACTCCATGTAAAATGAAATACAAGCTTTTATTATTATTATTATTATTAAATATTTTGGGTGTTAAACTCTTTCAATGAGGGAATAATACTGAGAGCACCTTTAACTTTTTTTCACTTTAGTTAATTCAATTCTTTCAGTGCCACTTTAAATTACCTGTTTTATCTTCTTATCTCTAATGGAGCCTTAAACCAGTAAGCCACACTGAATCTGAATGTGAATGTATCAGGGTAAGATTGCTCCACAGCCATGGTTGAAATTTTCTGAAATTAAATCAAGAATTCGCTTTTGTCTTATTAGCTTTTTTTGTGTGTTCAGTCAGCCTTTATTTATTGTCAAATCCTGCCTGAAAACTCTGTTCCCTCACTAGCATTGGTTTTATAAAGAAATATAAATACAGATCAGTGACAGAGACTACAGGAGAGGATTGTGCCTATGGAGCAACAGATCAACAAAACACTGACTGGTTCAGACAGCGCTGTCAACATCACAAATGGGTGCCGTGTACAGCATACAAACCTAAACACATACAAACACACATTTATTGGATTTTAAGGTGCTGGGTGAAACAAATAATAAGCTTGTCCATTTCATCTCTATTCATTTTAAATTCAACAGATGCATAAACACATTTTGATATGAATAAAATCCTTGTTTGGTACTCTGCTTTGATAAGGCCTAATTAGTTCTATTATTTTGGTGGTAAATATGGTATTTATGCACTGCTTTTCAATATTATTTCCAATAAATTTTGCCCCCTCTCCAGTTTCATTCATTGGGTTTACTCTCATTTAGCAAGGGGCCGTTTACACGACAACGTTTTCAACTAAAAACGGCATTTTGGGGCCTGAAAACGCAATCTTTTGAAAACGGTTTTCAAAGTGCCAGTTTTTGAAAACGATGCCGTTATCTTCTCCGTGTAAACATACAAAAACGCGAATTTGTCAAAACTACAATGGCGGACTACAGGACTGTGTTTGTGCTGCTCAAGATTGAGTTTATTGATGCTTCACCAGCAAAGTGTAGATTTACTGCATCACTACTATCGACCAGCGATCGCCATCTTCATTGTTTGAAATTCACCGCTTTATGGAAGAATGCTTACGTGCGCAGGCGCGTAGTGTTTCTTTACAAAGTGACATCGCCAACTACTGGCCTGGCATGCATAATACAGCCTATTTAGTCATTTTCACGGATCCGTGTGAACGGAGATCGTTTTGACAACATTGTCGTCTGTATGCGAAACTTTTCAAAAACACAAAGGAAAAACGTTTCAGTTTTGAGTACATCGTTGTCGTGTAAACGTACCCTAAGGCTCATTATACAACTAAATGTAACTTTACTTAATTTATGGTGCTTGTATAAAGCATTTTTGCGAGAGAAACAGCAAGGAATATTCAAAGTGGGGTGTGTAATCTTGCTGTGAAACAATTATTAACATCTGAAAGAGAGCAGAGATGAGGTTGCCTTTTTCCATGTCCAATCTCTCTGATTACTTCCTCTTCTCAGTTGAGAGTGACACTTCCTGTCATAGTCCCTGCACAGGGTTAAGACAAGCACCTAATTAAATCACAAACCAATGAAAAGAGATCTCCTTCCCTGTCTCTCTCTCTCTACCACCCTCTTAATACCACAGACCTCTTGCCCATCCATCCATCCATCCATCCATCCATCCATCAGTTGATGTAGAACCAAGTGAAGGTGACATTAGATAAATTGAGAAGAATGGATAAAAGCACTGCCAACACTCTCTGACCCTGTGTGAAACCTCTGGGCAAAAAGAAATTGTCCTCTGCAGATTTACCTTAATTACATTAATTATGTATGTAAACATGCTTAATTAGTGATTTGCTGGCTCTTAAATTAATCTCAACTAGGGCTGTCACGATTATGAAATTTGGCTGACGATTAATTGTCAAACAAATAATTGCGATTATGACGATTAATTTTCTGTTTTAGGGCTATGACAATTAATTGTCTGTTTTAGGGCTTTCATGATTAATTGTCATATTAACTGTCATATTTCATATTTAACTAAAAAAGATATAAATCAGATAATAACACAGGGATACAGTTGTGCTCAAAAGTTGGCAGAAATTGTGAAATTTTGGCATTGATTTTGTCTTTTATTTATGGATAGTGATCATATGAAGCCATTTATCATCACATAGTTCTTTGGCTCCTTTTTGGCCCTGATCAAAAGTTTACATACCCTTGAATGTTTGGCCTTGTTACAGACACACAAGGTGACACACACAGGTTTAAATGGCAATTAAAGGTTAATTTCCCACACCTGTGGCTTTTTAAATTGCAGTTAGTGCCTGTGTATAAATAGTCAATGAGTTTGTTGGCTCTCACGTGGATGCACTGAGCAGGCTAGACACTGAGCCATGGGGAGCAGAAAATAACTGTCAAAAGACCTGCGTAACAAGACAATGGAACTTTATAAAAATGAAAAGATATAAAAAGATATCCAAAGCCTTGAAAATGCCAGTCAGTACTGTTCAATCACTTATTAAGAAGTGGACAATTCGGGGATCTCTTGATACCAAGCCAAGGTCAGGTAGACCTAGAAAGATTTCAGCCACAACTGCCAGAAGAATTGTTCGGGATACAAAGGAAAACCCACAGATAACCTCAGGAGAAATACAGGCTGCATCTGGAAAAAGATGGTGTGGTTGTTTCAAGGAGCACAATATGACGATACTTAAACAAAAATTAGCCGTATGGTCGAGTTGCCAGAAAGAAGCCTTTACTGCGACAATGCCACAAATGACAACACCTTGACATGCCTCATAGCTTCTGGCACACTGTAATTTGGAGTGATGAGACCAAAATAGAGCTTTATGGTCACAACCATAAATGCTATGTTTGGAGAGGGGTCAACAAGGCCTATAGTGAAAAGAATAGCATCCCCACTGTGAAGCATGGTGGTGGTTCACTGATGTTTTGGGGGTGTGTGAGCTCTAAAGGCACGGGGAATCTTGTGAAAATTGTATGGCAAGATGAATGCTGCATGTTATCAGAAAATACTGGCAAACAATTTGCATTCTTCTGCACGAAAGCTGCACATGGGATGCTCTTGGACTTTCCAGCACGACAATGACCCTAAGCACAAGGCCAAGTTGACCCTCCAGTGGTTACAGCAGAAAAAGGTGAAGGTTCTGGAGTGGCCATCACAGTCTCCTGACCTTAACATCATCGAGCCACTCTGGGGAGATCTTAAACCTGCGGTTCATGCAAGATGACCAAAGACTTTGCATGACCTGGAGGTATTTTGCCAAGACGAATGGGCAGCTATACCACCTGCAGGAATTTGGGGCCTCATAGACAACTATTACAAAAGACTGTACGCTGTCATTGATGCTAAAGGGGGCAATACACAGTATTAAGAACTAAGGGTACGTAGACGTTTGAACAGGGGTCATTTCATTTTTTTCTTTGTTGCCATGTTTTGTTTTATGATTGTGCCATTCTGTTATAACTTACAGTTGAATATAATTCCCATAAGAAATAAAAGAAATGTGTTTTGCCTGCTCACTCATGTTTTCTTTAAAAATGGTACATACATTACCAATTCTCCAAGGGTATGCAAACTTTTCAGCACAGCTGTATATGATTTCCTTTTAAGCCTTTAAAAACTTATGAATGATATGAAAAATAATGTTTTAAATATCAAAATATTTCTAAATACTTAAAATATGTCTCTCGTTTTGGTCAACTTTGGTTTTGGTTAGTTTTACATTTAAGCTGTTTTTTGGAACTCCTGTATTTTATATTATAGGCTATATATGTTTTATAAAAAATAAAATATATATTTGTTTTTATATTTATATTAAATTTTGCAATAGTAAAATATTGCTGTCCTAATTACTTCATGTTCACATATTATTTTAATGGTCTTTGATTAAACCAACGAGCCCTCATTTCTCATGATGCAAAACCTTGAGATTTTGTTTCATTATTTGATCACTCCACAGAAACAGAGTGTGTCTCCTCCAATGTGTCATTAACACTGCTTATATCAATCAGAATACATTTTGCCACTACATTTGCCACTACATGATCGTTTAAAGTAAAGCCTTAGCGCTTTGCTTTCACTATCAAAGTTTATATTTGTTTGTTTATATATTCAAGGGACTTTGGTGTGACCCTTTGCTGACGGCACATGCATCAGAGCGCTTCAGACGCTCTTCCAGACAGGTGCTGCTGGTTGACATCTGCGGTGCAGCTCAGTAACGCTCGGAGATCAACTGAATGACACACAAACGTGCCGTTGAGGAAATTTAGCATATATATTTGCTTAAAATTCCCTTATTTGGGCATTAAATGTGATTGGAATTTGAAGTGCACAATAATCGCGGTTATCTCAAATAACCACGATTAGATCAAATAACCGTGATCAGACGATTATTTAATAATCGCGACAGGCCTAACCTTAACTAGGGATCACCTTCCCCTGTGAGTGGGAGTGCTGTCACACTGACAGATGGTGTGTTTTGGGGGCAAATGACTAGGTTCTTAACTTCATAGCAAACTTTGCAGGGTCTCACAGACACTGCAGGATCGGGAACGGTGAAGATTGTGAAAAAAATAGGCTTTGTAACAGTTTAAACTTGAGCATATAGTGGCCCCAAAAAGTATTTAGGCACTTAAATGCTTGAACTGCATTAGATATTAAAATATTAAACTAAATTTAGCTAAAATACAAAATAAAACAACATATATGTGATGAATTAATGCAATGCAATTCGTTCTTTTTTTTTAATTCACATGAAGCAATCTCTTTAAAGATGCATCTTAAATAAATAGTAACATCAATGAACAGTAGGTTTTAAATAAATGATTGTCTCCCCATGGTGCTGTAAACTGGTGTGAGAGCAGTCTACCATCTTACACCGGTACACTCACCTTTTTAATGGAGGTTGCAGTCAACTGGCAAAACAATCTAGCTCTGGAGACCCTCCCTAGAGTCTTCACTACACTGTAAGACATCGGATACTTCATGTCACTGCCTGAATCTTGGATTTAGGATGGACCCCACCGAACCTCACCGAAATGACCTGCCAGTTGAATTGCGATGCACCTCTTTAATCTCTGCCTCCATCACCTTTGTCTATTGATGGACTACACTCTTGAAATGGAATACATAGACTATCATTTAATTGCCAACAAAAGCCTTTATCAGCCAACTAACAAAGGACAATGCATATATGTGAACTTCTGCAGTTAATCCAGGATGGACTTCAAAGACATTAGTCATTAATTTTACAGTTCATTTTTTATTTTTTATTTTTTTTTAAACACTGGACCTTAACGCTTAATTTACACATTTTAAACCATGACTTGCACTGCACACAAATAACTAATATTGGCATCATATTCATGCTGTTTAGCCAGAGGGAAACTGGCCCCCACAGTAAGCCTGGTTTCTCCTAGGGGTTGCTCAAAGGGGTTCTAAATACAATTATTATTTAATTATTTAATTATTACATTTTTATACACAATTTACAATAATATTTAATCAAACTACACAATGATCACTTTAAGACTTTATAGATATTACTAATGTTGGCCGATATTAGCCTTTCACCGATATATCGGTATCGGCGTATATGTTTACCGATATGTGCAGATATGAAAACTTTTTTCAGAACATATAATGCAGAAAACAATGCTTTAGAATTGGTGTCATTACGTAGTTTGTCCAGCAGAGCACGCTCCTACTCCATTGTTTACAGAGCTGACTCTGAGCTGACAGTGGCTCTGCAGACAGGGCAGAGTTACCGTCTTCACGGTAAGTTGCTTACTAGTTTGTGAAATACATACTGGAAAGTTAATAAACAATGACCCCATCATTTTCCCTTTTCAATATAACTAATATAACGTTAACCCTGTCCCTGACAACCATGTCACTCATGTCTGTTTGCTGTTAGCCAGCTATAGTTTGTCAGTGGAGTCAGATTGAAAGGTAAACATCAGAGCATCTTTTTGCAGCTCAGCAGACAACGGTGCGGTGGTGGATTGTGTCTGTTGAGTGTTGATTTCACGCTACGCTGTTACCTAGTTGGTGAGACACAATGCTGGTCCATCTTTTACTCTCTGTGACAACAAGCTTATAGCTAACTAGCTAACCACGTTGCTACTTTCATTGCTTGTCAGCTGTATTCACCAAACTGTTTTGTTCAGGATTCACAGTTTGGTACCCCCTTTAACTGAACAATTCCAGTCATTACATTTATAAAATGTTATATTTTAAAAGTCTGGTTTTCCACCGCTGAATGTTTCCCCTGAACTTATATAGCAGAATAAGGTGTTACACCACTGCCACTGTTTATCTCTTGTCTCAGCAGGTGTAAATGCTTCTTGTTTTACAACCTGCCAATAATTGACTGGCAGTATTAATATAGTCAGCATTTGACTGGTACTAAACAGTACTGATGTTTATTTAGCTATTTATTTTATTTTTATTTATGCTTTATTTTAATGGTCAGCATTTGACTGATACTAAACAGTACTGATGTTTATTTAGCTATTTATTTTATTTTATTTATACTTTATTTTAATGGTCAGCATTTGACTAATACTAAACAGTACTGATGTTTATTTAGCTATTTATTGTATTTTTATTTATTCTTTATTTTAATGGTCAGCATTTGACTGATACTAAACAGTACTGATGTTTATTTAGCTATTTATTTTATTTTATTTATACTTTATTTTAATGGTCAGCATTTGACTAATACTAAACCTACAGTACTGATGTTTATTTAGCTATTTATTTTATTTTTTATTTATTCTTTATTTTAATGGTCAGCATTTGACTGATACTAAACAGTACTGATATTTATTTAGCTATTTATTTTATTGTTATTTATTCTTTATTTTAATGGTCAGCATTTGACTGATACTAAACAGTACTGATGTTTATTTAGCTATTTATTTTATTTTATTTATACTTTATTTTAATGGTCAGCAATTGACATACTAAACATACAGTACTGATGTTTATTTAGCTATTTATTTTATTTTTTATTTATTCTTTATTTTAATGGTCAGCATTTGACTGATACTAAACAGTACTGATGTTTATTTAGCTATTTATTTTATTTTTATTTATTCTTTATTTTAATGGTCAGCAACTGACTGATACTGAACAGTACTGATGTTTATTTAGCTATTTATTTATTTATTTGAATTTATTCTTTATTTAAATGGTCAGCAACTGACTGATACTGAACATACAGTACTGATGTTTTTTAAGATATTTATTGTATTTTTATTTATTCTTTTCAATAATTATAAATAGTAATTATTAAATAATTAAAATAAAAAGAATTTATTCATTTCTAGAATCTGTTGACAATGTATAATAATAATGTCAAATATTCTTTGATAAAAATATTTGTTTAAGAAAGCAACCTTCTGAGTACTTTGCATAGTCATATTGGTGCAAAATTGGTGAACAATCCACATAGAAAAGGTCTGTTTACATTCCAGCTCAAAAATGAACTATATTGGCCACCATACCGGTAATCGGTGAATTTTCCCCCTCTAAAATCGGTATCGGTCTCAAAAATCCCATATCGACCGGGTTCTACATATTACAGTTTAATTTTTTTTGTTAATGCATGATTTCCTGTAAAGCTGCTTTGAAACGATGTGTGTTGTGAAAAGTGCTATACAAATAAAAATGACTTGACTACACCATTAATGTAAAAAATACATGATCTTCCTGCTATCAGTCCAGTGTAACTTAAATGGCTTCATAAATGAGAGTTAAACAGCTATGGCACCACATATTTTTAGCTCCTGTCTCTCAAAGCGTTCCCTTATTAGTGGGTTTGAAGATGTCTACAGCACAAAACATTTTCTACATGTAAACAACAGGACAGAACATCAACATAGATTCTGAGAAAACACTCTGGGTAGTAAACTCCATTTACATTGAACTGATTATGCAGTGCTCTAAGCTTTCATTTACCTGTAAAATGAAGGGGGGAAAAAATGTGGATTTTTCAGAGAAAAGTTGATAATACAGGGAAAACAGAACTTTCTTAAAAGCAATAACATTACAAAGTGATCTTTTACTTAGTATACGTGGGTATTCGTATATAAATTCTGATACTAGAACACATACAATTTCTTACGTTTGAATTTACACTGAATTTACACAAGGTATTGACAGCATCAACTTTTGAGATATACAATACAAATCTTTATGAATCCTTAGAGGTTCCAAATATTTAATTTGTGGAAATAAATGGAATTCATGGATTAATTAAATATGTTTAACTCCATCACACTTATTTAATGCAGTTAATGCATTTAGTTCTGTGCGTAAGTTCTAAAGACTGGTCAGAACCATTGTAACCTTTGTATGTGAGCACACACACAAACACACATCTCTGTAAATGAGTGAAACATGTTACACTGTAACACTGGCGTTTCACTAATATTTAATACTTGTTGAGCTTTGATGATACAGCCATACGAGTGCAAATGACTTTATTTGTATTAGTCCCATCTGGATATCATTTATAAATATATTTCTCAGACAAACTTTCTTCATCATTTATATCTCAAAGTTGTACATAATGTAAAATAGGTTTACATTTTAGATGCTGCGGTAACACTTTACAGTAAAGTTCCCTTTGTTTACATTAGTTAAAGGAATAGTTCACCCAAAAATGGAAATTTGCTGATAATTTACTCACCCTCGGGCCATCCAAGATGTATCTGTTTCTTTCTTCATCAAAACAAAATTTAAGACTTTTAGGATTTAATTTCAGGCCTCCTCCTCTAAACAATGCAAGTGAATGTACTCCATTTTTTGACAGTTCAAAATACATATTTAGGGTGCAACAAAATAATCCACACGACTCCAGTAGACAAATAAAGTTCTTCTGAACCCAAACGATTTATTATTTTTAGAAACAAAACAATACTTCTATACTTTTTAACTACAAATGTTCATTTCCGTACATCTCTGTGACGCGCGCTCATGAGAGCGATGACGTAAGCTCGTTGGTAAGGTCATGCGTCACGTGGAGGAGGAGGCCGGAAGCGCATCATTGTTTACAATAGAAACTTGCACAAAGCACAGACCAAGCACCATTCACAAACCAAAACAGTCCAAAACGATTTCAAAACAATATAAAATAAAATAAAAAATAATTTCCAAATAATACAAAACAAAAAAACAATGTAAACAATGACGCGCTTTCTGACTCCTGAGTAAATTATCAGCAAATTTTCATTTTTGGGTGAACTATTTCTTTAACTACATTAGTTAACATGAAAAAAACAATGAACAATACATTTACAGCATGTATTTTATGTTAAAGGATTAGTTCACCCAAAAAAGAAAATTCAAAATTCAAAATTCAGTTTACTCACCCCTGTGTTGTTATAACCCCATATTAGTTTTCTTCTTTTTCTCAACACAAAGGGAGAAATTGTGAAAAAATGTTGTGATCAGTGATGTCACACAGTGGCAGTTTAAGGTAACCACCTCTTCAAGCTTTAAAAGGACACAAAAGTATAATTCAGTCTAATAAATTATTGTATGAGACTAATAGAAACAACAGAACACAACACAGCTGCACACAAACCAGAGAACCGAACTTACTAAATATGTCTGATGAGTATAGTTGGAGAATAGATAGATTTGATGCCCAGCCACATTTGTTTGAAACAGAGTACTCAGTCAAACTGAGAGAGATAGAGGAAGCAGGAATGTTTCGTCTCCATTCTGAACTGGTGAGCATTTGTGACAGACCTCCGACTGAAGAGATCAGTACCTCAGCGAAAACATTTGGTAGGTGTAACATTCTTGGCCAAAATTGAGAAAGAAAGTCAAATGGGGTTATAGCAACACAGGGGTGAGTAAACAATGACTGAATGTTCATTTTGGTGTGAACTATCCCTTTAAGTTCAACATATACTAATACATTTTTAAAATCAAGTTGTACATGTTAACATTAGTTAATGCACTATGAACCAACATTAAATAACAATGAACAATTTTATTTGTAATAACTAACATTAAAACAGGAATAAATGCTGTAAAAATATATTGTTAATTGTTTGTTCATGATACCTAATGCATTAAATAATTTTAACGAATGGAACCTTATTGTAAAGTGTTATCGATGCAGTCAGTACATCGATATATTGTTTGTTGTCTATTTGAACATACAAAATGTATGTCTATGTGTACGCACAAATACCTACATACTGTATATGAACGAGATATCATCTCTGGACATTAAGGCAGTATAGAGAGCCTCTGAAGTGTAATCTGAGATTTTGTAACAGGTGTGTAATTGTTTGTTTTAAACACATTTGTGACTTCCTTGTCACTGTATTTTCTGTCAGGCTGTAAATGAAATTAAGCTTTTCACTGTCTCACTGTGCAGAGTTTATGGCTGTTTTCATAGAGACTTTATTAGATTTAATAAGGAAATCAGGCCCTTATTAGCATTCTGTTCATTGAGCTACACACTCATTAGTGCTCTTGCATAACAAAAGAAAGAGCCAATCACCTTTTAGATACAGACATTGCCTGTCAGTCAATTCGAGAAAGTGCATGCACATCAGCTGAACCAATCTGAAAAATATAATTTTTTGCATGATCTAAGCTACAGAAGCACTATTTATGATACCATTGTTGTCATATATTACTGCTGGTTTGAAATAAATTTTTTGATCGTAATCTTGACCAACCGTTTCTGAGATTTCGGTTTTTCCCTATCCAAGTAAATAGGAGCTGTACTTGTGTCCCGTTTGTATTAATAGAAAATAGCTGTCAGGGAGTGGACTGCCTTGCCTTGAAAGGGACTTTGGTTTCAACCACAGATGTCGATAGAGAGCCCAAAGTTCCTTGGTGCATCTTTAATATGGTGTGTGTGACAGTACATATTTTTATTGAAACAAAAGCAATAGAATGACATTGTTCTTGCATACCCTCAAGTATAGGTATTTTTCAGTCATATTTAATCCAAACTTTGCTTTTGTATGCTGCTGATTGCATGCATAGATCATCTATTAACATGGTATTATACTGTATGCTTTAAGAGCACAAAAAGGTACTTACGTAGCACCATGACTCCATGGCGCAGTGATTGGGCACGGTTGGGCTCAACGGCAACACTAAGCATAGTAGCGTTGCCTCCAACGATGCAGATGCGATTGTCCTGTGCCGTCTCCCTAAACATGCGCAGCAGCTGACTGGCAATAACTCCATTTAATGCTGAGATCAACGCCATGGGAACCAGAAAGGACAGGAAGGCATTCACCTTGAAGAAGAGGTGAGAATAAATAGATTGTAAAAGACTTACAGTTTGGTACCCATAAAAATGAGCTACATTTCTAAATAAAACATTATGAAAAGTATACAGTCACTTTTAGGATGAGACAATGACAATGACATAAAATGCCTTAACAGTTTAAAATGTTTAAAACAGTTTATCTATTGTCACCAAACGGAAAGGAAAAAAAATAATTACTGTTTTCAAACAGGTTTCGTGAGCCCTCCCCAAACTGCCATTGGTCAAACAAACAGATAGTCCCGCTCCAAACACATGCAATTGCGTTAAACTACTTCAAAGAGTTTTCATCAAAAAATCCTCCACATGCAGCAATGACAGCTTTGCAGATCCTTGGCATTCTAGCTGTCAGTTTGTCCAGATACTCAGGTGACATTTCACCCCACACTTCCTGTAGCACTTATAGATGTGGCTGTCTTGTCAGGCACTTCTCACACACCTAACAGTCTAGCTGATCCCACAAAAGCTCAATGGGGTTAAGATCCATAACACTCTTTTCCAATTATCTGTTGTCCAATGTCTGTGTTTCTTTGCCCACTCTAACGTTTCCTTTTTGTTTTTCTGTTTCTAAAGTGGTTTTTTCTATGCAATTCTTCCCATAAGGCCTGCACCCCTGAGTCTTCTCTTTACTGTTGTACATGAAACTGATGTTGAGTGGGTAGAATTCAATGAAGCTGTCAGCTGAGGACATGTGAGGCGTCTATTTCTCAAACTAGAGATTCTGATGTACTTATCCTCTTTGTTTATCTGGCCTTCCACACCTCTTTCTGTCATTGTTAGAGCCAGTTGTCCTTTGTCTTTGAAGACTGTAGTGTACACCTTTGTATGAATGTTTTTTGGCAATTTCAGTCATTGTATAGCCTTCATTCCTCAAAACAATGATTGACTGATGAGTTTCTAGAGAAAGCTGTTATTTTTTGGCCATTTTTGACCTAATATTGACTTTAAGACATGCCAGTCAATTGCATACTGTGGCAACTCAAAAACAAACACAAAGACAATTTTAAGTTTCATTTAAAGAACAAATAGCTTTCAACTGTGTTTGATATAATGGCAAGTGATTTTCTAGTATCAAATAAGCAATATAGCCTGATTAGGATAAGGTGTTGGAGTGATGGCTGCTGGAAATGGGGCCTGTCTAGATTTTATCAAAAATGACTTTTTTCAAATAGTGATGGTGCTGTTTTTACATCAGTAATGTCCTGACTATACTTTGTGATCAGTTGAATGCCACTTTGGTGAATTAAATTACCAATTTCCTTCTGAAACAGCTAAATCTGTACATTATTCCAAACTTTTGGCTGACGGTATACTTAAAGTTGTCTTAAGCTGGGATAGGAGAAAGTATTTTAACATAGAAAAAAATTTACATCATCCACAGTCTCCAAAATGTTCTTTATGTAGCCAGTACTATGCTGATAACGCTGTGTAGTTCAATATCAACATAACAATGCGCATTCAAACTTGTTATTCTAGTATCTGTGGTTTAGTTTCCACCATGCTGATAAAATGGGAAGCAGTTCACAATAGAAAATGAATGAAACATTGCTTGTCATTGCTCCTGGCACAACAGGATTCAAGCAGGAAATTAGTTTGACTCCCTTGTAAAATTATTTGGCTTCCAAATAAAAATCCAATAGTCAACATAAAAAAATGCCTGAAATTGGTTGTTAATCATAACATGACATTTGTTTTGTTTATTTTGAGACCTACAATATGACAACTCTGGAAAAATTGCACAATGCTATCTCCATTTGGCATGACCTGGATGGGAAATGAGATAAAGGCAGGAAGTCAACTGAGTTGTAGTTTGTAGTTTAACTTAAATTTTGTCTCTGTGTGTAAAGTGTCTGTTCATTTTTTTTCAAGCCATAGTGATTTTTTTCTGTTCAGCTATAGCTTCATCTCATAGGGTTTTGTTTCAAGCTCCTTACATGATAAGCCATGGTGCTTTTAATCTCTGTTCTTTTCTGTGCTGTCATTTTAAGGACATACAGTAATTGATTCCAAAAACAGATTTGATTAACCCAAGACATTTGTAAGTTGATTTGTGTGAACACTGTCTTTGTGGCACTTTAAGAACATTGTTTTGTTTGTTTAAGCATCCTGAAATGCCTTACACAGCAACATTGGCTTCATCAATAGCATGTATTTTGGGCAGGGCTATCTGTTTATACAACCGGTAGCACATCGTCTTTGCAATTCCATTGGGTGATGCCAGTGGTGCACAAATTACATACTTGACCTTTAAGTAATATGCTGAGTGTTAGAATATGCAGAATATGCATACTGTAGATGTCAGATGTGACACTCAACAACATTTCAATTAATGAAATAAAAGACAACTTAAACTCCAGAGATAAAAGGCACAGACAGAGAAAATAAAAGCAATAGAGAGACTTGTCTCTTTCTGCCACCCCCTCTTCCATCCTTAAGTTCACTGGAGCAGTCTTTATCATTTTAAAGAACTGGGGAATTTGTCTACAGTATAATTACCATACAACACACGGGGGGATCAGACATCCACTCCACAGGCTTTAGATAATACATTTATCTTCACGCCTCTAGTCATATCACAGACATGCTGGGAGATTTATTTAACAGCTTTGACTATGAAACAAAAAAAGAGAGAAAGAATGCAAGTCTCATCACTTATCACCTTTCAAAACACACCAAGCATCACAGTAATGCAGAATACATTGTATTTATGCATTGACATTGGAGTCATATGATCCATTTCCCTCTCTGATTTTCATGCAAGAAAAGCATACCGGTAGCTTGCTTGGCAAAGCTCATGGGATATGAAATACCAAAGAGAAACCACAGAACATTAGCATCAGTATCATGCTGATTACGATCAGTGCTTTTTCAAGTTAACAAAACATCTTCACATTAGGAAGAGGTTGAAAACCCGCCACCAATTCTAATGTGCAGAGGTCATATGCTTTTCCAAAAAGCACTTTTGCATTCCACAGTAGAAAGTACAGTCACACTGGTTTGGAACAACATAAGAGTGAGTAAATAATGATTGAATTTAAATTTTTGTGAGAACTAACCATCTACGATGCTGGCAAGATTTATTTTAACAAATCTGTGAGACTAACATGAATAGACTAAATTTTGTGTAGTTGCGAAACATCACTCTTCCCACTTGGATAAATGTTCACTGATGGTTCTTCTGAGAGCTTGTAAACCATTTCCACTACCCCAAAATGCATGCACACATGCAAGGAAAGTCTTCAAGGAGGTCTTTGTTTTCTTGAATTGGTCATATTCCTTGAACTCTGTCATAAGACATTCTACAGGCTGATCTTTCATCCCCTTCCACTCTTTTTGCTGTTGCTAAAGCAGATTAATCTCATCTGTTCTGACATCTGTGCTCCTTGAAAACAGAGATTTAGCCAAGACTATTGACATGCTCCTCAGCACTAATTCAGAAGAACAGGGTGTTGGTTCAAACAGTCTTTTCAAATTGGTGTTCAACAGGTGACTGGACTTCATAGTAACAGTCCACCACATTTTCCCCCCAAATAGAATAACATAAAGGAGATCTGCAGGAAATGTTTGGGTCTTTTCCAACACATCAAAAACCCACTGAAGGGAAACAAGATGGTAATATCTTAAGAGTATTTAATGAGGTAGGTAAGAAATGTCAGATTCAATGTTCTGTAGGAAAACATCATCTTTGCTTACAAGTTCCTACAAAAGGTTAAGCAAGGGGTACTAATTAAAAACCCAAACACGTGACTAATGAGCAGTGAATGAGTTATAGCTGCCAAGCATTTTGCCTTCTAATAGTTTTAATTATGTTGTTTGTGGCAAATTAACATTGTAGTTCTAAATTAACAGCAACATATTAATTTGCTGCATCCTTTTTTCATCATTTCTAAAACTTAAGCAGTTTTAATTTATGTTCTAACACCTTTGTTGTGGCTTCGTTCAGGAGCGGGTTTGGTTATTAGCAATAATTAATAATTATCAAAGATAATTATTAAAATCAATAGAACATTGATTAGAATGAACATTAGCTTATTAATCCTTCAAATCAACAATCATCAAAGATAACTATCAATTATCAAAATCAATAGAATATTAATAAGAATTAATATTGCCAAGGCACCACCCTGGAATCAGGGACTAATAAACAGACAGTATAGCAGTCTCAATATTGGATTGTTCTCTTAGGAAAGTCAACGTCTGGAAAACATCGATATTCAAAAGCGGAACAATGAAGGCTTGAATCTGAGCACTGACATCCCCTGCCATCCCTTGGCACAGGTGCATGCAGAACAATACCAAACCACTTCGCTTTAAAGTATAACAAAGCTTAAAGTTGCAGTAATATCAATTAATAATCCATACAATGCAGTCAATAAACTTCCGACTTCCAACTACAAACTAAACTATAACATGATTAGATATGGTAACAGATAAGCCTATAATACATGAGAGGAGGGTAGAGGTGTGTGTGTGTGTGTGTGTGTGTGTGAGGAGAGAAGGAGTGCACAAAATGGCGGGCGTGGCTCTCGTGGAGAGTGCGTCATGCGAGGTTTTCTGCCAGAGAATGTGGCCGCGAATGTGGGCGGAGAGACTGGTTAATGGCGTCTGTCCGTTTAACACGTGTCTCTGCTGGTACGATAACTTAGGGACAAAGCTGGGCTCTATCGCCAACTTATCTGTTCGCCAAATGTGTGTGCAGATATGTTTGTGAGGGGTCCTGTGTGTGTGCGGTTAGTACGAGAGAGAGAGAACAGGGTAATGGCACCGAAGCCGGTTTAGCGATCGTGGGAGAGACAGCAACCGTTAGTTTTATCACTCAGAGACGCGGTGAACAGCTCATAATCCGTCCGCCACGGTCATTGGTTCTTTAATGGATAAACTCAGTGTGCCGCTCTCATCTGCAAACAGCCCAACGTGGTTGGACGACAACACAGCAAATCTCATTCGTGGTAACAGTAAGTTACAGTAATACCTTGAGTATTATTAGCAGCAATGAGTAAACTGTACAAGCAATAACCTTGATACACAAGTATAACACACTATAATAATCTATCTCTGCCCAGACGTTAACCTCTTACTTGAATCACGTGAGGACGCAGGTAGAATGTGTGTTCGTCCGTCGTTTGACTCCGACTCTGTTCCTCGAAGCTCGGGTAATGAGGGGAGGCCATATGCACACTTTTCAAAAAACAATAAGAATGCCACTTTTACGGGGCATGGGTAGCTCAGCGAGTTAAGACGCTGGCTGCCACCCCTGGAGTCGCAAGTTCGAATCCAGGGCATGCTGAGTGACTCCAGCCAGGCCTCCTAAGCAAACAAATTGGCCCAGTTGCTAGGGAGGGTAGAGTCATATGGGGTAACCTTCTCGTGGTCGCTATAAAGTTTCGTCCCGTGTGTTAGCAGGTATGAACAGGTAAGTATGCGGGCAGCTGGCCGGGTGTACTGCTTGCACACAGTGCCTTTCCCCTCCCTGAGGGGAAAACGTGCATTTTTTCGTCCACATGAGTTCCCGGGACTGGTGAAACCTGGATGTCTTTCCTCCCTCAGCACCCTGCAGCAGGCAAATTCGGTGGAGGAATTCGATGCAAGGCCCAGTACTTGCTTTAGCATGCCCTGTCAGGTCAGCCCCTGTACTGGGATAGGTGCTCCATATGTGCCGGTTCCCTGTCGGTAACCCCATGTGACCTATTTTTGCACATTACGGTTTCCCTGACGGTAAACCTGTGTCTTCCCTTGGGCAGAGCCTGCTCTGCCACCAGTCACTGCATTTGTAGAGTTCCACCCTTCCGGTAGGACCTACCATGGGAGCTTCTTTCCATATGTGGTACTTCCCGGTTGGTAAGTCCATGTGACGTATTCTCCACATGTTAACCTCCCCTCTGGGCAGGATGTGGTCTCCGCTGTGTCTTTTCCCCGTGGGGAAAACAACACCTTCCCCGACGTGAATACATCTGGCCCCAGCTGAATTAATTTTAATTTTTTGGGACAAAAAGAAGAGAAAAGGCCGAAGCGGCTGGTGCGGCCTGTTCCCATTGTAAGTACGTCTTGTCCCCCCACTTGGGGTACGAGGGGCATTGAGAAGGTTATGATGGGGCCAGGTGCACTTGCTACTAGGCACGCAGTGGCCTGCCTGCACCTGCACCGCCGATCCACGTAACACAGTTCAGCTGGTTGTGGCATTTTGTATAGGGACCCCTAGTGTCACTACATCGACACAACGTCGAGTGAGTGACAGATATGGAATGTCTTGGTTACTGTTGTAACTTCCGTTCCCTGATGGAGGGAGTGAGACGTTGTGTCCCTCTTGCCACAACACTGAACTACCCGCTCAAATGGCCAGGAATCTGTCTCGGCTCCTCAGCACAAACCTGAATGAGTGGTTGCAAGCCGGCTCCTTTTATACCCGTATGTCCGTGGGAGTGGCATGCAAATTCCACACCAATTCTCATTGGCCTTTTCTCAAATATCAGAGGTGTTTGGGGCTCCCAAGCGCGACCCCTAGTGTCACTATATCGACACAAAGTCTTATTCCTTCCATCAGGGAATGGAGGTTACAACAGTAACCAAGACGGTTTCTATAACAAAGACTATTGAGAATATTCCATATTCTATTATATTCTACTTCTGTGAACACCTCACAATAAACACAAAACCACTTACACAGACATGTTATCCCAAACAGAAATCAGATACACTATATTGCCAAAAGTATTCGCTCATCTGCCTTTAGACGCATATGAACTTAAGTGACATCCCATTCTTAATCCATAGGGTTTAATATGACGTTGGCCCACCCTTTGCAGCTATAACAGCTTCAACTCTTCTGGGAAGGCTTTCCACAAGGTTTAGGAGTGTGTTTATGGGAAGTTTTGACCATTCTTCCAGAAGTGCATTTGTGAGGTCAGACACTGATGTTGGACGAGAAGGCCTGGCTCGCAGTCTTCGCTCTAATTCATCCCAAAGGTGCTCTATCGGGTTGAGGTCAGGACTCTGTGCAGGCCAGTCAAGTTCTTCCGCACCAAACTCGCTCATCCATGTCTTTATGGACCTTGCTTTGTGCACTGGTGCGCAGTCATGTTGGAACAGGAAGGGGCCATCCCCAAACTGTTCCCACAAAGTTGGGAGCATGGAATTGTCCAAAATCTCTTGGTATACTGAAGCATTCAGAGTTCCTTTCACTGGAACTAAGGGGCCAAGCCCAGCTCCTGAAAAACAACCCCACACCATAATCCCCCTCCACCAAACTTCACAGTTGGCACAATGCAGTCAGACAAGTACCGTTCTCCTGGCAACCACCAAACCCAGACTCGTCCATCAGATTGCCAGATGGAGAAGCGTGATTCGTCACTCCAGAGAACGCGTCTCCACTGCTCTAGAGTCCAGTGGCGGCGTGCTTTACACCACTGCATCCGACGCTTTGCATTGCACTTGGTGATGTATGGCGTGGATGCAGCTGCTCGGCCATGGAAACCCATTCCATGAAGCTCTCTACGCACTGTTCTTGAGCTAATTTGAAGGCCACATGAACTTTGGAGGTCTGTAGCGATTGACTCTGCAGAAAGTTGGCGACCTCTGCGCACTATGCGCCTCAGCATCCGCTGACCCCGCTCTGTCATTTTACGTGGCCTACCACTTCGTGGCTGAGTTGCTGTCATTCCCAATCGCTTCCACTTTGTTATAATACCACTGACAGTTGACTGTGGAATATTTAGTAGCGAGAAAATTTCACGACTGGACTTGTTGCACAGGTGGCATCCTATCACAGTACCACGCTGGAATTCACTGAGCTCCTGAGAGTGGCCCATTCTTTCACAAATGTTTGTAGAAGCAGTCTGCATGCCTAGGTGCTTCATTTTATACACATGTGGCCATGGAAGTGATTAGAACACCTGAATTCAATTATTTGGATGGGTGAGCGAATACTTTTGGCAATATAGTGTATATGGCCATACATGTATATTTCTACAATTATTATTCATTTATTTGGGCATATTGGCTATATAAAATTACACTGTGATTTGGGAAATTATGTTTTACATATATGAAAATGTAATATTTTGAAATATGTAAATGAATGGATTTTACACTTTACATAGCGCTTTTTTGACACAATACTCAAATTATTGCAGATATGTTGTATATACTGTATGTACAGTACAGACTTTTTATATCAGTGAAAACCATTAACATGCATATTGTGTTTTACATATATAGCCATATGTGAAATTTCTCTTTGGAAAATGTTCTAACAAAGATATTCATTTGTAAATAATAAAATAACTCACCTTTTCTACAAAAAGTTGTTTTTTAATGGGAACTTTTAGCTGGGGATATGTACTGCAAATAATAGCATTATATAGAAACAACAGGGGTTTTGTAGCTCAATTCAGGGCCGTAAGCACAATATAAATTGAGGGGGACAAGTCCCCGCCAATAATCATATATGGCCAGATTGTCACTCCAATCCCCCCCCCCCCAAAAAAAGTTTTGATATCCTTGTTGCTGTTCTGCTGCAGACCATTATGAACTGCTCTCTAATTGTCATTAAAGGAATAGTTCACCCAAACATAAAAATTTGCTGATAATTTACCCACCCTCAGCCCATCCAAGATGTATCTGAGTTTCTTTCTTCATCAAAACAGAATTTCAGATTTTTAGGATTTCATTTCAGGCCTCTTCCTTTAAACAATGCAAGTGAATGTACTCCATTTTTAACGGTCCAAAATGCATATTTAGGGTGCATCAAAATAATCCACACAACTCCAGTCGACAAATAAATTTCTTCTGAACCCAAACAATTGATTCTTTTTAGAAACAAAACAATACTTATATACTTTTTAACTACAAATGTTTGCTTCCGTACATCTCTGTGATGCGCGCTCATGAGAGGGATGACTTAAGCTCGTTGGTATGGTCACGCGTCACGTGGAGGAGGTGGCAGGAAGCGCGTCATTGTTCGCAATATAAATAACTAGAAGGATAATAAGACCAGAATTTAGTGATATGGGCTTATAAACCATTACACAATCCCATGATGTATAGCAGAATAATATGCCAATGTCGGATAATTTTCTAACATCAGCATTTAAATAGATCATTCACTTTCACCATGTTGTATTGAAGAGACAATAATTTACTTTACTGAGAGCGTGACGATGCCGTTTTTCTTGTCTCCATGTAATCCTCCATTTATATTTTTATCTGCAAAACCTCAGATGATGCCTTTTTATATTTATTTCCAAATGTGATGTTTCATAAGCCATGCTGAATGCAAGATCTGTGTGTCTATATACACTGTAAAGACTGTTCTTGTTCTCTGACAAGAAATGAGAGAATTATGCATTTATTATTTTGCCAAAATGAAACAAGATGCAGTTTTGGTGCAAAGAAAGTTGAAGCAGCATTTTCCCAGCAGCTTTCTGCTCTCTCATGGTTGTGTAAAGTTTGTGGTAGCTGTTACAGACAGAGCTGAGTGTTTCAGCGCCTGATCTCTCATTCATTCTTCCTATGCTATAGCGTGTGATAAAACAGCTGCAAAATGCGGTAAATGGTAAAACTATTTGCGCTACATACCAAGGTGTTCATGAAAATAATAATGAATGATAATAATATGATCACATGTATTGCCAGCCTGCAATATAAAGCAGTAAAAAAATAAATCTATTTTTGAATTGCTGAAATGGCTGTTGGTGGCTTATACCAGAAGAGGTCCACATTCAAGGTTGATAATGGCGGCGCCCTAGTTACACTGAAAAATAAGGTGGATAAGAACTATTAAAGGTTCAGTATAAAGACATCATAACAGTAGTCCATATGACTTGTGCATTATATTCCAAGCTTTCTGGGGCCACACAACAGCATTGTGTTGTATGGACTACTTTTATGGAATGTTAATAAACCTTTTTTTTCTTTGGACCTTGACAGTAGTGCTCAATATGAAATGAAAAGAGCAGAGTTATAATTCTTGAAGAAAAGATTGTGTTAAGATTCTACTGGGGGAAAAACACTATGAGGGACAACTTGAGGACAGTAAAAAAAAAAAAAATTTATTTTATTTTTGCTAGCCAGCTGACACAATCATGTCATTTTACAGATACATGAGTGATGAAAAGAAATTCATATTCTCTTTGGGACAGCACAAAAAATAAAGAAAAGATGACTGAAACAGGCAAATTGCTAGCAATGTAGACACAGTGTTTGTCTTGTACTGTGTGAACGTGTATTTTTTAAAACCTAAAATTTTGGGCGTTTATCGAATTTTAAAGCCTTTCAGAAAATTATTGCATTCAGCGCCTTAAATATTTTAAAGGAATTAAGAGGTCTATTACACCTACGACCCCCACCTCCAAAATGGTTTGGTCCCCCCAATGTTCAAGTCATGGTTATGGCCTTTACTCTATTTAGTGTTGTTTTTTGTAAATAGTTGTTTTGTTTAATGTTTTGTTTTAAAGATTGTTTTGTACCCACCATTATGGTGATTAGTGTTACATTTGGTGAAATGTTACCCTTTTCAATTCTAACTAATTTCCCCCAGTGGAATGCAAAGAAATTGTGAGAGAGTAAATTACACTGTAAAATATAAGGGGAAAATACTTGAAACTTAACTGAGATGCACTTCATTACACAAGTTTTGAGAGAGATCATTATACTTAGTTGCAACAAATTTAATCGGATTCTTTGAGTATATACAGCTTTTTAGGAAGCATGCCAAACAAAGTCCAAGCAAAGTCCACAAGTCTAGATTATCCATTTAATAATACTGTTATTTGTCTGCAGTACAGTGTGTTAATTTACACAGTTATTGTCCTCCCTTTTGTTCCTTGTGTCCAATGTGAGACCAGCTGAGCAGAACTCATAATTAAATTCTCTCTTTATTGAGCGCAGCACTTTGAAAGCTGTGGCAAATGCATTTTGAGTTAATAACACACCAGTTGTTAATTTTTGTTTTAACATACTGTAAATAGACCTCTGAGCTAGACCACCTCACTTAAGCTGTCGCTCCCAACTCCACCAAAAATAAAAACGTACAGATGGATGTATGACAGAGAGAGAGAGAAAGGGATTAAATTGATCATAAACAGTCAAATGGAGCAACAGGAACAATAGTATGTGTTAATACAAAACACAGTTGAATAATAGTTGGAGTTATTCAGCCTAGCTCTTTCTAATGAAGTAATTGGCTTAATCCTTGACTGTAGTGTGTAGCTGCATCATGTAAGCGTGGTCCCTAAGGATAACCTGCAATATTAAATCATATTTGTTCACTTCAAAAAACTGCATATGTTCAGTGTGTGTCTTGTGGATAAATTCAAAGCTGCTTGGACTGGGAGGACTAGTGAGGTTTCCATAGTTACTGAAATTACACTTGTTTGTGTATTTACACAGTTTCTATCTCCTAATGCATTTTGCCTTGCGTAACTCTTTTTATTTATTTCTTTCTTTCTCTTTCTTTTTCTTTTTTCTTTCCAACATACACAGACACATTACGAGATCAAACAGCTGTATAAACATCAAAGACGCAATGTCACACAGACCCTTTTTACACTTGGTATTAAAGGGTTAGTTCACCAAAAAAATTACTTAAAATTACATTTACTCACCCTCATGCCATCTCAGATGTGTATGACTTTCTTTTTCCGCAGAACACAAATTAAGATTTTTAGAAGAATATTTCAGCTCTGTAGGTCCATACAATGCAAGTGAATGGAGACCAGAACTTTGAAGCTCAAAAAGGCACATAAAGGCAGCATAAAAGTAATCCATAAGACTCCAGTGGGTTGATCACTCAAACCCTATTTTTCTCCTTTCCTCTCCTCTCCTCTCTTTTATCTTTCTGAGATCTCTCTGTAAGACTTTCAGTATCCGCTGCCCTGATGTCTGTAAGGTAGCTGCAGTAAAGACGGCGCCTGTGAACCAGTGCCTCCTTTGAAGCACTTTGTGTAATTCACACTCAATAACATTGAGAAAGTTGTTTTTAAACTCAAACTGCATCTGACTGACCTCTTACAAAGAGAGTCTTTCTCTCTGTCACTCTCACCTAAACTTCCCTCATTCACTCAACAACCACAGAGCCAAATTGTTTGTGTTTTCCTGGCTGATCATTGCTTATGATAGACAGTAGATATCCATGGCCTATATATGAGGGAGAGGCTGGACATTTATTTGTTGTTAATTTTATGTTACTGTAAATTGGTAACCTGAAATCTATTTCTTGCTGACACATTTCTATCACATTGCTTCTGAAGATATGGAGTCATATGAATTACTTTTATGCTGCCTTTGTGTGCTTTATTGGAGTTTCAACATTTTAGTACCCATTCAGTTGGATTGTGTGGACCTACAGAGCTGAAATATATTTCTAAAAATCTTTGTTTGTGTTACTCTGGGATGGCATGAGGGTGAGTAAATGATGAGATAATTGTTGTGTTGTGATAAACTGTTGTGCGTGAAAATCCCAGGAGATCAGCAGTTACAGAAATACTCAAACCATCCCATCTGGCACCAACAATCATGCCAATGGTCCAAATCACTGAGATCACATTTTTTACCCCATTCTGATGGTTGATGCTAACATTAACTGAAGCTCCTGACCCGTATATGCATGATTTTATGCACTGCTGCCATACGATTGGCTGATTAGATAATCGCATGGATGATTGTTGGTGCCAGACGGGCTGGTCTGAGTAATTCTGTAACTGCTGATCTCCTGGGATTTTTATGCACAACTGTCTCTAGAATTTACTCAGAATGGTACCAAAATAAAAAAACATCCAGTGAGCGGCAGTTCTGTGGACAAAAATGCCTTATTGAGGAGAAAGGTCAACAGAGAATGGCCGGACTGGTTCGAACTGACAAAGTCTACGGTAACTCAGATAATCACTCTGTATAAATGTGGTGAGAAGAATAGCATCTCAGAATGCTTTTCTGAGATGCGGGCTGGCGCTGTTCTGGTGGCACGAGGGGGACCTACACAATATTAGGCAAGTGGTTTTAATGTTGTGGCTGATTGGTGTATATAGGGCCCTGTTTCAAGAGCAATAGCGCTAAGCGCAGCGCTATGCCATAAGTCATAGGCACAAAGTCAGTGGGCATGGCCATGATGTTTTGGTATTTTTTACAAGCATGCGCTAAGTCTAGGAACAAGTGGGTTTGGCGAAATCGCGTGCGCAACATGCTTATGGGCTGGGTCAAGTACAATTTAATTCGGAGGTTCTTCTCCAGTTATTGCCCCATCTGTATCCTATACAGTCCATTCACCCAAGCACCAGCGATATAAACAAAAACAGCACATAAAAAGTTAGTACATAAAGGTAGTGTGTATGCAATGACTTAGAATGATAGAAATATGGACATGCTCCTTTTATATGCTTAAAAAATGTTATTCTTGTCAGGATTTGTATGTACGCTCTGTTAAATTACAGGGAATGAAAGTATTATTAATAATTTTCATCTACTGATACACAAATCATGTCCAGGGTTGGGAGGGTTACTTTTGAAATGTATTCCACTACAGAATACAGAATACATGCTGTAAAATGTCATTTGTAACGTATTCCGTTAGATTACTCAAGGTCAGTAACGTATTCTAAATACTTTGGATTACTTCTTCAGCACTGGTAGACTTTTTCACTTGTTTTGACTATAAAAACTCTGCCAGTACAGTAAGACAAAATACACATGTTAAAAATACATTCTCTGAAAAACCTAAATATCTTATGCAGCGTTGTTTCTAAAAAAAGATAAATCAAATTGATCTTGTTTTAAGGATTTGTTTTATATTTTTACAGGAAAACAATAAAAAATTATTATCAAGAATATGATTTTTGCCCTAATTTCAAAGGTCTTACTAGAAAAAAAGAAATTATGATCCAATGTGAATTTTCTTGATAAAAAAATATGATCCTGCCTGGTAATGTGCATGCAAAATGGCTAGAAATAACATTTTATCTTAGAGTAAAGATGACAATTTACACAAGGTTTATTTCTATTTCTTCTGCTCCAAACTTACTTCAAACTTACTTCTCTGTCTGCTCGTATGAATGTAACACATCATAAGAAAGTGTTTCACCGCTGTTCAAATGCACTTTGGATCGCATCATTTATATGTATAAATGTTTTCCATCTGAAAGGACTAAATATTAAATGAAACAAATGACAATTAAATGCAAAGTAATCTCTTCAGTAATCAAAATACTTTTTGAATGTAACTGTATTCTAATTACCAATGATTTAAATTGTAACTGTAGTGGAATACAGTTACTTATATTTTGTATTTTATATACGTATTCCCGTTACATGTATTCCGTTACACCCCAACACTGATCATGGCTAGTATTAATAGTGATTGTATCGGCACGCACTTCAATTCTACCAGTCGATTTTGATTTTGAACAATTAAATTCATTTATTGAAACACGAAAAAATGTAACCAAAAATATTTCTAAATTCAAATTACACTTAAAACTAAAAGAAAATATAATAAAAATAACGAAATAGACAAAGAAATCATATAATAAATTCAAACATTTTATCCTCTCCAATTTCTTAAACCGGCACCTTTTGCAGTGAATTCACTCTGACAATCAGGTGGAAAAATACCAATACAAATTAGATAATAAATACAATTGTATATAAACTTTCATTGAAAAATAAGCCATGACCTCTAGAACGTTTTACACAAAAATCAGAGTTTTGTTTCGTAAGATGGCTACAACTCGTCAGGGAAACTTTTCCAAACTGTGCTGGAACTAAGTTTAAACTTTGCGCTAAGGTAAGATGTGGTTTTCAAACGTCTTAGCGCAATTACCTATTTCTCCAAGGAAAATAGCAAATTGCGCTTTGCGCCACTTCATTTACTTACAATCAGGGCCGCATTAAGGTGTTCCGAGGCCCTGGGGCTTACTGTTTCACTGGGCCCTTGCCAGTCATCAGAGCGTTACAGAACATTACAGAACAGAACGTTATCACTCGATGACCATGTGCTACATGGACGAGTTTAGCGTTGCGTACCCTCTCTGTGTTTACATCAGCGTCTCCCACTGAACTCGTTTACATACGCACCATCCCGAGGACGTCAACGGGGGACAATACTGCAACAACACCCCCCCCCGGTGAGTTTGGGGCCCCCCTGCAGTCACGGGCTCCGGGGTTTAAGCCCTGTTAAGCCTGTGCGTTAATACGGCACTGCATATAATACACCCACAATTTGCTCACATACACCCACAGATAACGCAAACAATCCCACCCATGCCTACTTCCGCTTTGCGCTAGCATGAAAATTGCACTTAGAATTAGCACTCACAAAAATTGGATAAGACATAGCGAACGGTCATTGCGTGTAGTGCTGTGTTTTGCACATTCACTGAAATAGAGCCCTATATAATCTTAATTTTAAAACTTGTACATGTTTTGGCAGAGATGTATTACCTGCATTATTTCTTCTTCTTTTTGGCAACAAAATCTATTTATGTCTTTCAGGTGTTTCTTTCAGGTGTCCTATTCTGTCAAATCCATAATGCTGTGGTTTATGAATGGTATTTGTGCTACTGATACATGAAAGGGTGAACTGCCACAAGCTGGATATTTGGATTCATCACAGTCTCTCTCTCCCCATGGCTAAAGTACGCCTAAACACATGCCAGAACACTTCTTAGTGCCAGCCTGCTATCAGCTATCAGCCATCTTTCAGTGCCAGCATCACTGCTACAGGACTATATATATCTGTGTTGCTTTTTATTTGTAAATATGTATGTACTTGAAAGTGCAGAACAAGTTTCATTTTAGACACAGACTGTGCAATAAGAGAGATATTGGACAGACAAACACATTAAACATGACGAGTCATTTTGAAAGCACAACAATACATAGGAATCTACATAGTTACTGTATTTAGGGAAGAGGGTTTATGAACTGTCTATGGGGAGTATTTCCTAAGACAAACAGCTCATATCCAAAAACCCATTACATCGCATATTGAAAAGAACATATATATTTATGTCAGTTTACACTTCATCATTTGTGGTGACTGGCGAGGTTCTACCTCGTCTCAAAGAGCAGGTAAAGACCATCTATGTCATTTCTGCTGAGATTCAACCACTCGTTTTATGCCCCACAGGGCATTTGAATTTCAGGTCTTTATTGCCTCAGGTCTATATACCTGATCTTTTTTCCATTCTTGTATTTATGGCCGTGTATACATCCATCCGTACAGTTTCTGTTTCCTTTTGCTCATTCTCTTTTCAGTTATGCAGAGAGCTCTGTCTGATTCAGATTGTGACTCATTGGCTGTGACAGCTGTCCTATGAATTCAGTTCATCCAGCCACATGCTCTTCAAGGATTGAATGTCATACTATTATTTCACATACAATGATTTATACATATTTTTTTTTTTGCCTCTCATGTTACAACTCCACAGGTGACCTTTTTTCTACGCTGTTTATTTTTCTTTCTTTTTTTTTCCTATTTTGCAAAGAACGCGTATGAGCTTGAGTGTTAGAAGCATGAGAAGGTCCTTGTAAACTGATTGTGTTCCAGACTAAATTGGATTCACTTGTGCAATAGAAAAGATGAGTCGGGCATGCTCTTTTGAGCAGTGAGGGCAATTTCCAAGAATCAAAGCATAATGTCTCTATTTCCAGGCAATCAGGCTTTACTTCGGGGCATGGAAATAAAGTGTATTGCATTTTAGAAACAAAATCCCTATTTTTGTTTGTTTCTTATACTTAGATAAGATGCCTTAAGAGTAAAATGTCATGGTTACTTTCGTAACCTCCGTTCCCTGATGGAGGGAACGAGACGTTGTGTCGATGTAGTGACACTAGTGGTCACTCTTGGGAGCCCCAAACACCTCTGCTTTTTTGAAAAAAGGCCAATAAGAATTGGCGAGTGGAATTTGCATGCCACTCCCCCGGACATACGGGTATAAAAGTAGCTGGTATGCAACCACTCATTCAGGTTTTGTGCTGAGGAGCCGAGACCAGGTCCAGGCCATTTCAGCAGGTAGTTCAGCGTTGTGGCAAGAGGGACACAATGTCTCGTTCCCTCCATCAGGGAACAGAGGTTACGAAAGTAACCATAACGTTCCCTATCTGTCACTCACTCGACGTTGTGTTGATGTAGTGACACTAGGGGTCCCTATACAAAACGCCACAACTATCTGAACTGTGTTACATGAACTGGCGGTGTGTGACGGGCAGACTGCTGTGTGCCTTGTATCCAGCGCACCAGGCCATCACATAACCTCCCCCAACGCTCTTATGAGCGTCGAACAGTCCTACAGGAGCAAGTCGACTGCCCAACAATAGGGACAGGCTAGCCCAGCCGAGGCCTCTTTTCCTCTCTTTTCTCCCCAGAAAGAGTGGAATTTGTTAACCGACTGGGAGCCATAAGTGTCTACGTCGGGGGGTGTCGTTTCCAAGGGGAAGACACCGCAGAGACCACACCCTGCCCAAAAAGGGGGGGGGGGGGTATATTGAGTGTAATACGTCACATGGTCTTACCGAGTCTTGTCGGAAGTATGTCATGTGGAGAGGTCCCATGGTAGGTCCTACCCGAAGGGGGAGGACTTTCTACAGAGCATGGCGACCGGGGATATCACATGGGGTCGCCTTCGGGGAACCAACACATGTGGAACACCTACCTCAGTACAGGGTCTCATTAGTGCACGTACTGGGCCGGCAGCGAGTTTCTCCGCAAACTCAACTGCCAGAGGTCTAAGGAGGAAAGTCATCCAGGGATCACAGTCTGTGAACATGACTGGGAGTCAAGAGCACACGTCTTCACCTCAAGGGAGGGAAAGGCGCTATGCACAAGTGGTACACCCGGCCAGCTGTCCCGGAACTTACCTGCTCGTGCCTGCCAATACACAGGACGAGACCGGCTCAACCCAGAGATTGTAGAACCTCGCAAAGGTGTTGGGTGCTGCCCAGCCCGCTGCTCTGCAGATGTCTGCCAAAGAGGCTCCACTGGCCAGGGCCCAGGAGGCCGCCACACTCCTGGTAGAGTGGGCTCGTAACCCCGCAGGGGTTGGCACGTCCTGAGCCTGATATGCCATCGCGATGGTGTCAATGACCCAGTGGGCGATCCTCTGTTTGGAGACAGCGCTTCCTTTCCGCTGTCCACCAAAGCAGACAAAGAGCTGCTCAGAGCTTCTAAAGCTCTGCGTGAGATCCAAATAGATGTGTAAAGCTCGCACCAGACACAGCAACACCAAGGCTGGGTCTGCCTCCTCCTTGGGCAGCGCTTGCAGGTTCACTACCTGATCCCTAAAAGGGGTCGTGGGAACCTTGGGCACATAGCCCTGTCAGGGTCTCAGGATCATGTGAGAGTAACCTGACCGAACTCCAGGCATGATTCTCTGACAGAGAACGCCTGCATGTCCCCTACCCTTTTGATGGAAGTGAGCGCAGTCAGGAGGGCAGTCTTCAAAGAGAGTGCCTTAAGCTCAGCTGACTCCAAGGGCTCAAAAGGAGCTCCCTGTAGACCCCGAAGGACTACAGAGAGGTCCCACAAGGGGACGAGGTGCAGTCTGGAGAGATTCAACCTCCTAGCACCTCTCAGGAACCTGATGATCAAGTCGTGATTCCCCAAGTATTTACCAAATACTGCATCGTGATGAGCCGAAACAGTGGCTACATACACCTTCAAGGTGGATGGGGACAGCCGCCTCTCCAGCCTCTCCTGCAGGAAGGAAAGCACCAATCCGACTGCGCATCTTTGGGGGTCTTCGCGTCGGGAAGAACACCACTTAGCGAACAGATGCCACTTCAAGGCATACAGGTGCCTCGTAGAGGGAGCCCTAGCCTGAGAGATCCGAGAACCACGTCTGAGTGTGCCGGTAGGTTGCTACTAGGATGACCTGCTCCTCGTCCTCCCGGACCTTGCGCAGGGTCTGTGCAAGTAGGCTCACTGGGGGAAATGCATATTTGCGTAGCCAGGGGGCCAGCTGTGTGCCAGTGCATCTATACCAAGGGGTGCCTCGGTCAGGGCGTACCAAAGCGGGCAGAGGGAGGAATCCCGGGAAGCAAACAGGTCTACCTGTGCTCGACCGAATCGACTCCAAATAAGCTGGACCACCTGAGGGTGGAGTCTCCACTCTCCCCTGAGGGTAACCTGACGTGACAGCACGTCCAATGCGGTGTTGAGGTTGCCTGGGATGTGAGTGGCTCGTAGCGACTTGAGGCGCTGCTGACTCCAGAGGAGGAGACGGCGGGCGAGTTGTGACATGCAACGGGAACATAAACCGCCTTGACAGTTGATATACGCTACCGTCACTGTGTTTTCCGTCCGGACCAGCACGTGCTTGTCCTGGATCAACGGCCGGAACCTCCATAGGGCGAGCAGTACCGCCAAAACTCTAGGCAGTTGATGTGCCAACGCAGCCACGGGCCAGTCCAGGAGCCGGCGGCTGTGTGCCTGTTGCATCCGGTGCCCCAGCCCGTCTTGGAGGCGTCTGTTGTAACGGCGTGCCTGGAGACCTGCTCTAGGGGAACCCCTGCCCGTAGAAATGCAAGGTCGGTCCAAGGGCTGAAGAGGCGGTGAAAGATCGCCGTGATGGTCACGCGATGTGTCCCGCGACACCATGCCCATCTCGGGACTCGAGTCTGAAGCCAGTGCTGAAGTGGTCTCATATGCATCAACCCGAGCGGTGTGGCCACCGCTGAGGATGCCATATGCCCCAGGAGCCTCTGAAAAAGTTTCAATGGAACTGCTGTCCTCTGTCTAAATGCCTTCAGACAGTTCAGCACCGACTGCACGCTCTCATTCTGAGGCGCGCTGTCATCAAGACTGAGTCCAACTCCAAACCGAGAAAAGAGATGCTCTGAACCGGGGAGAGCTTGCTCTTTTCCCAGTTGACCCATCTCCCATCTCGACCAAGTTGAGCCAAAGGTGGTGCTCCTGGAAAGCAAGCTGCGACCGCAACGTTGCCATGGTCATGTTCTCGCAATGAGGACATGACTCATCCACGAGTGATGTCTCCGCGTGGGCAGTGCCCAGACACATAAGACAGCGCCCAGACACGTAAGACAGCGATCGTGGCCATCAGAAGCGGGGAGATAATGACTGCAACCAGGAATAACACACAAACGGAAAGTTATCTTTAAAAAGACGTTCCGTGTGTGCCACTCTTTCTGTGAATGAAAATATACTCTTTTAGAATATACTCTCTTATTTTCGCTCTGTCGAAGCATCCAGGGGCGGTCTCTGCACTCCACGGGTGCAGAGGGGGAGAAGCCGCTGAAATGCGCCATAAATCTAGCAGTTTTGAGGTGCGTCTTTGGAGGGAATTGAATTCAGTGCACTGAATACAACCGCTCAGCTCCGAAGAGAAAATCTGAATGAGTGGTTGCATACCAGCTTCTTTTATACCCGTATGTCCGGGGGAGTGGCATGCAAATTCCACTCGCCAATTCTCATTGGCCTTTTTTCTAAAAGCAGAGGTGTTTGGGGCTCCCAAGAGTGACCCCTAGTGTCACTACATCGACATAACGTTGAGTGAGTGACAGATAGGGAACAGATAGCTTTAGAAGGAAATTGGTTGTGATATGTAGTTATATTTACAAGAGACGAAGTAGTTAAATTCATTTGAATCACTGATGTACAGTATATTTTGACTTTCATGACCATCATTGCTCAAAGAGGAGACGGTGCGTGCAGTCAGGGGCTAGCAGCCGCAGAGTACACTTCCCCGCACTCTTTAAAAGGTGATTTTTGTCCCCCGCACTTTTCCAAGCTAAACCCATACCGAGTCCAAATGGTGGATTTGCATACAGTATTCTTTGCATTTTGTTACTTTGGACTGATTGAGCGACCATCCAGCTAATCACAGGTGAGTTTCATGAGCCGAAAAAACCCTTACGTAATAGGTTGTTAGTCAGACAGTCTAGTCAACGTGGCTCAATTCATTTCTACAAAGTTGCTTTCAGCAATGCTCATTTATCCATGTTTTTCATCGCCACTGATGTTCATCTAAATGAACAATCTAGAGATGAGGAACACACAATTGAGTGTTATTTTCATTGGCAGCATTACATGAAATGCACTGCAGAAAACAAAAACAAAGGACAATCCTTCTTTTAGCACACTTTGTAAGTGGAGTTTATATCAGCGTATGAGTCTTTATTAAGTTATGCTTTTTACATTATGTTTGTGAGGTAATAGTTTGATCTGTTCTTTTTGCCAGTTTAAGCAGATTACTAGATTGGTGTTAAATATGTAAAGCTATTTTTAATATCAGCTCCTGTTTTTTTACCTCTATGTTGGTGTCCTGTCAACAAACTGTAGGAAAAAAGATAGATCTGCTGTGCTCTTAGAACACATGCATTTTACTGATTGTGAATTATGTAGACATGCTTTTTTATGCATGAAAACGTATGGACCTTATTGAAACTCATAATTATTATAAGACTGTTATTGTTGTCTTTTGATAAAAGTCATTTTCAACAGCTCACAAACTGTAGGGAAATGATAGACTTGCTTTGTTCTTATAATGCTTAAAACCTCTACTAAAGTCTCTTTGTAGATCTGTAGACATACAAATTTTAAAGGATTAAAATTGTCTTTTGATCGCTGATTCAGTGACTAGCTAATTTCACACAAGACACTGATTTGTCACCATCTTCTGGCATCACCATAAATGGTCACTGAATCATTCAACTGGATCTGAATGAATTTTGGTGAACATAGTCAAAACACTCGAGCCACTTGGATACATTTAAATTCCACAATGCACAAGCACAGAGTAAATAATAAAATTGTGCACATGCATAATTGTCATTATTGTAATTGATTAAACTATTTATTCAGGACCAGCTTGTGCTCAGTCTTTTATTGTCATGTATGAAACAGAAGCAAGTGCTCCACAAGATGGCCTTCATTATTGCGGCTAATTTTGCAAAATTTTGCAATAATTGAATCTTTAAATTACTACAAATATTAAAAGTAAATAATACATATATATTAATATAATACTTATATCATACTTATATATTAATATATACTGTAATATATTAATACTGCACTGTAAGTGTTTGGTCTGTGCAAGCCACCTACTGACAGCTGCAAAACAAAACTCATCATTTAAATGCGTTTGAATAATCAGCTCATCAACATTTAATTTGCAATTTCAAAAGAACCAAAGGGGAATAATAAATAACTGACAAGATAACAGCTGCTCTTATGGTTCAGAATCAAACACATGACTGTTAAGTTATTATTAGCTGAGTAGACGATCAAATAAACTAAAACAAATTGTTTATTCCCATCTCTGTAATTACTATGGCCATTATGATGGTTTGCATACCATAATAATCGATTTTAACACAATATTTCATGTAGAACACATATAGGCTATAATACTGTATTTATGTTAATTTGGTATTTACTACTATATGCATGTATGTTCATATGGAATTTCAATATGTACATATGCCTAAATATATGAACAATAATTTACATAAATGGTCATACAGTAGTCTACTGTATATGGCATATTTCAGATTTCTGAATGGGGATTTCCTCGTACTGGATGTTGAATATGGTGATTATATAGTTTTTATTACGACTCAACAAGAGATAGTAAGCGCAACAGGTTGTTTATTTTGATAATACACCTGTGCTACGATCCAGTGCAAAAAGAATATCCCCAAACCTATTCGGATATGATCCACATATCGCAAGCGTGTTTGGAGAGCTGGGCGCACTCACCTGTAGAACAGTTTTGGCAGTTATCGAGGACACGATGGTTGTGCATATGAACTCATTATCCGCGAGACGCTGTCCCATTGTGAAGAGCATCGGGGTGGCCAGCAAAAACGACGCGAGCCACATGGCGCTGATGAATTTCTTGGTGCGGCTCCGCGACATGATGCTCTTCGCCTTGAACGGGTGACAGATAGCCATGAAGCGCTCCACGCTCAGACTAGCGATGTTGAACGCCGTCGCATAGGAGCAGCCGTCCCGCAAAAAGTAGTAACCTTTGCAAACAGCCTCCCCAAAAGCCCACGGATGATGCACCCAGATGAAGTTGTACAACTCAATGGGCATGCAAAGGATCAGGATGAGAAGATCTGATATGGCGAGACTCGCCAGGTGATAATGCACCGTACTCTGGAGGTTCTGCAAAGATTTCTTCGTCACAAGTGTATACAGGGTGATCGAATTACCCAAACTGCCGACAACAAACAATAGCACATAAATCACAGTAACCAAAACTTTTGAGTATATGTCTGTGTTCACGTCCAAATCGTCTTGGGAGACGCGGTCCGTCTCATTGTCTGGAAACTGCTGAGACTGGTTTGCGGACGACAGAAGTTTCTCCGTTAAGATGCGCAAGTCTGTGAAGTTGCGTCCTAATAATGTAGTATTCACCTCCATTATATTCGTTAAAGATACTAAATATCAACACAGAACGGATGCCCAAACGCGTTTTCCATGCAGAATAGTTTGGTCACATTTGTACATTGAGTGAGAACAGCTGTGGCCACTGCTCTAAACTTAGAGGGGTATGTGAAGGGAGACGTACAGACGCTTTTATATGATGAGGAGGCGTGTTGAACGAAAACCCTGAGCAATGACGCAGCGCCATTCAACAACTGGTGTATTTTTTGCAGTTATGAGGCTTCATAACCTTGACCATATAAAAGAGTTTGCCTTCTCGGTGGTGCTTTGTTGATAAATCCAGAGCTGAAGCACAAATGTGGAACTTTGCAGTGAAAACAGTCTAGTCTTCTAGCAGTTCTGGGGCACATGGTCCCTCATTAGGTAAAAACACCAATGCCGTTACTGTTTTGCTGAGTGAGAAACTCTAAGTAGCCCATTTGACAAATTAATTGAAAAGAACCGACTTAAAAGAATGACTCATTTGAGAATCTGCTTCGCTTAGCTTCAGATTCTTAACAGGAATCAGGCATCGTTTATGATTCTAAACAGTCGACAGAATTACGTGTGACACACCACATCATTTTTGAAATTGTCACGGAAAATTTGAGGACTTATTATTTATTTTATTTGTTGTCAGAAGTGTGTCCTCTCATGACGACTGTACACCCCTAAATGCCTGTGTTGAGCAAAATGTTCCACTAACATACTTTCAGTAGGCCTACTGATAGGGTCACGATACGTCGCTCTTTTCAGGACATACTGATGTGCTCTCTACAATTAGGACCATATCATACAGTGTATTTGAAACTGCGCATCAATTTTCAAGTGTTTATGTGTCCTTACTATGTGATTCTGGCTGAGAGCGGCTACAGCAGAGGGCGCACTTTTTCAAAGTACTTTTTTACGTCTGTCCCGCTCTGTACAGTACATGTGTGCGCGCGAAAAAGATCGTTAGATTGCTCTGCGGCTACAAAAATCAATAACTTAAGTACACTTTTAAAAGTACGTCCCCCACGCTGCAAATTATTGAACAGAACACCTGTTTTATCAGACTCGCGCTTGCCATGCATTGTCATTTTTAACTGAAAATGTAGACTATAACTGCGTTTCAAATGGCATAAATCACCCTCTGAAGGGCACTTTGAAGGGAGAACAATCAAGATTGTTGGTAAAACCGCTTTAAACAGAATTCCCAATAAAAATTACTTAAAGGTTCTCCCAAAAATAAAAATTCTCTCATTTGCTCACCCTCATGCAGTGGTGGCCCGTGCATTTTAAGTCTAAGCCTTCAAAGCGATTCATGCCATTAAGAAAACATGTTTCACAATTAAGGCACCCTAAGCCAACTAATAATACCCACTGACGTTTTAAAAACACGTTCACACATGAAAGACAAAACCAAGGTGGTCAAATACCAGGAAAAAGCTATCTAATAATATTTACGATTTAAATGTTGCTTGCAATAAATTTTGTTTCGTAGGGGTGCAGTTACTTTTCAAAATTTTAACCGACATTGAATGCTCCAGCAGCCTAATTTACACTTAGAAAACTCCTGATGTTGCTATAACAATGCAAAAAGCACTTACCAATTTACTTGAAGTGAAAATCAGCCCTCATTTTCTGTTTACATCTCAGGTTTTTAAATCCATAAGGATCTCTTTCTCAGTGTCAGTAACAGCAGTGATGACAGACGAATCATTAGCTATAGATCATGCACTCTTTGCTTTCGAATTACATACATCACTTAAAGCATGATTGTGTCACTCAAGGCCAGCTGGAAGGCCTCGACTGGGACATATACTAAAGACCACACCCGCCAAGTACAAACCAATCAATCTGATTGGCTAGTGAATCTGACAATCTGACTTTAAATGCCTATTCACTGCACGGTTGAGGGATTCTGTAGAAATTCTGAAGGCCGAGCAGGATGGAGCTCAGACTCACGTGCTGCTTTGGCTAACGAGCTTGGTTTCGGGCATTTGATTTGTGAAACAGCCATCACGCTTGGATGGTGATCCTACTTTTGAAGCTCCAAAAATCTCATACAGTCAGCATAAACGTAATTGATACGACTCCAGCGGTTAAATTAATATCTTCTAAAGTGATATGATCTCTTTTGGTGTGAAAAAAGATCAATGTTTAAGTATTTTTAAACTACAATCCAATGCTTCCGGTAAGCTTCACGAGAGGGTGGAGATCACACGGTCTCTCGTGTGAAGTATTCGTGTTGCCAAGTTAACCTCAGGTTCTCCTCTCGGTTGAGACATCCAGGATAAGCACACAAATGCACCATTGTGAGTAAAGAAACAGACAAATACAGATCTAAACCAAAACCAACAAAGCTTCTGTACAACATTCCTGCTACTCACTTGTAAACAGCGCTGCTCTTCCATGTGTCATACGTGCCTCAGTTCTCACGTGCCAACGCGATTACGTCACACACGCATACCAATGCTGACCGGAAGCAATAATTTCGAGTTAAAAAAGTACTTAAATATTGATCTTTTCCAATCAATATTTGCCAGTCAGAAACCTTGCCTAGGGTGTCAGCAGAGTCTGGGCCATGGTCTTTACACATCATGCCATTGAAGAAACACTTTGCAGTGCAGTTTGTCTGTAATATGTCTCTTTCCACCAGACTATTTGAGTGCAAATAGCCACGCTGTGTGGCAGGTGCTATTTGCACCTAGTATTTTCAGCTCATTATTTGAATATAAATAGTGAAGCCATGTTAATTCATTCATTTGACACATGTTAGCCTGTGCCACAGAATGAACTGTGAAGATGTTCAGAGGTTAATGGCATTTAATTCTATACAATATCTGAATGAAATGTGCATAATTAGACAGCTTGTCACTCAGAGAAATGAAGATAATGATCCCATGGGTAAGGCCTGTCAGGAAAACAGGGGAATAGATGGTGATGTATGGGAATGAAAAGGCGTTTGCATGATCTCTTTCATCAGAGCTCACTTTTGTCTCTAGAATAATGGTCTTTGAATGCCCTCTGATTAATAAATCTGTCCACCACCTGGCCCTCACTATAACTGTCTTGAAGATGATGAAGATGAAGCCCTCTCCTAATGTGGTCCGGCCCATCTTCATTAGTTTTAACATTATGTAAATCCAGCTATTGCATAAGCTAATTTTTCAACATGCTGTAACAGTTTGCTGGATTTAAAAGCTTCACTTAGCCTAACATACAAAACATATGAACATTTAAGTGAAAACTGGAACTATTAGCCTAGAATATTGCAGTATACAAGAAACTAAAATGACTTATTAATTAATATGTTCTCATGTCTCAGTTGTACTTAAAGGAATAGTTCACCCAAAAATGAAAATTCTCTCATCATTTACTCACCCTCATGCCATCCCAGATGTGTATGAATTTCTTCTGTAGAATACAAATGAAGATTTTTGGAAGAATATTTCAGCTCTGTAGGTCCATATAATGCAAGTGAATGGGTGCCAAATTTTTAAAGCAAATTTTTTTTTTTTTTAAATATTGATCTATTTCTTACACTTAGGGTTTCGCTTCAGATGACATTAATTAATACACTGGAGTAGTTTGGATTACTTTTATGATGACTTTATGTGCTTTTTGGAGCTTACAAATGTTGGCACCCATTCACTTGCATTTTATGGACCTTCATTTTTGGGTAAACTAATCCTTTAAGTGTATGGAAACCTTGTGCATAAACTTTGCATAATACTTGTTAGTTATACAAAGTGAGGTGTGCAACAGATCAAGAGCATCAGGATTGTACCATATCTACCTAATCCTTACTCTAATCCAAAACACAACCCTAACCTCAACTTTACAGTAATATTTTTAGCAGCAGTAAAATATGTATAACTATATCAGGAAAAAACAGCCCTAGTTCATTTGCTTGTCTTATAGCTTTTGATAATGCAATAACTGGTTGTAGAGAACAAAAGGAAAACAAATGAAGGGAACAGAAAAAAAGAAGATTCAGTTGGCAATAGAGAATTATTTTAATTTAAAGGAATTCCCAAACCCAGAATAATGGTAATTCAAGCAAACCTACATTCTCTTATGTTTGCATAGACACCGAAACGTACAGTATTGACATATTGACTGCATCTAAACATCATCATTTTATGTATTAACACCTATAGAAACGTACAAATGTTTACGTTTAATGTTTGAATTGATTATTATTTAATAATTCATAAGATTATTCAGTTAATCTGGGCTACATTTGATTTATAATCAATGAGATTAGTTAAATGCCATCACATTTATTTAACTCATAATATGACATTTTAATGGTTTCATTCAGTTCTGTGTGATTTCTGCAGCCATATACAACATTTAAAAGGATTATATCACTTTAACCAAGACTACACTTTAAAATGTTAAAATGGATAAAAAAATGGGAGAATTCTTTTTTTAAATAAAAACTCTGTAATCATTTAATCATTTATTAAGCATTGAATTTTATTTTTGTTTGCCATGGGACACAAAAGGAGTTTTCAGATTATGCCAAATAACAACAACAAAATAAACCACAAAAAGCACCTTAAAACAATAATAAAATTAATCCATAAAATTGTTAACATTAATCCAAATAGACTGCTTTCTGTGAAGAACAGACAAATTCAAGCCTTTTATTCAATGATCTCCATCTCCATCCACCGCAGAACCATCGCGCCCACCATATACGTCAACCCGCGTTGGTTGGTTTCGTTTTCTAAATTCAAAAATTGCCACCTCAAGCATTACAACCAGTGGTTTTACGGCAGTGATGTCGAATGCTAATTGGCTCTCAAGTGTCTCGTGACCATATGCGACATGCCGTATTCTGCGATGTATATGTTTGAATGAGATATAACAGCAGCATTATAGAATACATCAGAAGAAGATTTACAATGATTAATAATTAAAATTCTACTCTCCACCTCACACAGTGCTGTTGTATGCCATCAGGGAGCACATCGGATGCAGCGCATCGCACTTTGGGCTACTTTTGTACTGAATTTTGCAGTTTTTCTGAAAACATTTTTGTGATTACATTTATCTCCCTGTTACTTGTTTTATATGATTAATAAATGGTTAGGTTTAGGAGTAGGTGTGGGATGAGCGGCTGTAAAATATATTATAAATGAATATTTTGTATCAAATTTTGCAACTGTACATGAATCTACTTGTTACATGTTTTTTATATTGTTGAAATGTGGATATGTTTAGAGGTTGGAGTAGGGTTAAGGGATCAAAAATATCTATAAAACAGTAAAAATTTACAAACATATTTATAATTTATTCATGTATTCAAATATATTTGTAATGGATTTGTCAATATTTTACATTTCTAAAGCTGTAAATACTGTGACGAAACTGGAAAGGACGAGACAAGAGAGTGTGGATCCAATTGCAAGGACTATTTATTAAAGAACTAAGTAGTAAATAAATCACTGGAACAAATGGGAAAACAAACGTAACAGCAAAACACTGGAGCAAATGGGAAGTGTAAAGCAGGGAATGGAATTCCAGGAGGAGGATCCGGAGGTAGAGTGGGCGGAGCCACAGGGAGAGCAGGGATAAAATCCCGAATAGAGTTGGAGTCCCTGGAGGAGTCTCTGGGGGAGAGGGCGGAGCCGCTGGAGGAGGAGTCTCTGGGGGAACAGGCGGACCCGCTGGAGGAGGAGTCTCTGGGAGAGACTCTGAGGGCGAAGCCATGGAAGACTCTGAGGGCAGAGCCGTCATGGTCAGGAGCACCGGCAGCGACTGGGGAATGACCTCCGTGGTCGTGAGCACTGGCAGTGATGGGGAACGACCTCCGTGGCCACGAGTACGGGCAGTGACTGGGGAATGACCTCCATGGTCACGAGTACGGGCAGTGACTGGGGAACGGCCTCCGTGGTCATGGACACTGGCAGTGACTGGGGAGTAGGAGCCCTTCTTCTCCTCTTCTGCCTCCAGACGGCCATGAGCACAGCTGTGGGAGACTCGGAAGGTGGAGCCGTGGGAGGTTCGAAGGGCAGAGCCATGGGAGGCTCGATGAAGGAAGGCTCCAGAGCCACTGAGGCTGGGGAGAAAGTGGTCTCCGTTGAAGGGAGAAAGTGGTCTCCGTTGAAGGGAGCTCGGAGACTACTGGAACCATAGTGGTCTCCCCCCTCCCCCACCCCCCGAAAATTCCTCTAGGGATGGAGCTGGCTTGGGACGGACGAGGCGTGGGCATTGGCTCATTGGCTGTGGCAGGTGTGGGCGTTGGCTCGTTGGCCATGACAGGCTTGGAGCAAGGGTCCGTGGGATCCACTGCAAGAGGGTTGGCTGCTGGAATAGATAGCAGAAGACCAGCCATTACGATGTTAGTAAAGAAGTCACCAAGGGGCAGGCTTTCACAGTCTAAAGGAACCATCTCCCTCATCGAAGCATTCAATCCTAGCCAGAACATGGTTCTTAGGACTCTCTCCTCCCAGCTCACCTGACAGGCCAAGCTCATACAATAAGCCTCCACGGAAGATGACCCTTGGGTGAATTGCCCAAGTTGTTCTGCTGGATCCATCTTCTTTGGTCGGTTCTTCTGTGACGAAACTGCGAAGGAAGAGACGAGAGAGAGTGTGGATCCAATTGCAAGGACTATGCAGTTAGAAAAATATGCTTTATGGACGATCTTAAGAGACATCTCTTAAAGATAGCATTATTTCTCTGAACAGACTTTGTGACATTTAATATATACCTTATGTACAGCATACCCAATGCATAGATGCTTTCATTATGGCTTCATATGAAACATGACTATACATATGGTTAGCCCTCTCCCCCTCCTCCTTTTTAATTATAATTGTATTGTTTACAGAGATCATAAATCATGCAGAAGAAAAACAAAGGCAACAACATACAAAACCAAGCCAAACTAAAGATACTAAAAACAGATAATAATTAAACAAAGTACCACACACACTACTGTCCCATTCAGTTTGATGCCTAAGGAGTCATATTTAACATGAGATTCATGTATTGTTTCAATTTAAGTATTAATGTGTATTAACAAGCTGCTCTCTTAATTATGTACATGTTGTTTGTTGTTCATTCTGTTACTCATTACACACTTGGGTAATGTTCATATAACATAAATATATATTTTTTATTTATTTATTTATTTTTAGCCAAAGTGAGAGTTGATGAGCTGCCAGAGGTTTATTTGCTTGAAGCAAAGTACAAAAGCACCAAAATCACAAATGTAACCCTGTTATCACAAAATTACAGTTTTACTGTATCTACCTGATCTGTTTGGCCATAGGGAGAAGAGGTTGAGAGGGAGAGAATGATCATGTAATATACCTCGGTTTGAAGAGGATATACTGTACAAGAGTGACTCAATCTTAGTTAGAGGACAATCTGTGGCCCAGGTGAAAGGATCTTCTAATAGCATCTCAAATTTCTTACAAAGCTAAGACAAGACTGGGAGAGTGTAAGAGATGAGAGTTTTAGTTGCAGATATTTTGTTTTTCTTTTAGGAAGTGGCTCCAAGTCTGCACCAGCTGAAATTGCATTGACACAGTCAATATTACTTCCCTTTTGTGCTCTCACTGAAAGTCCTCCATTTTAGCCCTGTAACTTTTTCTATACTGGCAGACAAGCATATAGAGATAAATTAGAGGACATTAATAATCCAATTTCAAAGAAAATAACATACAGCAATCAGATGGTTTTTAGTGTACACTTGTTTAAATTTTACTATATAACCATTGTTTTAACATGTAAAGTATATAACACATTTAATACTGGGTACACAGCTTTTGGTGGGCGTGAAATAGAACAGAGTATTAGAAAAGTACATTCCTGATCAGTAAGCAGGTGATATCATTTGAAAGGTCAGAACACAAGAGGCTTTCCCATAACAACAGCATTAATGTACAACACCACCATTTTGCATGTTCCTATGGCAACATCAAATAGGGAAAGCAAATGGGGGAAAGAAGTCTTCAAAAGAACCCAAAGGGGTGTCATGAAGTTGTCAGCTGTGTCTTGGGTAGAAATTAGTGCAGTTGTTAGCTTCAATTTAGTAGTGATACAGATGTGTTTTGATTTAGTTCTATGCTTCGGTTTAAGTATTTTGAGCAAATGTAACATATCATCCTTAATGAAAGTTTAAGGTTTTTGCATCATGTGTTTTGGCAACAATTTACAAAAAGGTTCCATTTGTTAATATTAGTTAACATTAACTAATAATGAACAATACTTTTACAACATTTATTAATCTTTGTTAATGTTAATTTTTAACAATAAACAGTTTTATTTTTATGAACTAACATTAACCAAAATGAATAAATGTGCTTTAAAATATTGTTCATTATAAGGTCATGATACTCAGTGCATTAACTAATGTTAACACATGGAAACTTTTGTATAGTGTTCCAGTTGTTCCAGTACATTTCATAAGGCTAAAAGTAGACAGTTCTGATTGTTTGCTTTTTCAAAACATTACTATTACATATTATTGTGAAGAAAATAACATCTTCTATTCAGCTTCACTGAAAAATGCAGCATTCCTCTTGATGTGGATGGGAAAACATCATGCGTATCATTACATGTTTCCATAATTAGTCCCATCTCAAGAAAATTATAATAGTCTTTCTCAATTTAAAAGTGCCGAAGCTAAGTGCTCTGACAGTGCGTCCCGTTATTAAAATTCAAATTTCATGAACATCAGACTCAGGTCTTAAGAACTTATTCTCTATTGCTTGAGTTATTGTCACAGTGTTTGGGCTACCATGTTATTTATTTTGTTATTACTGAGTTACTAAAATGCTTTTCCCATGGGAGCTCTGTAAAAGTGGCACTCACCATGGAAAAAAGTTCTGATTGAAGACTAATGTAGCAGACACTTAATGACAAAGCCAAATTGGATCCTATTATTGATCTGTAATTAAGAGCTTATTATACAATGTATCCTCATGCAGCTCAAGTTCTTTAAAGGAATATTCCAGGTTTAATACAAGTTAAGCTCAATTGACAGCATTGGTGGCATAACTATCACAAAAATCATTTTCAACTTGTCCACAAAAATAATGTTCAACTTGTCCATCCTTTTCTTTAAAAAAAGCAAAATACTCTGTTACAGTGAGGCACTTACAATGGAAGTTAATGGGGCCAATCAGTAAATGTTAAAATACTCTGCACTTTTTCAAAAGTTTAACCACAAGATGTAAACAATATGTGTTAACATGATTTTAGTGTGATTAAATCACTTACTAACATTTTCTGTCAAAGTTCCATCCAATTTTACAACTTCATTGCCATGACGACGTAGCACTGTACACCCTGTAATCCTGGTAAACGTCAATTTAAACAACTTTACAGCTCAAATAATGCATGAGTTTAAACAGAATTAATGTAAGCGCTTTTATAAAATTAAAAGCTTCACATGTCTGCCTTTAAATCCTCCAAAAATTGGCCCCATTTACTTCCATTGTTAGTGTCTCACTGTTACCTAAATTATTTTGCCGTTTTTAAAGAAAAGGAGGGACGAGTCTAAATATTATTATTATTTTTTTTATTATTATTAATTTTTTTTTTTTTTTTGTGATAATCAACATTATGCCACACATGTTGTCGATTGAGCTTAATTTGTATTGAACCCAGAATATTCCTTTAGAGTAATGTTTACCTGTTTGTTACATTTTAATTTGTTACAGTAGCAAAGAGCAATCTTTAGGACATATGTCTGTGCTAAAAGTAATTTGCCAATAATAAATCTAATTTAAGAGATGCAATATAGCAAGGACATTTAGATGAATACAGGCTCATTTCTGTGGGTCAGATTAATTGCCGTTTGATGCAAAATATTTAAGGCAGTTATTTTTTGCCATAAATACTTTGTTCTCTTTGAAGTGCAGTCTTTATGCAGGAAATTAACAGGAAATTCATTATCAGTGAAAGTTGAATTATCTGGCATTTGTGAATAATGTCATGGCTACAGAATTCTCATAGCTTCAAAGTTCCCATTGATTAATCACTCGGTTCTTTTTTATACTCACACTTATTTATATTATGTAGCAGAAACTTTCTTACCAAAGCAAGTCAAGTGATTTGCAATGAAGCACACAAAACACAGAAATAGCAATTAGCTGAGAAAACACAAATGCTTGCTAAACTAAACCTCATATATCAAGAAAAAACCTGCATTAAATTGTTTAACTTTATTTAGCAATCATGTAACAAGTAATAAATTGCCTGAATGCTATTATACAATTGCATACTTTTAAGAGTCCCTTAAAATTAGCAGACAACAAGCCCGGGGCATTTGTTGTAGTACTGGTTTGCAGCTAATTATTTATTTATTTTCTAATAATCAAATCACTTCTAACAATAATACATTGTTATAAAAGCTTAAAGGTGCAGTATGTAAGATTCAGAAACCCTTGTTATTAATGACACCTGTGGTCGTTAGGTGAACTGCAGCCAGCTACCTATTGCTCGTGCTCACGCTCGTGCACACACTCCATAGGGACGCGAGCGAGTGAGCATCCAAAACAATGACGTAACGTACAAAGAGACTGAACGTGATTCACCGACATCATGCTGACAGATGAGGTAGCAGAATTAAAATTACACAGTTATGATTGTTTTACTACAAACTTTGAGAATGTATATTATATTTGACTCACCAGTGCTGGGACAGGGCTAAAACAAAGTGTGGATATAGGTCTCACTATGTGAGACTGTAGTTTGAAGTAATCACTATTCTTTGCATGATACTGCAGTTATACGATAGCCTATGTCGGTCAAATCAGGGTCGGTTTTGATCCCCAAAACCAAATGAAGGTCCCTCCAGGAATCAAATTCCCTGCCGATGTTCAATCTTGTTTTTGCTCGACCACGATCACGTTCCCGCATAGCCAGATTGGATTCAGTAGATAAATGTTTTTTTTTTTTTTTTTTTTTTTGCATACTCAGAGTTTGTGTAGCAGTCGGTGTTGTGCTGGGAGCCAGACGTTTGCTGAATTCCATCTCTAAGATAACGTTACCTAGTGTTGCAGTTTGTTGTCGCTGTTGAATAGCGGAAGAGATGCACTGAGGCAAGGGTCTCGGAAGCGTGCATAAATGTCACATCCTTTGGATTTTCCCGGCAAAAAGCGACCCGCTCCCTTCACATGAAAATCAGTCTACAGGCTTTAATAGGCAAACTAGGAAGTCCGGGAAGGTCTCATTTTTTAAGTTGCGTTACAAGCCGTTCACACATTGGTAAAAAAAAAAAAAAAAAAAATGGTTACATATTGCACCTTTAATTAATTTTTAGAAATGAAATAGGCCTTATCTTTGGGTGCGATGGGTCATGCATTTTTGAATAACAAGAGAAACTGGTGGAAATGAGTCACCCCTTTGAATCAGACACACTAACCGTGGCCTTAGCTGCTGTTTTCATGGTCATGTGCGTTAAATGCTACAACATAAAGGACTATAAATATATGAACACTATTGTTGATCTTTTCTGGCTGTTTTCCTGAATGAAAAAATAAATCAGAGAGACATTAGCTGAGGTTGCCTTTGCTCTTTGACTGCTTTTGTCTGAATGCTTTCACAATGGCATTTGATATTTCCTTCCCCTCTAAAGGTGAACAGGCTGTATGAATAATTAATTGTGGTTACTTTTTTGGTGGGTTGAGCATTTCTTTTCAATTGCCCACATAATTTAACTGTAAAAATCCAAGTGAGCTGCCTCGCTGCCTATTACCTACATTGGGAGTTGCCTTCTGTTACAGCATACTAATTTAAATAGAACCTCATAAGTGACTGATTTGGAACTCACTGCATACACTAAAAAACAATTAACTTATAACAAATATTGTTCATGTGGTAATGTTTAAATTAACTGGTTTTAATGAAGTCCAAATGTAATTTAATCTCACTAAATCAATCTGATAAATTAGGTTACACCAACAAAAGTAATGATAATGGGTTGGATCAAGTAGAAGTAGATCCTTGAAATAACAATTGCAGTTTACCACTTTTTTCAGTGGTATGTTGGCTCCCTTTTAGAACTGACTGCATAAAGAGCCCACCTGATGCCTTAAAAAGCTGCCTATAGAGGCACTGGCAGCTCACTACGTTTAGGAATAGAAAGTTTTAGTGTCTTTTATGCAAGCAGTGCAAAAGCTACCGTAACTTGAGGTTAATGTGCCCACTTAAGACCATTCAGTAGGAGATGATAGACAAGTGGTGGTTTGAAAAGACAGATGTCACTGTACATTTTAAAAGCAAAAATTCAGTAGCTCTTGAAGTTTAATAAATGATCTATAGTGTGTCCGTTTGTAGTGATTCACTTTTGGGGGCATTGAAATATTTCACCTTTATCAAGCATTTCTATAGCTGATCACATTTTTCCAGAGCTCTTTAGATTGCATGTCTCATCTTATTCATCATTTCTGACATTTAAATGGCACTTCAGTCCTGGAAACAGTAGGTCTACCCTTCAATTGCTCTGCAAATGAGAAATGCAGCAGGTTCGCAGGTGTTGGTGTCTCTATCGCTCTTTTCTTTTTGCCTTCACCTGATGAAAAAAAAAAACATTTAGACAATTGTGAATTTGTTCTGAAAAGGAAATGCAACATTTTCTGAATTGAGAATAGTTATGAGATAAGATCAATGCCATCAGGTCATTTTTATTTTCAAGATGTCACAGGGAGCAAGGGAAGGTACTTTGGCATCCAATAAGCAGGCAAGTCATGTGTGTGCATTGACAGACTCTACAGAGTATGTGGTTAAAAATGTCCTGACTGCAAAAGTTTCTGACATTTGACCATTTTACATCTCACAGCTGTAGATTTAGAGGCTCACTTGCTCTATGGGCCAGATATATCAGCCAGTAAACACACAAGTGGTGGTGATCAAGATTATAAAGGACTTCAAATTCAATGTTATAACTGGGGTAACTAACCTATAAAATGTACAATAACTTTTTTTTTTATCAATATCAAGATTTTAGGTTAAATTTTTATATGAGTGTATAACAGAAAATTCATATTTTAGGTGCTGTGACTGGTCACCATTTTGTTTTCCACCATTTTTAATCTCCTTTTTGTCTTCACTAGTTAATTTTTGTAATGCTGGGTTCTTGGAGAGGAAGAGGAAGAGAGGAGATGCAGGAGTAAATACTTTAAATCCTTTAATAACAATCGCTGGAGTAGAACAAATGCTGGAATCGAAACAAACGCTGGAGTGGAACAAACTATAAAGCTAAATGTCAATAACTAACAACACAACGTGACACTTCAAGGACTGACAATGGATGAACAAATCTAGAGGGTATTTATTCACAAGGAACTAAATGAGGGAATGGAATACAGGTGAGGATGATGAGGAGCAGATGGAAGTGAAAAGGGCAATGAACTATGGGAGATGTAGTCCAGGGGAAAACTTCAAAATAAGAGTCCTTGAAGAACATAAGTGAGACAGACTGTGACATTACCCCCCATCCCCCCTTTAAAAGGTGACCCCTGGTGCCCAAAGATGGATGAGGAGGGTAGGGTGATGCAGAAGTTGAAGATGGATCCAAGGAGGACGATCAGGAGGCCTTGGGCGGCTTCAAGGCTGGGAATGGATCCGGAGGCCTGGGAGGTGGTCACAGGGTAGGGACTGGGTCAGGAGGCCTGGGAGGTGGCCATAGCGCAGGGACTGGGTCAGGAGGCCTGGGAGGCAGCCACAGGGTAAGGACTGGGTCAGAAGGCGGAACCGCTGGAGGAGGAGACTCGACGAAGGCAGGCGGAGCCATGGAAGGCTCTAAGGGCAGAGCCATAGGAGGTTCGAGGGGCGGAGCCAGGGAACTTGGTGCCCGGAGAGTAGCCGATGGCTCGAAGGGCCAGGGTGGAGCCGAAGGTTCGGAGGACCGAGGTAGTACCGAAGGCTCGGAGGACCAAGGCAGAGCTGGGGGATCTGAGGACTGAGGTAGAGCTCTGGGGAAGGAGGTCCCCGGTGAAGCTGGAGGCTCGGAGTGATGAAGCGTAGCTGGAGGATCAGAGAGCCGAGGCGGAGCCAGGTGACCGACTGACCAAGGCGGAGCTGGAGGGACGAGGGACCCTGGAGAAGCCAATTGGCTGAAGGACCACGGTGGAGCCAAAGGGACATAGAGCCAAGGTGGGACAGGGGGAACAAAGGGTCAATGTGGAGTCCAGGGCTCAGAGGGTCTAGGCGGAGTCAGAGGGTTTGAGGTTCCCCTTGACCATGGTTTCACAGGGAGCGAAGGTCTAGCCGGTAACTTGGGAGGAGCTGGCAGACCAGAAGGAGGAGGAGGAGGAGGAGCAAATGTCTTGAGTGGAGCCAGCGGAACAGGAAGGGACAGGGCACTGGATGGAACCAGAGTGTCCATTAAGCTGGATGGAACCAGCGGAGGATGAAGGGCTGCCAGGGTGGGAACTAGGGTGGGGACAAATTCCAGGTCTAATAACTTGGTGATAGCTGGCTCAGAGGCGGTTGAGGCTACAGGCACTGGCACTGGCTCTGGGATGGTTGAGGCTACAAGCACTGGCTCTGGGACGGTTGAGGCTACAGGCACTGGCTACGGGACGGTCAAGGCTACAGTTAGGGTTAGAAATTTTTTTCTATCAGAAATGTTATTTAGTTAAATAATAATAATAATAATAATAATAATAATAATAATAATAATAATATTAAATTTATATAGCGCCTTACCAGAGTTCAAGAACACTTAACATTTTCAAATTTAGAACAGTTTAAAGAAGAAGAAGAAAAGACGGAGTTTCAGATTCTTCATTTTACATAAAGTGGAATATTCCTAATAGATGAATTCTCTATTGAGCATTTAAACCTTTATGGAGCATTTTAACTTTTTTGGGAATAAAGTCTTAACCAGTTAATAACCTTAATCGCTGATGTGGATATAAATGTTGCCAACTTTAAAAGACGGATAAACAAGCTCCGACATGAAATCATCACTTCAGGAATTTAACACCGTGCTCAGGTTTAGGCTATAAATTAATAAATCATTACGTGTGAATCATGTGATGCATTAACATAGATATTTCAAGAAGTGGAAAGTGTACATGATGTCGTATCTTAATTAATGTTACGCTTGGGGGCCTGGGTAGCTCAGCAAGTAAAGACGCTGACTACCACACTTGGAGTTGTGAGTTTGAATCCAGGGCGTGTTAAGTAACTCCAGCCAGGTCTCCTAAGCAACCAAATTGGCCCGGTTGCTAGGAAGGGTAGAGTCACATGGGGCAACCTCCTCGTGGTCGCTATAATGTGGTTCGCTCTCGGTGGGGTGCGCGGTGAGTTGTGCGTGGATGCCGCGAAGAATAGCATGGGCCTCCACACGTGCTATGTCTCCACGGTAACACGCTCAACAAGCCACATGATAAGATGTGTGGATTGACGGTCTCAAACGTGGAGGCAACTGAGATTTGTTCTCCACCACCCAGATTGAGGCGAGTCACTACATCACCACAAGGACTTAGAACACATTAGGAATTGGGCATTCCAAATTGGGGAGAAAAAGTGGAGAAAAACAGAGACCACAAACGAGTCGAGACCGCGCCCATCCGATCTGAAATCACAACGTGCACATTTTCATTCATAAGATTCACACTTTAGAAATATTGGCTGCACGGATTCATAAATTCTTTGTAATTTAGTTTAGTTTATTTAAAATGTCGCTTTATCCGTTTGCTTTTTGGATAATCAGTCATATAAATATATTTTATATTATTTGGGTGAATTCATTTTGAAGTCATTATTCGTGCCTTTCCAAATAAGGTATTTGGCTTTGGGCACATCCCAGAATGCACCTTGATGAGCTCAGCTAAAAAATAAATTCAAGATGGCGGACGAAGCAAGAGAAATTTAGATTATAAATATACTTATAAACCATTCACTACTGAAAAGTATTGATTAATAACTGTTTATATGACACAAAACCAACTATTTAACCTAAAATGTGTGTTTTGTGCGTATTTAAGCTCATTAGAGTTTCTCTCGTGTCACCTGTACTGAAATCAGTTGCGAGCAGGGCCGTATTAATGCACGGGCTTACCGGTGCTTAAGCCCTGGGGCCCACAGCTGCAGGGGGCCCCCCAACTCCCAGGTCCAGTCGCGGTATTCTCCCATAGATGTTCTCGGGAGGGTGCATATGTAAACGCGTTCTGCGGGAGACGCTGATGTAAACACTGAGAGGGTGTGCAATGGCTAAACCCGTCAGTGAAGCGTATGATCATCGAGAGATTCACTGAGCCCCCGCTGAGTGGCAGGGTAACCACCTTAATGCGGCCCTGGTTGCGAGTCGAGTGTCCCGTGTGCTGCGCGTGTGAAGCACTGTTTGAATGATATGCAGATCTGCCATCTGTAGGGCGTTCCAAATTGCTCTTGTGAGGCATCATTTCAGTAAGGATGCTGCCATAGAAGATAGTTGCCTATGTAGGCAGGAGACTGTAAGGCAGCTCACTAAGTTTTGGAACAGACCCAGTGTGTGTGTTTCATTCAGAAGTGATCATCCCTATGTCCTTTTCCCTTTGAAGACTTTACCATCCACTGTGAGAGATTTGGAGGGCTGAAAGGTGTGGGGCTCAAAATAATTTTGATTACATTTTATTGGAAATTCAGTTTGAAGTGAATCTTCCAGCATGGCTACTATGATTGTTCTCCCATCGAAGTGTCCTTCGTAGGCTGATTTAACTTGTCTGTAAAGAAGGGACACATGGCAAACACTAAAAATGTAAATTTTTGGACAGATCAGCAGTCTATAAACCATTAATCTGTGACACATAGTGTACTATTCTTTTGTCCATTGATTAATCTGTCTGCCATAGTAACACTGATATCATACATGTAAATGTACAGTATATCAACAACACCAATCTTTGCAGTAGCCAGAGTCGAGTCCAAGTCGAGTCGCCAATAACTGCATACAAATCTGAGTTACAAATCCTGTCTATGTCATAAAATAAGCAAAAAAATCACAATTCTGTTGCCATTTTAAGTTTATTGGCACACACACACACACACACACATGTTGGTGCAGCTATCATTATGAGGACTCTCCATAGACATAATGATTTTTATACTGTACGAACTATAGATTCTGTCCCCTAACCCTAAACCTAACCCTCACAAAAAACTTTCTGCATTTTAACATTTTCAATAAAACATCGTTTAGTATGTTTTTTAAGCGATTTGAATTGTAGGAACACTAGAAATGTCCTCATAAACCACATTTATAGCATAATAAATTATGTAATAATTTTGTAATTATTACAGTTAGTAACCTAAAAAAAAGTCCTCGTAAACCACTTAAACCTGCACCCCCCCCCCCCCCACACACACACACATTCAGCCTTTCAAAGTGTATTGTACAAGAAACCATACACACAATAACAATACCATCTCTGTAGTTTTTTTTTTCTTAATTTTACTTGAATGTTTGATATTGCTTTTAGAAATTTTAAGCAGTTTTCTTCATTTGTTTCTTTGTTCTTATTTTAGTACTAACTGTTTCTTTGTCTTGCATAATTACTTGAGAACTTAATACAATTATAGCTGTCTGTCTGTCTGTCTGTCTGTCTGTCTATCTATCTATCTATATTGTATATTGTATATTGGCCCATACAAAAATCAAGGAAATAAAAAATTAGATGTCGGAAAAAGAACTTTCCACTGTAAACAACAGTGCCTTTTTGCCATTTATTTATTTTATTTTATTTGTATTTTATTTTTTCAGGTATTGTCCTCTAGTGTTATATTATCAAAATTCATTATAATTCAGGCGTTGGAGCAATTCACATGATTTTTCATGGATGGATGGATGTTTGTCCTTTTAACAATGGGATTACTTAAATGTTTTAGCCTACATTTGTGATAAACTCACATAGCCAGTCTCCGTCTTTAAAACTGCACCTGTCATAAACGCATGAACACACATCAACATGATCTTATGTTTCCGTTATAATTATAACTCGTAATAATGATTGCGAAGCCATAAAAGGGCAGAACGCAAAAGGTAATGGTTGTAACAAGTCCTCTCTTCCAAGACAGAATGCACTCAATGCTCGAGTTCATGTCATTAGTGTTCAAGTCCGAGACGAGTCACAAGGCATCAATATCGCGACTGGAGTCGCACTCAATTACTACAACACTGGAACAAGTATATATAAAAAATACTTTTTCATGACCTTCAGTAGACTATTTTCACACATTCCATCTTAAAATACAATAAAAGTATGGAGCCAGAAAGGTCTCAATATTAATGCATTTACAAAACACAATTCATATACGCACAGCGCAATTCACATTCACAAAACCAGATTTGTAAATTCAAAATACAATTCATAAATACACAAGTGAGTGCACAAATATTTCCTTCATATCGACATAACCTGAAAGGCTGCTTAGCAAGGAAGAAGCCACTGCTCCAAAACTGCTATTAAAAAGCCAGACTACAGTTTGCAAGTGCACATGGGGATAAAGATCTTACTTTTTGGAGAAATGTCCTCTGGTCTGATGAAACAAAAATTTAACTGTTTGGCCATAATGACCATCGTTATGTTAAAGGGTGAGTCTTGCAAGCCGAAAAACACCATCATGTTGTGGGGGTGCTTTGATGCAGGAGGGACTGGTGCACTTCACAAAATAGATGGCATTATGAGGAAGGAAAATTATGTGGATATATTGAAGCAACATCTCAAGACATCAGCCAGGAAGTTAAAGCTCGGTCGCAAATGGATCTTCCAAATGGACAATGACCCCAAGCATACCTCCAAAGTTGTGGCAAAATGGCTTAAGGACAACAAAGTCAAGGTATTGGAGTGGCCATCACAAAGCCCTGACCTCAATCCGATAGGAAATTTGTGTACAGAACTGAAAAAGTGTGTGCGAGCAAGGAGGCCTACAAACCAGACTCAATTACACCAGTTCTGTCTGGAGGAATGGGCCAAAATTCCAGCAACTTATTGTGAGAAGCTTGTGGAAGGCTACCCAAAACGTTTCACCCAAGTTAAACAATTTAAAGGCAGTGCTACCAAATACTAACAAAGTGTATGTAAACTCCTGACCCACTGGGAATGTGATGAAAGAAATAAAAGCTGAAATAAATAGTTCTCTCTACTATTATTCTGACAATGCACATTTTTAAAATAAAATAGTGATCCTAACTGACCTAAGACAGGGAATGTTTTCTATGATTAAATGTCAGGAATTGTGAAAAACTGAGTTTAATGTATTTGGTTAAGGTGTATGTAAACTTCCGACTTCAACTGTATATCTTTAGTCATCCTAAGACATAATATCAGCACGTTTATTTGTTCAAAGCTCTCATATTTTGTGTTACATTCATACATTGAAACATTACATGCTCCAGCGACTTCACAACCATGTGCTTCATGTCTTAGAGAGACATGCCTCTGAACACTGACCTCCTGCAATTTGTTTGCAGACATGAGCTTGGATTAATCAGTGCTCTGGCTTATTTAATAAACCTCTCGGATGATGTTATGTCAGCCCTTACACATCTAAACATTGGTGTGGTGTTCACGTTCAAACCGACGAACACCAGTATTGGATGCTACCACTGGTTGGACGCTATGTTGTACTATGGTGTAATTTTGCTTAAGCAGGGTTAGGGTTAAGCCTACACAATAAAGACACCTTAATTTCAAACTTTGAACTTTATTTTGTATTTATTTTAACAAAAAATTCAAATGAAACTGGAACAAAATTAAGTGCAATTAAAATGTGTGTTTTTCAACTTTTTGAAATATGGCTTTACAACAGCTGTGAAGGGCAACATCTCTTTGGCAAAGAACCTACTTCATCTGTGCATTCTCTACCGGTCGGGTATTTCGTTGTCTGGGAAAATACATCATATGTGTGAATAAATTTGTTTTGTTCCCTCTTTCACTATATATATATATATATATATATATATATATATATATATATATTGCAATATCCAGTTACATTGGCAACCCCCGGGCTGAGGGATTGGTGAATATACTTGCTTTAGTGATTTTGCATTGAAAATTAAAATAATTCATTTAAAAAATGAAAAACAAATCAAATACATTTCTAAATTCAAATTGCACTCCAACGAAACAAAAAAGCAATTAAAATAACAAAGTGATCAAAAACATAACATATATACTGTATATATAAGTAACCATCTTTCCATTTACCGTCAGGCAAGTATCCTCTAAACATGCAGGCAGAAAATTACTTACACAAATGAAGACATAAAAATAATTATAAATGTAAAAAATAATAATTATAATGATGATAATAATCACTGAAATATAAATCATGGTTCGAGGTGAACGTGTTTTTGTATTATTTTATCTTTAATAACAGATGTATAGGCTGCAGATTTGTGGTCACAATTAACTGCTCTGTAGAAATAAAGTGAACTGAACTCAGAGCACCTCCAGAGCTGAGATGTTTGAGGTCATTTGCAGCACTCATAGATGATAGTGTTCTTGCAAAAAAAAAAAAAAAAAAAAAAAAAAAATTCAGAAGACAGAAACAAAGGAAAAAAAAGAACCTTTTACATGCACGTTCCATGAGACTGCACGCCTCAATACAAACAGTGTGTCATACATGCGCCTAGACAGCTTTTCTGTCATCTGTTCTGAATAATACAATAATGTGTGTTTCTTCAAGCACGTGTGTCACAGTCTGTCTCCCTCATTCTCTTCAAGGACTCTTATTTTGAAGTTTTCCCCCGTACTCCATTTCCCAGGATTCACTGCCCTAATCACTCCTATCAGTTCATCATCATGTGCACCTGCCTTCTATTCCCTTGTTTGTTTCTCAGTGTATAAATACCCTCTAGTTTTGTTAAGTCTTTGTCAGTCCTTGAAGTGTTTTGTTATGAGGTGTTATGCTGTGCTTAGTTTGATTGTTAAAGAGCCAGTGTTTTGCTCCAGTGTTTGTTTATTGTTGAGTCTTTCTTCTGTTTCCACTCCTGCAATTGTCCTACTCCAATGTTTATAATTAAAAGGAATCTACTCCTGCGTCTACACACTTCCTCTCCAAGACACCAATGTTACAGAAGGACTGACCAACAACAAAGAATACGGACCTAACAAAAATACGGATAATCTTACTTGATAATCCAGATGTCATCTTCTACTCCATTGATTACCTCTAATCCTCCTCTTCCACTTTTCTAGACCCTCACGAGCATCAAGCCCAACCAAATGGATCTACCGCCTGCAGTAGCAATCCTCCTCCTAGAACAAGGAGACCATCCAATTGAGGATCACGCACGTGAGTTTCTCCATCTCGCTAATTTGGTGCACTATGATGACCACGCTCTGAGTTTCTTCAGGGCTGGCCTGAGTAGTGCATTGAAGGAGCTGACGCCTCCGTCGGGACATCACTGAATGATCTCCAACTACGTGGCGGTGGCTCTGCAGCTTTGCGGCTCATTCACTGTGCATTTGGAGGATGAGGACTTTGAATTTCCTATCTCAGTGAACATCCTCCAAACTTCCATGGCCCCTGTCCCCAAGGTAACTCCTCTCCATTTAATTTCCCAAAATTTTTTTGGGGGGGGGCTCATCCTCTTCAGTTTCCAGTGGTTGATGCCCTACCGCAGTCAACGGTAGCGACCACGGGAACCATCCCAGAGCCCGTGCCTGCCATGGTAACCGTCCCCGTAACCACGTTCCCTGCTAGCTGAAAGAGAAGGAAAAGGACTCTTTCCCCAGTCTCTGCCCGTGCTCACGACCGCGGAGGTCATTCCCCAGTCTCGGCCTGTACTCTATTCCATGGCTCTCAGCCCCTCGAGCCTCCCACGGTTCCACCTTCCCTGGATGCATCCCCCATGACTCCGCCATCCACGGTTCAGTCCCTCGAGCCTTTCACGGCTCCGCACCCAGAATCTTCCACTGCTCCACCCTCAGACTCTTCCACGGCTTTGCCCGCTTTTCCAGGGTGCGCTCCTCCAGCAGTTCTGCCTTCTGACCCAGTTCATCATCATCTGCACCTGCCTTCTATTCCCTTGTTTGTTTCTCGGTGTATAAATACCCTCTAGTTTTGTTAAGTCTTTGTCAGTCCTTGAAGTGTTTCGTTATGAGGTGTTATGTTGTGCTTGGTTTGATTTGTTAAAGATTTAGTGTTTGTTCCAGCGTTCGTTCCACTCCAGCATTTACTATTGTTGATCCTTTCTTCTGTTTCCACTCCTGCGATTTTGTCCTACTCCAACGTTTAATTAAAAGGAATCTACTCCTGTGTCTCTTCCTCTCCAAGACACCAACGTTACAGCATGTCTGTGTGCTGTGGGGCAAATTATTTGTAATATTAATATGATGATGATAATAGCCTAATAATAATTTAATACATTAATGGGAAAACAAGCCAAATATCATCTTGACATCGTCAAATGCATCAGCTATTGGTGATCACTCTGACCATCGCCGATCCAAAGTTCATCGTCTATCAACACAACACTAATACACAGTTCCTTACCCCAAGTACATGGTTCATATAGACACCAACCACAAACTAATCGGGTAAGTCTGCAATGCATGGCATTCTTTATATCACAATTGTAGTGTGTAGTCACATTTGGTAAATTATTGCAAAAGTACTTTCACAGAGTACTTGGTGAAAAACATCTTTCATATTCAGGCGCAACATGCGCACTACTACTTACACTAGCTTTCTGTCTCAACATTCTGAGATGCTATGAACTCAACAGTGTGTTCTCGGGGAAAATCTGTGGCATGTTTGTGAGAAGTTTATTTCTTGGCACTTTCAATGTTTCAAGTGATGTAATGTTTTACTTTTAACATGGGTACAACAATCTTTGGGGGAATAGATGGTTATTCGAGAATGGTACAAATTTTCTTGACTGTGCAATTTGCTCCATCTGTCCTTTAGTTTTCTCTTTCATGAATTTATATCCACCTGTTCATTTTTACTGTACAGATAATGTACCTAAAGGTAGCAAATAATCGCTCTGACACTTCAGTGAGGCTGTGAGTGAACATGGGTTTCCACAGAGGTAACCGTATGTTTTAAAATAGAAACTTACAAATTTGTCAATCTTTAATGCTGTCACTCAATACTGCTGTGATCTATGCTTAACCTGCCCGTCCATAATTAGTTGTGTGTGTATAACTGTAATGCATCAATGTTTGGTGCTTTGTGAAGTGAGAGGTGATCATGGAGGTGAAAATGTGGGAGTGGCACAGCTAATGTTTTCAGTTCCTGGAAATGACAACAGCTTCATTGCTGGTAAAAGTGTTCATAATCAGAGTTAATTTGATTTATGTGTTGCTGTGTTGACAACACTTTGTTTTTATTTGTCTTTCATTGTCATAACAGCAACAGGTCTAACATTTGTGTAGAATGTCGGAGCTTTACCAAGAATATTGATAAGAGGATTTGGACTAATTCACATTAAAGTGTATAGCTATATAGTCTTCCACATGTGTGGGGGGTGTTTTTTTTAAAACTCTGCTGTGTAGGTTATTTTGCCCAAAAAACAACTCTTCACATTGTTTTGATCCACGTTTGGAAAAATATAGAATGACAACGTCTATTCGCTCTTTTTATTAATACAGAATGGAGTATCTCTCTGGTGTGATGTCTACATTGGAGTTACAAGTGTCTCAACATCTTGCAAACCTTGGAGTACAATCACCTTTTAGATATCTGCAACAACATACATTTATTCTGCTGCCATTTCGTGTACCTGTCACGCATCCAGGCAAGCTTGGATGTCTTTTCTGAGGGGAGGGATAGCCATCCCATAAGGACCGAACAAAATCTTGCACCCAATCAGTTGTGGCAAGTGGGTCAGCTTCAGAACCCAATTATGGATTATATGAATTTACCTGAGGTAAATTTGGCATTCAGAAAAGATTGTAAAGACACAAAATAACAATGCGCTGCAAACCAATCAATTCACAGTGTTTTAATTTAACTGACTACTCAGTCACACCTTACTCAGTCTTCTAACATTTTGAGTGAACACTTCCTATATCCTTCTAGTTATCCTTTTTAATACACAATTTAATTAAACACTTTATATATATATATATATATATATATATTTTAAATATTAGCATTTTCACAAGATCCAGTCATCAGTTAAAAACATTTTTTTTTTTTTTCCCACATGAACCAGGTTGCTTTAAGGTGCCATAGTGTATCATATCACCTAAAACTACTCTCATTTAGTAACCTCTGTTATTAGAAACTCTTGCTAATATGATCCATAATTTCTGACAGTTAATAGGGCATCTCTAGAATGGCATAATAATGGAAGACTTTTGTTTGCTGCATCAATGCCCACCCCTTTAAAAAAAAAAAATCACCTGTAAACAGCTGTCAAAACTGTGTGGTTGAGAATGATATCCTTTTCTAATCCTATTCAGAATGTTGACATGTCAGACATCGAATGGGAGGACCGTGGATACAGTGAAGAGCTAAACCAGGAAGTCAACGTTCCTGAGCTGGACATTCCAAAAACTAACCTTGAAATAGAAGATCTTAAACTATTGACCCACTGCAAAACTGATAGTTTTGGAATGGACTATCTCATCACTGTCCAGAATGTGGCAAGATTAACTAAAGTGAGGTAATGAAAGAGGTTGGGGGGCTTTATTTATTTATTTATTTATTTATTTATTTTTATTTTTTTTTAAAAAACCCACAAATGTAACCTCATGCAGTCTTGGCATTACTTGGTGTGACCATATGTTAGTAAAATAACTGGGTTATTTAATGTCTGAGTCAGAAATATAATCATTGATACAACGTGCTGAAAAGTAAATCAGTTTGGGATCCATAATATAAAAACGGATCTCTAAATTTCAGAAACACACAAGAAACTGCTTGTAAAAGAAAATTAAATTATTACTTGGAGATATTAAACATTTTAAATTCATTTTTTAAACGACTAATATTTTTTTTTTAAATATGCATGTCAAAGTAAAATTAATATTACAGTTGCACAACATGACTTGGTGTCAAAAAATAGGGTAACTTGTAAAAATACATTTCAATAATTTTATGTACAAAACTTGAAATATTTGAATATATATATATATATATTAGCACTTAAAAATAATTAAAGTGTTTAAGTCAGTGATGCTTTTTTCTTACATTCACCTACTGTGCCATGAGGAATATAAAACTGTTACCAGTCCTGGAAGAGAAATGTACTCTGATTTTGAAATACTCTTATTTTAAAACAGCATGTTTAACATTTAAAAAAAAGTTATTCTAGTTCCTTCTGAGATTTATAAGAATTTTACAAAAGGGCAACACATTGAACACGTATAACATGTAAAACTGGTCTTACAATCCTTTCTGGGATCATTAATTTTTTTTTTTAACAATGACTTATAACAATACTCAAGTCATTCGTACAAGTACTATAAACCAGTTAGATTCCTGCAGTACTTGGACTTTCACTGCCAACTTAGAAATAAACATTGGTTTGAATATTTTCCTTTGCTTTTATATAAGGCCAAATCCACCGCTCACAGAATTAAGGCACATTAATATGTCCTTTTTTAAATGTTGCATTGTTTTGTTAGTGGCACGGGAGGCACGGAGTGTTGAAACATGTATGTGCCACTGGGTATTCCGCAGTCACAACTTCTAGGACCAGGTTATCTTCTGGTATCTCCCATCCCACCCAGAACCTCATCAGGTCACTCAACATGGCAGGTGATTCAATAAAAGGGCATGATATGAATTACATTAATACAAAATTATGAAATTATATCTGTAATATTTATATTTGTAGGTCTATTTAGAGTTGTACAACATTTTGTTCCAGTCCTCTCTCTGCTTTGGTTGACCAAAGTTCTAAGCATGCTGATATACAGTATAACACTTGTTTGAACACCTTACCGTTTGTATCACTCCACTTGTTTTGCAACCTTTATTACGATAAAGTTATTAATTCTATCAGCGGACATGGTGATGATTAAATGATTACTTTCATGGATATAACGTTTAACAAAATATGAAAGTTTAAAAGAGAAAATGAGGGAGGGAAGCTAACAACAAATTTCCATGTTAAGACAATTTTGAGAACAGCACAAGACCATGCTTATAAACAATGTGCTTTAGAATTATCTGGGCTTGGTCTCTGTCTATGTATGCTTGTATCTTTGTGCATAAAGGAAATACAACTGTTTCTTAATTGCATAAAATGTGCATCCTTGACACACATGCAACATGAAAAAGCTCTTACCTGCCTCAAGTGTGCATATAGGCAGAAATGAGTCACTGTAACATCTGTAAAAATTGTTATAATTCATCAAACTTTATTTTGTTACTTTGTTTAAGAAAAACTTGGCTTCTTAGCCAGGTGCAGGAAGACTAAGGGATGGTCCATCATTTCATTATAGGGGAGGAGTTAGGGGTGGGTGTGTGTGTGTGTGTGTAAATAAAACTTATGCAGAATGGAAATTGCGACTGTTTTACACAGCATTTAATCTCGGTGTTTATCACACATTATATAGCACTACGTCCTTATACTGCATGTATTTGTTTAGAGAAATGTTTTTGTTCTTTTGTGTTGCCGATGTGGAATACCCCCACCTTGATCAATGGTATATTCCCCTGGTGCTGCACTCTTCATTCTGCATGAAACATTCTGAAGAGAGGTATGCGTCTCTGTCACATTACCTGTCAGTGTCTAATGTTCTCTGTTGAATTGTTTCACAACTTCGTCACCTTCCTCTTATTTAGGATGACCGGATGTGGCCTTGGAATCCTGGTTGTAACTGGGTCCCTGGCGATCTGCAGCCACTGATCTTTGATCCAGGTCACGGCACAAATCTGTAGCGGAACACCAGACGCACCAGAGGACCAACCCCAAATAAGGACAAATACCAGTAGTGCCTTTTCTTGGGTGTTTACTGCAAGCATAAAATGGGACACCTTTTCAACAAATGTCTTTGTTCTTGTTTCACAATCAAAGTATTTTGTTCTGATTTCATTGTAACTTCTATTTAATGGAACATTAGACACTGTGTAACACAACGCAAAAGTACAAAGGACAGATAAAGAGACACTATAGACAGAAACTGTAATGAAAATGTCAGTGAACTTTAACTTTCAAGAAAGTGATCAGACATCCCAGGGGTGTGTTACTGCTGAGTGTGATATTAACAATGGGAAAAATGTGAATAGTCATGGTGTTGTCGCAGGTGTAATGAGCACCCCACAAACACCAACTGGGAATACCGTGGGGATAGGACAGGGAGAGCAGTTGATTAGTATGATTGAACACAGGGCCAGGGATTCTCCAATGTCCCCATTAGCAATACACAGACCAGGTGCTGGCGTAAGTCGACGAGACGAAGCTGCCCCCAGCCCCAGCCAAAGTCAGCCTGAGGATTTAAAACAAACTCTAGTAGATCTAGTCAAACAACTAGGCAGTGAAATAGAAGCACAAGTTTTGCAAGTCCAAGGGCTCAAGAGTCTAATGTTGCAATGACCCCTCCACAGTCAAGCACCACAATGCAACATCATGACTGGTCAAAAGTAAATCTAATTCTGAAGCCAGAAATAAAGGAACCACCCTTTTTCCGTGGTGATGGCTCAGACAGATGTACAGTGACCGAATGGCAAGAAATGATACAATTGTACTTGACCAAGAAAGGTTGTAGCATGTCTGAACGTCGTGCAGAGATAATGGACAGATTACTTGGACGTGCTAAGGATATTGTTCGAATTGGGATTCGCAATAGCCCATTAGTGAACGTAAGTAGAGACCCTGATGTTATCTATGATATTCTCAGACAGCACTTTGGAGAGTCTATTTCTACAACAACCCCCTCTAGCTGATTTCTACTCAACATTGCCAAGACAATTGGAAAGCAGCCTTGACTACTGGATAAGACTTAATAAAACCATTGATCTTGCCAAAGAGTGTTTGCAGAGACAAGGGAAGAGGGTTGAGGATCCAGGTCATGAAGCAGCTATGATGTTTGTAAAACACTGTCCCGAACCAGCCCTCTATGCTGCTTTTCGGAGTAAACCATTTGAGAGATGGACTGTTGGAGAAGTTCAAGAAATGGTTGATGGTTATCACAGAAACAAACTTTCAACAAAACCTAGCAGAGCTCAGCATATAGCAAAAGTTGAAGAGGGAGAAATTTCTGGTGCCTGGTGCATGCCTCAACAGTCTGTTTTTCCAGTTCCCCAAGCCTCTAACAGTGAACATGCTACAATGGATAGAGTGGTGTTCTTCTAGAGAAACTGCTTTCCACTCGAGAAGAGCCGAGGGAGAGGGAACAGTCGACCATCAGCATCTGCCATCCCTAATGATTTCCCATGCAAAGTGTGTAACGAGCAAAGTCACACTACCCAATCGCACTGTTTTAGAGATGGCCTGTGTTTCAGTTGTCACAAACCTGGCCACAGGGGGTTTGAGTGTCCAGAAAGGAAACCAGGCACAGCAAGAAAACCTACTTCTTCTGGGCCAAGTCACAATTTAAACTAAAATGCCCATACCAGGAGGGGGTCAGTGTGGGCGAAGCAATAACTCCCCCAAAAGCCACAGTCTTTGATCATCCGCCCCTAGCAGAGAGGCCCACTAGCAGTTGTAACGTGGTGTATCAGAGAATTGTCAGCAATGACAGTCTCTTCTATGCGCCAATACTAGTGCAGGGTTCTGTTGAGCTTAAGGCTTTAATAGATAGTGGGTCTATGGCCTGCACCTTAAGTGAAGTAGCCAAACACAAGTTAATCGATGAGGGGGTCCTACAAAGAGAATCAAGTAAACCCTCTAAGATAATACTTGTCGGGTGTGGGGGAAAGCAGACACCACCAAAATATGAATTAAATGTTGACCTCTTCAAATGCAAAATGGCTGTGCCTGCGCTTGTAGTACCTGGCCAAGTAGACGACATGATCGTAGGGTCAAATGCCATAAAGCATATGATGCAACATTTAAAAAAAACACAGTGGTATGGGGACAACCTTTCTCAACCTGCAACAGATGATTCAGAAGGACTCTTAATGAACCTGTTAGCCAATGTAGATCAGTGGCAAGGCAAGGAAATACCCAAAAGAGTGGGTACAGTGATTCTAAAACAGTGTATTACCTTGGCCCCACGATATGAGCATCTGGTATGGGGAAAATTGAAAGAGCAAGTACCCTTATCCATTGGCAGCACTATTGTTGTTGAACCCACAACATCCAAGTCTGCACCAAGAAATGTACTAGTTGCACGTACAGTGTGTCCCTTATGGGGAGACAAATGGATTCCAATGAAGTAGTCAATTTACTAGATCGCCCTCTCACACTTAGGCGGAATGCCAAAGTGGCGCAGGTTTACCCTTGCCTAGCATTAGAAGATCTAGAATTAACTTGTGGTAATGAAAAAGGTTCAGAAGTGATTCAGGCAACATGTATTGTCAATGCAGCAGAGAAGTCGATGGCTGGGTCTGGACACTCAGAAAAGCTTCATGATTTGGGCCTAGATCAGATAGATATCCAGTCATGTGATGTGTCCGAAAAAGGGAAGGAAAAACTGGCCAACCTTGTTAAGTATGAATCATTTTTCTCCCGAGACAGACTTGACTGTGGTGAAGTGAAGGACGTTGTACACCGGATTAGACTGAAGGACGAAAAACCTTTCAGGTTACCATACAGGAGAGTTCCACCATCACAATATCAGAAGCTTAAGCAGACACTTGATGAAATGGAGGAGAAAGGAATTATTAGCAAGTCCAGCAGTGAGTGGGCTTCTCCACTTGGTCTGGAAACCCTCAGGTGAACTGAGAATTTGTACGGATTTTAGATGGTTAAACCAGAGAACCGAAAAAGATGCTTATCCCTTACCTCATCAGTCTGATGCCCTCGCCGCCTTAGGTGGCAATTGATACTTTAGTACAATGGACCTTACATTTGGGTTCTATAATATACCCATACATGAAGATGATCACAAATATACAGCGTGTACTACACCTGTAGGGCTTTATGAGTACAATCGAATGGCCCAAAGATTGTGTAATAGTCCAGCTACATTTGCTAGGATGATGACCTCGATATTTGGTGATCAAAATTACATGTCACTCCTGTGTTATTTGGATGACCTCTTTTTTGGCAAGAGTGAACAAGAAGCCCTGGATCGCCTTGAGCTGGTATTTTCACGCTTGAGAGAACATAATCTGAAGTTAGCCCCAAAGAAGTGCTACTTCCTAAGGAAATCTGTCAAATTCTTGGGCCATATAGTCACAGCAGAAGGCGTTGCTGCTGATCCTGCGACAGTTTCTGCAATTAATGAGATTACGGCAACAGATCTAATGGAAGAAGATGGGAAAACGCCTTCCTACACCAAAGTCAAATCTTTTCTAGGTATGGCCAACTATTATTCACACTTTATTGAGAATTTATCACGTCTGGCAAAGCCATTATTCCAGTTAACAGCGGAACAAAGGGTTAAGTGCAGAGGTGCAAAGGTCAGTGCTAGGCCATACAGATGCCTCAAGCCAGAAGATTGGACATCAGATTGTGAAATGTCATTGGAAAAGCTTAAGAAGGCTATTAGCACTACCATAATTCTGGCTCACCCTGACTTTAACAAGCCATTTCTATTATTTACTGATGCATCAATGGACGGTTTGGGTGCTGTTCTGAGTCAGGTAGTTGATGGTGAGCTCAAACCAAGACCGGTTGCATTTGCAAGCAAATCCTTGTCCTGCTCTCAAGCCAGGTACCCAGCACATCGGTTGGAATTCTTTGCCCTTAAATGGGCAGTGTGTGATAAGTCTGTCATTGGTTAAAAGGAGCTCACTTTACAGTGCTAACCGATAATAACCCATTAATGTACATCATGACCAAGCCCAAGCTTGACGCTTGCGAGCAAGGGTGGGTCTCGAAGTTAGCACCCTTCGACTTCGATCTTAAATACATTCCAGGATCACAGAACATCCCTGCAGATCTCCTGAGTCGTGAGCCATTTACAAAAGGGTTTAGAATAACTGAACCAGGCAATAAAGCAAATCACATGAGCCTTGAATCTGTTCAGAATGCATTCAAGTTATCTGTTAATTCTCAAGAACAACAGAATGTCGAGAATGAGTGTAGAGACAGACAAGAAGGGGAAATTGATGAGGTGAAAGCTGTTATACAGTCCAGCCTAGACTGGGATTCCAGCTTACCAATGCGCACAGCCCAGTTGTCCCAATGCTCAAGCCATATCTTGTACAGTCAGTCCACTCTTCCAGCGTTTACTGCTGCAGAAGTAAGAAGGAAACAAAGAGAAGATGATGTGGTGGTGCGGGTGATCTATTTTCTTGAGAGAAAAAGACGACCTTCACGGAGAAAAAAGTTCATGAGACAGCTCAGGTGCTCCGTATGTTGAAACATTGGGAAAAGTTGGAGATCAGAGATGGAGTCCTTTATAGGATATCTAAAGATAAAGTTGGGAAGAGAAGGTATCAGCTTGTAGTACCTAACTCTCTGAAGTCGACCGTCTTTAAGGGGAACTCACGATGATGTGGGCCATCAGGGCCAGAGTAGAACCCTCCATCTAGTTCTCCAGAGATTTTTCTGGAATGGAATGGATAACGAGGTGAGGAAGTATGTGACGCACTGCAAACGTTGTGTCCTTAGCAAGACACCAGAGCCAGATGCTAGGGCACCTTTGGAATCTATCAAAACTTGTGAACCACTAGAGCTGGTGTGCATTGATTTTTGGTCTGCTGAGGGGAGGAATGGAGACAGTGTGGATGTGCTCGTTCTCACAGACCATTTTACCAAAATGGCACATGCGTTTCCTTGTCCTAATCAGACGGCAAAGGTGGTGGCCCAAAAACTCTGGAACCAGTTCTTCTGTGTGTATGGGTTTCCTCATAGGATCCACTCAGACCAAGGAGCGAATTTTGAGAGTAAACATATCTGAGCTGCTGGAAATATCAGGAGTAAAGAAATCTCATACCACCCCTACCACCCCTACCACCCTATGGGGAATGACCAAACAGAAAGGTTCAACAGAACTCTTGGCAACATGATTCGCTCTCTCCCTGCTAGAGCAAAAGAGCACTGGCCCCAGATGATACAAACATTAACTTTTGCATACAACTGCACAATACATGAGACTACTGGCTTCGCCCCGTTCTACCTCATGTTTGGCAGGATTCCAAGACTGCCAGTAGACATCACGTTTGAGAGTGTACTGAGAGATAATGAAGTGGTGGATTATAATGATTATGTCAATTCATTCCAGAGAGACCTAAAGGAAGCCATTAGGATTGCTCAAGACAGCACGACACAGGCGCAGAAGAAGCAGGCTGAACAGTACAACAAACGAGTCAAAGGCATTGCCTTGGAGATTGGAGACAAAGTTCTGTTGGCCAATCGTAGGGAACGCGCAAGAGGGAAATTTGCTGATCTGTGGGATTCAACTGTTTATGTTGTCACATGGAAAAACCCTAATGTGCATGTTTACAAAGTTGAGGACCCTGTCACAAAGAAGAACAAAGTAGTTCATAGGAACTTCATACTGCCTGTAAATTTCCTTCCAATCAGCCAGAGTGATTCAGAATCGACTGTACTTTCAAACTTGTCAAATGATGGGTTAGACGTGGAATGGCCAGAGAAAGAAGGGGCAACATTGTATGTTGATGAAGACCATGATGACCAGAGGACAGCTGCCTGGGTGCTTCAGACCGAGAACCCAGAGATCCAAACTTATGAAGTCCCGAGAGTGGATGCAAAGAGTAAACCCAGACAGGATCCTGTGTATAGCCAAGATCCACCTACCGAATTTTTTGGTGAAGACTTGGAGGATAAAACTGACACTGGAGACCCAAGTGAACAGTGGAGCGAACACGATCAGTCAGAAGATACTTTGAGCAACACAACCCCATCAGATTGCACCCTAAGCAGTATTAGTGGCTCACATTGCTCTAGTGTGGATAGTCCTGAAAGTGTTGAGGTTGACACTAATGGGTAAGATAACAGTGTAAGATTGGAAGGTGGTACCTTGCATACACGGTCTGGTAGAATGGTGAAGCCAGTAAGGAGATTGATTGAATCCATGAGTATGTTGAGGGCTGAACCTAAAAAAAATAAGAGACTCTTACTGTCTTGATGCAGATACTCTCTACCTATATTGAAATCCAAAATGTGATATAATAGGATCTCACAAGAAAGGACATAATGCGGTTGAAGGAGGTTCTTAAATACAGTTTCTAAAAAAAGTATTAAAAGGGGTAAAAATATCTAACTGATCTTTGGATATATGTATATGGGCATTTATCTACCTGGCAGATTAATCTGCAGTCTTCACAGATGACTTCATGTCATGGTTTTAAGGTCATGTAAGGGAAAAGGTGCTCCTTTCATAAGTTTTTCCCTGTTCCATAAAGTTTGATGAAATTGGGCAGGGTGACTGTAATGATGTAAAAAGTGTTATAATTCATCAAACTTTATTTTGTTACTTTAAGAAAAACTTTGGTTCTTAGCCAGGTGCAGGAAGACTAAGGGATGGTCCATCATTTCATTATAGGGGAGGAGTTAGGAGTATATATAAAACTTATGCAGAATGGAAATTGCGACTGTTTTACACAGCATTTAATCTCAGTGTTTATCACACATTATATAGCACTACGTCCTTGTACTGCATGTATTTGTTTAGAGAAATGTTTATGTTCTTTTGTGTTGCCGATGTGGAATACCCCCACCTTGATCAATGGTATATTCCCCTGGTGCTGCACTCTTCATTCTGCGTGAAACATTCTGAAGAGAGGTATGCATCTCTGTCACATTACTTTTGGCCACGTAATGTTCTGGAGCACCGACTACAGGGGTAGAATAAATATGTAAGATTGTAACAACAGTGGCTGCTCCAGAATAAAAATATGGTTGTGCTTCTTAAATCTGCATGGATACCTGCATTTAAACCTGCATTTGTAATAACACAAACCCTTCAAAAGAGGACTACTGCAAATTATATTTACCTGTGAATTAATATGCATTGCGAATTCCCTTGGGAAAAAACCCTGTGAACATCCTGTCTCTTGGTAATAAGTGGCCAGATACCAGTGTCCTTTATTCCTTTGCGTAGATCTTTTATCTGACTTTTAACACGTTCAAGTACCTGTTGATAGGAATAAATAATTTGTACTGAAACAACACTGAAAAAGTGTTAAATAACTTGAGAAAAAAGGTACATTGAGTTAGCACAAATATTAATTTTGAAAATGAATATTCATGAAATAGACCTCAATCATTTAAAAGCTGAAACAGAATTGCTAAAGTGCAGACATGTCAAGCACGCATGATTAATACTCTTTTTTTTCAATTAACATTTTTATTGATTCATAAACATAAAAAAACACAACATATATATATATATTTACAGTTCATCAGGAATTTCAGCATGATTGCTGCACCCCTTACGTCCATGTAGAGAGGAGGGGGCACCAAACTATGATGGTCTGCATCAGCATTACAAGCCTTCAAGGATCTCAAAGCCGCTTTACCTCCGCTCCCATTCTGCATCATCCTAATCCAGACTGTCCATTCGTAGTCGAGGTGCCTCGAACACCGGGATCGGAGCCATTCTTTCACAACGCCATGGGTCACCTCCAAAACTCTACCCCTGTGCTTTCTATTCCCAAAAACTCTCCACGGCAGAACAAAACTACGATGTGGGGAACCGAGAATTACTTGCCATGAAAGCAACCCTGGAGGAATGGCGACATTGGTTGGAAGGGGCAAAGCATACCGCCATCAGCTCCGGGCACCCAGGCATCACGACTACACTTCATCTGCTCTGGAATCAATTTTGGTGGAAAACAATGCAGGCAGACACCATTTCTTATGTCATCCAATGCCCTACTTGTGCAGTAACCAAATCTTCCAGACTACTCCCAGCATGCCTGCTTCAACAACTTCCCATTCCGCAGCACCCATGGTCTCACATCACCATTGATTTTATCACCGATCTTCCAGTCTCTCAAGGTAACACCACAATCTTAACTGTAATTGATCGTTTCTCCAAGGCATGTCAATTAATCCCTCTTCCCAAGCTCCCCACAGCCTTCGAGACAGTGGAACATCTATTACATCAGCTATTTCGGTTCTATGTGTTACCTGATGACATCGTATCCGACCGAGGTCCACAATTCACTGCTCGGGTCTGGACGGCCTTCTTCTGTCAATTAAATGTCAACATCAGCCTCACCTCTGGGTACCACCCTCAATCCAACGGACAGACCAAATGTCTGAATCAAGAGATCATTTGTTTCCTCAGGATGTATTGCCATCAAAACCAAAATGACTGGAGCCGGTACCTGCTGTGGGCAGAATACGCCCAAAACTCACTACAAAATCCATCCACGGGCATGACTCCATTCCAGTGTGTGCTGGGATTTCAACCACCCTTGTTTCCCTGGTCAGGAGAGCCCACGGAACTACCGGCCATCAACGACTGGCTCCGGCGGAGCGAGGAAGTGTGGAACCAGGCGCATGTCCATCTACAGTGAGCCATGAGGAGACAGAAAGAGCAGGCCGATCGGCATCGTCATCCGAGTCCCCAATAAACACCAGGACAATGGGTCTGGCTCTCCACTCACAACCTACGCCTTCATCTGCCCTGCAGAAAGCTCAATCCCAGGTATGTGGGTCCCTTCAAAATCATAAGACAAATCACTCCAGTATCATTCTGTCTTCAACTGCCCGCTAACTATCATATTTGTTATGAACATTCCCCTCGATAACCACCAAAGAGCGCCATCATCCGAGTATTAACTATTTCTCATGAACTACGATTCCCATCATCCTCAGAGGAACTGATTACTACACACCTGTACCTTATTTCATGGACTATTTAAGCACTGCAAACATTGGATTCAGTGTGCAAAGTCTTGTTTTTGCCCCGGCTAACATTTCTGAGCATTTTTCCATATTAGTCTGGCTGTGTGTGAACTTCTGCCTGTTACTGTCATTCTGATTCTCTGCTGCCTGCCTTTTGGCTTTGATCTGTTCCTGGATATACTCTTTGTGATTGTTTTCTGTCTGCCTCGACCCTCTGCCTGTTTTTTGGCCATGATTATTGGATTTGCCTACGTTGCTGTATATTTTGAATACTGACCTCTGCCTGTTGTATATTCTCTGTGACTTTACAAGTAAAGCTGCAAATGGATCTAACTTCTGGTTCTCCTGAGTCTATGTTACACCATGTACAGCTACGAAAGCCCCCGCGACAACTTTGCCGTCGGATTGCTCAAGTCCGGTGCTTCTATACAAAAATTGGTAAGACATAATTACACAACAGAAGGTAATCTATAAAACAAACTCCAGCTCATAAGTGGAATAAACACAAATTTGTAGATTCATCCAATTAATTGTCTCGAAGGTGTGTTCCTCCACAAAACAAGCTCTAGCCTCTAGCGGAACCAGCATAAAAATAAAAAAAATTAAAAAACGGGCCGTTCAGTTCTTCAGGCAGTCAAACTCACTCCAATGTCCAGCAAGAAGTATTGCACAGAACCAACTCCAGCGAACAAAACAAGCAGATTCATCCACAAGCTGTCCCGAAGAAATTATATTATACAAAACAAACTCCAGCCGCTAGGCAGAACCAGCACAAAGTGAAACGAAAAAGGCGCCCAGTTTCCTCGGTCAGTCAAGTGTATGTTCAGTGAGACAGGTCCACTAGGTGGCAACGTGCAAATCCGCAAATGGCTTACTCACTCCAATGTTTTTATGTAGGACAATGCTTGCTGTGGGCATGTAAATTCTCTACGCCATCCTTAGTATCTATTCTCAGTTTGGCCGGGAACATCAGTGCAAAAGCGATCTTCTGTTGATGTAAGTGATTCTTGCATTCCCTGAATCGATCACGTATCTCTCGTCGAATTCGCAAAGTCTGGGAACAAGAAAATGATGTGGTTCTTCCAAGAAAGCCTTCCTTTTCTCCTCACCTTGTGTCCCCAAATGTGTTCCAAATCTATCTTGGTCGCTAGCAGATTAGAAGCTAATTCCCTCTCCGATGACTCCAGATAATCGATCCATTTCTTGACGTCCGACAATCTTGTAACCAACTCAGAGAATTTCGTCTCCATGGAAGTGATCGATCACCGTATTATAGCAAGATCCTCCAAGTCTGCAACGACCTTCATCAGCATTACTGACACATTCATCAATTCACGCCGGATTTCTTGGTTCACCGTCCGAATTGAGTCCAGGGCTTCCGGCCTGCCGCTGAGGGGAATCAGCTTGAGCACATAAGTGTTTTTTAATTCTTTGACATATTGTCTTCCTAGAACAGTTAAGAATCAGGGTGTATCGAATCTCACCGGTTTATGACACAACTAGTAATAAAACAAGCAAAGTGCGCAGAGTTTGCCGCTCACACGTCCGCTCCTCACATGGCGTCACGTGACCTCGATTAATACACTCTTAAACTACCTGCCATATCAGATAAATCAGTATTTGATCTAAGGCTTTTAAACCAGACCAGCTCATCATTATGAAACTAAATAACCATGGCTACAGCATGTGTCAGCAGTTGTTGAAACAGCCACTCTCGATTTGTAGAGGATGGAACAGGGAGGTCCCAGAACAGGCAAAGATCAACCAGTCGAATGTGTTCTGCTTCAGTAAGTTCCATTTTATTAAGTTGCAGGAAGTGGGAAATCTGAATACTACACCAAGACATCAACATGATTGTGTGTTCAGTTCTATTGAATTAGCTGAAAAATATCAAAAGGACTAAACCTTACCCTGACATACCGAGTTGTAATAGAAACAGAAATATAGTCCAATTATACATCAACAATATGCATTTCAGACAAGGATTTTAGTAAATTTTACTTACCAAACTAATGGTTTCTCTATGGTCTATGTCAGGACAATCATGCAGCGTTAAAGCTGATGCTGCACTGTCAGTAGTTCCACCATTTAAAAGGATAACAATGATAGACAGGGACCTCAATGAAGGAAAGAATGGCCGATTATTCAACCTGCCATTTGGAAAAGATTGCTGTCTAGGAGTACAGAAGATGCTGAAGGGACACAATGTTTTTCCCCCTTCAAAAAGGGTTGCAGCAGATGACCCTTAAAATATCATTAATAATATTTACTTTAAAAAGATCAAAGTAAGTACCTGTAAACCCAAGCATAAATTATTGTTTAAATATACATACCACTGCATTTGCATGAAGAGAAAAAAACTGACCAGACCATCCGTTATTTCTGAATGGGTCTTGAATTTTTGAATTGTCTTAACCCTAGTCCCCCATCAGGTATGTCTATTCTGTGCTGATACTTTGTGTTTTTACCTAAATGTTCACAGTTTAAAAAATATATCTCACTCTTTGGGTACATGTTTGACAAACATTTTAGCATGAACAACAAAAACTCACAAACCCAAATTTAACATGAACCCAGTCTTCAGTTTCTGCATAACCATGGATAAAACATAGCGGTTCACCCCAGTGCCAACAGCTGCATCTCCTAAAAACATTTACTCAGTAAGATCAAGTACGTTACAATAATGGTTAATAAACTACTGCTTCTCTGATATGTAAAGCAAAAATACAACAAATCTTACACTCCCCGATGAACATGTAGATTGTTTCAAGGTCAAGAACAAATCTAGCTATTTCAATTTACATAACTTAAAAAATAAAATAAAAAAAAATACACCACCTCTCAATTTGCATTTCAGTGGGGCTGCCCAGGTAACACTTTTCATTTTATAAAATGAAATCAGTGTGCTGTCCTGCTCATCCACAGTATCAGATTGGTTTATGATGAGTGTCAGACTTGGCCGCTCAGAGTTACGGTTAAGTACTTCTGCACGGAACAAGTAGCATGATTTCTGAGGGTCCATTTCATTTTCCCAAGCTTAAACAATTGACTCATAATGAACAAATGGCCACACATTCCCAGCAATTATGCTCTGTTAGAAAAATTAAATTATACACATTGACTAAGAAGTGGGAAAAGCATTGTATCACGGTAAGGGACATACAGTCTGAGCTACTTTGCAGTCTTCAACGTGTAGTGGCAACAACCGCAGTGGTATTTTATTGCCACACTTCATGCAGTTTGACTGTGGCATCTCTGAGAACTCCACTGAATCATAGGGCAATGGTTCAGTGGACAGTTGCTCCTGTAGTGGAACTTCATAAAGAACGTTCTTCCCATTATTAGAAGCTGACTTCAGGAGCGGAGTGGAATATCCTTCAGTGTCCGTGGGAATTACTACACAGCTTACACTACCCACCTCTTATATACTGCATATGATTATATAATCTTAAATTATATTTGTGTTAACAGAATAATTTTAAGGCATGCAACACCAGTTCAGTCAACACTGACATTAATAACTGTCGATTTGTCAAACATCCAACCTCCTTGTAGAGTTTTTAATTCAGGAAATTCATCCTCAAGCAGAGACACAATCTAAAAACAATTAACAGAAACAACACCTTTGTGTCAACAACATGTTGTAGTTATTTACTTTTTGAATAAAAAACCTTTAAACCATTATAACTCACATAACAGTTATGCATGTAATTACCTCGCAGTGTTTGAAGTTGTCTGGAAGACTCAACAGTCTTTTACCAAGGCCAGCATGTGCAAGCTCTAGGTCTTTCGTGCCTTTGAGTGAGAAGTGTTGATTCGGAGAGGACACATATCTGAAAGTCTGTTATTTTCACACTGGTTGTAGGTGTTGAATTGAAATGTCTTTTCCCTCTAGGCTGATCATTTTGAGACCTAAACATACTTGGGAATTGCCTAATGTCATCACACATCAAATAAAAGAACAGAAAGTTTGATTTATAAAAGAGTTAAAGACAAAGATCACAGATAACAAAGATATTATACACTGTTTCAGTGAGACATCATACTTCATTACAATTAGGGTAATAACATACATTTTTTTTTTGTTTTGTTTTAATAAAATTGGTAAGAGATTTGTTTACCTCCTTAGTGCCTGCCTCACCCTAGTCTCTGAATCAGAAGGGGTTGGAAGCAAAGGAGAATGGGCACTGACACTTGCCCTAACTGAAAGGATGGCTCCTTCCCATACTGGTGTGCTGTTCTCTGTCCTAGATTGTGTACCAGTGCCGCTGTTCCCTACTCTTGATGAACATGGAGTCAGGTCCCTGGCTAAGACCTCAACAAGAGCTCTCACAGCTGATTCCACTTCCGATGACAATGTCTGTCAAAGACTAATTTTATCACCATTAAATATCATCTTATGTTACTTGTAAATCTGATTCTCATGATAGGATAATTAATAATATTACCTAATCACTTGAGAAGCACACAAGGTTATGCTTTGTTTACTCTGATGCATTAGAAGCAGTACTCAGCAACTACCTTTACATGCTCATAAAAAATCGACTTTATATCAGAGGACTATCACTCTGTCCACACCGGGCGCATCAATGCGATGCGATGCAATGGATTTTTAAAGCTGTCTACACTGGACACGTCAGTGTGAAGGTTCTAAAATCAGCGCATTTGTCTGCATCTTGTAAACTCGTTCACTCGATTGCCATCACTTGCCTAGATACAATTACGGTCTCTAGAAATAATGTTTGAATGTTCTAGCTCTTATTCAGAGTTTTAGAAATGTAATATTCCATCCAAAATGTGTCATGTAAACACAGATCATATAAAACTATCGTAACTATAAATATTAATACATTTGCTTTACTACTTACTCGTTGAGTGTGGTCTTCTGCTGCCATGCTGAAATCTTCCTGTGCCCACTCTGTGTGCACTAATGCAGGCACATTGTGCAGAACAACGCAACGTTATGCTTCTTGAGTCAGTTCAGCAAGGCGTGTTATGATAGGTGGATTAAAAGCTCGATGTGATTGGCTAATCAGGACTCCCCACCCCCCCCCCCCCCCAAAAAAAAGATATCTAGGAATCGCAACCTGGCAGGAAGGTCTCAAAAATACCACATACAAATCCAATTTGGAAATGCAGATTCAACGATCCATAAATAAATGTAACAACATTCACACATTTTTGATGCAAATTAATTCAAGAACTTGATATATACGTACATATTTGTGAAAACATTTTGAATTTGTTTGAGTCATATTGGTGTGGGCAATTGGGGAAATATTTGTGCTCTCACTTGTGTATTTATAAATTGTATTTTGTAAACGTATTAGTATTGAGACCTTTCTGGCTCCATATAAATGAGGTTAACAGATGCATACTAAGGCCAAGGTTAGCATGCTAGCATTAGCTCTATGAATGCAGGATTTAAAATTTACAAATTACACATTATCTACTGCACATATATTACTTTCAATTATTACTGAGTGGTTTTAACAACTTATACCATGGCCTGTTCAAATTCTCGATTCTGATTGGATTGAATGTGTGCTTTAAAACCATTTAAACTTTAAAGCACAGGTAGTTCCAGTCAGTTTTACTTCTATATTAATGCGCCTACTCTGCTGTCCTCCATTATGAGATATTATGAGAGTTTTATGCCTCTGTTCAAATGACCCTTGGATGCGAATATAGTCCCAGAGCTGAGATTAACCATCACATCACAAAACAACATCATCAATCATGCAGTGCCATCTTTAAATCAACTGTGAAGTGCTACAGGAAACACGAAAAAGACAACAGTGTTGGATGGATGGATGTCTCGGAGGTCAAAATCTGCAGGATTAGAGCGTTTTGAATGATTTTCTCCTCATCATGAACAGTAAGTGCTACATTTTCAACTGTCACATTAGCAAAGCCATTTTTTTCCTTATTAATGTGAAAATTACAAAGAATAGGAATTAAATATTACATGTTCTTAGGAGTGCCAACCCTTCTACATTATGTGCCTATTATTGTTTCTGGATTGAGTATTGAAATTCACAGTTTTTTAAGAGTATTAGGTCTCCAAAAACGGTGATATTATCAGACTACTTTATCTCTATGTGTGTGTTAATGATTTGAATGCGCTTTGCATCAGGTGGTTCTTCACCTCCATGTTGTACATTAAAATAGTTACATATTATTAAGCTTTATATAGAAATTATAAGGAGAAAAGTAAGCAAAGCAGAGGTCATATAGTTAGATCTTATGGTACAGAACAAATTGTGTCGGCTTCTGCCTTCGGACATCACCAGACACAACGGATAACATACTTCTGATCTGCACAAATTAATCAATGTGCAAAGAATGTAAGAAAATGCATGTGACTGTAAAGTTTTCCATGTTGTTGTTGTGTGGGTCTCGCTGTAGCTGACTTCTTCGATGCGCTACTATGACGCATGCAAAAGGTCAGCTTCCTCAGCTGACAACCTTTTTTCACCTATTTGATTGCGCATGGTGTCGTGTATACTTGGACAGAGAGATGAAGACTGTAGCTCGATAACACAAAAACCTGCAGTAGTTCGATTATAACTGCACATGTAAATGTACTCATTGATTTTAGGGCCCAGATGGTGTAGAGATGGCATCTACCAGCAGGGGCTAACTGTGCCAACCAGCGAAACCCTGAGCCCTTGGCCACACTACAGGACATGACCACTTCACTAACACCTGTCTCTAATTATAGTGATGGCGAAGGGAGACCTGAAATGGCCCACCTCAGTGCCAGAGCAGAGAGAGAGTACCAGGGATGAGCTGGGAGAAAGATCGGCAACACAAAGATCCCTGGTTTGAGTTGGCTATAAGCCATGTCATTCACATTAAAATAAAGACTGACCTTAACTCTTCGCTGTCTCCTGACTCCTCCATTGCCCACGAACCTAGAACGTCTACACATTTATTTGAAGTTTTTCGTTAAAAAAAATGGTTAAATTACACAGTAATTTGATTAAAAACTGTGGAGACTGTGAATCAGAATCAAGGCAAATGATTATTACAGTCACTTGAAAAGGAGAATTAAACTTTATTTAATAGCGATTAAACATCTAATAACATTAGCGTAAGTGAACAGTGCTGTTTATGACATCTCATAACACACAGATTTGGATGCTGTGAACTGTTTATTTATTTCCGCTTTTACTATGACTTGAATAAATACATAAATTAATTAACATTCAGTTATTAGCTCTAATTTACCTTGTGTAGGTGTTGTTGCAGATGTTATATGTTCATTTGGGAATGAGGGATGACACAGTTTAATCCATAACATGCTCTTCTCCATATTTATTTAAAGATTTGTTTTAAAAAAAAGAAAGAAAAACATTGTGTGTATCCTCGTGTCACTATTACAAATGACCCGGCAATTTTCTTTTTTTTTTTTTTAATAAAATCTTACTTAAAACTACTCAAACACACATTACTTCCATAGGCTGTCATTGGAAAATAGCAAACTCATATAAGAGTAATGGCGGCAGGGCAACAGTTGTTAAGACAAGATTGGTCAGAAGCGCTTTTAAGACGGAGCTTAGAAAAGGGTCAGTTGATTGTAAATTTATTTGCTGAGCCTTATGTGTAAGAAGGGCAGAGGTACCACAGATGATAGGACAAGCAGTTGCCATTTGCTGAGGCGGCCTCACGGTAGGGTCTGCTTGATGGATAGGAAACCTAGAGCTACAGGATAGATAGAGAATGAATAGAGTGAAAATATGCGGAAACACTGAAGAAACAATGGCGGTTTCTGCTGCATATAAATGAGCTCTCGCGGGAGCTGCTGTTGTGCTGGAGGACTCCGCAACGCCCATAGCTGGGAGGCCAGCGGAAGGGGGGTGAAACCTCCTACCGCCTGGGCAGGCCTTCCCGTGGCAAGAGCAGTCCCCTACCACCTTTAGGTGGGCAGGCCCACCCCATCCCGGACCCGACCTTATGCAAGCTTATGGGATAGACCCATGCAGTCCATGTAGTCCAGCCCCCCAAAAGGGACATGTAGTCCAGCCCTCTACCCCTACCCCAGGACCCTTACTGGCCACTAGTGGAAGTTATACATGACAGAGTCCCCATTGGCTCCTGACGCCCAACACAAAAACAAAACAAGAAAGAATGGGTCCGGCGGTTTGGGTGGTGGCACCAGAAAGTGGGTGGGGTCTGGAGGCCAGGGAGGTGATTCCAGGAATGGAGTGGGGTTTGGAGGCCAGGGAGGTGGTACTAGGAAGAGAGCGGGGTCCGGAGGCCTGGGACGTGGCTCCAGGAAGGGAAAGAAATCTGGCGGTTTGAGTTGCGGCTCCAGAAAGGGGATGGGAAGTGACTCTAGGAAGGGAGCGGGGTCCGGAGGCTTTGGAGGAGGCCTGGCATGTTGGAATCTCAGGGAGTGGGGTATCTGGTGTCTCAGGAGGTGGAGCCATAGGAGGTGGAGACTTGGGGGTGGAAGCACAAGAGGCGGAGACTCAGGGGGTGAAGCCGCAGGAGGTAGAGACTCAGAGGGTGGAGCCGCAGGAGTCTCAGGGAATAGAGTTGCAGGAGGCAGAGCCATAGGAGGCTCAGGGGGAGGAGCGGGCAGAGCCGCAGTAGGCTCAGGGAATTGAGTTTCAGGAGGTTGTCAGAGACTGAGTGGGTTGAGCTGCAGTAGGAGTTTTAGGAGAAGGAGCCACGGGAGATGAGCTCAGAGGGCGGAGCCGTGGAAGACTCGGGGGCGGAGCCGTGGAAGACTCGGAGGACTGACCCGTGGAAGACTCGGAGGACTGACCCATGGAAGACTCGGAGGACAAGGCAGCTGGGAACGCAGAGGTCAAGGCAGCTGGAGATGCAGAGGTCAAGGTAGCTGAGGGCAGCAGAGGACTTGGGCAGTGAGGTCAGGACCACCGAAGCTGGGACCACTGATGAAGGGGGATTTTTCCTCCTCCTCATCTTAGAGCCTGCCGCCTCTATTAAGTGAGAACAATGTGTCTTTGAGGAAGCTGCTCCACCTCCCTGCTGGTCTCCCTGCAAGATTCTGGTAATAAACTCCCTCAGTGGCAGGGAATCACAATCCAGTGGCACCAAGTCCCTTAAAGAATTTTTAAGTCCCAACCAGAATATTGTTCTAAGTGCCCTCTCTGGCATAATAGTCTGAGATGCCAACCTCCAAAATTCCAAGCTGTATTCCACTGCCGACCTGGCAAATTTGGCCAATTTGTTCTGCTGGGTTCATGGTTGGGTCTTGCATTCTGTCATGGAGGTAGTCCAGTGAGTGAAGGTTTTCACAACCCAGTTGCAGAGGCTTCTTTACTGAAAATAATCCAGAGCGAGAGGAACCACACGAAACAAGACGAGGACTCACCAAACTCAACTCAATACAAGTAACAATGCAAGACAAAAGACAGAGAGAACACGAGGGCTATATATGCACAGAACTAAATGACACAAACTAGAAACACATGTAAACAATTAGGAAGGGAAAATGAACTAAGACAAGGCAATAACAGGGAAATCAAATTTCAAAATAGAAGTCCAGCCCTCTAGCAATCCCTACTATTTATACGTCACTCTACAATACAAACGTGCTGAGTCATCAAGCACAGCGTTCAATGGGAGAGCAAATAGTATATTCAAATTAAAATGATTGACTCGGGGCTCGGTATGGCTGCGGTGTGGCACAACCAAAAGGGGCTTCAGCGGAAGCATGCTAAAATGCTGAGGCTGCAGAGGATTAGTATTAGAACCATTAGTGAATGTGGCCGAAGGAACCTGAAGCGTAGTCGAACATTGATTGCATGGTCCGCAGCTAATGTTGCGGCTAGTCGGGACTCATGTTTGGACTGGCAAATGCGTTCTGCTGAGATTATGGCCGAGACCAACAATATGGTGTACATTGTAGGAAACATTGGCAGTAGGGCTACCACTACTTGCTACTTCTTAGAGGGACAGGGTTTATGGATATGACATTTAGAGGTATTGTAACAGTAATATGCGAATCAAGCATTTGCGGAACGCCTAGCATTGAATGGCGCTGGTGATTATGGTATTTAACAAATAGTTGTCAAATCGTAAAAAAGGGGGTTCCTGCAGAGCAGAGTTTAACTGTTGAGTTTACACTGCTGTGGAATTCTCTGTAAATGCACTTATGTGAAGGCATGTCAAATTTGGGGATTTTGGTTATGGATTATGGTTAAAGTGGCAGCCGCCTTTGCCACAAAATATGAAAATAGAGGCTGCTGCAGCAACTAGGTGAATAACATAAAAACAAAATCCAGCAATGTCCACACTGAATCAATGGCCACGTACACACTACAAAGTTTTGGGAGTGACAACTGCATTTAAATGCGGGAGTGCATACCCTCAATCATCGTTCCATGTGTGTCCAGAATACATGACTGACACCCGCAATTGTGAAGCCATAGCAACACTGCAGCGTCTCACGCCTGTGAAACATGAATGCCACCAGTTTAACCCATTTTTCTTTTGTTTGCTGTTTTTGAGCAAAGGGATTATCTACCACAGATGTCATCCGACAATGTTTAGTTAGCTGCCATCAACAGAGTCGCAGTATTTTGTTTATGTACATCTTGTAAACAGCGTGCATGTTCTGGACTGTAATGTGCGGGTTTCCCCGAGACCTCTGGGCTGATAAGAGAAACTACAGATGAGAGAAGAATCACACATGCAGCATTAATGTAACATGTGCTGGCTGCTGGCAATGACGATGACGATGAGAAGAACCCAAGTGCAGTTTATTTACAAACGTGATAACCAATAACCCTAACTACAAACGTGAAACATAAAACATAAACATGAACTTGACTATGACTTGACTATAAACATAACATGGCTTGACTTGGCTAGGCTAGGCTAGGAGCAAAACACATCCACATACATTCAATACTTGACAAGGGACAATGGAAAACATGAGGGCTTAAATACAAGACATGGGAGAACATAAACCAATTAACAAACAGAACTGATAACAAGCTAATTAAACAATAAACCAATGAAAACATGACACATGAACATGGAGGGAAAACATGAAATCACATGACAAGGGAACAGGAACTAAACTTTTCAAAATAAAAGACATGAATCAACAAAATACACATGACAATTAATCACATCATTAACAACTAGTTGTTTAGTTCGGTTCCGTACACACTGTGTGGAATTAATTTAGTTGTAGAATGCAGTTTTCACTCCCGTATTTTACCGAACTGTGTGTGTACAGAACAGGATTAAGGACTAAAAGGTGAACTGCAGTGTGTACGTGGCCAATATGATGCATTGAAGTGAAGTGTGTTCAATGTTAAAATAAATTGGCTTATGCCAGTTTAAAGGGTTTGTAACATGTACTGGACTTCCTTAGCGGCCAATAAGGGGCGGTAGATTATGTTGGACTTTTATTTTGAAAAATAGTTTTGGGGTTCTTTTCTTGTCTCTGTTCTTCGTTCCCTCTTTAATTTCCTAATAAACATCAGCAATCAATTCTCCACACCACAAACCCACAGACACCCATCACCATTACTCCCCTCTCTGAGGCAGTTGTCTCTAAACTTCTCCTCTCCAGCCACCCTACTACCTGTTCCCTCGATCCAATTCCCTCCCATCTCCTCCAGGACATTTCTCCTTCTATCCTACCTGCACTCACACACATAATTAACACTTCTCTCCTCACTGGTACCTTTCCCACTATATTTAAGCAGGCTCAAGTAACCCCACTGCTTGAATAAACCCACACTAAACCCTGCACTCTCAGAAAAATACAGACCGGTCTCTCTCCACCCCTTCATAGCAAAACACGTTAATGAGTTTTGTTCAACCAGGTCTCCTATTTTCTTACTTCAAAAGTGGACACTCAACTGAGACTGCCCTGCTGTCTTGTGTGTGCAACATGACGAAAAGCAGAGCACTCATTCACATTACAGCGTGCAGCACATACAGACTACATATTTATTTATTTATTTAAATCACAGCCTTTTGTGGTTTAAAAATCACACTGGGTCATGTAGTGACCTGCTTTTCCAGGGGTGTTGTAAAAGTCGTCAAACACATAAAAAACTGAAAGGGTGGTTTTCCACCAAAATAAATGCTCCATTTAAATGGAAAAAAATATGACACTATTATTACTACTGTATAGTTATTGTATGCAATATTCACTGCTATACTACTACTACTACTACTACTACTAATAATAATAATAATAAATCAATAATAATAGTATTATATTTAAGCAATATCTCACATCTGTGAAGCTTTGTTGTACAGCATTTTATTTGACAAAAATAACTACAATATTGTATTTTGGATTGTGCTGTGAGGATCTGTCTACATAAAAGTAGTTCATAAGATAAAAATAATGCATTGTTATGTTAAAAAATTATTGTTCTTATTTTAATTAATTAATTTAGACACCCTGACCATTTTTGACAATGTGAGAGCGAAAGGTTCTTCTTCTTCTTTTTTTTTTTTTGCCTATGTCTTTTGAGTTATAGTTACTGAAACCGATATAGTCAGCAGGCAACTCACTTGGTTTTGTTTATGGTGATTATTTGTTAATAAAAACTTTTCTGTGAAATTTGTATGTGAATTTTGATAATTTTGTGACAGCTAAACTGACTTTTTTGATAATATCTTTTGATCAACAATGGCTGAAATATAATAAACATGCTGTCATTAAATCATCAGTCTCACATAATTGTATCTAGAAAACTCCAACATTACAAAAAATTAAATAAAAACATTATGAGCAAGTACCATAAAGGAAGTATCGGTACCCATACTCAGTATCTAAAAAAATTGTATATGGACATTCCAACCTTTTAATGTTAATTTGATTTTATGGACAAAGATTTCCCATGTGTCTTTCAAAATAGAGTCAGTACCATATGTCTGAAAACCTAAGAACAGTACTGTTTGTCTGGAAACCTAAGAAGAGTACTGTTTGTCTGGAAACCTAAGAAGAGTACTGTATGTCTGGAAACCTAAGAACTGCAACCATTATACTATGGGTGTGATTGTATTTTCAGACTTGTGCTTAAAAAGTGGCTGGGCCTAACATGTACTGTAATAGTCTAGGTGAAGCAACAGCTTCATCCTTGTAACCATTAAAATCCTTTTGTTTGTGTATGTTTCTGTCTATTAGCAGCCCTGACACAGAGGTGATTGATCACACCACTTGATTCAGCTATGCGACTCTCTGTTCTTTCACCTCCGAGAAATGCTGTGACACAGAGGGTCCAGAACCAGCAATCTGTGATGCCCAGAATTCAATGAAAATATGACGTACAGCATTTTTTCCCCACCTATGTGGCAGGTATTTATTCACATGGCATGTTAGGGTGACCGGTTTGAACAAAGGCCAGAATCAGATAAGCGGTTTGTGTTGGTTTTCTTATAGGTATGGGAGCATAAATCTTGTTTTGGATGGGAATATTCTTTAATTTCAGGAATTTCATATCCTGAATTAGTCATGAATTTGGGGTGGTGGATGCTCAGTGGACAGGAAACTTGGTAGTACTTTTGACTATCAGCATAAAGTCTGATACACTTTGCAGCTCATTCTGGCAAATAACCACCTACTTGGACAGGAAAACACACATGCAGTGCCACCAACTAAAGTTTTTTTTTTTTTTTTTCTTCTTCGTGCCATTTCGGGGCAGGAAGTTGGGTAAATCCAGCCAATCAGACTTAAATTGTCAATATCAGCCAGCTCTTGTAATTTTTTTGAGCAAAATGCATTGCATCATATTAAATGTCATGGTTTACTTCAACTGAAATTGATTATCCTACGTGGAGTTTAAAGGGCTAATTTACTCCAAAATGAAAATTCTGTATTTGATTAATCACCCGCATGTTGTTCCAAACCCATATGACTTTTTTCTGTGGAACACATGAAGTGAAATTTTTAAGACAATTGATGCTGCACTTTCCCATACAATAAAGGTCAACAGAGGTTGTCAGTCTCTAAAACTATGCTCAGTATCTCCTTTTGTGTTCACAAAGAAATACATATGAGTTTGAAATCACATAAGTGTTAGTAAATAATGATATAGTTTACATTTTTGGGTGAACTTGTATAATAATAATAATAAATCAATAATAATAGTATTATATTTAAGCAATATCTCACATCTGTGAAGCTTTGTTGTACAGCATTTTATCTGACAAAAATAACTACAATATTGTATTTTGGATTGTGCTGTGAGGATCTGTCTACATAAAAGTAGTTCATAAGATAAAAATAATGCATTGTTATGTTAAAAAAATTATTGTTCTTATTTTAATTAGTTAATTTAGACACCCTGACCATTTTTGACAATTGATGCTGCTCTTTCCCATACAATAAAGGTCAACAGAGGTTGTCAGTCTCTAAAACTATGCTCAGTATCTCCTTTTGTGTTCACAAAGAAATACATATGAGTTTGAAATCACATAAGTGTTAGTAAATAATGATATAGTTTACATTTTTGTGTGAACTTTCCCTTTAAAGGTAATTTTAACACCCTCTGCCAGTGCTAAGACCTTAAAATCTTTCACAGTTTTCCAGAATGAGGTCTGCAGGCAAACCAAAGGATCCATCAGAGCAGTTCAGTTTTAGGTTGAGCCCTTGCCAGGCCAGTCTTGTTCAGACACTTCACCTCATCCTAGCAGCAGCTACTGAAAGACTCATCTATGGCTCACAGTTACCGACTCAATAGAATAGAATTCAATAGAATTTGGAAAAAACAATATATGATTAGCAATTGTGAGAATTTAAATGTAGCTCATAAATCAAACAACTTGAGCAGCTCATGTGTATCCCAAACATTACACTGTGGTTGGTGGAACATGAAAATTTAATAAAAAATGAGTAGAACTTTATTTAGATTACCACAACATTCCTGAAAACATGAAAAATAAATTTGCTATTTTATTTGTTCAATCAGTTTTTATTCTCAGAATTATTTTTAATTTTTTTAAGAAATCTCCAAAAGTTTTCTCAGAACATTATGAGAACTTTCATGGAACATTAATAATAATCAGCTTTTTAACATTTGTTCCTAACTCTTCAGTAAGGCTAGTCAAAGTTTTTTGATTGTTCCCTGTTATTCAAAACACACAAATTCATGTGCAATGATTATTTACCTTTTTTTTTTTTTCTTTTTTTTTTTTTTTTTTGTTTATGCTGTTAAATGCATTTTTTTTTTTTTCTGCAATATCTGCTAGCAGAAAGATTTGTGGCACGAATACAAAGAAACTCAGTGGGCTGTGCCTTACCGTGACGCAGGAGAAAAACGCAGCCCATGGACAGAGACTATGGAGGAGGGAGATGAAGAAGAGGTGATTATAATCAGTTTTAAAGGGGAAAATTAATTGCCAGACATAGTCTCTCCAATCAATGAAGCTCTGTTCCCAAACCTAGTGAGCTACATCAGTGCATGCTGCCTAAATTGACAGCTGCCTTCTATGGCAGCATCCTAAACAAAATAGAACCTCTCAAGTGACTGATCTGAGCAACACCTAAAGTCCAGGGGCGTACAACCAAATGTTGGGCCCTGGGCAGTGGTCAAATATTTTAGGGCCTCCTAAACAATTTGGATGTGTGCTGGGGGTAATAAACTGTATTAATGTTTATTGGACAGTGCTATATCATTTAAGTATTTCCAAATTTTTTATTTTCAAAAACAAATGTTCCTTTATTCAAGCAATACATTAGTAAAAAAAAAAAAAAATAAAAGCAGTGCCTACTAATAAAATAAATTATACATTTATTTTATGAGTTTTCTTGTTGGCAAAGTCTTAAATTGCTAACTGACATTTACACAGGGACCAAAATTAACTTAAAATTTTACTAAACAAATTATACTGTAATATTTTTAATTGATTTATTATAACAACATTTATATAACAAATTCTTGCTAGCCATGAAACTGAATATTGCATTATTCTCATTCAAATGGATTTTTGTCTCTATAACAGTAAAAAAAATTTAGCTGTTTTTCCTTGCATATCAGTGACAAACAACACAGGTTATTCATTGTATCAATAAAGTGAAATTGCACTTCTCAGAAAAAAGATACATCATCATGATTTTGTTCCTCACCTATTTTTTTTGGAGGATTTACATGAGAAATATTCCATATATATCATGGAGATAAAAACCTTTTAGGCATCCTAGATAAACTTCTGATGGTAAATATTCCACTAGGGTAAAAGATTATGCGTGAGTTGCAGCCAATGTCTCCTTACACAAACAGTTCGATTTGAACAGTTTGATTTGATTTGTTTTACTGACTCACCGAAGGCAATTTTTTTTTCTCACATAAGGAATAGGGGTCACTAACTCTGAAGGAGACAAGGCAGATTAGGGGAACTACCCATTTTTACGGATGGAAAACTAGTATAAAACGAGTCTTGTGATGTTTTATTTCAAACAATATAGCGTGTTATTACTGTATATAATGTTTTTTTTTTGTTGTTTGTTTTTTTTTGATAATATCGTGGAATGTCAGTATAACCCCTCCAGTCAAGGCCCATGTTATTCATGTCCACCATTACCATGAGATCAATGAATAGCAAGTCGGTCTCAAGACTAAGTCCGTAACAGGCAGAGTCCAAGCCCATAACAGGTCCAGTTTGAGTCAATTCCGAGTCCGACTGAACCTGTTCATGAATCTGAATTCAAATTGTAACCGTAACTCAACATCAATATTTCAAGCTTATTTTAATATAAATGTAACAAAACACCTGTTGCATTTCATATACACTGTATGAACACTGGCGGAAGTTTGGAATAATTTACAGATTTTGCTCTTATGGAAAGAAATTGGTACTTTTATTCACAAAAGTGGCATTCAACTGGTCACAATGTATAATCAGGACATTAATAACGTGAAAAATTACTATTACAATTAAAAAAAATATATAAACTACTTCAAAAGAGTTATTTTTGTTTCGAAATTTAATTTAGGTTTTTTTTCTACTTCATTTTCAATTTGTCCTTTCAATTTAGATTAGTTTTATTGTCCTGGTTACATGCGTAACCTCCGTTTCCTGATGGAGTGAATGAAACGTTCTGTCGATGTAGTGACACTAGGGAGTCACTCTTTGATAAAAGGCCAATGAAAATTGGCGAGTGGTATTTGCATACCACTCCCCCGGACATACGGGTATAAAAAGAGCTGGTATGCAACCACTCATTCAGGTTTTGTGCTGAGGAGCCGAGACAAGGTCCCGGCCATTTCAGCGTTGTGGCAGGAGGAACACAACGTCTCGTTCCCTCCATCAGGGAACGGAGGTTACGCAAGTAACCAGGACGTTCCCTATTTGTCACTCACTCGACGTTGTGTCAATGTAGTGACACTAGGGTTCCCTATACGAAACACCGCAACTGGCTGAACTGTGTTACGTGAACTGGCGGTGTGTGAAGGGCAGACCACTGTGTGCCTCGTAGCCAGCGCACCAGGCTGACACGTAACCTCCCCCAATGCTGTTATGAGTGTCGAACGGCCCTTTGGGGACAAGTCAACTGCCCAAAAGATGGAGACAGGCTAGCCCAGTCGTGGCCTCTTATCATCTTTTTTTCCTCTCCCCAAAAAAGGAATTAGCCGACTGGGGCCACCAGGTCTATGTCGGGGGGGGAAGACACCGCGGAGACCACACACCGCCCAGAAGGGTGGTATTTTTGAGTGGAAATACGTCACATGGTCTTGCCGAACTTTGTCGGAAGTATGCCATGTGGAGAAGGGGGAGGAGTTTCTACAAACATGGTGACTGGGGCAGAGGGGCAAGGAAGACGCAATTTACCAACAGGGAAACGAATTAGCGCAAGATATACGTCACATGGGGTTACCTATGGGGAACCACCACATGCGGAGCACCTACCCCAGTACAGGGCTTAGTTAGCACATGTACTGAGCCGGAAGCGAGTTTCTCTGCGAACTCATCTGCCACAGGGCTCAGAGGAAATCATCCAGGTAACACAGTTTGTGAACACTACTGGGAGTCAACAGCGCACGTCTTCAGCTCAGGGGAGGTGAAAGGCGCTATGTGCAAGTGATACACCCAGCCAGCTGTCCCAGATTTACCTGCTTGTGCGTGCTACTACACGGGACGAAACCGGCTCCACCCGGAGATTGTAGAACCACACAAAGATGTTGGGTGTTGCCCAGCCCGCTGCTCTGCAAATGTCTGTTAGAGAGGCGCCACTGGTCAAGGCCCAGGAGGCCGCTACACCCCTGGTAGAATGGGCTCATAGCCCTGCTGGGGGCGGCACGTCCTGGGCATGATATGCCATTGTTATGGCGTCAATGAGCCAGTGGGTGATCCTCTGCTTGGAGACAGCGCTTGGAGAGTGCCTTAAGCTCAGCTGAATGCAAGGGCTCAAAGGGGGCTCTCCGTAGACCCTGAAGAACTACAGAGAGGTCCCATAAGGGAACGAGGCACAGTCTGAAGGGATTCAACCTCCTGGCACCTCTCAGGAACCTGATGATCAGGTCATGCTTCCCAAAGGACTTACCGTCCACTGTGTCGTGGTGTGCCGCTATAGTGGCTACATATACCTTCAAGGTGGAGGGGGACAGCCACTCTTCCAACCTCTCCTGCAGGAAGGAAAGCACCGATCCAACTGCACATCTCTGGGGGTCTTCGCGTCGGGAAGAACACCACTTAGTGAACAGACACCACTTAAAGGCATACAGGTGCCTTGTAGGGGGGGCCCTAGCCTGAGTGATCGTGTCTACCACCGCGGGTGGTAGGCCCCTTAAGTCTTCCGCGTCCCGTCCAGGGGCCAGACATGGAAATTCCAGAGGTCTGGTCGCGGGTGCCAGATGGTGCCCTGTCCCTGAGAAAGAAGGTCCTTCCTCAGGGGAATTCACCGGGGGGAGGGGGCTGTCGCGAGGAGCGTGAGGTCCGAGAACCATGTCTGGGTGGGCCAGTAGGGTGCTACCAGGACAACCTGCTCCTCGTCCTCCCTAACCTTGCACAGGGTCTGTGCAAGTAGGCTCACTTGGGGAAACGCATATTTGCGAAGTCCAGGGGGCCAGCTGTGTGCCAGCACATCTATACAGAGAGGTGCCTCAGTCAGGGCGTACCAGAGCGGGCAGTGGGAGGATTCTTGGGAGGGGAACAGGTCTACCTGTGCCTGCCCGAATTGACTCCAAATCAGCTGAACCACCTGAGGGTGGAGTCTCCACTCTCCCCTGAGGGAAACCTGCCATGACAGCACATCCGCTGCAGTGTTGAGGTTGCCCGGGATGTGAGTGGCTCGCAGCGACTTGAAGTGCTGCTGACTCCAGAGGAAGAGACGGCGGGCGAGTTGTGACATACAACGGGAGTGCAGACCGCCTTTACTGTTGACATATGCTACCATTGCCATGTTGTCTGTCCGAACTAACACATGCTTACCCTGGATCAATGGCCGAATCCTCTGCAGGGTGAGCAGAATTGCCAGCAACTCGAGGCAGTTGATGTGCCAACGTAGCCGCGGGCCCGTCCATGAGCCGGTGGCTGCGTGCCCGTTACATATAGTGCCCCAGCCCATTTTGGAGGCGTCTGTCGTAACCACGACATGCCTGGAGACCTGCTCTAGGGGAACACCTGCCCGTAGAAGCATGAGGTCGGTCCAAGGGCTGAAGAGGCGGTGACAGATCGGCGTGATGGCCACACGATGTGTCCCGCGGCGCCATGCCCATCTCGGGACTCAATTCTGAAGCCAGTGCTGAAGTGGTCTCATATGCATCAACCCGAGCGTAGTGGCTACCGCTGAGGATGCCATATGCCCCAGGAGCCTCTGAAACAGTTTCAGTGGAACTGCTGTCTTCTATCTGAATGCCTTCAAACAGGTCAGCACCGACTGTGCGCGCTCATTCGTGAGGCGCGCCATCAACGAGACTGAGTCCAACTCCAAGCCGAGAAAAGAGATGCTCTGAACCGGGAGGAGCTTGCTCTTTTTACAATTGACCCGAAGCCCTAGTCAGCTGAGGTGTGAGAGCACCAGGCCCCTGTGCACACAACACATCCCGAGAGTGAGCTAGGATTAGCCAATCATCGAGATAGTTGAGGATGCGAATGCCCACTTCCCTTAGTGGGGCAAGGGCTGCCTCTGTGATCTTCGTGAAGACGCGAGGGGACAAGGACAGGCCAAAAGGGAGGACCTTGTACTGATACTCCCGACCCTCGAATGAAAACCACAGGAAGGGTCTGTGTCAAGGTAGAATCGAGACGTGGAAGTATGCATCCTTCAGGTCTACCGCCGCGAACCAATCTTGATGCCGGATGCTCGCTGGAATGCGTTTTTGCGTCAGCATCTTGAACAGGAGTCTGTGTAAAGCCTGGTTCAGTACTCACAGGTCCAAGATTGGCCACAACCCACCGCCTTTTTTCGGTACAATGAAGTAGGGGCTGTAAAACCCCTTCTTCATCTCGGTCGGAGGGACAGGCTCTTTTGCATCCTTCTGTAGGAGGGTAGTGATCTCCGCGCAAAAGATAGCAGCATTCTTGCCCTTCACCGAGCTGAAGTGGATGCTGATGAACCTGGGCGGACGCCTGGCGAACTGAATCGCATAGCCAAGTCGGAAGGTCCGGACCAGCCATTGCGATGGGTTGGAAAGCGCAAGCCACGCGTCCAGTTGAGAGATAATGACCACAATCAGGAATAACACACAAACAGAAAGGCAACTTTAAAAAGACGTGTCTTTAAAAAGACGTTCCGTGTGTGCCGCTCTTTTAGAGAAATATACTCTTTTATTTCTGCCGAAGCACCCAGGGGCGTTCTCTGCAGTGCACCAGTGCAGAGGAGGGAGAAGCTGCTGAAATGCACCGTCAGATCCAGCAGAGGTGAATGAACAGTCAGCTCAATGAACATCGACCGTTCGGCTCCGAAGAGAAAATCTGAATGAGTGGTTGCATATCAGCTCCTTTTATACCCCTATGTCCGGGGGGGTGGTATGCAAATACCACTCGGCAATTTTCATTGGCCTTTTATCAAAGACCAGAGGTGTTTTGGGCTCCCAAGAGTGACCCCTAGTGTCACTACATCGACACAATGTCGAGTGAGTGACCGATAGGGAACTAAAATGATCCCTCTCTAAAGAAATAACATATACTGAGATTTATTTTTTTGTCTCTATCTGCCGACTGGTTGGGAAAATAATGAGTCAACACAGTAGTAGCACTCGCTGAGAAGTTGCATGACTGACAGGACGACATAGAGCACGAGCGCTAAGCACATGACATCATTGCCATGGTAACCAGATACGTTTCAGCTGATTTGCTGAAGACTAGAATAAATGTATTGTGAAATCAACGTGCGACACAACAAAATTAATTTTCTTCTCTGCAACCGATACCAGAGACAATAGCGAGAAGAACAATGAGGATATTTAATTTAAGAGGAAAAAAACATCTGGTCACCCAATCTATAATTCAATTATAAACAAAACATTTCGCTGCCCAAAATAACTTCATATATCATTGTGCATTTTATTGTGGAAAAAAACTGTAAAAGAACATATTTTAAGCAGCTCGTCAATGCTTTTAAAATAGAAAAACAATAAATAGGTGCTATTTATTTGTTTTTCAGAGTTGCAACAATTTATTTCTTTGAGCATCATAGTAACCAGATACATTTCAGCTGATTTGCTGAAGACTAGAATGAAGGAATAATTGACCACAGATTCAGCGTCTTGCTTTGATACAGCTCAAGCCTGCGTTGCTAGTTTAAAAACATCACTTTAGAACTAGCAACGGAGGATGGCGAGGCTTGCACTGCTTTACTGGTGCACTTACTGGAGTAATAAGTTAGTGCATGTGTGAGTTTGTTTTTGAGGGATCGAAAGAGAGAAGCTCAGAAACTGAGAGAGATCGCCTGTGGGATTACCTTTATTTTTTGCATCTCTCGTCAGAAGTAACATCGCTTCAAAATCTCCAAAATGTAAGTTTAAGCACTTCTCAGCAGCAGCGAGTGTCGCCATATTTCCGTTGTAATCCTTCACAACTGTTTTCAACCCCACTGAGATGCAGGAGTGTGCTGACATGACAGCTCTGTTTTTTTCTCGCGAGTAAGTGTGTGCGCAATGCGTATAATGTACAGTATGTTTGTCCACGTGTGTGGGAGTGTGTAAAGAGAGGGGGAGGGGGAGCGCAAGGGTGATTCCCACAGATATATCAGATAATATAGAAACTGTTGTACTGATCAAGTGTTTCTAGCCTTGATACAGCTCAAGCCTTTGTTGCTAGTTCGAAAACGTCACTTTAGAACTAGCAATGGAGGATGCGCTGCTTTTCGGCATTGGAGTAACAAGGTAGTGTGTGTGTGTGCATGCGTGTGTGCGAGAGAGAGGGGTAGTGCTGTGCTTTCCAGTACAGCTATGTGAGGCTGATTAGGGCTGAAACATAAAAAGTTTCACATATTAAAAGTTATTTTGGATAATAGAAACTTTTGTATTGATCAAGTCACAGGGGTTGCGGCTCTGTTTGTTGGTCACGACATGAGCCTCAGTGTGTGTGTGTGTGTGCATGCATGTGCATGTGTATGTGTGCGGGTATTCATCACTTTGTGGGGACCAAATGTCCCCATAAAGATAGTAAAACCCGAAATGTTTGACGTTGTGGGGACATTTTGTCGGTCCCCATGAGGAAAACAGCTTATAAATCACACTAAACTATGTTTTTTTGAAAATATAAAAATGCAGAAAGTTTTTTGTGAGGGTTAGGTTTAGGGGTAGGGTTAGGGTTAGGGGAGAGAATATAAAGTTTGTACAGTATAAAAACCATTATGTCTATGGAAAGTCCCCATAAAACATGGAAACCAGTGTGTGTATGTGTGTGTGTGTGTGTGTGTGTGTGTGTGTGTGTGTGTGTGTGTGTGTGTGAGTGTGTAAGTGCGGGGAGGTGAGGGAGCTTTTCAACTGAAATTGAAATAAATGTAGGATATTATAGACATAGTTTGACATTATTAACTGATCTACTTTAGTGTCTTTGTTTATATGGTTATTTTTCTGTGGTAGCATGTTCAGTGTGTGTGGGTGTGGGTGTGGGTGAGACGAGAGTGAGAAAGAGAGGGAGCCCACGGATGCTTTTCAATCTAAATTCAAATAAATTTTGGATATCATAGACATTGTTTGTCATTCTTATCTGATGTACTTAACCAGTGTCTTCGTTTTAATTGGTTATTTTGTTGTGGTAGCCTATAGGGCTCTTTGAAATAACTGAAATAATTTGGCGAAGTGATATGGAACCATTATGTGGTCAAGACCTGGAACTACTTCATAGCTGTGCATTTACTTGAAAAATAATTGCACACCTTAGAATGTCCGTAAACCAATCAGAATCAAGCATTCAACAGACCCATGGTATAAGTAAGTATTAATTGACGACAGACCCATTGAATTATTGAAAAATAATGCACACCCGAGGCGCAACTGTACCCAACTTTATATTTCTTCTAAACCCAATGAAAATTCACAATTCTCCAAATTAGCAGAGTGTATCAATAAAATCAAAGATTGGATGGCCAGAAATTTCCTTCTACTCAATTCCGACAAAACAGAGGTACTAATTATTGGACCAAAAACCTCTAAAAATAAGCCGCAAAAATATAATTTGACTCTCGATGGATGTACTGGTACGTGGTCTTCTACAGCGAAAAATATAGGTATTATATTTGATACCAATCTGTCCTTTGAAAATCTAATTTCCATTGTTTGTAGAACAGCATTCTTCCACCTAAGTTACAACACATGCTCTGTTGCTGTTGCCAAAAAAATGAATTCATACAATCATGACCTCAAGACTAGATTATTGTAATACATTACTGGGAGGATGTCCTGCAAGTTCAATAAATAAACATAATTTGGTTCAAAATACAGCTACCAGATTGCTGACTAGAACCAAGAAATATGGTCATATTAGCCCCATTTTATCATCGTTACATTGGCTACCTGTTAAATTTCGTATTAATTTTAAAATTCTGTTAACTACATACAAAGATTTAAATGGTCTAGCTCCACAGTACTTACAGTAAGTGACCTGACACACTATATTCCATCACGTTCATTACGATCACAAAATTCTGGCTTTTTAATAGTTCCTAGAATATCAAAATCCACAAAAGGAGGTAGATCCTTATCATATTTGGCTCCTAAACTATGGAATAGTCTCCCTAAAACTGTTCGGGATGCAGACACACTCACTTAGTTTAAGTCTAGACTAAAGACTCATCTATTTAGCCAGGCATACACCTAATTTATCCATCAACTCACAATTTAGGTCTGCCGGAACCAGAAACATCTATCATGATCTATAACTCTGCATAAATTTGAATGGCATCTAAGCTAATGTTATTCTATTTGTTTCCATGTCTCAGCCTCACGATTCATATCCCAAGGTTACCAAAGCTGGACAGATCCAGCTCCGTTCCTGCTTGGTGTCGCACTCCACTGCTACGTGTCTAGATAGACTACACTCTTGAAATGGAATACATAGACTATCATTTAATTGCCAACAAAAGCCTTCATCAGCCAACTAACAAAGGACAATGCATCTATGTGAACTTATGCAGTTAATCCAGGCTGGACTTTAAAGACATTAGTCATTAATCTTACAGTTCATAAAAAATCTTTTTTTAAACACTGACCTTAACACTTACTTAGTTTACAAATTTTAAACACACAAATAACTAATACTGGTATCATATTCATGCTGTTTAGCCAGAGGGGAACTGGACCCCACAGTGAGCCTGGTTTCTCCCAAGGTTATTTTTCTCCATTAACCAACATCTTATAGAGTTTTGTGTTCCTTGACACAGTTGCCTTCATCTTGCTCACAGGGGTTCTAAATACAATTATGATTGAATTATTTAATTTTTATACACAATTTACAATCATATTTAATCAAACTACACAATGATCACTCTAAGACTTTATAGATATTACAGTTTCATTTTCTGTTAATGCATGATTTTCTGTAAAGCTGCTTTGAAACTATGTGTTGTGAAAAGTGCTATACAAATAAAAATGACTTGACTTGATATATATATATGTGTGTGTTTTTTTTTTTTTGCATATGCCATATATCAGATTTATGTATGATGTAATGATGCAATACTGAAAGGAGTTTAAATTGTAACTGTAGTGGAATACAGTTACTTATATTTTGTATTTTAAATACGTAATCCTGTTACACGTATTCCGTTACTCCCCAACCCTGACGACATCAGGGGGTGCTACAGCTGCATGCAGACAGTGTTCATTTATTTCTGTTTCATTATATATTTATTTTTTATTGCATCACAAATGCCATGGACTCAAAAGGCTTGAGTCCGAGTCAAGTCCGGGTAAAACTGCATCCGAGTCCATGACGAGTCAGAGTCTGAACTTGAGCACCCCAACTCTAGTTATAGGGCCAGAGGATATTTGGGGCTTATCCCAGACCACTGTGGATACAGATGTACTGGATCATCCTTTGATGAAATATTGGAATATAATACACTAAATGTTACATCTTTGAAGTGTCATTTATATAGTAAAATCCCCGGAGATCAGCAGTTACAGAAATACTTAAATCAGCCTGCCTGGAACCAACAATCATGCCACAGTCTAAATCACTGAGATAAAATTTTTCCCCATTCTGATGGCTGATGTGATCATTAACTGAAGCTCTGCTTGATTTTATAAATTACACTGCTGCCACATGACTGGCTGATTAGATAATCACATGAATAAGTAGATGTACAGGTGTACCTGTGGCCGGTGAGTGTGTGTATGTATGTATGTATATATATATGTCCCTTTCAGCTTTTCTAAGTTCAACACACACTGAGTACAACTGAAAGTTTTTTGGACTATTATAGATTTGTCAGATGTTTTAAGCTAGTTTAGAAGACAGAAGGCTCTATATAAGCAAAAATAAGTGCCTATGCAACACACTCTCACAACGAAATCATAAGGATTGGTAAGTTTTTCTAAATTTGGCTAATTCATACGATATCGAACAACTGCAGTCATATGAATTCGTATGACCTTCACTACAGCCAATGATTTCGCTGGATATTGTTTTCATTTAATTCACGACAATTACTTGCTTCTGTCACACACAACAGCTTCCTGTTATGTTTACACGCTCTTCTGATCGGTTAGGTTTAGCTAAGGGGTTTGGGTAAGGGCATAATATTAATAAGCATGTCTGTGACAACTGATGCATGGAACTCATGCTTACTTCCACATTACACATCCGGGCATTTGCACGTGATGAAATCGTACGAAATCATACGAGCAAAATTTTATAAAATCATACTAAATAGCCAACTCGTAAAATGTGTAAGAACTTTCGTGAGATCGAGTTGGCTTATGACAAAAAAATTGTTGCAAGATTTGCCAGTTTAAGAGGTTCATGGCATCATGCCTTAATAAAAGAAAAAATTTAAATGTCCAGGGCCATAACTTAAAATCTGCAGATTCCTTGAGCACATCTGTATAAATTACTCTGTTTTCAGGATTTTATATTACATATTTGGAACTTACTGAATGCGGATGGACCAGCTCAACATGAAGACATGAGATTTTGTAAAGCATTTTTACCATTGACACACAGACGCAATCACAAGTCGCAAGTGCTCTTCTAACATGCGCTCACATACACTATATTGCCAAAAGTATTTGCTCACACATCCAAATAATTGAATTCAGGTGTTCCAATCACTTCCATGGCCACAGGTGTATAAAATGAAGCACCTAGGCATGCAGACTGCTTCTACAAACATTTGTGAAAGAATGGGCCGCTCTCAGGAGCTCAGTGAATTCCAATGTGGTACTGTGATAGGATGCCACCTGTGCAACAAGTCCAGTCGTGAAATTTCCTCGCTACTAAATATTCCACAGTCAACTGTCAGTGGTATTATAACAAAGTGGAAGTGATTGGGAATGACAGCAACTCAGCCACGAAGTGGTAGGCCACGTAAAATGACAGAGCGGGGTCAGCGGATGCTGAGGCGCATAGTGCGCAGAGGTCACCAACTTTCTGCAGAGTCAATCGCTACAGACCTCCAAAGTTCATGTGGCCTTCAGATTAGCTCAAGAACAGTGCATAGAGAGCTTCATGGAATGGGTTTCCATGGCCGAGCAGTTGCATCCAAGCCATACATCACCAAGTGCAATGCAAAGCGTCGGATGCAGTGGTGTAAAGCACGCCGCCACTGGACTCTAGAGCAGTGGAGACGTGTTCTCTGGAGTGACGAATCACGCTTCTCCATCTGGCAATCTGATGGATGAGTCTGGGTTTGGCGGTTGCCAGGAGAACGGTACTTGTCTGACTGCATTGTGCCAACTGTGAAGTTTGGTGGAGGGGGGATTATGTGTGGGGTTGTTTTTCAGGAGCTGGGCTTGGCCCCTTAGTTCTAGTGAAAGGAACTCTGAATGCTTCAGCATACCAAGAGATTTTGGACAATTCCATGCTCCCAACTTTGTGGGAACAGTTTGGGGATAGCCCCTTCCTGTTCCAACATGACTGCGCACCAGTGCACAAAGCAAGGTTCATAAAGACATGGATGAGCGAGTTTGGTGTGGAAGAACTTGACTGGCCTGCACAGAGTCCTGACCTCAACCCAATAGAGCACCTTTGGGATGAATTAGAGCGAAGACTGCGAGCCAGGCCTTCTCGTCCAACATCAGTGTCTGACCTCACAAATGCGCTTCTGGAAGAATGGTCAAAACTTCCCATAAACACACTCCTAAACCTTGTGGAAAGCCTTCCCAGAAGAGTTGAAGCTGTTATAGCTGCAAAGGGTGGGCCGACGTCATATAAAACCCTTTGGATTAAGAATGGGATGTCACTTAAATTCATATGCGTCTAAAGGCAGACGAGCGAATACTTTTGGCAATATAGTGTACGTATGAATGCTGGAAAGCAGCTGCAAACAAGACAATGTGTGGGTACTGAATAGAGTCTGTATTTTGTATTATTGATACTGTAGAAAGACCGGTATCATTAATATATATATATATATATACACACAGTTGTGCTCAAAAGTTTTCATACCCTTGGAGAATTGGTAATATATGTGCCATTTTCAAAGAAAACATGAGTGAGCAGGCAAAACACATTTCTTTTATTTCTTATGGGATTCATATTCAACTGTAGGTTATAACAGAATGGCAAAATCATAAAACAAAACATGGCAACAAAGAAAAAAATGAAATGACCCCTGTTCAGAAGTCTGCATACCCTTAGTTCTTAATACTGTGTATTGCCCCTTTTAGCATCAATGACAGCATGCAGTCTTTTGTAATAGTTGTCTATGAGGCCACAAATTCTTGCAGGTGGTATAGCTGCCCATTCGTCTTGGCAAAATGCCTCCAGGTCATGCAAAGTCTTTGGTCGTCTTGCATGAACCGCACGTTTGAGATCTCCCCAGAGTGGCTCGATGATATTAAGGTCAGGAGACTGTGATGGCCACTCCAGAACCTTCACCTTTTTCTGCTGTAACCACTGGAGTGTCAACTCGGCCTTGTGCTTAGGGTCATTGTTACGCTGGAAAGTCCAAGAGCGTCCCATGCGCAGCTTTTGTGCAGAAGAATGCAGATTGTCTGCCAGTATTTTCTGATAACATGCTGCATTCATCTTGCCATCAATTTTCACAAGATTCCCCATGCCTTTAGAGCTCACACACCCCCAAAACATCAGTGAGCCACCACCATGCTTCACAGTGGGGATGGTATTCTTTTCACTATAGGCCTTGTTGACCCCTCTCCAAACATAGCGCTTATGGTTGTGACCATAAAGCTCTATTTTGGTCTCGTCACTCCAAATTGCAGCATGCCAGAAGCTGTGAGGCATGTCAAGGTGTTGTTGTTTGTGGCATTGGTGCAGTAGAGGCTTCTTTCTGGCAATTCGACCATGCAGCTCATTTTTGGTCAAGTATCGTTGTATTGTGCTCCTTGAAACAACCACACCGTCTTTTTCCAGAGCAGCCTGTATTTCTCCTGAGGTTACCTGTGGGTTTTTCTTTGTATCCCGAACAATTCTTCTGGCAGTTGTGGCTGAAATCTTTCTTGGTCTACCTGACCTTGGCTTGGTATCAAGAGATCCCTGAATTTTCCACTTCTTTATAAGTAATTGAACAGTACTGAATGGCATTTTCAAGGCTTTGGATATCTTTTTATATCCTTTTCCATCTTTATAAATTCCATTACCTTGTTATGCAGGTCTTTTGACAGTTCTTTTCTGCTCTCCATGGCTCAGTATCTAGCCTGCTCAGTGCATCCATGTGAGAGCTAACAAACTCATTGACTATATATACACAGACACTAATTGCAATTTAAAAAGCCACAGGTGTGGGAAATTAAACTTTAATTGCCATTTAAACCTGTGTGTGTCACCTTGTGTGTCTGTAACAAGGCCAAACATTCAAGGGTATGTAAACTTTTGATCAGGGTCATTTGGGTGATTTATGTTATCATTATGATTTAAAAAGGAGCCAAACAACTATGTGATAATAAATGGCTTCATATGATCACTATCATTAAATAAAGACAACATTTATTATTTATTTATTTATTTTGCATGATCAGTCATATTTTCAAAATCAATGCCAAAATTTCACAATTTCTGCCAGGGTATGCAAACTTTTGAGCACAACTATATATATACTGTATACACTGTACATATAGAAAGATATATGGATAGATAGATAGATAGATAGATAGATAGATAGATAGATAGATAGATAGATAGATAGCGCTGAAGTCAGACGTTTACATACACCTTAACCAAATACGTTTAAACTCAGTTTTTCACCATTCCTGACATTTAATCATAGAAAACTTTCCCTGTCTTAGGTCAGTTTGGATCTCTTCATTTTAAGAATGAGAAATGTCAGAATAATAGTAGAAAGAATTATTTATTTCAGCTTTTATTTCTTTCATCACATCCCCAGTGGGTCAGAGGTTTACATACACTTTGTTAGTATTTGGTAGCATTGCCTTTAAATTGTTTAACTTGGGTCAAACATTTTGGGTAGCCTTCCACATGCTTCTCACAATAACTTGCTGGAATTGTGCCCATTCCTCCAGACAGAACTGGTGTAACTGAGTCAGGTTTGTAGGCCTCCTTGATCGCATATGCTTTTTCAGTTTTGCCCACAAATTGTCTATCGGATTGAGGTCAGGGCTTTGTGATGGCCACTCCAATACCTTGACTTTGTTGTCCTTAAGCCATTTTGCCACAACATTGGAGGTCCATTTGGAAGACCCATTTGCGACAAGCTTTAACTCCCTGGCTGATGTCTTGAGATGTTGCTTTAGTATATCCACATCATTTTCCTTCCTCATGATGCTATATATTTTGTGAAGTGCACCAGTCCTTCCTGCAGCAAAGGAACTGTAGATTACTTTTGACATCTTTATAAGATGATAAAAACATTCAGGGCTTTACTGAAAACATTCTTAAGCCCCGGTGGCCCACCCCTAGCACCGCCCCTGCTAATAAGCATACAGTAAATTTCAGTGTTAGGGAAGATATTTTGAAAATGTAGTGCTACAAGCTACTCATAATTTAATGTAGTTAAACAACTACATACTACTTCAGCAACCCTTATAATAATGTAGTTAGGCTACACAAATAGGGTGGCATCATTAAATTGAACATAAATACAACACAAATTTATACTAAATTCAACTTAGCATATATTCCTGAGACCTTGTGCATTTTTAAACAAATATGAACTTCTGTGAATCAAATGTACTGACCATACTCCTTAAAAAACTATCCATCACACTCAGATAGAAAATGCTAAAAAGCTGAAAAATCAGATAAATATGATATCTGTGACATGATCCCCCCTTCAGAATATGATGTTTGCCCCAGGTAATCTGCTCCAAACCTCTTAATGTACTTAAAGTATTCCAAAATATCTACTGCTTCCCTGCAGTAAATGTAGGAGGAAAGATTTAGAAGGAAATCTGACCTTCCTAATCTTAAAATGGAATATTAACTTCTGCTGTCTTTGACCATTCAAAAATCCTTCTATGTTAAGTAGAGTTGTGGTACAGGAGTGCTGCCAGTCTCTGTATCTCTTCTTCACTCTATCCGGGGATGTGAGCAGTCTTTTAAAAATTTATTTTAGAGCTTTTTAGCCTTTAATTTAGAGGACAGTAGAGGCTGACAGGAAAGAAGTTGAATGAGAACATAATGCAGACTGGACCCATATAATTCAATAGCTCTTAAATATGGCACAAGCAATTGTGCTCCCTTCTGTGCCACAGCTCAAATGATTTAGGTTAATTTCTATGCCTGGGTGGGATTCTGTTCATGATATTCACTCTCAGGATCCTTTTCAAGGTAATGATTACCAAAGATCCAATTCTGCCCTGAGTTGAATCTCATCACTGACGATTCGTTATCTGAGCTCTTTTAACCTCTGTTCTACATATGAACACATTGAAAACTCATTAACACACACACAAGCACTCATCTTATCAAAATCCTTTCACTCTCTATCTCTCTCTGTCTTCTAGTCATCCAGTTATAATAATTGTTACAGAGCCTCTTGACCTCCATCTGCATGGCTGTCACAGTTGGCCCCTCTATTGTCATTGGAAGTGAGAAATAACTATAATGCACTGCTGACATTAATTGACTCCTAAAACAGGCAGCACTGCTTTTGTCTGTTTGAAGTCTTGCTCAGAGTGCAAAATAAAGATCTGTGTGAAAAGTGACGTAAGGCCATGCGAGGTTCGGACGTGTGAACGGCGAGCTCTTTGCACTTTTCTAGTTTTAATACTATTTGTGTCATAAACCGGTGAGATTCAATACACCCTGATTCTTAACTGTTCTAGGAAGACAATATGTCAAAGAATTCAAAATCCTCAGGGTCTGGAGATATTAAAAGACACTTACATGCTCAAGCTGATTCCCCTTAGTGGCAGGCCGAAAGCCCCAGACTCAATTCGGTCGGTGAACTGAAAGAAATCCAGCTTGAATTGATGAATGTGTCAGCAATGCTGATGAAGGTCGTTGCAGACTTGGAGGATCTTGCTGTGATACGTCGATCGATCACTTCCATGGAGACGAAATTCTCTGAGTTGGTTTCTTACTGGACAATGGAGTGAGTTTGACTGCCCGAAGAACTGAATGGCAGGTTTTTTGTTTTGTTTTTCGTGCTGGTTCCGCTAGTGGCTGGAGCTTGTTTTGTGGAGGTACACACCTTCAAGACAGTTAAGTGGATGAATCTACATGTTTTTTTTGTGTGTGTGTGTGTTTATTCCGCTTATTGGCTGGAGTTTGTTTTATAGATTATCTTCTGTTGTGTAATTCTGTCTTACAAATTTTTGTATAGAAACACCGGACTTGAGCAATCCGACGGCAAAATTGTTGCGGGGGCTCTCGTAGGCGTACATGGACTGTTTGAGTTTAGAGGTATGGACGCCGGTTGGCGCTGTCATGCGTGAGGTTAATGCACATGTTTTTCTTTTTTCTGTTTTTTTTTTTTTTTTTGTTCTGGGGAAAGTTCGGGGGTTGATTGTTGCACCAATGTTGAATGTGGTCTTTATCATTTTATTTTTGACACACAATCTATTTTTTTCTAATATGTCAAAATGTCAAATGTAATATGAGTGGATTGTCTCTCTCCACGTGGAATGTGAATGGGTTGGGGCACCCCATAAAAAGAAGGAAGGTTATTTCTTTTCTTAAATGTAAGAAATATGATATAGTGTTTCTTCAAGAAACGCATCTTTCCCCTCAGGAAGCTGAAAAATTTGGGAAGATATGGGGTGGACACATTTTCTTTAGTGCTGACTCAAGTAAGAGCAGGGGAGTCATTACACTGATAAGTAAACATCTACAATTCAAACGTCTCATACAGATTAAAGATAAATTGGGAAGAGTCATTATTATTTTAGCAGAAATTCAGGGGCAAAGGTTGATTTTGGCTGATATTTATGCACCTAAACCTGATGATCAGGGCTTTTTTATAGATCTTGGAGGTATGTTGCAAGCTGCTGGCACCCCTCGTGATATAATATTGGGAGGAGACTTTAATTTATTGATGGACTCAGTCCTTGATCATAGTGAAGCAAAAGTGTATAAGCCCCCTAAAGCAACACTAATGCTTCATAGGATGTGTAAAAGTCTTGGTCTTACAGATGTTTTGAGACTTTTGAACCCATCTGGTAGGGACTATAGATTTTTTCATCAGTCAATAAGAATTATTCTAGAATAGATTTTTTTATATACAAGTCCCTCATTTCATCTGTTGTTGATTTTCGATAGTGCTGCATTAATGTTCGAGATATTCCGACCTACGACATGATGCTCGCTGCTGTCACCATCAACTGGACAACTGGCATCTTGATCCTCCGAGGCGTCCAACGTGTGAGAAGGTAAGTGCTTTTTAATGTCCCCACAGGCTGACGATTTCAGATTTTTCGACATCTCGCACTCCCAGCACAGTTTAACAAACAAAATTATTACAGTTCTCACTGGTTAATATTGCTTAAAAGGATAATTGTAGCAAAGTTTAAGTGGAGCTTGCCTTCAAGCGATCAACCCTCGCATAGCGTCACATGACTCCCAAACCACAACTCCTTAATAAAAACCACAAAGAAGGGCTGCAAAATCAGTGAGTGCAGAACCAACACAACTTAAAAGGAGCGAGGAGCGCAATGTCCATGCCGCCATCAAAGAGGTACAGAGATAGCAATTAGTGTCTTTTCTCCCACAAAATGGCCCCACATCCATGAAGTGGTCCATAAGTGTTCCACATCCTCACCAAGAAAAGTAGTGCCAACAAAACAACCTGCGTGTCGGTTTGCCATCAATGTATTAGAAAATCTCTCCCCGGGCTGGGGCACCAGTCCACACGGGAGCTCACCCGCCACAAGACAGCACTCTCAAACAGGAAAGAAAGAGAGAGATTCTCTTCATCTTCTCAAGTCAAGAGCCGGAGCCTTGAGGCTCCAAACTCACATGGCTCCATATTGGAGGCTGGAGCGACGGGGACGTGACCACATATGTGTTCCCCTGGTGTCAACTAGATGCAGTGTCGAAGTGAACTACAAAAAGGGAACAAAAGGCACACTGGAACAGCTAGGCAAACCTTGTTTACATGTTTGTGAGAGTTTGAAGACCCTCAGGCGGTCAGGAATGAGTTTATAAACCCCTTACTGTAGCTATTACAGCTGTTTGTGTTATTCAGTATGCTAGGTCATACAACACATCCTGCTCCGGCGCGGCTCAAGACCCTGCACCCTGTCTTCTCATCGCCAAGGGCGTCCTCCTGCAACAACAACACCGGCTCCACTGCAGCCCGCCCCCGTGGCCCGGCCCTGGTGTGGAGCCCAGCACAGGAAGCAGACGCCACCCGTTTCACGGCTGGCCGCTAAGAACCCAAGGAAGGCTTCGAAGCGCCCCTGAGATGGGCGACCCAGGGGCAAGGAGACCCACTTCTCTGAAGCCAGTGAGCAGATCACTCCATCCCCAGTGGAGGGCCGGGAGGAGAATCTTTTGTTTTGTTTTCATTTAATTTTGCCGCATATCCAAAAGGCTGTGGTACCCAAAAATTCAACAAAAGAGTGGTTTTCTTGTTCCCTGGGTCACATGTCCGGTGCGCACAGCCGTCATCATGGCCACCATCCCATCTTTGCAGGTATGGCGCTCCAGCAGAGGTCCCCCCGCCTGTGGCACAAAAACGCCCACACGGGATTGGGTCCGGTGGACTATGGGGACAAGACTCCTCCTCCCACCTCCTTGGCCCATCTTATGGTGGGCGGCAGGAGCCAGGTAAGTGCTTTGATGTCCCTGGAATCAACATGGCCACGTGGCTCGAATCCCTTCGACATGGCACCTCAAGCTCCACCCTGCCATGAGGCCCCACCCGCCGGACCGTCCGACATGATCAATCCCTTTGTCCCCCTCGCACGGAGTTTGGGCACGTGGCTCGCACTTTCCAACCCATCGCGATGGCTGACCCAGACCGTCCGATTTGGCTATGTGATTCAGTTCACCAGGCACCCGCCCAGGCTCAGCGGCATCCGCTTCACTTCGGTGAAGGGCGAGAAAGCCGCTACCTTGCATGCAGTGATCGCTACCCTTCTGCGCAAGGGCGTGATAGAGCCTGTCTCTCCAATACTGGACCTGCAAGTACTGAACCGGGCTTTGCACAGACTCCCGTTCAAGATGCTGACACAAAAACGCATTCTAGTGAGTGTCCAGCATCAAGATTGGTTCACGCGGTAGACCTGAAGGATGCGTACTTCCATGTCTCAGTCTTACCTCGACACAGACCCTTCCTGCGGTTTGCCTTCGAAGGCCAGGCATACCAGTACAAGGTCCTCCCCTTCGGCCTGTCCTTGTCCCCTCGTGTCTTCACGAAGGTCACAGAGGCAGCCCTTGCCCCGCTAAGGGAAGTGGGCATCCGCATACTCAACTATCTCGACGACTAGCTAACCCTAGCACACTCTCGAGAGTTGCTGTGCTGACTCAGCCGACTGGGGCTTCGGGTCAACTGGGAAAAGAGCAAGCTTTCCCCGGTTCAGAGCATCTTTTTCTTGGTTTGAAGTTGGACTCAGTCTCGATGACAGCGCACCTCACAAATGAGCGTGCACAATCAGTGCTGAACTGTCTGAAGGCGTTCAGATGGAGAACAGCGGTTCCACTGAAACTTTTTCAGAGGCTCCTGGGGCATATGGCATCCTCAGTGGTGGCCACACCGCTCGAGTTGATGCATATGAGACCGCTTCAGCACTGGCTTCAGACTCGAGTCCCGAGATGGGCATGGCACCACAGGACACATCGCGTGACCATCACGCTGATCTGTCACTGCTTTCTCATCCCTTGGACCGCCCTTGCATTTCTACAGGCAGGGGTTCCCCTAGAGCAGGTCTCCAGGTGCGTCGTGTTTACAACAGACGCCTCCAAGACGGGCTGGGGCACTGTATGCAATGGGCACACAGCCGCCGGCTCCTGGACTGACCCGCGGCTGCGTTGGCACATCAACTGCCTAGAGCCATTGATCCAAGGCAAGCACGTGTTGGTCAGGATGGACAACAAAGCAACGGTAGCATACATCAACTGCCAAGGTGGTCTACGTTCCCATTGCATGTCACAACTCGCCCGCCGTCTCCTCCTCTGGAGTCAGCAGTGCCTCAAGTCGCTACGAGGCACTCGCATCCCGGGCGACCTCAACACCGCAGCGGACGCACTGTCACGTCAGGTTACCCTCAGGGGAGAGTGGAGACTCCACCCTCAGGTGGTCCAGCTGATTTGGAGTCGATTCGGTTGAGCACAGGTAGACCTGTTTGCTTTCCAGGAATCCTCCCACTGCCCACTTTGGTACGCCCTGACCGAGGCACCCCTCGGTATAGATGTGCTGGCACACAGCTGGCCCCCTGGACTATGCAAATACCCATTTCCCCCAGTGAGCCTATTTGCACAGACCCTATGCAAGGTCAGGGAGGACAAGGAGCAGATCATCCTAGTAGCACCTTACTGGCCCACCCAGACGTGGTTCTCGGATATCACGCTCCTCGCGACAGCCCCCCCTTGGTGAATTCCCCTGAGGAAGGACCTTCTTTCTCAGAGACGGGGCACCATCTGGCACCCGTGACCAGACCTCTGGAATCTCCACGTCTGGGCCCTGGACGGGACACGGAAGACCTAAGTGGCCTACCACGGTGGTAGACTCGATCACTCAGGCTAGGGCTCCCTCTACGAGGCACCTGTATGCCTTGAAGTGGTGTCTGTCTGCTAAGTGGTGTTCTTCCCGACGCGAAGACCCCCAGAGATGCGCAGTCAGATCAGTGCTTTCCTTCCTGCAGGAGAGGCTGGAGGGGCGGCTGTCCCCCTCCACCCTGAAGGTGTATGTAGCTGCCATTTCGGCTCATCATGATGCAGTAGATGGTAAGTATTTGGGGATCATCAGGTTCTTGAGAGGTGCTAGGAGGTTGAACCCCTCCAGACCGTGCCTCGTCCCCTCGTGGGACCTCTCTGTAGTCCTTTGGGGTCTACAGGGAGCTCCCTTTGTGCCCTTGGAGTCAGCTGAGCTTAAGTCACTCTCTTTGAAGACTGTCCTCCTGACTGCGCTCACTTCCATCAAAAGGGTAGGGGACCTGCAGGCATTCTCTGTCAGCGAATCGTGCCTGGAGTTCGGTCCAGGTTACTCTCACGTGATCCTGAGACCCCGACTGGGCTATCTGCCCAAGGTTCCCATGACCCCTTTTAGGGATCAGGTAGCGAACCTGCAAGCGCTGCCCCAGGAGGAGGCAGACCCAGCCTTGGCGTTGCTGTGTCCGGTGCGAGCTTTACACATCTATTTGCATCGCACGCAGAGCCTTAGAAGCTCCGAGCAGCTCTTTGTTTGCTTTGGTGGACAGCAGAAAGGAAGCGCTGTCTCCAAACAGATGATCACCCACTGGGTCACTGACGCCATTGCAATATCAGGCTCAGGACGTGCCACCCCCTGCGGGGTTACGAGCCCACTCTACCAGGAGTGTGGTGGCCTCCTGGGCCCTGGCCAGTGGTGCCTCTTTGGCAGACATCTGCAGAGCAGCAGGCTGGGCAACACCCAAAACCTTTGCGAGGTTCTACAATCTCCGGGTTGAGCCAGTCTCATCCCGTGTATTGGCAGGCACGAGCAGGTAAGTTCTGGGACAACTGGCCGGGTGTACCACTTGTGCATTGCGCCTTTCCCCTCCCTTGAGGTGAAGTCGTGTGCTCTTGACTCCCAGTCGTGTTCACAGGCTGTGATCCCTGGATGAATTTCCTCCTTAGCCCTCTGGCAGTTGAGTTTGCAGAGAAACTCGCTGACCGGCCCAGTACGTGCGCTAATGAGCCCCTGTACTGAGGTAGGTGCTCCACATGTGCTGGTTCCCCGAAGGCGACCCCATGTGATATCTTCCAAAAAATCGTTTCCCTGGTGGCAAACTGCATCTTCCTTGGGCAGAGGCCCCTCTGCCCCTGGTCGCCATGCTCTGTAGAAACGTCATGGTTACTGGTGTAACCTCCGTTCCCTGATGGAGGGAACGAGACGTTGATGTCGATGTAGTGACACTAGGGGTCACTCTTGGGAGCCCGAGACACCTCTGGTCTTTGATAAAAGGCCAATGAAAATTGGCGAGTGGTATTTGCATGCCACTCCCCCGAACATACGGGTATAAAAGGAGCTGGTATGCAACCACTCATTCAGGTTTTATGCTGAGGAGCCGATATAAGGTCCGGCCATTTCAGCGGGTAGTTCAGCGTTGTGGCAGGAGGGACCAACGTCTCGTTCCCTCCATCAGGGAACAGAGGTTACACCAGTAACCATGACGTTCCCTATCTGTCACTCACTCGACGTTGGTGTCGATGTAGTGACACTAGGGGTCCCTATACAAAACGCCACAAGGCTGAACTGTGTTACGTGAACTGGCGGTGTGTGGTGGGCAGACTTGCTGTGTGCCTCATAGCCAGCGCACCAGGTTGACACGTAACCTCCCCCAACACAGTTATGAGTGTCGAACGGCCCTACTTGGGGACAAGTCGACTACCCAAAGATAGAGACGGGCTTAACCCAGTCGTGGCCTCTTTTCCCCTTCTCTTTTTCCACTCCCTAAAAAAGAAGGGGGATTATCCGACTGGGCCGCCAGGTCTAGTCGGGGGGTGTCCCTCCCAAGGGGAGGACACCGCGGAGACCACACCTCGCCCCAAGAGGGGGGGATATTTAAGTGGAAGAATGGTCTTTCCAACCATGTGGAGAGCCTTCAAGGTAGATCCTGCCCAATGGGGGAGGAGGTACTACAACATGGAGACTGGGGCAGAGGGGCTCTGCCCAAGGAAGACGCCGTTTGCCAGCAGGGAAACGAGCTAGCGGAAGATATAGATTGCATGGGGTTAGCCTTACAGGGAACCGCCACATGCGGAGCACCTACCCCAGCACTGGGCTCTTAGATAGCACGTGTACTGAGCCGGCAGTGAGTTTCTCCGAAGACTCGACTGCCACAGGGCTCGGAGGAAATCAACCAGGGAACAACTTTTGTGAACACTACTGGGAATTAACAGCGCACGTCTTCAGCTCAAAAGGAGGTGGGAGGCGCTATGTGCAAGCGATACACCCGGCCGGCTATCCCGGGCTTATCCGCTTGTGTTGCGTGCCACTACCTGGGACGAAACCGGTTCCACCCGGAGGTTGTAGAACCTTGCAAAGGTGTTGGGTGTTGCCCAGCCCGCTGCTCTACAAATGTCTGTTAGAGAGGCACCTCTGGCCAGAGCCCAAGAAGCCGCTACACCCCTGGTAGAATGGGCCCGTAGCCCTACCGGGGGCGGCATGTCTTGGGCGAGATATGCCATAGATATGGCATCAACGAGCCAGTGGGCGATCCTCTGCTTGGAGACAGCGCTTCCTTTCCGCTGTGCACCGAAGCAGACAAAGAGCTGCTCAGAGAGTCTAAAGCTCTGCGTGCGATCCAAATAGATGCTCAAAGCATGCACCGGACACAGCAACGCCAGGGCTGGGTCTGCCTCCTCCTGGGGCAGCGCTTGCAGGTTCACCACCTGGTCCCTAAAAGGAGTGGTGGGAACCTTGGGCACATAGCCCGGTCGGGGTCTCAGGATCACGTGAGAATAACCCGGACCGAACTCTAGGCACGTTTCGCTGATAGAGAACGCTTGCAGGTCACCTACCCTCTTGATGGAAGTGAGCGCAGTCAGGAGGGCAGTCTTCAGGGAGAGTGCCTTCAGCTCGACTGACTGCAAAGGCTCAAACGGGGCTCTCTTTAGGCCCTGAAGAACTACGGAGAGGTCCCATGAGGGAACGAAGAGCGGTCTGGAGGGATTCAGCCTCCTAGCGCCTCTTAGGAACCTGATGATCAGATCGTGCTTCCCTAAGGACTTACCCTCAACTGCGTCGTGGTGTGCTGCTATGGCAGCAACGTACACCTTCAAGGTGGAAGGGGACAGCCTCCCTTCCAACCTCTCCTGCAGGAAGGAAAGCACTGATCCGACTGCGCATCTCTGGGGGTCTTCGTGTCGAGAAGAACACCACTTAGCGAACAGAGACCACTTCAAGGCATACAGGCGCCTCGTAGAGGGGGCCCTAGCCTGAGTGATCGTGTCTACCACCGCGGGTGGTAGGCCACCTAGGTCTTCCGCGTCCCGTCCAGGGGCCAGACATGGAGATTCCAGACGTCTGGGCGCGGGTGCCAGAGGGTGCCCCGTCCCTGAGAAAGAAGGTCCTTCCTCAGGGGAATTTGCCAGGGGGGAGCTGTCGCGAGGAGCGTAAGGTCCGAGAACCATGTCTGGGTGGGCCAGTAGGGCGCTACCAGGATGACCTGCTCCTCGTCCTCCCTGACTTTGCACAGTGTCTGTGCAAGTAGGCTCACTGGGGGAAATGCGTATTTGCGAATGCCAGGGGGCCAGCTGTGTGCCAATGCGTCTATGCTGAGAGGAGCCTCGGTGAGGGCGTACCAGAGCGGGCAGTGGGAGGATTCTTGGGAGGCGAACAGGTCCACCTGAGCCCGACCGAATCGACTCCAAATCAGCTGGACCACCTGGGGGTGGAGTCTTCACTCTCCCCTGCGGGGAACCTGCCGTGACAGCGCGTCCGCTGTAACGTTGAGGTTGCCCGGGATATGAGTGGCTCGCAGCGACTTGAGGTGCTGCTGACTCCGGAGGAGGAGACGGCGGGCGAGTTGTGACATACAGCGGGAGCGCAGACCGCCTTGGCGGTTGACATATGCTACCGCTGCCGTGCTGTCTGTCCGAATTAGCACGTGCTTGCCCTGGATCAACGGCCGGAACCTCCGCAGGGCGAGCAGAATTGCCAGTAACTTGAGGCAGTTGATGTGCCAACGCAGCCGCGGACCCGTCCAGAGGCCGGTGGCTGCGTGCCCGTTGCAAACAGCGCCCCAGCCCGTCTTGGAGGCATCTGTCGTGACCACGATGCGCCTGGAGACCAGTTCTAGAGGAACACCTGCTCGTAGAAACGAGAGGTCGGTCCAAGGGCTGAAAAGACGGTGACAGACCGGTGTAATGGCCACGCGGTGTGTCCCGTGGCGCCATGCCCGTCTCGGGACTCGAGTCTGGAGCCAGTGCTGAAGCGGCCTCATATGCATCAACCCGAGCGGGGTGGCCACCGCCGAGGATGCCATATGCCCCAGGAGCCTCTGAAAAAGTTTCAGTGGAACCGCTGTTTTCTGTTTGAACGCCTTCAAACAGGCCAGCACCGACTGGGCGCGCTCGTTCGTAAGGCGCGCCGTCAGAGAGACTGAGTCCAACTCCAAACCGAGAAAAGAGATGCTCTGAACCGGGAGGAGCTTGCTCTTTTCCCAGTTGACCCGAAGCCCTAGTCGGCTGAGGTGCGAGAGCACCAGGTCCCTGTGTGCACATAACACGTCTCGAGAGTGAGCTAAGATTAGCCAGTCGTCGAGATAATTGAGAATGCGAATGCCTACCTCCCTTAACGGGGCAAGGGCAGCCTCTGCGATCTTCGTAAAGACGCGAGGAGACAGGGACAGGCCGAAAGGGAGGACTTTGTACTGATACGCCCGACCCTCGAACGCGAACCGCAGGAAGGGTCTGTGTCGAGGAAGGATCGAGACGTGAAAGTACGCGTCCTTCAGGTCTACCGCCGCGAACCAATCCTGATGCCGGACGCTCGCTAAAATGCGTCTTTGCGTCAGCATCTTGAACGGGAGTCTGTGTAAAGCCCGGTTCAGTACTCGCAGGTCCAAGATTGGCCGCAACCCACCGCCTTTCTTCGGTACGATGAAGTAGGGGCTGTAAAACCCTTTCTTCACCTCGGCTGGAGGGACAGGTTCTATCGCGCCCTTTCGTAGGAGGGTAGCGATTTCCGCGCGCAGAGTAACAGCGTTTTCGCCCTTGACGAAGGTGAAATGAGTACCGCTGAACCTGGGCGGGCGCCTGGCGAACTGAATCGCGTAGCCGAGTCGGACGGTCCGGATCAACCACCACGACGGATTGGGAAGTGCAAGCCATGCGTCCAAATTCCGTGCGAGGGGAACCAAGGGGACAACGTCGTCGGACGTACCGGCAGGTGGGGCCTCGCGGCGGGGCGGAGCGCAAGGTGCCACAGCACGTCGTGGCCGTGCTGAGTCTAGGGACATCGAAGCACTTACCTGGCTCCTTGTGACCACCCCCGGAACAGCCTGGGACGGGGGAGGAAGAGGCCTGTCCTCGCGACCCGTGGAGGCTGTCACATCGGGGGTGGATTTGTGCCACAGCTGGGCGCTCAGGGGCGAAAAGGGCACCGCTGGAGCGCCAATCCTGCAAGATAAAGCCCGTGGACGGTAGTCGTAGTGACGACCTTACACAGCGGGTATGTGACCCAGGGAGGAAGGAAGCCGCTCTTTTGTTGAACTGTTGGGTACCGCAGAGGTGTCTCGGGCTCCCAAGAGTGACCCCTAGTGTCACTACATCGACACCAACGTCGAGTGAGTGACAGATAGGGAACTCCTTTCCCTTCGGGTAGGACCTACCAGGGACCTTTCCACATGACATACTTCCGACAAGACTCGGTAAAACCATGTGATGTATTCCACTCAAAATACCCCCCCCTCTTTGTGGGTGGGGTGTGATCTCTGCGGTGTCTTCCCCTTGGGAGGGACACCCCCCGACGCAGACACTTATGGCTCCCAGTCAGTTAACAAATTCCACTCTTTTTGGGGAGAAAAGTGAGGGAAAAGAGGCCTCAGCTGTGCAAGCCTGTCCCTATAGTTGGGCAGTCGACTTGTTCCTGATGGACCGTTCGATGCTCATAAGAGCATTGGGGGAGGTTACGTGATGGCCTGGTGTGCTGGCTACGAGGTACACATCATTCTGCCCATCACACACTGCCAGTTCAGGTAACACAGTTCAGCTAGTTGTGGCATTTTGTATAGGGACCCCTAGTGTCACTACATCAACACAATGAGTGAGTGACAGATAGGGAATGTCCTGGTTACTTTCGTAACCTCCATTCCCTGTTGGAGGGAATGAGACGTTGTGTCCCTCTTGCCACAAAGCTGAACTACCCGCTGAAATGGCTGGGACCTGGTCTCGGCTCCTCAGCACAAAACCTGAATGAGTGGTTGCATACCAGCTCCTTTTATACCCGTATGTCCGGGGGAGTAGCATGCAAATTCCACTCGCCAATTCTCATTGGCCTTTTTTAAAAAAAGCAGAGGTATTCACACCATTGTGATTCCAAAATACCACGCACCTGTTCATGACATGACATTACATTGCATTGTTCGTTCTGGAAGAGAGAAAGACTCAGACAAATAGCATTGAGATAAACGTATAATACAAAAGTACAGTATAGTACGCTTCATGTGATTTTCTTACATTTCCCTTGTGATAAATACTATACTGCCAAAACTAGTACACTATGATCTAAGGATAAATAGCCTACACCATTTCATGTTAAAGGGATAGTTCAAATGATAATTCTCTCATAATTTACTCACCTTCATGCCATGCCAGATGTGTATGACTTTTTTATTTCTGCAGAACACAAACACAGATTTTTAGAAGAATATTTCAGTATGCCCATACAGTGAATGGTCGCCAGAACTCAGAACATCCAAAAAGGAGATAAAGTCAGCATAAATGTAATCCATATGACTCCAGTGGTTAAATCAATGTCTTCTGAAGTGATCCAGTTGGTTTTGGGTGAGAATAGACCAAAATATAACTCCTTTTTCACTGGGCATCTTGCCATTGCAATCTCTAGGCACTGTCATGATTTCAAGCTCAGTTACGCTTCCTAGTATTTTCGCAGAGCACTAGATGGCGCAATAGGAAGTGTAATCGAGCTTGACATCTCGATTGCCAAGGAGACTGGTGTCAAGATGTACAGTGGAAATGGTGTTACATTTAAATATCTTCTTACCCAAAACCAACTGAATCTCTTCAGAAGTCATTGATTAAAGCACTGGAGACTTATGGGTTACCTTTATGCTGACTATATCTCTTTTTTGGAGCTTGCAGTGAATGGACCTACAGAGCTGAGATATTCTTCTAAAAATCTTTGCTTGTGTTCAGCAGAAGAAAGTCATACACATCTTCAGTGGCGGATTTAGACATGGGCAGTTGCCCAGGGTGGCATCTTGCGGAGGGGCGGCACGAGGTACCCACACAGACCCCTCCGGTCAACAACTTTGGGGGCGTGTTGAAGCGGGTTTCGCCCAGGGCGCCATACAAGCTAGAACCACTACTGCACATCTTAGATGACATTAGGGTGAATAAATGATGAGAGAATGTTCATTTAACCCTTTAAGCATAAAAAAACACATTATAATACATGGTTGCTTAAGACATTACTAAGACTTGTACGAAGACAGTAGCCATGAAAGGGCAAATGTAGGTTTTAGTGATACATATTTTTAACACATCAGTCATATATGGTTTACAAACTGATGAGCCCAATTTTAAATGGAAAGCACATTTTATTGATGATTATAAAAACGGAAAAGGTGACGGGGAAGAAAACACTTAACAGAAAAATAATGTCTCCATTGATTGCAGCAAATGGTAGTGTTTATTAAAATTGAAGATTGAGGGGGCCTGGGTAGCTCAGTGGTAAAGATGCAGTTACCACCCCTGGAGTTCGCTAGTTAAAATCCCAGGGCGTGCTGAGTGACTCCAGCCAGGTCACCTTAGCAACCAAATTGGCCCACTTGCTAGGGAGGGTAGAGTCAAATGGGGTAATCTCCTTGTGATCGCTATAATGTGGTTTGCTCTCGGTGGGGCGCGTGGTGAGTTGTGTGTGGATGCCGTGGTGGATGGCATGAAGCCTCCACATGTGCTATATCTCCACGGTAACGCGCTCAACAAGCCACGTGATAAGATGCATGGGTTGACGGTCTCAGATGTGCAGGCAGCTGAGATTTGTCCTCTGCCACCCGGATTGAGGCGAGTCACTACTCCACCATGAGGACTTAGAGCACATTGGGAAATGGGCATTCCAAATTGCCAGAAAAAAAGGGGGAAAAAATCCAAAATAAAAAAAAAGTGAAGATTGATAAAGATTTTGTTCTCCCTGGTCATTGTTTTAAAATGTTTTTGATTTTATGTGCAGGGGGCTATTCACATTGAACCATTTGTTGAGTCAGTCTGCATTTTTTTCAATTGTTTTCTTATGAAAACATGCTTTAGATGAACCTCTTTGACTGCTGTTCTGCATCTGCTGTTTATCTCAGCATAAGAGCACTGCAATTTTTAGACAGCTTGTCAAGTTTACTTAAACTGTTAAAAACGCATATTGAGACCCCTGAGTTCTGTGCTGCGTCTAGCTTTTTTTAGCACAAGGACTTTGTGGAGGTGAGGGCGTGGTCGAGCGCCCATCTGGGGAGAGAGAAAGCAGTAAGGACATCCACCTGAGATGAACTGTGACTAATTACCGTCTCTGTTCACAGAGAGAGGATGGAGACAGACAGACCAGAGTCTTCGAATATGTCCTTTGAGAGAGAGAAAACCTTGTGTTGTGTGAAGCTGAAATGTGGACTGTTTATTTGAGTGACGCTGAAAAGCCGTCTTATGTTTTGAGTGAAGCTATACAGCGATTGCTGGTTATTTGTGAATAAAACAGACTCACGTGAACTGTGGAAACTGGTTCCTGCTTCCTCCTTTATCTGCCCAACCCGAACCTTTGTTACACTGGTGCTGAAAACCGGGATAAGGAGGAAGGTACGCTGCTATGGATTTGTCTTCGCCACTGGAGGTAGTGTCTCGATCCCTCGCCAGCATCCACCAGCCGCAACACCAGGCTCTCATGGATCTGCAGGTGGAGCATCAACAGCACTTCGAGGTGCTCCTTCAAGGCCAAGAGGAGGGCCAACGGGCCTTGCAGAACTTGGTAGCCTGGGGGAGGTGGGGGGGGCGCACGCAGCGACCCCGGCAGCAGCGAACCCCCACGTGACGCTGGCGAAGATGGGGGTGCAAGATGAGCCGGAGGCCTTCCTGGAGCTCTTCGAGTGCAGGTCCCAAGCTCTGGAATGGCCACAGGTGCAATGGGTAGTCCACCTCCTACCGCTGCTGACCGGGGAGGCCCAACTCGCGGCCCAACAACTCGCGGTCGACAACCTCCTGAGGTACCCTGAGCTGATGAAAGCCATCCTGCAATGGGTCAGCCACAGTCCCGAAGAGCATCGCCGGCGGTTCCAAACCCTGACGCTGAGCAAAGTCGGCTGCCCGTTTGCCTTCGTTCAACAGCTCCACGATGCCTGCCGGTGGTGGGTGCTGGCCAAGGAGCCCAGTGACATCAGGGGCATCATCGATCTCATAGTGATGGAACAATTTGTCACCAAACTACCGAAAGTAACTGTAGAGTGGGTCCAGTGCCACCGACTGGCATTGCTGGATGAAGCAGTGCAGTTGGCAGAGGACCATTTAGCAGCATACCCGGGGGCCAGCGAGCCTCTCTTTCTCTCCCTGTCATCCCTCCACTTCCCTCCTTCTTTCCAACCTTTCCCGTTCCCCCGGAAACGGTGGAACAATCCCCCGAGACTGGTGCCCCGGTGTCTCTCTCTCTCCCCCGGCTCTACCCATTCTTCCTGTCAGGTGAGAGAATCTGCCACTTCTGGTGTGGGTGTGAGGTTTGGGCCGGTCTGTTGGAGTTGTGGGGAGCCGGGACACGTCCGCGAACAGTGCCCTGTGATGGAGGTGGGACGATGATCTGGGTCCCCGACACTCCACAGGCCACCCCCAATCGAGCCAGGATGTACCAAATACCTGTGAGTATTGGGGGGGTACATACCAAGCCTTGGTGGATTCAGGTTGTGACCAAACCTCTATTCATCAATGCTTGGTTCAAAATGGGCATTGGTTCAAATAATCGGGTGAAGGTGAGATGTGTGCACAGGGATATTTACGATTATCCTGCAGTGACCATCACTATTCTATTTCAGGGTCAAAAGCATAACATTGAGGCCGTGGTTAGTTCCCGCCTCACCCATCCACTAATTTTGGGTAATAATTGGCCGGCTTTTCCCGAATTGTTAAAGGGGTTGTGTGTGGATGGGTCCTGTAATACATTGGGACGGTGTGGGGTGTGCAATGCACTGACGGGAGAGGTGGAGCCGGGGCCGTCTATGTCAGCTCTGCGTCAGGATGATGTAAGGGAGGAGGAAGCCTCGGCCCTGAGGGGAATTCCCGCTGGGGATTTTCCTCTGGAGAAGACACAAGATGAGACTCTTAAGCACGCGTTTGACCAATGAAAGTAATCGATGGTCAGAGCCTTCAGCCGCGCATTGCACTCACATATCCGTATTTCTCAATTATAAACGATCGGTTGTATTGAGTGACATAAGACGCTCATACAAAAGAAGATACAACCCATTTGTTAGTACCAAGGAGCCGTCGGGAAATGTTGTTCAACACGGCTCATCATAGTCCGATGGCAGGTCACTTGGGACAGGGGAAAACACTAAGCCGTTTCATGGCCTGTTTCTATTGGCCGGGCATTTGCGGGGATGTTAGCCGGTGGTGTGCGACATGCCGCGAATGTCAGCTGGTGAATCCACCGGCCACTCCAAAAGTGCTATTGTGCCCTCTTCCGTTGATCGAGGTTCCCTTTGACAGAGTTAGCATGGACCTCATCGGGCCATTAGAATGGTCAGCACGTGGGCATTGCTTTGTGTTGGATCTGGTGGACTATGCAACGCGATACCTGGAAGCAGTGCCTCTTCGCAACATCTCAGCACGTAGTGTTGCGGAGGCACTCTTCAGAATAATCTCCCAAGTGGGAATTCCGAAAGAAATCCTCACTGACCAGGGTACTACTTTCATGTCACGTACACTACGCAAGCTGTATGACTTATTAGGTATTAAATCGATTCAGACAAGCGTGTACCATCCACAAACGGATGGCTTGGTCGAACGATTTAATAAGACCTTAAAAAATATGATTTGTATATTCATGCATGAAGATGCTCAGAATTGGGATAGGTGGCTCGAACCCCTGTTATTTGCAGTACAAGAGGTCCCTCAAGCCTCCAAGGTAAAACTGCAGCGATCACGACCTGCCCGAGACCCAAGACCAAAAAGGAGGTGAGACAGTTTCTGGGGCTATCGAAGGTTTGTGCCTAATTTTTCCGATGTCACAAGCCCGTTGACTGATCTCACTAAAAAGGGAGCTCCAGACCCGGTCCAGTGGACGGAGTCGTGCCAACAAGCTTTCACATAGGTAAAAGCTGCACTTTGTGGTGGGCCACTTCTGCATTCCCGTGATTTTTCTCTCCCTTTTGTTTTATAGATGTTTCATTTGCAATTTAATTTGCACTTCTGCATATTCAAACTGTTAAACCAATTGAGCTGTTAAACCTGCTGTGACATGTCTAAACATACAATATTTGAACTTACGCAAATGCAAATTATGTCTGAGAGCTACTAGACTGATCACACTATAAAAGTTATGCTGCTGATATAGGTCTGTGCTTACTGAAATTCAAACCATTGCCCCCAGTGGCCGAACCTAGAAGTGTTGTTGACCAGTTTCTTGGTGAAATGTCCACATTTCACGAAGTGAGTGTTTTTACTTTTAAATTATGTAATGTAATCAACAGAAAGGCCCATTTTATTTACTCTAGCCCTTTACCCAAACCCTAACCCTAAATCTTTCTGTCAGTGGAGTAAAATTTAAGTTTATAGCAAAAATGCAACCTCCAAATCACACTTATCATTGTTTACATGAACATGATTACTTTCGGGTTTTGTTGAACCAGAACCCATGTCTCATAGATTGCTCACACAACACACTATCAATAGCGCCACAGGAAAAGGTAAACAAGGTAGAATTGATGGAAAAATATCTGATAGGGATTGTGCTTATCATTAATTCAGGAGATGTGGGATAGCGCTTGTCAGTAATTCGGCAGTATTGGGTCGATTTCAGATTACATGAACATTCAGAAGCAGCATGTCGATTTCCTATCATGTTAGAGCTATGGTGGAGAGCAAGACTTTCTGTGAGTAATGACTTCATTGTCAATCTGTTACTGACAGAAAGCTATTTTATGTCATTTTTGGAGATTGACAGCACTAGTGCCCATTCATTTTATCTGCATGGAAAAAATTTAACCTGTACAATCCTCCAAACAAAATTGTGTTCCACAGAAAAAAGTCATATGAGTTTGGAACGAGATCAAGGTGAGTACATAAGTTTTGTTTGTACACATGTGCTGAAATGGCTCACAATTCTCCACAGATTGTCTACTTCCGAAATGTTACACTCACTCTTGCAAGGTGACTAATTATGTCTGATAAGGTTTGAACTGTGTGGGTATTTGTAATTAAATGTAAGTGCCTTTTGCCTTCAGACATCTTTTCTTAGTAGAGTTAACTCTTTACTGATTTTAGCTCTTTGTTGTTTCAAACACATGCATAATGGCTGTTTTGCCAAGTCAGATATGTTAACACCTTTTGAAACAACATTCCTGTAAAAAAAATATAGTCCTAAGCCTAAGTCTAACCTTAACACAAACCTTTGAATATCTATTGGTTTGCTTTATTTGTTCATGGTAGTGAATGTGTGAAAAATGTGCAGCCTATATGTGTGTGTATTTGTGTGTCATTTTGGTATCAGAGGGAAATTGGCTGTCTTCTTTATGCTCTTTAATCTTGATCACACACTGGCATATGGAGAGGCTGTTGTGAGCTAGATTGACATGAAAGGCCTGACCTTTACAGCCAGCTTCACAAGCACCATAGACCTCTAATACTTTAACAAAACCTTTGACAGTGACCATATGATCCGGGTGTTTGTGTGTGTGTTGTCAGCTGTATTATATTTCGTATGTGGCCACTCAGTTCTTATTACCTCTACAAAGTTTTTTTTTTTTTTTTTTTTGTATCCTGGAGGAAAGGAGCAATGAGTGACTCTGTCAAATGTTTGTGAAAAAATATTGAAAATACTACATCCATCCGTCCATCCATCCATCCATCCATCCATGCATCCATCCATCTACAGGAGAGGTACAGTGGTAAAAAAAAAAAAAATAAAAAAATTAATTATTTTTACTTGGGGGTGGGGGGGAATAATACGATATGATATGACCCTCTTCAGAATATGACATAATCATAATGTGAGCTTGGATAATTTCACACTTATATCATTCACCATAGTGTTTATATGATTTCACCTGTGACATCTTAACTGCAGTAGACATTTTTCAGTAAATGACTGCTACATCTGAAGATGTCCACTGCCTCTCTGATGTTTAATGTACTGTATGTTCCACTCTATGAGTGCTGGTTAAAAAGCCTCATCATGCTGAGAGTGAGGGTCTGATCTCTGTCTACCTGCAGGCAATAGAACTGTTTACACCATGGCTAAAACAGATAGCTGAGTGAATTATCTTTAAAATGTGGTCGAGAGGAAAGTTATGTCTGATTCTCTTCAGTGTCTAAGTCCATGCACTGTCTGTTTAGTTCAGCCAACAACACACACTTACACGAAGATTGTGTGTTCACGCTATAAACTTGCGTGGTTAAGTGCTAAAAACAATTCAGGCTCTCCCATGAACACATGTGCCACTGTGAACAAGCTTCTCTCATGAGCTCTCATTTTGCAGCCTGATCTCAAGAAAATTATGTGACCGTGGCAACATTTTTGCTAAAACGAAATGATGTGCTTCATCACACATTTTGCTGCAGTTTCCAAGTGAAATGTTTAGTGAGGGGTGCCAAAAGGGAGTGAAATGGCTAAATGTTTTTAAGTAAATATTAAATGGAGGTTTCAATAAGTAAAACATACCTCGCTAACCTAAAACTTTAACATAAACCTAACCAATAGTGATCTAAAATCAAATGAGAGGTAGACAAAACAGACATCCATATGATAGTGTCCTAAAGCAAATGTTACATGAAAAGCACATTTTCTAAAGCAACCACGTCATTTCATACAACTTCCATCTTATGTGTCAGCTTGTGTGCTTGGCTGGGCTCAAGCCTCTGTCTTCTGAGTCGAAAGTCCAACACTCAATCAGGTAGGCTACCGTAAAAGCTAATAACATTGGAATAAGTGTGTAAATGTAGATAGGTCTGTAATACAAGCGTTAAACTGTACTGTTTTCAAATAATATGTTAAAGTAGCAGTGTGTGAGTAATAGAGCAAACGATGAGTGTTTATAAAGTCATAATCAGCCGTTGTACTTGTGATATGTGTAGAATTAAATAAAATGCACAGTTGTAGTGCCTATAGTATTCATTTCTCCTGGAAACTGCAGCGAAATGTAGAACACGGCACATAAAACTCAGCAACTTTGCAGAAATGTAGTTATAGCAGTGCTCATTCTATGAGACTAGGTTGAGATTGTATGTTGTTTCTCAGCAAAACAGATCTTATATCTTCAGAAGACTTGGAATATACAATACTTTTGGTGAGTCATTATCAACTTCCATTGAATTGAACAGAAGAAAAAGACAGCTAGTCATGAGGGGCTTGGAATGACAAGGGGGTGAGTAAATTATAACATAATTTTAATTTTGTGGTGGACCAGTCCTTTAATGCATGATGATTACCATAGTTCCCTAACCCTACAGTGAAAATGCAATGTTGTTTGCCATATTCAAAATATTCATAGGATGTGACATCCCAAATCTATTGACCTTCTAAATTCTAATAATAAACTAAAAGTTGTTTGTGTCTGGCATTTTGCTGTCTTTTCATAATTTGCCTTGATGTTGCTCAAAGGCAAAATTGGCATAAGCTATAATCCCTTGTTCACTTATTGTTCTGACAGGCTGATTTGCAGGGCTGGTAGAATGCTGGACCAAATTCAGGCAGTCCAAAAATATGTGAATGTGATCCTTGATACATTTGAGCACAAAGTGCAAATTACCTAGTAATGGATGCAATCAGAGATTAAAATATAACATGCATGCACACATAAACAAACAAACACATTTACTCACAAACTAAGACCCGCTTATAATACTCTTTGGTGAAGATTAAGTAGCAATGATTGTGTAGTATGTGTACACATGTGAGGATATTGTGATTACCCAAAATTTGTATCCATTTGTTGAGCTGTAATGACAACCTACATTTGTTATTTAGCTCCACCAAGATTAAGATTCATGTGGTTCTTTCATGCAGATATATTCTAATGGTACACAAATCTTATTTTACAGTACAATGATCCGGGGGGGGGGGCTTATATTTATTCCCTGCCTCCTGATACCTTCCAAGTGAACCTTGATCACACATTATACTATTTGAGTATACAGAGTATCCTTTGAGGATACAACACTCAGTTCTAAAATTTGACTGGATGATGCTATTTAGTGTAAGAGCACTAGGACTCTTCCTTGTTTGTATTATTCCACTTGTTAGTGTTCATTGCATTCCACACATGGGGCTCTATTTTCGTGAGTCTGCAAAGCACAGTGCTAGGTGCTACGACCATGCATAACGTCTTATCCAATTTTGGTGAGAGCGCTAATTCTAAGTGCAATTTTCATGAATTTTGCCAGTGCAAAGTGCAAGTGGGCGTGGGTGGGAGTGTTTGCGCTATTGTGGGTGTAGGCCCGCAAACTGTATTGTATGTAAATGAAGTGCCGCAAAGTGCGATTTGCTATTTTCCTGAGAAATAGGTCATTGCGTTAAGACATTTCAATATCACCACTTAACTCAGCACAAAGTTCAAATTCAGTTCCTGTATTTGCAGTTTGGAGATTCCACCAGCAGGTTGTAATAAAGTTCATACTCAAATTCTGAAAGTACAGAACATCAACTAATGTCCCTGACAATTGCAATTTTTCAGGGGTAATCGCTTGAGATTCCTATTGAACTTTCTAGAGGTCATGGTTTATTTTTTCAATTATTTTTATTGTTATGTTTATATGTATTATTATTATTGTATATTTACAATTGTATTTATGATTTAATTTGTAGCCAACTAGTCATTTTCCACCTGTTGTTGAGGGGAGAATCAAAACTCCAATGCAAAAGGGGCCTGTGGAAGGAGGAGAGACTAAAATGTATGGATTTGGTATGATTTTTGTACCACTTCATTATTTTTTATTATATTTTCGTTTAAAGTGCAATTTGAATTTAGAAATATTTTGATTTATTTTTTTCATGTTTGTATAAATGAATTTAATTTAAAAAAATCAAAATTGACCCATAGAAGTGAAGTGCGTGCCGATACAATTACTGTTAATACTAGCCATGATTTGTGTCATTAGATGAAAATGATTAATAATACTTACATTCCCTATAATTTAACTAAGTGTACATCCAAATTCAGAAGAGAATCACATTTTATATGTGTATAAAAGGAGCATGTCACTGTCATAGAAATATGCCTGTGTAGGGCTTTACTGGTTGTTTAGATCAGTGTTACTATCAGAAATAATTAATAATTATTTCTTTAGTTATTAATTAATATTTAAATTAATTAATTGAATCTAACTCATTAAAACCTCATATGGGGCTCCAGTAAATGTAGTGCGCTACGTTTAGGAGCAGGTTATGTTAGCTTTTTTTAATCCTTTAAATCAACAATTATCAAAGATAATCACCAATCATTAACATCGATGAAACATTAATTAAAATTAACACTAGCTTATTGATCCTTCAAAATCAACAATCATCAAAGATAATTATCAATTATCAAAAATCAATAGAACATTAATAAGGATCAATATTGCCGGGGCACCACCCTGGAATCAGGGACTAATAACCAGATAGTATAACAGTCTCAATATTAGATTGTTTTCTTAGGAAAATCGACATCTGAAGAATATTGATTTTCGGGAAAAAAACAATGAATGAAGGTTTGAATCCGAGCACTGACATCCCGTCAGCCTGACACAGGTGTATGCAAAACAAACCAAAACACTTCTCTTTGAAGTATAACAAAGTTTATTTATGCAGTAATATCAATGAATAATTAATACAATGCAGTCAATAAACTTCCGACTTACAACTACAAACTAAACAGTGATATGATTAGATATGGAAATCAAAATAATCCTATAACACATGAGTGTGTGTGTGAGAGCGAGTGTGTGTTTGTAAGGAGGGACGTGCACAAAATGGCGGACGTGACTGTCGTGGAGAGTATGTCATGCGAGACTTCCGGCCAGAGAATATGGCCGCGAATGTGGGCGGAGAGAAACCAGTCAATGGCGTCTACCAATTACCGCGTGTATCTGCTTGTACAATAGCTTAGGGACAAAGCTGAGCTTTATCACGTAGCTATCTACTAGCCAAAAATGTGTGCGAGAATGTTTGTGAAGGGTCGCGTGTTTGTGTGTGTGTGTGGTTACTACAAGAGAGAGAGAGAATTAAGTGATGGCCCCAAAGCCAGTTTCGCGATTGTGGGAGAGAAAGCAGCTGTTAGTTTATCACTCAGAGACACGGTGGATGGCTCGTAAACCGTCCCGCGGTATTTGATTCTTGGATAAACTCAGTGTTCCAGTCTCACCCGCGATGGTGGAAATGCACAACAGTCCAATGTGGTTGGACTACAATACAACAAATCTCATTCGTGATAATTAATACCCTGAGTGTTAATCGTAATGAGCGGACTCGGTGGTCCGTAAACTGTACAAGCAATAACCTTGATACACAAGAATAACACACTATAATATTCTATCTCTGCCCAGACATAAACCTCTTACTTGAATCGCATGAGGATGCAGAATGTGTTCATCTGTCCTTTAACTCCGACTCGGTTCCTCGAGGCTCGGATGATGACGGGAGGATGTTTCCTCGCTCTGTCGGCGGGCGGTACGGCTGCTGATTCTCGGTGGGCTGGTGGAGAAATCAGCGACGTCGAGTTGATTGAAGATGGTAGAGAAATCTTTTCTCTTCACTTCTGCAGGCAAACGGATGAAGATGCGGATTGCTCAGCAGTCTCTTTCGGATCCGTTAGAGTGTTCGGTGGAACACAGAGTAATCTCAACTCGTCCAGCGAGATGGAGATTATATGGCCACAGTTTCAAGTCGTACGTTACTTCCTTGTGCCACGAGGCTGCACCTGAGAGCAGCGATGAGCTGCGTCTACACAAGGGAGCAAAGTTCCTGGAAGCAAATCCCAGAAGCATTTCAGAGGTATTTCTACTCCTGATAATGTCATGGTTGAGGTGCGTTCTGTCGTGTGCCTCATCCAATAGGAGTTGAGAGTTCGATCCTTTAGTGAGCAAGGCTTCATGGGATTTGTAGTCTGTTTTGGACTCCCTTTGTATGATTTTGGTGCGATTTTTATCAGTAAAATGTATGACTTGGTATGTGGGCCTGAGTTAGGTTTTTTCGACTGTGTTAGGCCTGCCTTTGTCTTCTATCTGAATACATGAGGGCCAACACCTGGCATTCACCAAGGACACAGTTAATGCACATTTTCTATTCTTCTAATTCATAGCATAGGGATAGACCGAGTAGCCTACAGTTGAATCACTTTTTGCTCTACCGCACAATTACAGAGCAGAATAAACATGCCATTTTTCCCCCACATGAAATACCTTTATCTGTGTACTAACTAAATAAATGCTAAAAACCTGCATATATTGTTCTTATTTCTACAATTAGTGTTTGAAGACAAGGAGCACTTTTGTTACAACTGTACCCATGCCGGTACAGTTAAAACAATACCCTGGGACAGTTGGAACACTCATTGTAATGTGCTAAATATGGCATTATACATAACTTAAGTGAAATATATGGACACATTTAATACTCGGTGATTGTTTTCAGATATTTCTAATGCTTGAATATGCATAAAAAAACCTAGGAGCATTGGCAACCATGTTTCTTGTGGGACAGGTACAGGTGTAACCAGTGAATAGGGGGTAGCCAGGGATGGCCTTGGCCACCATGGATCGAAGCCGGGCCACCCCACTCGGAATTGACGTTTTGGTCATTTTTTGTCTTGGCCACAATTTAGTCAGTCTTTCTACACCATCAACCCCGCAATTTACTTGAATATTGCGAATCATGTCTGTGAATTCAAATCACACAGCTTAAATTTACCATATATGGCTAATACAAGTCATTGAGGATGTTTCTCATTCTACTTCAAAAGACTCTCCATCCCTTTTGCCATGACCTGCAAAAGTCACTGTCTTTTATATTTCTTACTTCAGAGGGACATGTTTTAGGTGATCAGGGGTGCTATTAATATTCAGCTCTAACTTTTGCTTTACATGTCAAATTTAGGGTTTAACATTTAGATACAAGATGTATATTTAATAATCGAATGATAAGCAGTGATGGAGAGATCACAGCTAATTCCACATACATTCAGTGACATTTCAGCATGACATTTTCATAATGACATAATTCTTAGGTTTTGAACATATCTGCACATCAGTGCACAATTTTAAAGCATCTTTATCTGTGTTTACATGTTGCATTTTGTGAAAAGTTCCTTTCTTTTATTTTACAGCACTGAACCACCAGTGACATCTAGTGGTACCATCAAATGAGTCATCATTTAAGCCAATAACTAATTACACAATTAATTGTGTACTCTTATTCATAACCAATATGCAATGGTGTTTTGATTAAAGCATGTACACAATATTAATAAAACAAGACTTTTTTATTTTATTTTGTTACAACTTTTATTGAAACTTTTACATGAAAAAAAAAAAAAGAATTATAACATGCGTTTAATAAATAAAAAAAAAACTCCACATAAAGTATCATTGGGGTTTAGCATTTAGTAGCACTTAAATTACAAAAGTAAATTGTTTATAAAGCTGGTATCAGTTATGCTTATCATATTTAGACTTACACATCTTAACTGCCTAATTCAAACAGGGTAGTGCCATGTTAAACCAAAGCAGGTATAAACGCTCTGCTATTTCATTAAATATACAGTTCAGCCAAAAATAAAAATTCTGTCATAATTTACCCTCATGTTGTTCCAAACCTATATGATTTTCTTCTATGGAACATACAAATAAATGTTAGGCAGAATATTAGGGTTTGACAGCCTCAGTCACCACTCAGTTTTATATATGAAATAATTAGATGTCAACATCCTTAAATATTTCTCTTGTGTTCCAAGGAAGAGGGGAAAAAAGTTATATGAGATTGGAAGAACATAGGAGTGAGTGAATGATGACAGAATTTTTAAATTTTGGGTGAACTATACCTTTAACAATCAAGAGTTGTTTCTATTAGGTGTAACATTTCTTTTTTTCCCCAAAATCATGCAGATGAGCATCTTTTAGACACCGTGTAAGAATATTTATTGGTGTAATCTCAAGGTGAAGTGCTTTTCAGGAATATCCATTACTGAAGGGTAAATGCTTCTTTCACCAAGCAATATCGGACTCAACATGCCATCCTGTAGAATTACAAATTTTTCATTTGAAAACTCCCTCTTCCTCTCTCATTTGCATCTCTATGTGATCTCACATCATAAAGCTTTTCTGTCCTGCTCAGTCCTGAGCTATAGTATTTTGGCACATTTTAAGATAAAATGTGAATATTATTCAAAATGTATGAAATCAAATACAAGAATGATACATGCTAGCAGAATGTGAACTAAAACTGCTTAATGGCACATAGTTCACTGCTGTACATGGTTAAGATACTGTGTGTTTCCATGTGTAAAATGAATGTTTTAAAGTGCATTTTAGAGAGATTGAAGGATTTGTAAGTTTGGTGACCAGGATGCTTATAATGAATATTTTCTTGATCTGTAGTCTCTTTATCTAACCGTGCTAGCTGTTGCTATACTCTTTAAAGGCACAGTTTGTAACTTTTCTTTATGTGTAACTGAGCAACATTTGATTCCGTCTTAATTATATTTTATGATAGATTAATACTTTTAATAGGTATATTGTTTTATTTTATTTCTCTCTGTTAATTATATTCATATTAAGTGCTCTTTTTAAAATTACCTATGGCTTTTTTCTTACAAAAAAAAAAAAAAAAAAAATGCAATTTCCTATCTAAAAATAATAACATAAATAATCTCAATAAACCCATTATGTGTTCATTAATATTCTGTTTGCATTTGGTAGGTTCTGTTTATTAAGCTCGTATGCAGTGGTCTGACCTTATTCACACACATAAACGTATACACACACATTTTGAGGTGAGGTGTCAGTGAATTAGCAGTCTGGGGTCATAACTTTGCATGTGGGTTGGAGATGATCTCAGGGGGAAGGCCTTTGATTGGCAGGTCATGCCCTCCCACATCTGTGCTCTCACAACTGCTCTGAGGAGACTCGGGTGGTGGCTGGTAAAGAACGCTGGCCAGCAAGAAGAACAGAATGCCTAAAACCTGAGTGTGAGAGATAAATTAAATCAAATTAAATTTATGTCTGTTTGCTTAACATGGGGGGGTACAATATATTGATGACAAAAGCATTTCAGAACAAAATGAACCATGTGAAGATCTTACCAAGACAGAAATATTGAACATTGTGAAAGAGTTTCATAAAAGCAAATGAGCAAAGTGTAATAGCTTTCCCAGAGATTATTTGCATAATTTTTGCTACCTTGTAGATGATGCCTGCGATGAGTGAGTACTGGCTCATAGAAGAGTTATGGTACAGGTAACAGGAGCCATATTCCCCACACTGCTCCTCCCACAACAGACAGGAGATGTCAATCACTGAACCAAACGCTATGGGTCCAGGGATCCCACCTAGCGTCCTAACAACAATCCACTGGATTCCAAGTCCAAACGATCTTTGACTGTCAGGAACACACCTGTAGAGAAAGATAAAGAACTTGATTATGATTTAACGAAATGTATCGGATCATATACATTTTTTGATTTTTCCCCTTTTTCACCCAATTTGGAATGCCCAATTCCCAATGCGCTTTTAAGTCCTCGTGGTCGCGTAGCGATTCGCCTCAATCCGGGTGGCGGAGGACGAATCCCTGCTGCCTCCGCGTCTGAGACCGTCAGCACGCGCATCTTATCACGTAGCTTGTTGATCGCGTTGACACGGAGACATAGCGCGTGTGGAGGCGTCACACCATACACCGCTGCATCCACGCTCAACTCACCACAAGCCCCACCGAGAACAAACCACATTATAGCGACCACGAGGAGGTTACCCCTTGTGACTCTACCCTCCCTAGCAACCGGGCCAATTTGGTTGCTTAGGAGACCGAACCAGGGGTGGTAGCCAGCGTCTTTTACCACTGAGCTACCCAGGCCCCCTCATATACAATTTTTAGTACTGCCCTTCAGAAGCAGCATAACAGATATTTACATACTGTATCCCACAAGACAAAAAATAACAATCTACACACATCATCCTGTTCAAGAGTTTAAATCCCCTTTATTTTCTTAATTCTTAATATGGTGGATCAGGATCATTTGTGTAAATTCAGTTAATATTTTGTTTCGTGGAACATATGTAAATAGTATCTGTTTTGTCAAGTAGTTTAATCGGGGCAGTTCTTCATTTAAAACAAAATGCAATTTTTATGATCCCTCTTACAGTGCATCCGGAAAGTATTCACAGCGCTTCACTTTTTCCACATTTTGTTATGTTACAGCCTTATTCCAAAATGGATTAAATTAATTATTTTCCTCAAAATTCTACAAACAATACCCCATAATGACAACGTGAAAGAAGTTTGTTTGAAATCTTTGCAAATGTATTAAAAAAAATCACATGTACATAAGTATTCACAGCCTTTGCTCAATACTTTGTTGAAGCACCTTTGGCACCAATTACAGCCTCAAGTCTTTTTGAGTATGATGCTACAAACTTGGCACACTTGTTTTTGGGCAGTTTCTCCCATTCTTCTTTGCAGGACCACCATCAGGTTGGATGGGGAGCATCGGTGCACAGCCATTTTCATATCTCTCCAGAGATGTTCAATCGGGTTCAAGTCTGGGCTCTGGCTGGGCCACTCAAAGGACATTCACAGAGTTGTCCCGTAGCCACTCCTTTGTTATCTTGGCTGTGTGCTTAGGGTCGTTGTCCTGTTGGAAGATGAACCTTCGCCCCAGTCTGAGGTCCAGAGCGCTCTGGAGCAGGTTTTCATCAAGGATGTCTCTGTACATTGCTGCATTCATCTTTCCCTCTATCCTGACTAGTCTCCCAGATCCTGCCCCTGAAAAACATCCCCACAGCATGATGCTGCCACCACCATGCTTCACTGTAGGGATTGTAATGGCCAGGTGATGAGCGGTGCCTGGTTTCCTCCAGACATGACGCTTGCCATTCAGGCCAAAGAGTTCAATCTTTGTTTCTCATGGTCTGAGAGTCCTTCAGGTGCCTTTTGGCAAACTCCAGGCGGGCTGTCATGTGCCTTTTACTGAGGAGTGGCTTCCGTCTGGCCACTCTACCATACAGGCCTGATTGGTGGAGTGCTGCAGAGATGGTTGTTCTTCTAGAAGGTTCTCCTCTCTCCACAGAGAAATGCTGGAGCTCTGTCAGAGTGACCATCGGGTTCTTGGTCACCTCCCTGACTAAGGCCCTTCTCCCCCGATTGCTCAGTTTGGCCAGGCGGTCAGCTCTAGGAAGAGTCCTGGTGGTTCCAAACTTCTTCCATTTACGGATGATGTTGGCCACTGTGCTCATTGGGACCTTCAATGCTGCAGACATTTTTCTGTACCCTTCCCCAGATCTGTGCCTCGATACAATCCTGTCTCGGAGGTCTTCAGACAATTCCTTGGACTTCATGGCTTGGTTTGTGCTCTGACATGCACTGTTAACTGTGGGACCTTATATAGACAGGTGTGTGCCTTTCCAAATCATGTCCAATCAACTGAATTTACCACAGGTGGACTCCCATCAAGTTGTAGAAACATCTCAAGGATGATCAGTGGAAACAGGATGCACCTGAGCTCAATTTTGAGTGTCATGGCAAAGGCTGTGAATACTTATGTACATGTGATTTTTTATTTTTAATAAATTTGCAAAGATTTCAAACAAACTACTTTCACAGTGTCATTATGGGGTATCGTTTGTAGAATTTTGAGGAAAATAATGAATTTAATCCATTTTGGAATAAGGCTGTAACATAACAAAATGTGGAAAAAGTGAAGCGCTGTGAATATTATCCAGATGCACTGTATATTTTTTAAATTATAAATATTTAACAGATTCTGCAATGAGGGTGCAAACCTATGCACTCATCGCTATCTCTCTCTATCTATAAATCTATCTATCTATATTAGTTTTGTGTTTATACCTAAGCGTGGCAGTGAGTGCAGGGATGCTGCAGAGGAAAGTGAAGAAGATGATGATGAAAAGAAAGGTGAGGAAGGCTGGCATGTGATTGCAGGATGACACACACTTCCCTTCTTCAGCAAATCCCTCCTCTCCCCATGATACATTCCCGATTATACAGCTACAGCCAGAGAACACCTGTGAATGCATAAATATGCAGGGACACACCAATGATGCACGTCAATGAATTTAATACAATTAATGACTACATGTTTTCATTTGATCAACCAATTATTTATTTATTTATTTTCCCCCCACAGACATCTTGCACAGATTGGATCATATGGCATGATTAAAATCGGAATTATTAGCATCTGATTTGGGCAACTTTCAAATGTCGTTCTAAATCTGATGCATATATTATCTCTGGTCATCTGACAAATCTAAATACTCGTATCCTACTAATTATATGTGACATGTCCCATTAAAATGAGTTGCAATGGGCCATTTTTTGAAAAACAAAAACCCCCTACAATTTGGTGACAAAATGACTGAAATTCTGGCATGAACATTTACATTGCGCAAGCTAATACTTATGGGTCATTAAAAAAATAAGGTTGTCTGAGGTGTTAAAAACAAGAAATATTTTTAAAAATCTAGTTTAAAATACTTGTGTCAAGTTCTTAGAAATGTAATTTGTGTGTCCAATTTGGTTTCATAAATGTTTGACAACCCTTTACAGCATTTAAAACAAATTTTAAACTTTAAAAATGTCATGTTTTTTAACCATAAAGTATTATAATATTTTCTTTGCACCTTGAATACACGAGAGTATAAACAACTTAATCGTTAATGATAATAAAAATAAATAAATTAAAAATTCAAACACATTGTTCTAGGTAGACATTTTATTTATATATATATATATATATATATATATATATATATATATATATATATATATATATATATATATATATATATAAATATGATGAATTTGTGAGTCAAATATATCAAGATGTTTTCTCAGGGTTGCACCACATGACCTGAACTAAATGTGCCTTTTCATAAAAAATTCACAATAAATATCAGATGTTTTTTAAAAAACTTCAGGCTCAGTCTTGAGGGTCTCAAGGTGTCCATTCTTTTTTATGGTCAACATAAACAACAATATGGCTACCTATAAGCTGGTTACACCACATGACTTATAAGCATTTAAACAAATTTGTTGGTACAGCCATTGACCAGGAAAATAAAAAATGGCACTCCATGTCAAAAAGGTTGCCAACCCCTGATCTAGACTGATTGCTCACTATCACACACATGCATTTTCTATTCCAATAAATGAACTTAACGAAGTCTGGGCTGTTTCCATGAAGGATGCTTAAACAGTGGTGTAAAAAGTTGTTCTACACACAAAAGCGTTCTATGGGTGAAACCTTGAAAATTGTTCGAGTTAAAAACATGTACATGTTGTAACTGTACACTTGTCTTAGCAATATCTTACCTTCTGTTCTCTTCTGATTTCCTCTAATTGTTCTTTTGGCCATTTTTGAAAGTCCTCGAAACTTTTGAAAACTTGTATTACCTTCATTGGCGAAGTTTCATGTCAACACTAGGAAGGACAAGTCAACCCATCGCTAAACTCCGACATTGCTTGTGTTTTCAGAAAACCGGTGCCTTTTTGCAGTGGATAGAGAGCTCGTGTTCTCATTAGTGATGTCCAGTTCGTGAACGAATCGTTCTTTTGAACTGGTTCTTTTTAGTGAACGAGTTGAACTAGTTCACCAAATCGGACTGAATCGTTTGAAACAGTTCGTGTCTCAAGTCAAAACTGTCTCTCGGATATGCCTGACACTCCGAATTAAAATGAGCCAATAACCGGGAGTAATATGATCCTAGAAGTGGTGATATCTGCTTTTGCCAACTCTTCTTTGCAATTAACCGCTCTAACTAGTTCACAAATTGGACTGAACGCTTGGGTCGCAACAGCTCTCACGTCAACAGTACAATGAGTTGCTCGTAACAGTTCTCGAGTCAACAGTACACTGAACTGAGAATCGCCTCTTTTGGAGGTGTCCGACATACTGAGAACCAATGAGCTGCTGACATTGAGCATATGTGATTAAGGGGCGAAATATATGTTTCAGGTGTATTTTGCTGAACAACAGAGAGTGTAACAAATAGTGCCCGACCGATATATCGGCCGGCCAATATTATCGGCTGATATTAGCCTTTCACCGATATATCGGTATCGGCGTATATTTTACAGATATGCGCTGATTTGAAAACTTTTTTCAGAACATATAATGCAGAAAACAATGCTTTAGAATTGGTGTTATAGCGTAGTGTGTCCAGCAGAGTGCGCGCCGACTCCACTGTTTACAGAGCTGACTCTGAGCTGACGGTGGCTCTGCAGACAGGGCGGAGTTAAGCGGTGTCTTGGTAAGTTAACTAGTTTGTGAAATACATACTGGAAACTTAATAAACAATGACCCCATCATTTTCCCTTTTCAATATAACTAATATAACATTAACCTTGTCCCTGTCAACCATGTCACTCATGTCTGTTTGCTGTTAGCCAGCTATAGTTTGTCAGTGCAGTCAGTAATGTAACAGATTGAAAGGTAAACATCAAAGCATCTTTTTGCAGCTCAGCAGACAACGGTGCGGTGGTGGATTGTGTCTGTTGAGTGTTGATTTCACGCTACGCTGTTACCTAGTTGGTGAGACACAATGCTGGTCCATCTTTAACTCTCTGTGACAACAAGCTTATAGCTAACTAGCTAACCACGTTGCTACTTTCATTGCTTGTCAGCTGAGTGGAAGCTAATGTGCAAACATGTATTCACCAAACTGTTTTGTTCAGGATTCACAGTTTGGTACCCCCTTCAACCGAACAATTCCAGTCGTTACATTTACAAAATGTAATATTTAAAAGTCTGGTTTTCCACCGTTGAAAGTTTCCCCTGAACTTGTATAGCAGAATACGGTGTAACACCGCTGCTGCTGTTTATCTCTTGTCTCGGCAATATTAATATAGTCAGCATTTGATTGATACTAAACAGTAACACTGATGTTTATGTAGCTATTTATTTTATTTTTATTTATTCTTTATTTTAATGGTCAGCATTTGACTGATACTAAACAGTACTGATGTTTAAGTATTTGTTTTATTTTTATTTATTCTTTATTTTAATGGTCAGCATTTGACTGATACTAAACAGTAACACTGATGTTTATGTAGCTATTTATTTTATTTTTATTTATTCTTTATTTTAATGGTCAGCATTTGACTGATACTAAACAGTAACACTGATGTTTATGTAGCTATTTATTTTATTTTTATTTATTCTTTATTTTAATGGTCAGCATTTGACTGATACTAAACAGTAACACTGATGTTTATGTAGCTATTTATTTTATTTTTATTTATTCTTTATTTTAATGGTCAGCATTTGACTGATACTAAACAGTACTGATGTTTATTTAGCTAATTATTTTATTTCTATTTATTCTTTATTTTAATGGTCAGCATTTGACTGATACTAAACAGTACTGATGTTTATTTAGCTATGTTTTATTTTTATTTATTCTTTATTTTAATGGTCAGCATTTGACTGATACTATACAGTACTGATGTTTAATTAGCTATTTGTTTTATTTGTATTTATTTATTTTCTCAGTGTTCATTTCTAGAATTTGTTGATAATGTATAATAATAATAATAATAATAATGTAAAATATTCTTTGATAAAAAATATTTAAGAAATCAGCCTTCTGAGTACCTTTGCATAGTCATATCGGTGCAAAATCTGTGAAAAATCCACATAGAAAAGGTCTGTTTTCATTCCAGCTCAAAAATTAAATATATCGGCCACCATATCGGTAATCGGCGAATTTTCCCTCTCTAAAATCGGTATCGGTCTCAAAAATCCCATATCGGTCGGGCTCTAGTAACAAATAAAACATACTGGAAATATGTTTATGACTTGACTGTATTACCGTTTTATCAATGTATGAAGATGATCCAGTCTACAGCTCTCAAGTCAACAGAACATTGAGTCGTTCACAGCAGCTCTCACGTCAGCAGTACATCAAGTCGATCACAGCAGTTCTCGCATCAGCAGTACACTGATCCGAGGACAGTAGCTCTCGCGTCAGCAGTACATTGAGTCGATCACAGCAGTTTGCAAGTCACCAGTACACTGAACTGAGAATCGCCTCTTTCGGACATAATACTGAGAACTGCTGATCAGTGAGCAGCTGATGAGCATGCGTGAACTGAGGACTTGAATGAGGGGAAACGTTTCAGTCAAGCGATGTAAACAAATTTTTACAATAGAGTATTGTGCATGCAGATTATATCTGAAGGTGTGATGAGCTGGATCATGGTTTCTGTAAAAATGGGTGAGTTGATTAAGACTAGTTTAATCACTTTTTATACTTTAAACATGTGTAGAACATCCATGTTTGTATATCAGTGTCAGTATTGGGTGCTTTATGTGCAAATCTTTAATGTAGGATGTATTGTAAGATCACTGAATGAAACACTGATTACAATAAACACCCTTATTATTATAACTTAATTAAATAAAATGTTATAATCAGCAATATGCCTTTACATATGGCTTTATTGAATGTGTTTGTGCATGTATTCTACATTGTCAGCGTATTAGCATTATATATAGCAGTGTTTCCCAACCTTTTTTCTGCCACGGCACACTTTTTACAATTAAACAAATCCCATGGCACACCTCTATCCCACTGTCCCATATAACCATCGTTGATAGTTTTCCTTTTCAAGAACTTCCATGTTTTCTGTCCATTTTAGCTGCATGTTTACTCGTAATGTTTGAAATTCGGCTATGCAAAAAATGCAAGTCACGTAGGTACGGTGTATAATGAGATCACAGGTGGCAACAGTGCTAATTGGGTAATGAACAACAAATTAGCATCTTTTCTCATTTTAAGATTTATTCTTGCAAATTAATTCTTGCAATGCCAGAGCAAATAATTTTTTATTTATCTATTGATTTACATGGCTCCAGACTAACATTTAAGAGTGGTAGCACCGGTGTTAAATTCTACAAATTGTCACACCAGCACTTGAGTTGGTCGCACCGGTCCAACTGAAAGAAAATTTGTTTTCTTTCACAGTTTCTTTTTTTTTTTTTATCAGGATCTTGATGATTAAAATACAGTCATCTGAAGACAAAGACTTTTTTCTACAATCAGAAGAAAAAATTAGAAAAGATTTTACACAGAAGGGAAGCTCCATTGTATCTATAGTTTTAACTGTGGCATTTGCAATAAGATCATAGTAACCAAAAGTATAAGTAAAACCATGATTAGCTGTAACCGTAAAACAAATTATGGCATTTTTTGTAAGAAAAACACATCCAGAAATTAAACTGTATTCTCTCAATTCTATATTGATATATATTCATGGAAAATATATTTTTTAATATCTGTGATGTATGGATTGAAACCTTACAATTTCTGTCTGTTCTTTGTGCAGATTTCTCCTTTATTCCTTTTCAATGCTGTTTAGAATGTTGGGGCCGTTTATTAAAATTTTAAACTGGATTAATCATCGACACATTATGGGCTTTCATAGAGGTTTTAAACAAATAATCAATGCCAAATTCGTGACCCAGCCCGTGCTTCTCGCATCTCTGTATATGATGATCTGTGCGGCTGAGCGCTCGAGACCGGTCCACGTGTAAATGCACATCTCTTCGCTGATCTGTCCACTGAGCAGCGCTGACTGATCCGGGTAAAGCTGTTTCCTTTCGCTTTTGGAACATTTGCCATTTGATATTTCTCATACGGATCAAAAAACGACACAGCACAATCAGAGAGTCAGCCAACTTTGTAGTCGCACCAATGCGACCTCTTGCAAAGTTTAATCGCACTGTTAGAAAAAAATATTGAAAACTTTGTCTCAGTCTGGAGCCCTGATTTATTTTGTGTAATCTGATAATTTTCCACAGCACACCTGACAATCTTTCATGGCACACTATTGTGCTGCGGCACAGTGGTTGGGAAACACTGATATATTGTGACGTCATTACGTAATGACGTGAATGAACTGGTGAATCGTTTTTTTGAACCAGTTCATTGAAACGAACCGTCCGAAAGAACCGGTTCACGGAAAAGACTTCCCATCACTAGTGCTCATGGTTGCCAGACTGTGCAACTAAAGTGTCACACTGGCAGAATATTTCCAAAATGTGCAAGTGTAGTGTAAAGATCTGACTGGGGGATTTCACCTCTTGAAATCTGGCAACCCCAAACATGTCGAAATCTAATTCTGAGCGGCTAATCGCCATTATCTGTTATTTATCAAACATAGAGAATTAAATATTTTACTTGCATGATTAGTTCTAAGTAATACATGACACAATTGATAAGGTGATGGTAGGGGGGGTGGGGGCAGTTTTGTATTTCTTGCAACAAGGGGCATCCCCCCCCTCAACTCAAACCCTGGTCATACCACATTAACATATTCAAGTGTAAGGGGGTTTAGAGGAAAGGAGGAGGCGAGAACCGGCTTGACAACTTAAATAATAATTTATTAACCAAAAACCCAACCAAAAACACACAACTAAACACACAGCACAGCTGTCTGCAATTCTCTCTCTCTCGAACTGTCGTCCCCGGCCGCCTTTATCCCTCGCGCGCCCCATCAGGCTGATTGGGGACCGGGTGTGTCTCATTCCAGCCCGGCCCCGCCCTCCTCGGCTCTACATCAATCTTTCAGAGAGTTGTTTCCAAAGATTCCTTGATTTTTGATTTTTATATTTTCTATTGTTTTGATTAAGGTTCATGCCTAAGTGAAAATTAATCGATATGTTCTTCAGTAAGTATGATTTGTGAGCCCGCATTGATGTTATGTACAGTGCTGTGAAAAAGTATTTGCCCTAAACAGTATTTGCCTGATTTCTTCTGTTTTTGTGTATATTTCATACTACTTTTTTTTTTATTATTAAAACAAAATCTAACATAAAACAAAGGCAATCTGAGTAAACACAAACATTTTTTTTTTAAATGATAATGTTATTTATTGAAGCAAAAACTTATCCAATACCAACTGGGCCTGTGTGGAAAAAGTATTTCCCCCCCTTAGTTACTAAAGCTAAGAAACTTCATTCATAATGAGGTTCAGCTGGACTAGACACACCCAGGCCTGATTACTGCCAGCCCTGTTCAATTAAGTCAACACCTAAATAGAACTTTTTCAGCAGCATGAAGTTGGTTAAAAGGTCTCACCCAGTAGCACACTATGCCAAGGTCTAAAGAAATGATGAGGAAAAAGGTGATTGAAATACATCAGTCTGGGAAGGGTTACAAAGCTATTTCAAAGGCTCTGGGATACCAAAGAACCACAGTGAGAACCATTATCTCCAAATGGAGAAAACTTGGAACAGTAGTGAACCTTCCCAGAAGTGGCCGACCCTCCAAAATTCTTGAGCAAGGCCCTTGACCCTATCTGCTCCAGGGGCGCTGTATCATGGCTGACCCTGCACTCTGACCCCAGCCTAGCTGGGATATGTGAAAAAGAGGAATTTCACTGTATATGTGCAAATGTATAATGTGTGATAAATAAAGAAAATTATTAATTATTAAATTAAAATTCCTCCAAGAGCACAGGACGTCTCATCCAGGAAGTCACAAAAAAGCCAAGGACAACATCCAAGGAACTGCAGGCCTCTCTCGCATCAATAAAGGTCACTGTTCATGACTCCACTATCAGAAAGACACTGGCCAAAAATGCCATCCATGGAAGAGTGGCGAGGTGAAACCACTGCTAACCCAGAAGAACATTAAGTCTCGTCTGAATATTGCCAAAACACACCTTGATGAGCCACAAAACTTTTGGGAGAATGTTCTGTGGACTGATGAGTCGAAAGTGGATCTGTTTAGAAGACAGGGGTCCCGTTACATCTGCAGTACATCAAACACAGATTTCTACAAAAAGAACATCATACCTACGGTTAAGCATGGTGGTGGTAGTGTGATTGTGTGGGGATGCTTTCCTGCTTCAGGGCCAGGGCGACTTGCAATAATTGAAACATGAATTCTGCTCTCTACCAGAAAATCCTAAAGGAGAACTTCTGGTCATCAGTCCGTGAGTTGAAGCTCAAACGCAATTGGATTATGCAGCAAGACATTAATCCAAAGCATAGGAGTAAGTCCAACTCTGAATGGCTCAAAAGAAGCAAAATTAAAGTTTTGGAGTGGCCTAGTCAAAGTCTTGACTTGAATCTGATTAAGATGCTGTGGCAGGACCTTAAACAGGCAGTTCATGCATGAAAACCCTCCAATGTGGCTGAACTAAAGCAGTTCTTCAAAGAAGAGTGGGTCAAAATTCCACCACAGTGTTGTGAAAGACTGATCTCTAGTTATCGGAAGCATTTGGTTGCTGTTGTTGCTGCTAAAGGTGGCACAACCAGCTATTAAGTTTAAGGGGGCAGTTAGTTTTTCACATGGGTGACATAGGTGTTGGATAACCTTTTTGCTTCAATAAAACAATATATATGAAAAATGTATTTTTGTGTTAACTCAGGTTGCCTTTGTTTTATGTTATATCTCATTTGAAGATCTAAAACAATTTAGTATGAAAAATACACAAAAACAGAAGAAATATTTTTTCACATCACTGTAGATATAGATATGTTATATTAGTATGCATATATATACACAGTAAATTATATTTTAATATGATAGGTTGTTAAATGGTTACTTATGTTTAAAATATTTAATGGATGCTTGAATAAATCTTCCAATTATTTGACAGAATGTCAGAAAATTGTTTGGAATCTTTAGAGGCCATTTTATCAAAACGCTGATAGATATCATTTAAATTATTATATCTCAGCAACGGTTTTGTAAAGAAACCTAAAAATTATATAATTCAACTTTTTTTTTTTTTTACATAAATCTTAAAATGTGTTCCTGGGTCAATGCAACTGGTGCATTGATGGAGCAGGTTATATATACTTCTCTTAATTTAGAGTTTTTAGTCATTGTTGCACAACAGACAGGATAAGGTTAAGTTACTGAATACATGGCAGTTTGTACATGTAAATAATGCAGGGAGTACAGGTGTGTAAGTGAACGATAAGAGCAAAAGCTAAATTTATATTTATTTATTTTGTTGTTTATTTTAGAAATATTGAAATCCCTTGCATATGTATGTCAGATTACTTATTATTGTAATTTCTATTGTACCTATTCTTCCTCATAGTCACCCTGCCTGTTTTATGAGTTATGAGCCATATGGGAAGCAAAATGCTCAGAAAGAGGAATGAAACTGCGCTACACAACTGTGCGCACTAATATTCAGGAAAAAACCACTGTATAGCACCAAGTGAATACATTACTTGCATGCTTTGAAACTGATAGAGCTCAACTAAGAGTGTGTTGAATATCAATTTGGGCAGCACAGCACTGCATTATCTCACGTAGTATTCATGTAAACAAAGTCAGCTTTCTATGAGGTGAATGTAAACAGAGGAGAAAAAAACAAATATAATTGGATCTGTGCATTAGGCCTTGCAATGTAAATGCAACACAAGTGAATACAGATATGGATTTTAGGAGTGAAGAGTGATCGTGTTGCTAAATAAGTGAACATTAGAGTGACTGGAGAGCAGTTGTGTGGACAGTGTTTCTTTACTTGTCTACCCCTGGGGCTGTATGTGTGGTTGATGGACCTGCAGCCGGCATGGCAGGGAGAGAAATACATCACTCCATCTGCACCACACACAGGGTTAAACAGCTCCATAACACAGTGACATCCAACGTTACAGCTCACAGTCAGGTTGCCTAGCTCTGACAGGCTGAGAGAGAGAGAGAGAGCGAGAGAGAGAGAGAGAGAGAGAGAGAGAAAGAGAGAGAATGTTCGTTTCAAATTTATTTTTGCCCCAACTAATCAATAACACACTGTCCATCATTTCCCTTGTTTCTGCTCTGGGTATTAATTTAAATCATTACCTGTGTTATTCAGTACTCAGCTCTCTGGACTACTTGATACTGATTGAACAATCGCAGCATTCTGTGGTAATATATTTTTTATAATGTCAATGGAGTTTTCCTTTTCTTTTTTGCCCCAACAAATCAAAGATCAAAAGATATCCATAATATATCCATCCAGTCTCTTTATCTGTATTGATAAAACCTGCTTTAGGTAATTAATGGAAGCTATAAATGGTAAGCTAGCATTTCGTGCATTTTTGCAGTTGATTGGCTTGTTTTGCGGTCCTGTAAAGTGCTCAGTACCTGCTGTTGTGGCCCTGGCTGTCTGCCTGCAGGTAGGGGGCGCTGTAATGATTGTGTGGTAAGCTGCTGTAGTAGGGAGCAGTCACTCCTGCCATGGGCACATTAGGACAGTGCAGCAGAAAGATGAAGATGGCCAGCAGACTGACCAGTGCACACAGCATGCAGAAACGGATGATCCCACGACAGCGGAGGTTTAGCTTCTTTACAATGTAGCCACCCAGGAAGGTCCCACCACCACCCGCTGGCACCACCATATACCCTAGAATGAGAAAGATTAAGTTAAGAAGAGTGGTTCTCAATGTGTATGTAATTGTTTGTTTTGACCTATGAGCATAGACCAGGGCTAGTTGTCACTTTTTACTCAGGTTAGGTTTATTTTAAGTCAGTTTCTGCACAGACAAAGTCTTGGCTTCAAAAAGCTATATTGAACATACCCACTGTTATTGGCCAGGAAAAAATATACACATTGAGCAGGGCTTGTTGTTACACTACATGGTGTAAATTGTAAACAATGAAACCTGCCATTATATAGACTTTTTTTATCAAAATGCAAGCAGTTAAAAAACACAAAACAATGTATGAAACCGCAAAAATTTAAAAGGCAATGTACACAAATATTAAACCTTAGTTGTGGCCAACAAATGTAATAAAAATACATCTTACAAATTGTTTAAAATGATAAAAGTTACCAGACATTTGTGAAAAATACCCTAGTCCAGAAAGTACTGCTCAACCTTTTGGTGAAAATGTATCATAATATACAGTAGTTGATCCTCGACGTAATGTATGCAGGTGTGGTTTTATTGTGTCTGCTTGTTCATCCAAGAGCTATAGCATAATATTATATAATTGGGATTTTAATTTGGAGAATAGAACTCTAATTTAAGAGGGTTTTGAACTAGGCTTTTGAGACCAACATACAAAACCACTGCTAGAGTTAACACACATTTGTGCAATTGCACTTGTGACTCAAAACCTTATACTTACTGAGATATAGCCCCAGTGACAACTTCCCTGTGTGAGAAGTAACCCCAGTCTCCCTAATACAATATATGTAAGCTTATAATATGAGCAAGAGGTTTTGGCAATGTGTCAGATTATGTGACTCTTACCAGAGACTATTTAGCAGATTCTGACCACTTCTATTAAAATGAATGGGAGAAATCAGAATGGCCAACGGATGTAGAAAGGAAGTCCCGCCTTACAGGTAAAGAGCCAATCAGCTTTTAGAAATAGACATCGCCTGTCAATCAACTCGAGAACACGCATGTACATTAGCCAGACAAGCAGAGAAAATAGCGCTTTTTTACCATAATCTGAGGTAAAGAAGCACAATTTATGATCCCAGCATTGTCAGAATTTGAAATATGTTCATTTATTGTAATCTTGACAGACCGTTTTGAAGATTTGTCTTTCCCCATTCAAGAAGATAGGAGCTGCACTTGTATGCAGCTTGTTTACATAGAAAAACAGCTGCCCCGCCTGCCCAAAAGCATCCCAAAGATGTCCGCCAACTTTCCTCGACGGGGACTTTGCTCTTACCGAACCAAGTGGCTGCCTCTGAAGCACTCAGGCTAAACTGGGACTCCAAAAATTTGGGGCCAAATGTGGACATCCCAGCTATAAGCGTGGCCTCTGTGGCTCCAGCAAGACACAAAAAAATAAAGGTAGGGTTCTTCAAGAGAAGCAGCATAGACCTACAAAGAGAAAGAGATAAGGAATTAAAGAGGAAAATGTAGATGTAGACTTGAACAGAAATATGAGTAAAAAAAAAAAAAAAAAAAAAAAACTCCCTTCATTAATGAGAATGTTATGCAAAAAATGCATAAATTGCAGTATTGACTGTTCTATTATCCAATAACTGGCCTTTTCTTTTTTTTAAATTTTTTTTTACAAATTTTTACAAAAATGGCAGTGAAAAGTGCTATTACCCCGATTCTTAAAATAATAATATCCTAGAGACCTTTCACAGAATTTGCAGAACTTTGCAAACTAGATAACGACAGCCTCAGCACTTTCCCATCAACTGAGTGTCTAAATATGAACATGACAGATGTATGTTAACATTAACCAAAGATATGTTAACAGACAGTGTAATGTGTTCGATAACCAACAAAATAATTGAACATCAGCAGGGGAAATCAGCCCTATTTCACTTCCTCTCTCTGGTCATGTGTTCATACCTCGGCATGTCCTTCATTTTTTTTCCAAACTGAGGATCAGACGCTGTCACCTGACTGCCATCCTTCAGCTGGTGGGCCTCTGAGACACGCATGGCCACATATTGCTGACAGCCTGCAAGAGAGCAGTTATTCAAACTAACACAGTTAAGATTAGTAATATACATTAGTCACTTGGCTTTTTTTAAATGACACTTGTGGGTAGCACCTGGTAACTGGCGTGGGTAACCCAGAATAGGCAGAGCAATAAGCAGAGCTGCAGCCCCTCCGGCCAGGAAACCAATCCACCAAGCCCCCACCCATAGCGGGTTCTCTGGAGTCAGCTCTGTCCTGAGAGAAAGAGATACTCTTTAGCTTAAAAAGTCTGTTCTTTATAAAATTCTCTATTGGACTTCAACTCGTCTCAATTACATTTACTAATTATATTGTCTTAACTATATTGTTTTTCTATCTTATAAAAGGAGTTGTATAGTAAGGAATACAATTTTCCTCAAATTTTCAGAGCTCAAAACATAAAAGACCATTTATTGAAACCAAGCTGGAAAAAAAGTATAATTCTGTACTTCTACCTGCTACTCTGCATTTACTTTTTGAAGGATCCCACACCTTGTTAATTTCAGTCTTAAACAGGGTGTGCAGCACATTGAACCTCTCAGAATGTAATGCAGTCTTTGCAAAGAAACTGAACTGAATGGAGCACTGCTAAACTTTCCTGGACCTGAGAGTATCCCACAGCTTATGTGTGAATGAAGCAAAGCGTTGTTTCTCATTTGACATGCAAAGAAGGCATACATAGAAATATTATAGGCAAATCAGCAAAACAGCTCATTAAATTTCAAGGGATTGTTATAAAATTGTCCCTAACCCTAACAATTACCCTAAAGTATGATAAAAAAAAAAAAAAACCTACTTTTTTGGCACCAAAAACCCATTTGACAACATAAAACTAAGCATATCAATCTGTTTAATTAAATAAGGATCAAGCAATATGGGTGTAGACTAAATGGAGACAATGCAATTCAACTATTGACCACTAGGAGTCTGAGACTCATAAAACCTTTGTACTACATGTTGTATCAAGTTAGGCTTACTTATTTTAAAATTGAAGTGTGTAATTTCTGTGTCACTAATAAGTGTCACCAAACGGAATGGCAAAAATTATCATTGTTTTTAAACAGATTGCAGAAAACTACCATCAGAACTCTTCCATTAGTTGTACCAACAGTCCCGCCCCAAACTCACTCCATTGGTAAAGCCAATGTTTCTGTGTCAGGCTAGAATGTTTGGATAGTGCCACAGAGCCCGAAAGTTAGACTATTTAATTTTTTAGGTGAAATCAACTTATAAATGCCTTACTAATACAAAACCAATTGTTAAAAATTTGGGACAGTATTCTATTCTCCCTGTGCTATATTGAAAGCCCTACAACAACACATTATTTGATGTTTTAATTACATTTTTTGATTTAATTGTTTTTTTGTTTTTTTTTAAATATACACATTTCAAAACAGATGACTGCAACATGCTCCAAAAAAGTAGGAATAGTCAAGTGTTTACCACTGTGTAACATCATAACTTCTTTTAATAACACAAGAGTTTGGGCACAAGTTTAAGTTTAGCAAGCAGGATTTTGCCTCATTCATCCATTATGCAGGTCTTAAACTGTGCAGTTGTACATGGCCTTTGTTGCCGTATTGTGCGTTTCATAATGCGCCACATATTCTCAATTGGAGAAAGATCAGGACTGCAGGCAGGCCAATCTAGCAGCCATGCACTTGCAATCCGAGCAGATTGTGGTTTGGCGTTGTCATGCTGGAAAACCACTTCTGAATGTGCATGATCTGCAGTGCCTCAGACATCTTAAAAACCGTCAACCCTCTGTAATGGATATCATGACATGGACTCAGGAATACTGCGGTAAACCTTAGTCAGTCAACAACATTCGCCGCTGCATCCACAGGTGCAAGTTAAGGCTTTACTATGCAAAGCAGAAGCCATACATCAGCACTGTCTAGCAGTGCCGCCGACTTCTCTTGGCTCGGTCTCATCTGAGATGGAAACTAGAACAGAGAAATTGTGTTTTGTGGTCTGTCGAGTACATGTACAAATTTTGGCGTAACATATGCTGCCATCCAGATGCTGTCTTTTCCAGGGACGTCCCTGCATTTTCCAGCATGACAATGCCAAACCACATAGTGCCTGGATTACAAGTGTATGGGATCTGTCTCCAATTGAGAATGTGTGGCGCATTAAGAAAAACAAAATATGGCAATGAAGGCCCCGTACAATTGCACAGCTGAAGACCTAAATTACATAATGGATGAACTAGGGGAAAATTCTGCTTGCTAAACTGAACAAACTTGTGTCTTCAGTGCCCAAATGCTTAATAAGTGTAATTAGAAGAAATGTTACACAGTGGAAAACTCTCAGACTGTCCCAACTTCTTTGTTGAGCATGTTGCAATCATCTGATTTGAAATGTGTATATTTTCAAAAACAAGGTAAAAGATCAAATAATGTGTTTGTCACAAGTTGTGTAGGAGAGGCGATGTATCTATATGCAGGCTTTAATGAAGAATATGAAGTCGATACAAAATAACATGGTGTGCCATAAGCGAAATCAACAAACTAACACAAGCTTACACAGACAAGAACTGACAAACAATGAACAAAACTGGAGGGTATATATACACAAGACCTGATGAGGGGATTGAAGACAGGTGAGGATGATGTGGAACAGATGGAGGTGATGAGGGTAGTGCACTGTGGGAAATGGAGTCCAGGGGGAAACTTCAAAATAAGAGTCCATGGAGAACATAAGGGAGACCGAACGTGACAGTGTTGTTGTAGTGCTTTTTAATAAATCACAGGGTGAATAGAATTTACAAATCTCCTTTTGGTTTTTATTAGCATTTTCCATACTGTCCCAACTTTTTTGGAATTAGGGTTGTAGTTGACTCACACACAGCAATTTTAATGAAGTTTCTGAAAGTTTACTCTGAGGACAGAGTTTCTTTATCACTCTGTGCTTGGTCCATGCCACTTACGTTTGGTCAATCTCTGTGTAAATGTTCAGAAAGAATCCACCCAACAAGTATCCGGCCGCAGGTCCTACAATGGCAGCCGTGTAGAAGATCCCTGGGAAAAGAGAACATAGCACATTTGAAGTGTACTGTAGGTGTCTGTAACTCTCTCTATTGCTCTATTGTGTTATATAACAACTGGTCAGCCTTCACACTGATTCATGTTTTCATCAAAAGATCCACTGGTGAAATGTAAAGGGAGCAAGCAGGGAAGTGAATGTCTTCAATGGCCTTTGAAAACTGGATGCTGGAAAGACAAACAATTGAAGGAGGTTGTATTGATGTCTGAGGTGGAAACTAGTGGTGCACACTGATAAAGACAAAAGAAAAAAATACTAGGTGTGTCGAAGCTTGACTTGAGTGGGACAAAATTGCAGGGTTCATTTAGGACAAATACCAATCCTTGAGTGTTTTCCATGTAATATATAACTAAATTACAAGAAAGCATTTTAGAACATTGTGCGAGTCATTTTGGATTGCCAAAACAATCAGCAAACCTTGTGATAAAATCAAGTATGATTAAACATTGTAATTATGTCAACAGTATGACATGATGTCACAAGTTGCTTTTACACAACAGCAAGGTATGTAAATGCAACAGTCATCACCTTGAGATGACATGTAGTTAATTTTCTTAAAAGGACACACACTCCTATTCACAGGTCTTGCTAAATTAGCCTCTGATTACATCTTGTTGAGGCGTGAAAACAACAACCACAGACACTTATAATGCAACAGTCAGCCTTACTATATTCACCCTGACTTTAACCTATAACAAATAATAAATGAAGCAAAAACACTATAGATTAGGACAGATGTCAACTTGACATAAAATCATTAGTAAATGGGAGTAATGGACAAATTCAACTGTCCATTTGAAGAACAGCTGTTGTTTAATTGTTTGTGGAATTCTCTTAAAATGTGTATCTGATTGGTCTGTGGTAAATATTTGAGCATTAAAATCACAAGTAAAATGTTTAAACTAGTGATTGACCGATATATCGCCGATGCCGATAAATCGGCCGTTTTTTGGAATTTTTAATAATCGGCAGATACATTTTCCTGTTTGGCCGATTTGTTTCTTGAGGGCTCTGAGAATTGCCTGCTTGCATGTGAAGCGACTGAGACATGTAAACGACCAGTCATGGTTCATATTGTTGTTACGTGCCATCGTGTTACTACAATAATAGACCGGTGTGCAACACAGTGACATTTAAATGGTCTGCATATCAGAGCCGCGGCAGATGCGTTTTGAGCTCATAATGTTAAAGTGCTCGCCTGTTTCATTGTCCCTCTCTCTCCTCAAAATTTCCCTGTAACTTTTAACTGTCTTGTCTAATGATAAAAAGGCAAATATCGATAAAACTAATATCATACACTATCTGCAAATATGCACATATCTCGTTTAAATAGATGTAATAAACCAACCTCACACAACTTTAGCTGATCCAGCATCCTGTGGAGCACTCTTATATCTTCCAGTCTCCCCTCAACAGTTCCCTGTAACTAACTTTCTTTTCTAATGATAAAGGGCAAATATTTTCTAATGATAAAGGGCAAAAACTTCTATTATATACCGTCTACAAATATGCAGATATCTCGTTTAAACAGATGTAATTCACGAACCTCATGAAAATCCGGCGTTTTCTTCCCGTCGAGTGCTCAACTACAGTAATATCTTCCTCTGAAGCGCGTATTCTATCATCCAGAATCAAAACTTCAGTATCAGGATCAAAAGTTCCTCTGATTCACAAATCATGACGGTCAGTCCATGACAATACAAGCAGGCGATCCAGGCCGTTTAAACTGTCAGGAGATTGCTGCACACGCTGGATCCGCACGAGCGCGTGAGTGCAACTTCAAAGTAAAAGTGCTTCATGTGCGCTATAAGTAAATGTCATATTCACAATGCACTGTATGTACAATTTGTTTAATTCTGTATTTTTGGAGAAAATGCGATTGCTAATGTGGACATGCCATCCATGGTTGCTGGACTACTGTGTGTGCTGTTATTTCCTTCTTCCTAATATATTAACAATTTCTTCATGGGCAAATAAATTACTAAAATTTGATGACTAAACAGAAGAAACTGCTATCTACCATTTAAAATACAACATTATTTTTTTTAGATTCATTTTTCCAAATTTAAATTTTGTGTGAAAATATTGTGCTAAATAAGAGTTTATTCATTTTTAGCAATTTTATGTTTATGTTATTTACTATATTAAATTGTGTGATATATCGGCATTGTATCAGCCATTAAAAAACCCATATTGGTCAATCACTAGTTTAAACTATCCTTCTATATGTTGTATGATGTGTATGTTCCCAGTAAAATTTCTAGTGTAACAAAGTTTGTGCATTTACTAAATCACTAGACTTCAGTCCAATTATTGTTTGAACTCAAACTAATTTTCAATAAATACATGAATACGTATATAATGCAAACACACAAAACATAATTATGTATTAAATAACAAAAAAATAAACCTATAATTATATGACTCCGTAAACCATAAGTGGTTATTTTACATGCTTTGTAATGTAAGGTACATCAAAAAGTATGTAAATATACTGTATTAATATGGTACTACATGCATGCTATTATATGCCAGGCTTAAAATGCAACACTCAGTTTTGTACAACATATAACAGAGGGTCCCTGCCTGGTCTGTCTTTCCATCCACCAACAGGTTGAAGACCCCTTTACTAGATGTTTAATGACAAGCTCAAACACCAAATACTCATGTTTTTCATGGTGCCGCCACACTCACCTATATATACAGGTGCATAGTTTGACTTAACATTTTCATCAAGATAGGTGACTCCGAGTGTGTACAAAGGGGTTGCCCCTGCCCCATGTAGAGACTGTCCCAGCATGAAGACGTAGCGGTAAGCTGAGAGCCCTCCTTCCTCGCCGACACACATTTCTGTGCTATTGGCCGAGCACAGTCCCATGCGCTCCGGTACTCTCGCTTGATAGGATGGTGTTGTGAAATGGGGCAGGGCAAAGACCAGTGACCCCAGTGCCATGATCAGTACACCCCAGCCCAGCCATCGAGGCTTATGGCCAGTACCACCAAAGTAGCTTACGAATGTCAAACAAACACAAGCAGCAATGTCGTAGGAGCTCGCAATAAGTCCCGCCTAAGGAGGCAACAAATAATACAGTGTTAATGCTGCAGAGAAAGAATAATTTTATGCTACAGTTATACCAGCTTTAGAATAAATATGAACCCAATTTGCATACTATCTGTACCACAGTAGGTAAGCTTAGGATTACAGTAATAGGCCCCAAATTATAGTACATTCCAAGTATTATATTGAAGGTACCCAAATGGTATTCTGTTTCAAGTGGATTTTTAGAGCACACATTTGTGCATACTTTTTGGACTAATGTTACCCACAACCACTTGCGCTACGGAAGAGGATTGGTTTGCAACGGTACTTCATACCTGAAAGTACATACTTTATAATCAACAGCGCAATACGTTCTTTTCATTCTTAGAAGTATGCAAATTGTGAATTAGCCTAAAATTCCTTTATAGATAGAGGTTGCAGGGGAATTACTGTAAATTTAACACTTGAAGTAGTCTTAGTGTGATTATCCTCAGAACATCTTGAAGAATTTGACTGGCCAAGTCAACATTAACATTACATAGTTTGTAAGCCATTTTAGTTAAATTTTTTTACTTTTAAACTTAAAGGTACTTAGAGAAAATTTGAAATGCCACTCCTAATCCATTTCACTTCAATAATGTGATGTATATCCAAGTGAAACAGGATATTCTACAAAAAACTTAATTTTATATATCGGTGTCATCAGTGAAAAGTTGTTTCAGAAGAAGTTTTACATTTTGATTTAAGATTACAAACACAAAAGTTTTTGTTAAAAAATAGCATATATCAATGGATCACTCACAATAAGCCCAGAAACAGGGATTTAGGAAGTTAACAGGGTCAATTTTGTTTCATGTTGACTAACTTTTACACATTTACCTGGTAGCTGCGCAGGTCAAAACGTCTCTCGATGGAGGTGATGACAGTGTTGATGAAGCCATTGATGATCATGCCCTGGAGGAAGGAGGCCACACAGAGGAAGAAGAGAACCCAGTGAGGGGTATTGAAGGTCTGGATAAACCGTGGGGTCAGTGCTCCCCATCCACAAAGATTCTCAGAGGTCGTGGGGACAAACTTCACCCCAAGGGGCGGCTCTATGAGCTCAGACCCTTGTTTGTCTGTCTTGTGGAACACAATGTGGGCATCTCCAGACGTGCTGGCTGAACCAGAGCCCTGGGACTCTACCGGGCTGGTAATGTCTGGACTGGGTCCGAATGGACTGTCCTGTAGGACCAGAAGCTCTTGCTTGGAGCTAAAGGAGTTGTCATTGTTCATCAGGTGGGGCATGGCCCCAATAGGGGGTGCAGCTATAGACTTTATAAAGGATGTAGAAAATAATCACATATGTTTTCAACAGGAAAAGCTGGTTCTTTGTTCTATGTACAACTGTGCACAGTGATATGATGGCAGTCTATGGACGATGTTCTCTGTACAAAGGGGTTCTCTGTTGTTTGCAGTTTATACTGATGATAACAAAGGTGTAAAAGTCGTATGAATCTCGTAAAACTTAATTCTGAAAAGAGAGAGAAAGGGAAAATTTTAAAGTTTGGCAACAATTTTAATATGTAGCAGTAAACCATTAGTGGTGCTTGCTAATGCAAGGATGAAAGAATATGTGTTTGGAACAACATGACTCAGTAAATTATTTTTCATTTTTGGGTGAACTAACCCTATTATACTTCAGTCTGAAGTATTAAACTTCAGCCCACTTGTCATACTCGTTTGTGCTCAGACAAAGTCACTTTCAGCATAAGTCAGCTCAATTGGTGGCCATATTTGGAACACACCCAGGCAGGCTGGGCAGCTATTTTCTATGTAAACACTGGCAGAGGTCTGCGGCAGGCAATAATGCCCAGCATGTTTAGATATTTACCTGTGCATCCAAGTAAACAAGTGGCGTAAATGTACAGCTCTTATATACAGTACTTGAATGGAAAAATACCAAAATCTCCAAAATGGTTGGTCAAGATCACAATCAAAGAACGTTTTTAAAATTAGCAGTAAAATCTGATAACACTGGTTATAATTCACACTTAAAAGATGCTATTTTTCAGGCTGGTTCAGCTAATGCGCATGCTGATTGTCAGGCGATTTCCTGTGAGGCAGGACTTCCTTTTCTACATCCATAAGCCGTTGGGTGTTCCAATTTCTCCCATTCTTTTTAATACCAGTGCTTTGTCTCTGCTAAACTGTCTCTAACTCAAATCATGCTGTTTGTTAAGGAGAGGTGTGTTATTACAATACTAGCAGTCAGCCTTACATTTTTCCCTGATGGACAAAGAAATCCCATCAATTAACATTGAAGAAGGGAACCAAACCATATCTAGGGACCTGAATTTCATACAGAAGTGCGGGACTGATGGTGGACTCTTTTGACTTGGGCCAGTAAGCAACTAGCTAGCAATGCCCTAGTAAACACATAAAACACACTAGAAACTACTCAGAATACATCAGGAACAGCATCGTCGCAACAAGTTGAAAGTGACTAGGGCAAGCACCAGTCTCATTTAGGAATGTAAAACTCTAGTCTAAATGTATTACACTCCTTCAAATTAAGATTCCAAAAAAATCTAATCAGAAAGCATAAATCATTAACTGGTCAACAGACCCAAAAAACAGTAATGACCAGGACAGTTTTGTGCATTACACCATGGTCCACCAAACACTATGACAAAGTCTGTCCATTCCCTGCATGACCTACAATAACCCTACAAGACGGTTATGAGATTTTGAATATTGCTTATTCAAACTTGAATAGAGTACACAACTATGCAAATTATTACTATATGGAGGGAAAAGAGAAATGAGTGGCAGGTGCAGGGCAGGTGTCATGGCTTTGGGCCAACACATCAGGTGAGAGACAGCAATGTTTTTAAGACGTAAGCATCAACAGTGAACCTTTTACAGTCCAAAATCTCTCTCTGATCAATCTTAATCTCAACCTAAGTGTTCAGTATACATTTGCAAATTATAGTATCTCCTTATTGGTTAAGTTGTCTTTTATGCTCTTTGAAAGTTGTGTATAGAAAATTATAATGTATCCTTGATTTAATTAATAAGCAACAACAGACAATGGTTAACATAGTCATTAATAAGTGCTGGTTATTCTGAAAGCTATGCAATGGAGGCATACATACATAAGGTGTACTATTTTAGGCAAGTTTTTTTTGCGCCATTAGACCATTAAGGGATTTTCAAACTTCTTTGTCTCACACCAAGCTCAAATTAAGTGAATCATATTGGCCTATGTTTCCTAAAAGACCTTCACTTGCACATTGTATTCTGACTACTACACACAAGTGTGCTATTATGAAATATATATTTTTTTATCCACTTATCTATAGTCTACACAATAGTCCGTTCAAGATCCTACCTGTGTATTGTTTAGTATTGTGTATTGTGTTGCATTGTAGTATTACATACTGTATTGTAGTAGGTATAATAACTTTTTATATAAACCAGCAGTCCTTGGACCAGAACAAAGTCCTTTTGTGCAAATATACCTGGCCAATAAACTCTACTCATTTTCAGATTTTTATTGGCACATGTATAATTACCAGCAGATCATGCATCGTAAAACTACTTACAACCAATGCTTGCACAAAGATTTATTTTTCTTGAAATATATCTGTAAAACAAACAAAAAACAAAATTAAAACATCCATTAATCTCCTCTATAGCTCTAAACTGCAAATAATTTGATATTATTAAACTGACACATTTGGCAGAAACTTTAATGTGGCTTATGTGGCTTGCAGTGCATTCAAGCTTTACTGTAAATTTTATCAGCATGTGTGTTCACTAGGAATCAAATCTGTGACCTTGGCTTTGCTAACACCATGCTTTACCAGTTGACACTACAATTAACTAACATTTATCAAAGTAATATTCCTTGCATATCCCTGTAAACTTTCCACATTACTGGGCGTTAGGACTACGTAATCGGATGTCTGCGATATCTGACAAATGTCCCGATGCCGATATTGACGCTTACTGACAGATGATGTTCAACAATATTGGGAAATGACAAAACCATGGAGCTGGGAAGTTGGCAAAAAATAAATAAATTAAACAGTAGCTCGGGGTTTAAAATTAGTACCTGCTACGACCCGCCAAATGCGGGTTGTCTATTTCAGGTGCGAGTGACACATGACAAGAAATGCTGTTAGCGTGAAGAAAATATTTCTTATATTTTTAAGAAAAGACGACAGAAAAGATGTTGATGCGTGTGTCTGATTAATTGTTTCTTCAGAGGCGTGAAGCACGAGGAACACGTGCACGTAAAGAGTTCTCACTCTTTCTTCTATATTTCAGTCATCTTTACAGGTTCACAAATCATAAAATAATACAAAAACACATTGAACCTAAAATTGATTTACAGTATATTTAAATTATCATTATTATTATGCTTACATTTAAACATTTTCTTTAGATCTTAATTTATATAAGTAATTTTCCACTTGTTTTTGTTGACGGATACTTGTGTGATGGAAAACGAAAATTATTTCGTTTGATTCCTTTGAAGTATTCATTTGAAATATTTCTGGAATTAGTTTTTTTTTTATGTTTCAATAAATTAATAAAATTTTGAAAGCAAAATCAATAAAGCAAAAGTATTACATCTCGGCAGTAGGGCAGGGGGGTTGACGATGTAATCAGATTTTGCTATATTTATTAATAAAAATATCATGAACATATTTCTTGCATATCGCCCAGCCCTACATTACACTGTGTAAAGAAATGCATCACACGTTACAGCCAAGCACTCATAGTTACACTGAAAGAATAAGAAAAAACATTCCCTTTACCTACCTCAATTCCTCATCATTCCTCATCACTTTATTGGTCTAAGAGGTTCTGAGAGTGTTTGACTGTGTAACAGAGGAAAAGGGAGAGAGACAAAAAGCAAGCAAGACAGCCCCAAAATGGGGCGTTACTTCAGCCTCTCAATCCTTCACATCACTAACCCAATCCTGTCTTCCATCTCTCAAATTCCATTGAGTGACCACCACCTTATCTAATTTACGTTTGATAATTAGCTACTCACAGCTGTCTCATCTAAACTCACCATACTTCATACAGCTAAGATTACTGCTGCAAGAATGTATTTGTCTGTTCTAGTAAGACATGTTGGGTTTTCATGTTTTATGAGGACTCTCCATAGATATAATGGTTTTTATACAAAACAAACTTTATATTATGTCCCCTAACCCTAACCCTACCCCTAAACCTAACCCTCACAGAAAACTTGCTGCATTTTTACACTTTCAAAAAACATAATTTAGTATGATTTATAAGCTGTTTTCCTCATGGGGAGTGACTGACTGTCCCCACAACATCAAAAATGTCAGGTTTTCTATCCTCGTGGGTACATTTGGTCCCCACAATGTAGGGAATACCTGGACACACACACACACACACACACAGGCGGCCAAATGTTTGGAATGATGTACAGATTTTGCTATTATGGAAAGAAATTGGTACTTTTATTCACCAAAGTGGTATTCAACTGATCACAATGTATAATCAGGACATTAATAACATGGAAAATTACTATTACAATAAAAAAACAAAAAAACAATTCAGAACTTCTTACAGTTTTTCTCATTTGCTAAGATACACTTAATGAAACTGGAATCCACTTGATCTTCATCATCACCTTCTTAGCACAGCAGAAGTCTTCTCTTGCAAATGTCTTAACACTTTTTCATTTGCTTCACACATTTTTCACACCCTTTGTCAAAACAGTTACCACAGATCTCATTGAAAGACCCCAAACTCTATTGGATTAACTGTGTTGAACAAAAGGAAAACATCTATTCACAGCTGATAGAAAGTACTTGCATAATTATGAATCTCTAATGCACAACTCTTCAATCAGCCCTCATCCATCCATAAAAGATGCCACCTCTGTGTTGCTATTTGCAAGCATGGATCAAAAGCACAGAAGGAGAGTAAGAGGCCATGGCAGAGGGGCCCGAGGAAGAGGAGTTTGCATGCATGGTGGAGGAGCCGCAGCAAGAGGAGAAAATAGAGCTCAAGTTTCAAATGAAATTTGGGCAACAATTATTGACCATGTCATCAATCATGGCTTGTCCTTTAGAGAGGCTGGACAAAGGGTCCAGTCCATTCTGAGTCGGAGCACTGTGGCATCTATTGTCTGGCTTTTTCGGAATGAGAACAGGTAAGTCACAATGTTACTGTATACCACAGTGTATTTCAGCTTTACTGTATTGCACTGTTAGCAGAACAAACTGTGTCTACAGTAATGCAGATGTTTCATCAATCCCATTTATGTGACTGTCATAATGTCAATTTTGACATGCTTTTTGCTTTTACTTTATAGAATCCACACACTACCACACACTGGTGGCAGAGGAAAGATCTTTAGTGTTGAACAGGAGGCTGCCATTGTAGATATGGTCGTGGCAAACAATGCGATCAGACTGCGTGAAATCCAGGCAGCAGTAATTGCAGATCAGGGAGCATTTAGAAATATCAACAGTGTGAGTTTGGCAACTATTGATAAGAGTCCTTAAACGAAACCATGTCAGAATGAAGCAGCTGTACAGAGTTCCATTCCAAAGAAATTCTGACATCGTGAAGGAGGCAAGATTCCTGTATGTGCAGGTATGGATTTGTTATTGTAATGCCTTGTTATACCATACAGTTAAATGCAACTGGAATAATTTGCTTTATGAATTTGCTTTCATCTTAGAGAATAATTGAGCTTGAAGCTGAAGGGGCACATCACAAATTAATTTATGTAGATGAAGCCGGCTTCAACCTCTGTAAAGTGAGGAGACGTGGGAGGAACATCATTGGGCAGAGTGCCACTGTTACAGTGCCAGGTCAGTGGGGCGCCAGTATCACCATGTGTGCTGCCATCTCCAATGATGGTGTCCTTTGCCACATACCAACTATCGGCCCATACATTCCAGAACGCCTCATCACATTTCTTGATGCACTGAATGAAAGACTGGTTCCACCCGAAGAGAGAGGGCTGTTGAGGCTTGGCATGACTCTGTATGTCATCATTTGGGACAATGTTGCCTTCCACCACTCTCACCTTGTGAATGAATGGTTTGCAGCACAGCCCCATATGATGATTCAATTCCTCCCTGCATACTCTCCTTTTCTGAACCAAATTGAGGAGTTCTTCTCTGCTTGGAGATAGAAGGTGTATGATCACCGGCCATATGAGCAGATGTCCCTCCTGGAGGCAATGAGTGCTGGTTGCCTGGCAATAGGTGCAGAGGACTGCCAGGGATGGATACGCCATGCAAGGAGGTATTTCCCTCGGTGCATTGCAAGGGAAAACATCCAATGCGATGTTGATGAGAACCTGTGGCATTATCGTCAGGAACGAATGGACTGAATGTGTAGTTCTGAGTATTTCAACTCTTTATTTAGTTTTTTAGATATTTCCACCCATAAGTTTCCTTTGGTTGTTTTTTTTTTTTTTTTTTTTTTTTTTTTACAGTATTCAGCATTTCTGAGTTTGAAAAGTATCATATATTTCATATTTATAGCTGTATTTTGTTGTCCATTGTGTAATGATTGATTGAAAGAATATATTAATTTGACCACAAGTTGTGGTGTTTGATGGAAATATTTTCTTTTGTTGCATGTTTTTAATGTTTTGTGAGTGTTAGAGCATTTTGCAAACAAAATTAGTTGTTTTTGGCCAGTGTGCTTCAGTTTTAGCCTGTGTGTTAACTGTTTTCAAAATGTGATGTCAGAGTGGACAAATGTGTTTAAGCAATCGAGAAAAACTGTAAGATCCGTAACACTCTTTTCGAATTATCTGTTGTCCAATGTCTGTTTCTTTGCCCACTCTAACCTTTTCTTTTTGTTTTTCTGTTTCAAAAGTGGCTTTTTCTTTGCAGTTCTTCCCATAAGGCCTGCACCCCTGAGTCTTCTCTTTACTGTTATACATGAAACTGGTGTTGAGCGGGTAGAATTCAATGAAGCTGTCAGCTGAGGACATGTGAGGCCTCTATTTCCCAAACTAGAGACTCTGATGTACTTATCCTCTTGTTTAGTTGTACATCTGGCCTTCCACATCTCTTTCTGTCCTTGCTAGAGCCAGCTGTCATTTGTCTTTGAAGACTGTAGTGTACACCTTTTTATAAAAATTCTCAGTTTTTTTGGCAATTTCAAGCATTGTATAGCCTTCGTTCCTCAAAACAATGATTGACTGACAAGTTTCTAGATAAAGCTGTTTCTTTATGCCCATTTTGACATAATATTGATCTTAAGACATGCCAGTCTATTGCATACTGTGGCAACTCAAAAACAAAGAAAATGTTAAGCTTCATTTAACGAACCAAATAGCTTTCAACTGTACAATGCATCCGGAAAGTATTCACAGCACTTCACTTTTTCCAAATTTTGTTATGTTACAGCCTTATTCCAAAATGGATTAAATTCATTATTTTCCTCAAAATTCTACAAACAATACTCCATAATGACAACGTGAAAAAAGTTTGTTTGAAATCTTTGCAAATTTATTAAAAATAAAAAAACGAAAAAAAAAAATCACATGTACATAAGTATTCACAGCCTTTGCCATGACACTCAAAATTGAGCTCAGGTGCATCCTGTTTCCACTGATCATCCTTGAGATGTTTCTACAACTTGATGGGAGTCCACCTGTGGTAAATTCAGTTGATTGGACATGATTTGGGAAGGCACACACCAGTCTATATAAGGTCCCACAGTTAACAGTGCATGTCAGAGCACAAACCAAGCCATGAAGTCCAAGGAATTGTCTGTAGACCTCTGAGACAGGATTGTATAGAGGCACAGATCTGGGGAAGGGTACAGAAAAATGTCTGCAGCATTGAAGGTCCCAATGAGCACAGTGGCCTCCATCATCCGTAAATGGAAGAAGTTTGGAACCACCAGGACTCTTCCTAGAGCTGGCCGCCTGGCCAAACTGAGCAATCGGGGGAGAAGGGCCTTAGTCAGGGAGGTGACCAAGAACCCGATGGTCACTCTGAAAGACCTCCAGCATTTCTCTGTGGAGAGAGGAGAACCTTCCAGAAGAACAACCATCTCTGCAGCACTCCACCAATCAGGCCTGTATGGTAGAGTGGCCAGATGGAAGCCACTCCTCAGTAAAAGGCACATGACAGCCCGCCTGGAGTTTGCCAAAAGGCACCTGAAGGACTCTCAGACCATGAGAAACAAAGATTGAACTCTTTGGCTTGAATGGCAAGCGTCATGTCTGGAGGAAACCAGGCACCGTTCTTCACCTGGCCAATACCATCCCTACAGTGAAGCATGGTGGTGGCAGCATCATGCTGTGGGGATGTTTTTCAGCGGCAGGAACTGGGAGACTAGTCAGGATCGAGGGAAAGATGAATGCAGCAATGTACAGATACATCCTTGATGAAAACCTGCTCCAGAGCGCTCTGGACCTCAGACTGAGGCGAAGGTTCATCTTCCAACAGGACAATGACCCTAAGCACACAGCCAAGATAACAAAGGAGTGGCTCTGGGACAACTCTGTGAATGTCCTTGAGTGGCCCAGCCAGAGCCCAGACTTGAACCCGACTGAACATCTCTGGAGAGATCTGAAAATGGCTGTGCACCGACGCTCCCCATCCAACCTGATGGAGCTTGAGAGGTCCTGCAAAGAAGAATGGGAGAAACTGCCCAAAAATAGGTGTGCCAAGCTTGTAGCATCATACTCAAAAAGACTTGAGGCTGTAATTGGTGCCAAAGGTGCTTCAACAAAGTATTGAGCAAAGGCTGTGAATACTTATGTACATGTGATTTTTTTTTTTCGTTTTTTTTTTTTAATAAATTTGCAAAGATTTCAAACAAACTTCTTTCACATTGTCATTATGGGGTATTGTTTGTAGAATTTTGAGGAAAATAATGAATTTAATCCATTTTGGAATAAGGCTGTAACATAACAAAATGTGTAAAAAGTGAAGCGCTGTGAATACTTTCCGGATGCACTGTATTTGATATAATGGCAAGTGATTTTCTAATACCAAAGCAGCAATTTAGCATGATTGCTCAAGGATAAGGTGTTGGAGTGCTGCTGGAAATGGGGCCTGTCTAGATTTGATCAAAAATTACTTTTTCAAATAGTGATGGAGCTGTTTTTTACATCTGTAATGTCCTGACTATACTTTGTGATCAGTTAAATGCCACTTTGGTGAATTAAAGTACCAATTTCCTTCCAAAACAGCAAAATCCGTACATTATTCCAAACTTTTGGCCGCCAGTGTATATATATATATATATATATATATATATATATATTAGTGCCTGACCGATATCGGTCGGCCGATATTATCAGTATCGGCGTATATTTTACAGATATGCGCCGATATGAAAACTTTTTTTCAGAACATATAATGCAGAAAACAATGCTTTAGAATTGGTGTCATTACGTAGTTTGTCCAGCAGAGCATGCTCCGACTCCACTGTTTACAGAGCTGAGCTGACGGTGGCTCTGCAGACTTAAGCTGTGTGTCAGTAAGTTGCTAACTAGTTTGTGAAATACACACTGGAAAGTTATTAAACAATGACCCCATCATTTTCCCTTTTCAATAAAACTAATATAACATTAACCTTGTCCCTGACAACCATGTCACTCATGTCTGTTGTGTATTCAGTAATGTAGCAGATTGAAAGGTAAACATCAGAGCATCTTTTTGCAGCTCAGCAGACAACGGTGCGGTGGTGAATTGTGTGTGGTGAGTGTTGATTTAATGCTATGTTATTACCTAGTTGATGAGACACAATGCTGGAAAGTAAAATAAACAACGTCCGTCTTTTACTCTTTGTGACAACGAGCTTATAGCTAACTAGCTAATCACGTAGCTACTTTCATTGTTGTCAGCTGAGTGGAAGCTAATGTGTAAACATGTGTTCACCAAACTGTTTTGTTCAGGATTCACAGTTTGGTACCCCCTTCAACCGAACAATTCCAATCATTGCATTTATAAAATGTAATATTTAAAAGTCTGGTTTTCCACCGTTGAAAGTTTCCCCTGAACTTGTATAGCAGAATACGGTGTAACACCGCTGCTTATCTGTTTATCTCTTGTCTCGGCAGTATTAATATAGTCAGCATTTGACTGATACTAAACAGTACTGATGTTTATTTAGCTATTTATTTTATTTTTTATTTATTCTTTATTTTAATGGTCAGCATTTGACTGATACTAAACAGTACTGATGTTTATTTAGCTATTTATTTTATTTCTATTTATTCTTTATTTTAATGGTCAGCATTTGACTAATACTATACAGTACTGATGTTTATTTAGCTATTTGTTTTATTTTGATTTATTCTTTATTTAAATGGTCAACAATTGACTTATATTAAACATACAGTACTGATGTTCGAATTCAGTTCACATCAACCGAACGACTTGAGTCCACAACAAAATCTTTAGTGTGAAATAACATAATAGTTGCTTACTATATTTGATTGTGCTGTTCTATACCGATCCAGGCTCGTTGACAAGATTACGGTTTCTTTTTCCATTGAGGTGCTGCAAAATCAGGATAAGAATGGACTGACTGAGCAATTAGGCTTAACCAATCATGATTCGCCACATCACTAATGCCATTCCACCAGCATGGTTCTTTGTACTGAGGTTGGTTAGCCAAGCGTACTAAGAAATTCATGCAGGAAATGGTTTGTAATTATACCATACTGATCCATGTTTTTATGGAAATGCTAACGTTAATTACAGTGCATAGAACTGTTTGAACTGATGGTAGAATGATTCATACAACATACACAAAGGCAATATTTCACTATGTACAACACAATGTTGCTTTGCATAACAGAGGAACTGATTCCATGCCATTGCAATCCCTGGTTTACTTTAAATATGGTTTAAAATTGGGAGGTTTCCATTTCTGACTCAGTTGCATCTATGAATAATGCACATATGGTGGAAAATTTATATTTGTGGTGTGACTATAGTTTCAAGAGTATTGGTGGTGCAGTTCAAACTGTGTAAATGAATCAATTCTCAATTCTGTGTTCAGAAGAACTCTGTGGTTCATGCCTTATCACAATGAGATTATTGAAAGACTTTATTTGTTGTTGTGTTCTATAAACTCTTTTCATTTCTAATTTTAAAAGTGTGATCAAAAGCAGGGAAGGATAAGATCAGAAAGAGCACAGAGTCTCAGGGTGGGAACAAACACAGCATGTGTTTGCTGTGGAGTGCAGGTTCCTTCCCTTTTCTTTGAACCATGCTGGATTGTCTTAGGGTGAGGTATGAGTTACAGACCAAAGAAACAACAAAAAGCAAGACTGCCACTTTCACTTAGGATTTCAGGGAAGGAAGCTTCACACAAACATCTATTTTTAAAAGTTGGTGTAACGGGTGATTCAGGAGTAGGTGCATATACAGAATGACTAATTTTGGATGTTTCTTACAAAATGTAAGAGAAAAATGTCCCTCTTCCAACCACAGTCCTTTACATTTCCTCAACAACTGCATCAACATTTTTTTCAAAATTATATAGTGATCCTGAAAGTATTTGGATACTTACACAATTAATAAATGCCACTGCATTAGACAACAAAATATGAAAAGTGGCATATATTACTGTAAACGGTTATGCAATGTTACACTGATTTCTAGGTATCAGAATTTAGTGTGAAATTAGAATATTTAAAGATACTTTAAAGTAACAGCAAAATTACACAAATGGACTAACTGACCTATGATTTGTAAAAAATAAATAAATAAATTAAATTAAATAAATAACAGATATGAAACTTCACAAAATAGCCTTGTCACTCTATGGCATTTAGGGTAAATCTAAGTAAACTTTACAAATGATCATCTTAGACAAAACTTGGAATCCAATAGGATGAATTAAGAATATTATAGGAACAAACCTGAAAAATGAAAGTATACGTTTCCACCAGTGACTATTGCTCCATGCAAGATGTTCACCGCTCCTAGACTATGGCAAACAGGTCAACCTATTTGGTCCCAGCTTTGCTGTTATGCTGCACCATTACTGGCTGGATAGCTATAAAAACTAGACTACACTCCAGACTGATTCAAATCCAATCTCAATGACTGCTAAACTTCAGTAGTTGCTGAAAAGATACCTAGTTTCCCAGATGAAAATAAAAGCAAACTAGTTTCCTGAAGTAACCAGGCTCTTTCCTGAAAATGTGATATTTCTAGTAACAGCCACTCCAAAAACTGAACCTCACACACAAATCATTTATAGAATAACGCTATTTGTAGGTGTGGGTAGTACTAGTCATTATGTCTTTCTGGAATGAGGAAGTTACCTGAAACATGGATTTAATAAAACCTGCATTTATAGGCGTGTCTGTTTGCTTAAGATAATTCAAGAGACATGAATAGCACCTAACAATGATCTCCTTACTTTTTTCAACCTCAAAAGTGTGCAGCGGCCTTCCTCTATTACAATAATGAAAAGCAGAAAAGACTGTCAGATTTATGCCCTTATTAATGAATGAGGTAAATAGTAAACTTTGGCAAAGAATAGAGACTTGAATGGTTTCAATATCTGGCCATCACTGCAAATAAGTGTTTTAGACCCTTGCCCAGTTTTATCCTCTATTCCTATTACTGCGTGCATTCTTATTGCTCTTTGGTTAATATTTACAGTAAACAATTCAAAGTACAAAATGCTAATATATTCATATCTTCTGAACATGAATATTGTTATTTTACTTTTGATTGTGATAGGACACCCCACTCACCAATGGTGACCACATGTAATGCATGTATGTATCTGTTGGTGTGTCTATAATTAAATCAAACAACCTATAGAAGACGTCTCAAGATTCTTCAAAACATGCAGGGTACATTACTTTAGTCACACATTTCGATATCATTTAACCATTTTTGAAACTTAAAGGAATACCTCACCCAAAAATGAAAATTCTTTCATTATTTACTTGCCCTCATGCCACCCCAGATGTGTATGACTTTCATCTGCAGATCACAAACAAATATTTATAACAATATTTCAGCTCTGTAAGGCCACACAATGCAAGTGAATAGGTGTCAGAACTTTGAAGCTCCAAAAAGCAGTTAAAAACAGCATAAAAGTAATCCATACGACTCTGGCTGTTAAATCCATGTCTTCTGAAGTGATATAATTAGTGTGGGTGAGAAACCGATCAATATTCAAGTCCTTTATTACTATAAATCTCCACTTTCACGTTTACATCTGAAAGTCTGTTTAGTTTCAATTTCACATCTGAAAGTGAAAGTGGAGATCTGTAATAAAAAAGGACTTAAAAATTGATCCGTTTATTGTATCTGAAGATATGGATTTAACCACTAGAGTCTTATGGATTACTTTTATTCTGCCTTTTTGTGCTTTTTGAAACTTCAAAGTTCTGGTCACCATTTACTTACATTGTATGAACCTACAGAGCTGAGATATTTTTCTAATATCTTCATTTGTGTTCTGCAGAACAAAGTAAGTCATAAACATATGGGATGGCATGAGGGTGAGTAAATGATGAGAGAATTTGCATTTTGGAGGGAACTATCCTTTTAAAGAAGATGATTTATAAAAAAAAAAAAAAAAACAACAACAACAACAACAACAAACAACAACAACAAAAACAAAACAAAGCTTTTGTATTCCATGGAAGAAATAAAGTCATACTGGTCTGGAACAAGTGAGTAAATAAGGACATAATTTTTGTGTGAACTACAGTTGAAGTCAGAAGTTTACATACACAAACTCATTTTTTAACCACTCCATAGATTTCATATGAGAAAACTATTGTTTTGGCAAGTCGTTTAGGACATCTACTTTGTGCATGACACGAGTAATTTTTCCAGCAATTGTTTACAGACAGATTGTTTTACTTTTAATTGACTACATCACAATTCCAGTGGGTCAGAAGTTTACATACACTAAGTTAACAGTGCCTTAAAGCAGCATGGAAAATTCCAGAAAATGGATGTCAAACCTTTAGGCAATTAGCCAATTAGCTTCTGATAGGCTAATTGGCTAATTAGAGGTGTACCTGTGGATGTATTTTGAGGCCTACCTTCAAACTCAGTGCCTCTTCGTTTGACATCATGAGAAAATCAAAAGAAATCAGCCAAAAGTCTGGTTCATCCTTGGGAGCAATTTCCAAAGGCCTGAAGGTACCACGTTCATCTGTACAAAAAAATAGTATGAAAGTATAAAAACCATGGGACCACGCAACCATCATACCACTCAGGAAGGAGACACATTCTGTCTCCTAGAGATGAACGTATTTTGGCGAGAAGTTCAAATCAATCCCAGAACAACAGCAAAGGACCTTGTGAAGATGCTGGAGGAAACGGGTAGACAAGTATCTATATCCACAGTAAAACAAGTCCTATATCAACATAACCTGAAAGGCTGATCAGCAAGGAGGAAGCCAGTGCTCCAAGACCACCATAAAAAAGCCAGACTACAGTTTGCAAATGCACATGGGGACAAAGATATTACTTTCTGGAGTAATGTCCTCTGGTCTGATGAAACAAAAATGGAAATGAATGGCCATAATGACCATCGTTATGTTTGGAGGAAAAAGGATGAGGCTTTCAAGCCGAAGAACACCATCCCAACTGTGAAGCATGGGGATGGCAGCATCATGTTGTGGGGGTGCTTTGCTGCAGGAGGGACTGGTGCACTTCACAAAACAGATGGCATCATGAGGAAGGAAAATTATGAGGATCTATTGAAGTAATATCTCAAAACATCAGCCAGGAAGTTAAAGCTTGGTCACAAATGGGTCTTCCAAATGGACAATGACCCCAAGAATACCTCAAGTTGTGGCAAAATGATTTAAGGACAACAAAGTCAAGGTATTGGAGTGGTCATCACAAAGCCCTGACCTCAATCCGATAGACAATTTGTGGGCAGAACTGAAAAAGTGTTTACGAGCAAGGAGGCCTACAATCCTGACTCAGTTACACCAGTTCTGTCTGGAGGAATGAGCCAAAATTCCAGGAACTTATTGTGAGAAGCTCGTGGAAGGCTACCCAAAACTTTTAAAGCAAGTTAAACAATTTAAAGGCAATGCTACCAAATACTAACAAATTGTATGTACACTTCTGACCCACTGGTAATGTGATGAAAGAAATAAAAGCTGAAATAAATCATTCTCTCTACTATTACTCTGACATTTCACATTCTTAAAATAAAGCAGTGATCCTAACTGACCTAAGACAGGGAATGTTTTCTGCAATTAAATGTCAGGACTTGTGAAAAACTGAGTTTGAATGTATTTGGCTAACGTGTATGTAAACTTCTGACTTTGACTGTATTTTATGTAGGTGTGTATTTTGAAACCGATTTTAATAATTTGTTCTTTAATTTTGCCACTTTTTTCTATTCCTGCATTTCAGGGCTGAAGATTCAGAAGAGCCAAATGTTGGATATTCACCATTTGCCCTGTTAACAGCGGTCAGAGAACTCACAGATGCTGCAATTCACTACAATCTGGTCAGAAATGTCAATGTTCTTGAAAGTGAAGTCATCACACACCTGCCCAGGCTTTTCAGATTTCTTTTAACGTTTGGACTGATTTATGCATTGGATCTGAGTTACCCAAAAGAGTTTTAAAGACAGGTGGCTTTATACCTTTTTAATGTTGAAGGATGTGCAACACTAATGCAGCTGAGACAATTTATCCTGTCACTGTCAGTTTTTTTTTTTTTTCCTCAGTGTTGTGCCTCATGTTTTGTCAATTATACCTTGTTTTTTATATTAAATGTTTACTACATGCAGTTTGCTTTTTTTTTTATATATATATGTTTAAGTTGCAACATTTTCACATTTAAGGAAACTTAAAAAAAAAAAAAAAAAAAGAAAAAAAAAATAGCACATTTCACCTAAAATTAGAGTTGAATTATGTTTTAAATAATTATTAAAATAATACAAGGCATATTCATGATTTCAAAAACATTTTTTAAGTTGTATAAATTAAGTTTGCAGGACTTAATAAACATTAGTAATTGCATTTTTTGAATGGACTAAAATAATTAAATTTTAATTTATAGTTTCTGAGAAAAACAAGTTTTGCATACTTGAGACTTAAGTTTTGAATCTTGTAAACGTAAAGGCAATCAGTTGCCTCTAAGTTAGTAGAACTTCTACGGGTTTGCATTGTTTTTAACCCTCCAAAAATTGGCCCCATTTACCTCCATTGTAAGTGCCTCACTTAAAGAAAAGGAAGGAAAGTCAAAATAATTTTGTGGTAATCAACACTGACACAAATGCTTTTGATTGAGCTTAACTTGTATTGTTTTATTGGGTTTAAATTGATTCCGTTTTGTTCAGAGAACTTGTTTCAATCACGTGGAACCACTTGATTGAGTTTTTTTAAAGAGTAGTTTGGACAGAGCCTTGCATCTCCAGGGTTCTGCAGCATGACCCTGTGGGATATAGGCTCCAGACCTAATGTACTAAAATGATCTAATGGGACCAGACAAGGGAAGTCTCTGACCCAGTAATAACTGCTGATCTCACTACATCCTGCATAGACAAGGAAAGCATTCATTTTAAGCACAGACCACAAAGGAAGACACACACATGCAAATAAGCATACACATACTGTATGCTGCAGATACATAAAGCCACGCATGCAAAGTAGACAACCATTTTAAACTATGAACTACTTTGCTGACTGTGGAGTCCTTTAGACTGTCGACTTTTGTCCTTGCGACCATACTAATATACTGTATATTTGACACTGCGGCCTCTTCTGACTTGTACCTGATTGGATGAATAAATGGATTCCAACAATATCATTCAATACATGTTTGTTGTTAGATATTTGATTTTTCTTGGGCCATGTGTGCAGACCAAGTTTCCTATATATCCAGGGTCTTGTCTCATCATTTAGTTGTAAACTTGTCTTACACTGTGTAACAGAGTGGAATGAATGACCCAGACATGTGGCCAATCAGAATCTCTGCACTCCAGGTTTCGCCCCTGGCATTGGGATATGTGGGTTAACATAGAGTGTCATAAGACAGTTACAAACAGAGTCACTTGAAATGTCCTGACATCACATTCGATGAAAGCTTTTGAATACATATTTATAAATTATAATTATATAATAATCTAGGAACACTCACATTAAAGGAATAGTTCGCCCTAAAATGAAAATTCCCTCATCATTCACTCACCCTCATGTAAAACTGCATTTTAGTGCCATGTTAAAATAAAACAAAATCTAAGATTTTGAGAAAAAAGTCATAGTATTACGAGAATAAAATTGTAGCATTATGAGATTGAAGTCATACAATTTTGAGAATAAAGTCAAAATTACCAGAATAAATTCATACCATTACGAAAATAGTGTATTGCATGAATAAAGTAAGATATTTTGAGTAAAAAAAAAAAAAGTAAAAAAATAAAAATCACAAATTAAACAAAACGGACACCAAGCCAGCAGCTTCATTATTGCAAGAAATTGATGTGGATGATTAAGTTAAATAATACTTTAGGATAGGATTTACCAATAAAGAAATCCTTTGTCTTTTGGCGCATCAACACAGAGTTATTATTAGTGTCCACTGCGGTTATGTAGGAAACTGAATTTATTCAGGAGAAAGAACCAGGAAGTTATTCATGCAGACTAGCCTGGCGTGAGTGATGCGTGGTCTGCTTTTTTGCTAGTTTTTGCTCTCAAAACAATAGTATAACTGAGAGGATGTTACCACATACAATGTCTTGAAATGTGCCCAGCAGTTCTAGTTATTTTTTGCTTCACTTGTGTAAGCATCTTGCGTGTCCCTTGGAAGGTGCCCACAGGTTGAAAACTCTTGTGCTAATGCACACTTCATTCATGAAAAGAAAGCCTGCAAAAACCTCCCACATTAAATGAATAGTTCACTCAAAAAAATTTAAATTCTTTCATCATTTACTCACCATCATGCCATCCCAGATGTGTTTGACTTTCTTCTGCAGAACACAAAGATTTTTAGAAGAATATCTTAGCTCTGTAAGTCCATTCAGTGCAAGTGAATGGTGGCCATTCCTTTGAAGCTCCAGGAGATAAAATCAGCATAAAGGTAAACCATACAACTTCAGTGGTTTAATCAATGTCTTCTGAAGCAATCCAATCAATTTTGGGTGAAAACAGACCAAAATATATTTCTCTTTTTGCACTGTACATCTTGCCATTGCAGTCTCTAGGCATGATCATGATTTCAAGCTCGATTACACTTCCTATAGTTTGACGCATGTGCAGAGCGCTAGATGGCACCCTTAGGAAGTGTAATCGAGCTTGAAATAATGATTTCTAAAGAGAATGATGTCAAGATGCACATTGAAAAGGAGTTATATTTTCATCTGTTCTCACCCAAAACCAACTGTATCACTTCAGAAGACATGGATTTAGTCACTGGAGTATGATGGATTATGTTTATGCTGACTTGATTTGTTTATTTGGAGCTTCAAAGGCCTGGCCACCATTTACTTGCATTGAATGGACCAACAGATCTGAAATATTCTTCTAAAAATATTCATTTGTGTTCTGCAGAAGAAAGTTTTACACATCTTAGATGGCATGAGGGTGAGTAAATAATGTGAGAATTATTATTTTTGGGTGAACCATCCCTTTAAATTCAGCTCAGCTAACTTGACAACAAAGTTGTACAGCCAGTGTTATCTCTCTGTGTTTATTGTATGTAAAGACAGACACACTGTTTTTTGCTGTTTTCCACCACATTATTTTGATGTTACTTTCCTCAGGACTTTTCTCAAAATATAACGACTTTAATTTCATAATGATACAACTTTATTCTTGTAATTTTGACTTTATTCTAAAAACATTACGACTTTATTCTCAAAATCTTTGCTTTTATCATTTTTAAGGACTTAAATATTGATCTGTTTTTCACCACACTTATATCGCTTCTTAAGACATGGATTAAATCACTGGAATCGTATGGATTACTTTTATGCTGCCTTTATGTGCTTTTTGGAGCTTCAGTGTTCTGGCCACCATTCACTTGCATTGTTTGGGCCAACAGAGCTGAAATATTCTTCTAAAAATCTTTGTTTGTGTTCTGCAGAAGAGAGAAAGTCATAAACATCTAGGATGACATGAGGGTGAGTAAATGATGAGAGAATTTTTAATTTTTAGTGAACTATTCCTTTAACATTAATAACAGCACAGTAAAAGTCTTTGAAAGATGTTTTTTTTTTCTCTTTATTGTTTCAGGTCAAGTCTTTTTATGTGCTGTTGTTACAGCAAAGCGCTGCAGCAACAATACATTTCAAGACAATCACTGTCGTTACATCCACTGCTGTGATTAATCTTAATATACAGGTGCATCTCAATAAATTAGAATGTCGTGGAAAAGTTCATTTATTTCAGTAATTCAACTCAAATTGTGAAACTTGTGTATTAAATAAATTCAATGCACACAGACTGAAGTAGTTTAAGTCTTTGGTTCTTTTAATTGTGATGATTTTGGCTCACATTTAACAAAAACCCACCAATTCACTGTCTCAACAAATTAGAATACATCATAAGACCAATAAAAAAAAACATTTTTAGTGAATTGTTGGCCTTCTGGAAAGTATGTTAATTTACTGTATATTTACTCAATACTTGGTAGGGGCTCCTTTTGCTTTAATTACCGCCTCAATTCAGCGTGGCATGGAGGTGATCAGTTTGTGGCACTGCTGAGGTGGGATGGAAGCCCAGGTTTCTTTGACAGTGGCCTTCAGCTCATCTGCATTTTTTGGTCTCTTGTTTCTCATTTTCCTCTTGACAATACCCCATAGATTCTCTATGGGGTTCAGGTCTGGTGAGTTTGCTGGCCAGTCAAGCACACCAACACCATGGTCATTTAACCAACTTTTGGTGCTTTTGGCAGTGTGGGCAGGTGCCAAATCCTGCTGGAAAATGAAATCAGCATCTTTTAAAAGCTGGTCAGCAGAAGAAAGCATGAAGTGCTCCAAAATTTCTTGGTAAACGGGTGCAGTGACTTTGGTTTTCAAAAAACACAATGGACCAACACCAGCAGATGACATTGCACCCCAAATCATCACAGACTGTGGAAACTTAACACTGGACTTCAAGCAACTTGGGCTATGAGCTTCTCCACCCTTCCTCCAGACTCTAGGACCTTGGTTTCCAAATGAAATACAAAACTTGCTCTCATCTGAAAAGAGGACTTTAGCCCAGGTAAGACGCCTCTGACGTTGTCTGTGGTTCAGGAGTGGCTTAACAAGAGGAATACGACAACTGTAGCCAAATTCCTTGACATGTCTGTGTGTGGTGGCTCTTGATGCCTTGACCCCAGCCTCAGTCCATTCCTTGTGAAGTTCACCCAAATTCTTGAATCGATTTTGCTTGACAATCCTCATAAGGCTGCGGTTCTCTCGGTTGGTTGTGCATCTTTTTCTTCCACACTTTTTCCTTCCACTCAACTTTCTGTTAACATGCTTGGATACAGCACTCTGTGAACAGCCAGCTTCTTTGGCAATGAATGTTTGTGGCTTACTCTCCTTGTGAAGGGTGTCAATGATTGTCTTCTGGACAACTGTCAGATCAGCAGTCTTCCCCATGATTGTGTAGCCTAGTGAACCAAAATGAGAGACCATTTTGAAGGCTCAGGAAACCTTTGCAGGTGTTTTGAGTTGATAAGCTCATTGGCATGTCACCATATTCTAATTTGTTGAGATAGTGAATTGGTGGGTTTTTGTTAAATGTGAGCCAAAATCATCACAATTAAAAGAACCAAAGACTTAAACTACTTCACTCTGTGTGCACTGAATTTATTTAATACACGAGTTTCACAATTTGAGTTGAATTACTGAAATAAATGAACTTTTCCACGACATTCTAATTTATTGAGATGCACCTGTATTTGTGATGTGTTGTGGAGTGATTAAAATCTTATGCTGATTCTGATGCTGATTCTTGAACTGGCAAATCTCTGTTTCATGTTTAACTGGCAAGTTAACATTTTGTTCTTTTCAATAACTGAAAAACAAAGGCATTTTCAGGTCTGATATTTATAATTATTTATAATAACTCAATAATATTGTGCTATGTAGTTGTGTCAGTGGCGATGAGGCATCAGTATGTCAGCTAATTACAGACGTTAACGTCAATACAAAGAAATGTGCATGGACAAGGAAGTGGGCTTTTAATTTAAGAGACATAGAAGTGCTTTCACAACAAACATGCTTTCCCTACCCCAAAGATACTGCTTTAAGATATTATGAAAGCTGTATCATTACTACCTGACCCTCATAAGCAGAAAAATATAAACTTATAGATTGTAGGGAGATATATAGGCCATAAAAATTTTAATTTGGAAATATAATACATACAAGTTCTCATATCTGCTAGGTATTGAACTACAGGAAGTGCAAATTTGCAGCAAGGTTTGTGAATATAAATCATAAATAATACCATAGTAATACCAACTAGATAAAGTCCTCAAGACAAACTTTGATGTTGGCTTGAGAAAGCCTAGCCTGAAAGTTTGAAGTAGTTGTAAAAGCTTGAAGTTTGAAGGTTTTAAGTTAAGTAGTTACAAGTTTAAGTAGTAGTTTTAAAAGTTCAAAGTTTAAAGATTATAAGACCATTCAGTCTATCAGATAGATAGATAGATAGATCATTTGGTTGCTAGGCAGTTACCAAGGTGATACTCAATAGGCTCCTTGGTACCCTGAGTCCAATGAATGAAACCAGAAGTCTTTTGTTGTTCTGGTGCAGAGATACATGATTTGTTACTTGGTTGCTAGGGTAACCCCATCTGGTTGCTAGGCAGTTACCAAGGTAATACTCAAAAGGCTCCTTGCTCCCCTGAGTCCAATGAACAAAACCAGAAGTCTTTACGTTATTCTGGTGCAGAGATATATGATTTGTTACTTGGTTGCTAGGATAACCCCATCTGGTTGCTAGGCAGTTACCAGAGTGATACTTAACATGGCTACTTGCTATCCTGAGTGAAATAAGTCACTCGGAAGTCTCTACGATTTTCTGGTGCAGAGATATGTGTTTTGTTACTTGATTGCTAGGGTAAGCCCATGTGGTTACTAGGCAGTTACCAAGGTGATACTTAACATGGCTCCTTGCTATCCTGTGTGAAATAAGTCAACCCAGAAGTCTCTACGACATTCTGATCCCGAGATACCCATCTTAGTGATTTTGAATGGAAGTCAATGGTGGAATTTTCTCCTCTCTCCACAGAGAAATGCAGGAGCTCTTTTAGAGTGACCATCGGGTTCTTGGTCACCTCCCTAACTAAGGCCCTTCTCCCCCGATTGCTCAGTTTGGCCAGGCGGCCAGCTCTAAGAAGAGTCCTACTGGTTCCAAACTTCTTCCATTTACGGATGATGGAGGCCACTGTGCTCATTGGGACCTTCAATGCTGCAGACATTTTTCTGTACCCTTCCCCAGATCTGTGCCTCTATACAATCCTGTCTCAGAGGTCTACAGAGAATTCCTTGGACTTCATGGCTTGGTTTGTGCTCTGACATGCACTGTTAACTGTGGGACCTTATATAGACTGGTGTGTGCCTTCCCAAATCATGTCCAATCAACTGAATTTACCACAGGTGGACTCCCATCAAGTTGTAGAAACATCTCAAGGATGATCAGTGGAAACAGGATGCACATGAGGTCAATTTTGAGTGTCATGGCAAAGGCTGTGAATACTTATGTACATGTGATTTTTTTCGTTTTTTATTTTTATTAAATTTGCAAAGATTTCAAACAAACTTCTTTCACGTTGTCATTATGGGGTATTGTTTGTAGAATTTTGAGGAAAATAATGAATTTAATCCATTTTGGAATAAGGCTGTAACATAACAAAATTTGGAAAAAGTGAAGTGCTGTGAATACTTTCCGGATGCACTGTATATATATATATATATATATATATATATATATATATATATATATATATAAGTTTGGAATAATGTACAGATTTTGCTTTTATGGAAAGAAATTGGTACTTTTATTCACCAAAGTGGCATTCAACTGATCACAATGTATAGTCAGGAAATTAATAACGTGAAAAATTACTATTACAATTTGAAACAGTACTTCTTAATATACTTCAGAGTTCTCATAAAAAAATCCTCCATGTGCAGCAATGACAGCGTTGCAGATCCTTGGCATTCTAGCTGTTAGTTTGTCCAGATACTCAGGTGACATTTCGCCTTGTCTTGTCGGGCACTTCTCACGCACCTTACAGTCTAGCTGATCCCAAAAAAGCTCAATGGGGTTAAGATCCATAACACTCTTTTCCAATTATCTGTTGTCCAATGTCTGTTTCTTTGCCCACTCTAACCTTTCCTTTTTGTTCTTCCTGTTTCAAAAGTGTCTTTTTCTTTGCAATTCTTCCCATAATGCCTGCACCCCTGAGTCTTCTCTTTACTGTGTACATGAAACTGGTGTTGAGCGGGTAGAATTCAATGAAGCTGTCAGCTGAAGACATGTGAGGCATCTATTTCTCAAACAAGAGACTCTGATGTACTTATCCTCTTGTTTAGTTGTACATCTGGTCTTCCACATCTCTTTCTGTCCTTGTTAGAGCCAGTTGTCCTTTGTCTTTGAAGACTGTAGTGTACACCTTTGTATGAAATCTAGTGCCCCAACGATATATCGGTCGGCCGATATTATCCTTTCACCGATATATCGGTATCGCCGTATATGTTTACCGATATGCGGCGATATGAAAACTTATAATGCAGAAAACAATGCTTTAGAATTGGTGTCACAGCGTAGTTTGTCCAGCAGGATGCGCTCTGACTCCATTGTTTACAGAGCTGACTCTGAGCTGACGGTGGCTCTGCAGACAGGGCGTCATTCAGTTCAGCGGTGTCATCACGGTAAGTTGTAAACTAGTTTGTTAAATACATACTGGAAACTTAATAAACAATGACTCCATCATTTTCGCTTTTCAATATAACTAATATAACGTTAACCCTGTCCCTGACAACCATGTCACTCATGTCTGTTTGCTGTTAGCTATCTATAGTTTGTCAGTGCAGTCAGTAATGTAACAGATTGAAAGGTAAACATCAGAGCATCTTTTTGCAGCTCAGCAGACAACGGTGCGGTGGTGGATTGTGTCTGTTGAGTGTTGATTTCACGCTACGCTATTACCTAGTTGGTGAGACAAAATGCTGGTCCATCTTTTACTCTCTGTGACAACAAGCTTATAGCTAACTAGCTAACCACGTTGCTACTTTCATTGCTTGTCAGCTGAGTGGAAGCTAATTTGCAAACATGTATTCACCAAACTGTTTTGTTTAGGATTCACAGTTTGGTACCCCCTTCAACCAAACAATTCCAGTCATTGCATTTACAAAATGTAATATTAAAAAGTCTGGTTTTCCACCGTTGAAAGTTTCCCCTGAAATTGTATTGCAGAATACGGTGTAACACCGCTGCTTATCTGTTTATCTCTTGTCTCGGCAGTATTAATATAGTCAGCATTTGACTGATACTAAACAGTACTGATGTTTATTTAGCTATTTCTTTTATTTTATTTATTCTTTATTTTAATGGTCACCATTTGACTGATACTAAACATACAGTACTTATGTTTATTTAGCTATTTATTTTATTTTTTATTTATTCTTTATTTTAATGGTCAGCATTTGACTGATACTAAACAGTACTGATGTTTAACTATTTATTGTATTTTTATTTATTCTTTATTTTCTCAGTGTTCATTTCTAGAAATTGACAATGCATAATAATAATGTCAAATATTCTTTGATAAAAATATTTAAGAAAGCAGCCTTCTGAGTACTTTGCATAGTCATATCGGTGCAAAATCTGTGAAAAATCCACATAGATATGGTCTGTTTTCATTCCAGCTCAAAAATTTAATATATCGGCCACCATATCAGTAATCAATGAATTTTCCCTCTCTAAAATTGGTATCGGTCTCAAAAATCCCATATTGGTTGGGCTCTAATGAAATCTTCAGATTTTTTGGCAATTTCAAGCATTGTATAGCCTTCACTCCTTAAAACAATGATAATATATGCTAATATTGACCTTAAGACATGCCAGTCTATTGCATACTGTAGCAACTCAAAAACAAACACAAAGACAATGTTAAGCTTCATTTAACGAACCAAATAGCTTTCAGCTGTGTTTGATATAATAGATCACCCTGGGATGCTTTTTAAACAGTATTGAAGGAGTTCCCATCTATATGCTGGGCACTTATTGGCTGCTTTTCTTTATTATTTGGTCCAAACTTTTTTTTATTTTTTTTATTTTAGATTTATAATTAAATAAATTAATATGGTGGCACAATTATATTTTTGTCTACAAAACTAATTTCAAACATTTAAGCATACGCCTTCAGATCAAAAGATTTTTAAGATCATGGGAAACATTTCAGTCAAGTGTTTCAAAACTTTTGACCGGTAGTGTGTGTGTGTGTATATATATATCACATAAACACTCTGGTCTTGCTTACAGATTAGCAGAGGAGGTTACTCTGGGAGGAGGTGATGCAAGAGTCTATTTCCAGTTGATTTAATCTCTTGCATCATGTGTAATGTCAGATTTCATGTATTCATTACTGTTGAATGGTCTCTGGGGGAGAAAAGTGAATTAAATGCTTAGTCAAAAACATTCCAGAGAGCAAGGAAATATTAATCAGCTCTGTAGATCATAATTGAGTGACAAGGAGTCATCATTCTGCTAATCAACACTTGACCTTCCACTGGACACTAATGCTTTCAGAGATCTATTCCATTTACAGTACTGTATATAAATAACAGGGTTTAACAAGGAAACATTTAAGCCTGAATAAAAAGTTATTGTTGAGTAAAGGGTGAAGTAATATTGGCAAAGGAAGTCCATACACCTCTCTGTAAAGTTCTATCACTGGCATGGTGCACTGGAATGCTGTACCAATCTGTATCTGTTTGCACTTATTGATAAGCCAGCAAATACAAAACGTTCCCCTAAAGCCCGGTGCACAATTTTGGCCACAATTCTGCCATCTGAGACAAATTTCGGGAATCCTTAAGGATTTCTGTCATTGTTGGGCAAAAACAGCAATCTTACAACATTTAGTGTGACATGCTCACCAACAGCTGATTAATAGCATTTGCGATGATCTTTAGCCTCTGACGAAGTTCTGGTAGTGTCAAAAATTTAGCATAGCAGCCGTATAGTGTGACTGCGATGAGAAAGTCCGCTCCTCTCTCACTCCCCCATTCAATGTAGAATTAGGGGAGATGGAGGGTACACATCCCTCCCAATGCTTATAAGGGGGTGAACTGTCCCCCCCAATCATGCGTCTGTCACTGTTTATATATTTTTAATCAACGTTGAAAATAACTTAATGAGTATGTGATAATGGCAAGGCTTGCAATGATGTATGTCATGGGAATGATGGGGAAGAAATGGCAAACAAGAAATCAGATATTCAAACCTTTTTTAATCACTGAAAACAAAGTGTAAGTATGCTAGCCATTGACAAGTTAGTCAGAATTTCATGCACCATTACTTTTGTAGGGCTGAACGATTAATTGAAATAAAATCGAAATTGTGATATGACCTAGTGTGATTATCAATTGCTGCGATATAATTAATTAAATAAATAATTAGTTTACACGTGCTGCTCACTGCAGTTTCTGTATGCATTTCTCGTGGCTAATCAGACCTTGCATGAGGCATGAAAATGTTTTTAGACTGTTTCCGAAAAGTGCTAAGACCAGGGTCATAAATTAACAGGGGCTCATAGCAAAAATGCAACCGAAATTGATAAAAATGACCCCAAAATTCAAAATAGGGGGCCAAAAACTGCCCCATCAAAGAGTTCTTGTATTTTTATTATTAACATCTGATTTTGTTACAAATGCTTTGCGATCTTTATTTGAAATTTAGTTTAAAATTATTTGTAGCGTGCCATCTGTCATGCAGATATCGCACCATCACTCCGCACAGACAGCCACTTCTCTCGCTCCACAAGTCTGCGTAGTTCGGTCCGGTGCTAAATTCCATTTGTTTCTCTCTTTTAAAAAAAATTTCCTCCCTGTGCAAAATATCCCTGCCTATGATCAGCCCATCTCACTTATTCTGCTTTTTGTCTGTCTGAAAAGCTTCACCTCTCTTCACCCGCTAGAGGCCCAAAGTGCGGGAGGGATGGATGTTGTGTATGTAGAAAATTAATAAGGAATATAAAATCACAAAATATAATGTAATCAAATGTTAAGATTTCCTTAAAAATAATAATATTATCATTAAAAATACCAGGATTTGTTAATTAATCCTAATGTTGAAAATAAATAAACTTTGTAAATAACCACATTTACTGTGTGACTAAACACTGGGTGAAATGTTTATTTTTGCCTTGTTTTTTTCAAATGACATGGAGTTAGTTGATAACAGTTTTGTTTAATAAGCTCCACATTCGGAGGCCTGGGTAGTTCAGTGGTAAAAGACACTGGCTACCACCCCTGGAGTTTGCTAGTTCAAATCCCAGGGCGTGCTGAGTGACAACCAAATTGGCCCGGTTGCTAGGGAGGGTAGAGTCACATGGGGTAACCTCCTGGTGGTCACTATAATGTGGTTCATTGTCAGTGGTGCGTGTGGTGAGTTGAGCGCGGATGCCGCGGTGGATGGCATGAAGCCTCCACACGCACTATTTCTCCGTGGCAACGTGCTCAACAAGCCACGTGATAAGATACACAGGTTGATGATCTCAGACGGAGGCAACTGGGATTCATCCTCCACCACCTGGATTGATGCGAATCACTACACGTCCACGAGCACTTAAAAGCGCATAGGGAATTGGGCATTCCAAATTGGGTGAAAAAGGGGAAACAATAATAATAATAATAATAATAAGCTCCACATTCCAAATCCAAAGAAATCTGGAAGTCCTCCTGTGGCATTGCATTATTTTAGTTTTTAGGCTATGTTCAATTAATAGCTAAATATATTTAGAATGACATGAATGAGGGAAAAATAAGTGGTTTTGGAAAGAGTTTCAGTTACAATGTACAGTATCAGGCAATATGTAATTCTTGAAACATGCCTGTTGACATTGTAACTTAAACATTCCCTAATGAATTATATTGAATCGAAAGTGTAATCTAACGGAATAATGTTTAATTTAGAAATCAATGGCAATACCCAAACCTACAAATATTAGTTGATTTAATTTTATTAGTAACAGCCTACTGTATCTCATTATTCAAATTGAAGTATTTAACATAAATAGATGACACAGAATAAATGTATAAGGTTAGGGCCCTTTCAGAAGAAAAAAAAAATGCTTTGAATCACTTTAATATTGCCCCCTAATGGAAAAGTTAATTTCTGACCCTGGCTAAGACCCAATCACAAAGTGGACAAAAACAGGTACAGAGTGGACAGGTACAATAAGAATTCAATGTGATACAAACTTGAACACGCTTCCAGTATTTCCATCATATTGCAGTTCAGATCACAATCGCAATATTTTTCAAAATAATCACAATTCGACTTTTTTTGTCCAAATCGTTCACCCCTAGTATATGGTACTTACAGTATGAAAAATTATTATTTACGGATATGTGTTCTTATGATAGTTCATTCAAAACTGGCCATAAACAAGCCATGCCTAATTTATTTTCCCAGCAGGCAAATGCTGAAATGCAATAGTGTTCATCTACAGAGCAAGAAGGTGAATCAGCAGAGATTGAGGTGAGCTTCCACTGCTGCTGCTGAAGAAGAAAAAAAAAACAAAAAAACATATAGGCCTCTTTTGTCTATTTTTTGAAAATGTAAAAAATTCTTCAGTTAAATTTAAAAGTAAAGTGTCATCATTATGTATATTTTAGTTTATTTTTTTACACAGATCTCTGGAATAGATATCTAGCAGTCTGTTGTTTCTAAATAACAACCGCACATCTGGGTATTTAGTCATATCAGACCGCTCATCCAGGTATTGCGAGTCATCTTTCCTACTTCTCGTATTAAACTGGGATTTTCTGTCAGTTTGCGATGTTTGTGAGAGACACGCTTTAACTGACACAATTATTTTTCTGTCTTTTTCTGTAAAACTGGTTTAGAGTTTCTGAATAAATGGGAAGAAATGGCAACCATTAAATCAGGGTTTTTTTAATTGTCAAAGTCTTAAGTATGCTAGCTATTGACAAGTTCATCAGAATTGTATGCACCACATACCATTATACCAAATAAAATATTTAAGACTATTTGAGCCTGTGTTTTAACTAATCCTAATGTTAGTTCATTTAAAACTGGCCATAGTAAACAAGTCATGTTGCATATATATTAGCAGGCAATTGTTGAAATGCAGCAAGGTTTATCTACAGAGCAAGAAGGTGAGTCAACTGAGATAGAGGTGAGCTTACAAAGAGAATAGTTATCCAATTGAGGCAGTGCCAAAAACATATAGGCTTGTTTGGTCTTTTGTAAGGAATATTTAAACATTCTTCTCGTAGTTAGGCTTCAAGTTTGGTTTATTGTAGGGGCAACACTTTTCAATAAGGTTGTATACAAAAGGTTAATTTTATTTAACAAAATAGTGAACATGAACTAACAATGAGCAATATTTTTTAGCATGTATTAATATTGGTGTTTAAAATTTTTATTTTCACACCTTTTTAACTTTAAAAGTTGTTAACATGTTAACATCAACTAATGTATTATGAACTAATGTGAACTAACATTGAATAATTGTATTACCTATAGATTAAGATTAACATTTAACCTTAATTAAAATGGATGGTTCATTGTTAGTTCACTATTTCTAATGCATACTAATGCTTACTTTTTTAACCATATTGTAAAGTGTTACTATTGTATGTTTTTGAATGTTTGTCTCTGGATTTATAGGAAAGAGAGACAGCAGACAGGACAGAAGTCAGGGTCAGAAATTTCATAAGTGAAAACACTGAGTATGCAATAGAAACACAGGAATATGTGAAGCCAAACCAGCCAGACTCAAAGTGTATCGCTGTGCAAAGCTTACAAATAAAGACACTCCACTTCCAGAATAGGTGGTACAAAGACTACACATGGCTATATTACAGTCCTGAAGTAAATGAGGTGCTGTGATTCTATTGTGCCAGAGCCTTTCAAACAAAGAAGTTTGGGTGATGTATCATATGTTTGTTTCAAAGACTGATAGTGATACCTATTAGAACACCATTGTGATAACACTATAAAGAGTTGTATAACAAGTGAAGTGAGTTTTTATCTGAACTGTTACGACACTACAGTACAGTAAATAACCATTAAATAAAGTCCTAATGCAGCATTTATATGCAATAAAGCACAATGGCCCGTGTTAATATGATGTATCTTATGAGGCTACATGTCTCATCAGTGTGTCCCCCTCAAAGTTCAAATGAAACCTACGACACTGTCCATTGGGAATTTGCAAACGCAATATATTATCAGCCTATATGAATTTTCGAAATTTTGCATGGCCTATAGGTTACTAATCTAAGAGGAGAAAGACGTACTATAACCCACCTTTGTTTTCCCCAATGTGACCGCAGAACTTTGTCATTTTTCGGGCCACAGGTCTTCTTTTTTCCATAATGAATCTTTGCTTGTGGTAGCTAATTATTTCTGTATAGGCTACCTCCCCCACTGGCGTTCATTCTCAAGATCTGTAGTTTTTTGTATTTGTGATCAGGATGTCTTATTAAAGGCCTATTTGACAGGTGATGGAGTGGTATTGGAGCAATGGAAATGCTGATGCCCTGACTTTCAGAAAGAAAGAAAAAAAAAACGGTCCTCAAGGCAAATCTCGCCGTTTTGCTTCTATTTATTATTAACGATCTATACACTTCTATTATATTAACGATCACGTTCACCGATTGGGACGATTGGGACCACCAACAGTCTGATATAATGTTGCACAGTGTGCCATGGCTATCTCAATGCGTTCATATCGTACAGTCCGACAAGTACAATCTTAAGGACTGTAAAATTCCTACAGTGTATAGCGAGCTTAACATTATTGTATGATTCCAATTTGGTTGTTTTTGTGGGAACCAGTTCCTTATGTTCTAGGAACATTCTTTTTATGTTTCATTTTTTATATAACCATAAACTAACGTTCCCAAAACGTTGCAGGGAGGTTTTTGTGGCATACATAAACTCTACATAACGTTCTCTAATGGTTATTTGTGGGTTTTATTATTTACACATACAGCATTAACCTACAACTTTAGGTAATTTTTACTTTGGATAATTTCGATATTACAAAGATAAATGATTAGCCTTCAGCACCTTTTGCTTGCAGGCAACAGTTGCACGTGGATTTGAGAATACTTATTGTATCATCCCAATAAGTCCTGCTGGAGTAGGCAAGAGTGCGTAATCTGCGTATTATATAATGTTGATACAACAACTGAACAAATGAAACTCGCGAGCACGCGGGGGTTTTCACGTTAGCTTTGCGCTAGAACTATTACAATGGCAGAACATCCTCATACAGTATACGCATATAGGAAAAAGTGGTCAAACGGTGTCGTGCAACTGTGGATGTTGTTCAAAGGAACAAAGGGGTTTAAATATATTGTTTAAAGTGGCACGCGCTTCCTCCAGCTTGTTGATGATAAAACATAACTTAATTTTGAGACAATTCGATATTTCGGATGCATGATATATGCAAATAAAGGCAGATCGATAGAAACAGCATAAACGCTATTGGTAATATATAGCCTACATTTTGGATGGGACGCCTTTATGTTTTATGAAGTGATCTGAGCATGTGTTCAGGGACATGGAAACAAGTGGAGGAAACACGCAATATATCTGTCGTCTACGTTGGTCACGACTGAAAAGGCTTTTGTTGTTATACACAATCAACAGACATAATAGACGGCATCAGTCGGGCCGAACAACCATATGGCTCGCTGTTTTTAAGACTCTGTCTGACAAGTGCTGCTTTATTGTAGAGTTTACTACCTTCACTATCATCACCCGCACACGGTGCGTTCATCACTGTCTCAACATGGAAATGTCATGAAAGCTACTCACGTTTTCACGCTACCGAGGATTCAGACGACTCCTCCATTTCCAACAGCTATTTCAATCAATTTCTCATTGGTGTGCTTTGCTCTACACGTTGTTTATCTTCGTAGATCCATGAATAAACGCTCAGGCTGTAGATGTTGTAAAATGCTCAGTGTTCGGATTAAACAGCTGTCACCCGATGAGAGTCCGCCCCCCATGGCGCTATGTTGCTGGACCAATAGGTGTCATCCTGTACTAACGGCTGTGTGACAGCTGATTTCACACTTTGACAATCCAGCATCCTCAATTAGAAGCAGGGTTAGGTTAGGTCGTGACGTGCACTTATCCGTATCACATTTTCCTCATTTCATTCATGTTTTAAATGTAAAGCCCTTTCAATAGTGTTCCATGGAAAACAGTTTGCCAACAAAAATACCAGTTATTACCGTTATTATTCTTACAATAAAACTGTTGTAAAGGTATTACCTATCTCTGTCATAATAAAAAAGTAAGCACTGGACTCAACTCAAAATGTAAAATCTGTCATCATTCACTCACCCTCATTGTGTTCCAAACATGTATGGCTTTCTATCTTTTGTGTAGCACACAATGAGTTATTAAGCCAATATTGTTATTAAGCAATATTGTTAAGTATTTATGGGACGTTTTAATCCAAATAAGCAGATACAATTATAGAAATCTATGTCGTGTTTGTGCTTTATCCATAGGGAATTTGCAAGCGTGATATATTATCAGCCTATATGAATTTTCGAAATTTTGCATGGCCTTGGTTACTAATCTAAAAGAGAAAGACGTACTATGACACACCTTTTTTGTTTTCCCCTATGTGAATGGAGAAGTTTGTCATTTTTCGCGCCACAAGTCTTTTTATTTTCACAATGAATATTTGCTTGTGGTAGCTAATTATTACTGTTTAGGCTACCTCCCGCACTCACGTTCATTCTCAACATCTGTAATTTTTTGTATTTGTGATCAGGCTGTCTCAGGGGCAGATTATGACTAGCAAGGGCCCTGGGGCCACTTTTCTTTTAGGGCCCTCCAGTCCAATTATCTTTTAAAGTTGAGATCTACGCAATCTATTTTCACTATTTTAAGTCTATTTTAATGCCTGTTTTGTTATTTACAGTCAGATTAATTCAAACACACAGCATGGATGTGGTAAAGAACCGCTCAACCAAAATATGTTTGCTGAACTGCCACTATTCTTAAAGAGACAGTACCATTTTAATGTTTGTTTTACATAATGTAAACTCAATGTAAATATAACAAATTATGATACAAAAAACAAGCATGTAACAAAATGTGTAATAATTATGTAAACGTGTATATATTTAAAGGGCATATATTTTAACTTGGCAAAGAGTTCAGGCAGTTCTGGCTCGTGCTGCTATATCTTTTCTAACTCATCTGTATGATGAGGTGCGTTCCATTCAGAAGTGATCATCCCTATACCCTATTTCCTTCAAAGACTTTACCCTCCATTGTGAGAGCTTCAATGGTCTGAAAGGTGTGGGGCTCAAAAATAGTGGTAATTTGGTCATTTAATTGGAAATTCTGTTTGGAATGACCCTACAGCTTGGCTACCATTATTCTTCTCCCATCAAAAAAAGCACTTTGAAGGCATCATTTGAGCCAGATTCCCCTAGACTACATTAAATTGACAGACTGTTTAGATGAGCTACGAGCCTGTTTTTGAATGTTCATGAATTCAAACTTCAGCTGTCAAAACACACAAACCCTTTAATCTGCTTTAAGATGCTCTCTTCTTTCTTTCTTTCTTGCTTACTTTCTGTAAGACCAGTACAAACTTCTAACTTCAAACTATTTTAAACTTTCAGACAAGGTTTTGTCAACAAACTTTATGTATCTAGTTTAATCAGTACATTTGTCCTGCACAAAATAAAATTAAACATTTTATTTTTCCCAACCACCTAAGCCAAGTTATTTTTTGTAATGTAGGTGCAACAGGTTCGAGGAATGAGGAAGCGGGAGATGGAGAATCCAACTCAAAGCTACATTTCTTAATAACACAAAACAGGTTCGCTTAACAGCGTAATGGTAAAGCTTCAGATATAAACACTCAAACGCTCTAGGTATTAAGGGGATCTGCCGATATCCCTTTGTTAATTCAAATGTTGAATAAAAGTGAGCCATGCCAACCAATCGAGCAGTTCGTCAATTGGAAAAGCATAAAATTTCGACACCGCATTAACTTTCCTTTAATCCACACAGAACTGGACTGAGCCATCGCTCTTATGTACCAGAACCACCGGGCTGGCCCAATCACTGTGGAATTCTTCTATTACCCCCATATCGAGCATGGCTTTTAATTCTTCCCGATCTACCTGTATCTTGTGTTCGGGTAAGCAGTATGGATGACTATGTACCACTACCCCTGGGATTGTCTCTGTGTGGTGTTTTATGAGACCAGTGTGGCCAGGGAGAGGCAAGAACACGTCAGAGAAATTATTTTGCAACCTGGAAACCTCTGTACGTTGTGACAGCAAGAGGTGGTCTCCTCGAGGGACCGGGGTGAAGTAATTGGCTTTTAGATTCACTTCCAGTCCGAGCTCCTCCCTCTCCAGAACTACTGTCGCCAAGGATACAGCTACCGCCTCTCTCCATGGTTTTAGTAGGTTGAGATGGTAAATTTGATGTGCCCCACCCCCATCCATACGCACAAACTCATAATCGACTTCCCCAACTCACCGTGTGACCTCAAAGGGCCCTTGCCACTTCGCGAGTAATTTTGAGCTCTGTGGGCAGTAATACAAGTACTTTATCTCCCTGTGCAAACTCCCGTAGCCGAGCTCCCCTGTTATACAGCTGGGACTGACGTTCATGTGCCTGTAACAAATTCTCCAGTGTGTGGAGTTTTACTCTCAGGTCAAGAACGTATTGAATTTAATTTTTGCTCTGTGAAGGTCCCTCCTCCCAATTTTCCTTCATGACGTCTAACACGCCACGGGGCTTACTCCCATTTAACAATTAAAACAGGGAAAACGCCGTGGAGACTTGCGGGACCTCTTGCACTGCAAAAAACAGGGGTTCGAGCTACTTATCCCAGTTCCGAGCATCTTTGTGTATGAACTTACGAATCATATTCTTTAAGGTCTCATTAAATAGTTTGACCAAGCTGTCCGTTTGGGGATGGTACATGCTTGTCCGAATCGATTTAATACCCAATAATTCGTACAGCTCGCGTAGTGTACATGACATAAAAGCCGTGCCCTGATCAGTGAGTATTTCCTTCGGAATCCCCACTTGGGAGATAATTTTGAAGAGTGCCTCCGCAACACTACATGCTGAGATGTTGCGCAGTGGCACTGCTTCCGGATATCGCGTTGCGTAATTCACCAGGATTAATGGAAAGCGATGCCCGCATGCTGCCATTCTAATGGCCTGACGAGGTCCATACCAATTCGTTTGAAAGGAACCTCGATCAATGGAAGAGGGCGCAATGCCAATTTTGGAGTGGCCGGCAGATTCACCAGCTGACATTCACGGCATGCCGCACACCACCGGCGAACATCCCCGTGAATGCCCGGCCAATAGAAATGGGCCATGACGGCTTAGTGTTTTCCCCTGTCCCAAGTGACCTGCCATCGGATTATGATGAGCCACCTGGAATAACATTTCACGACGGCTCTTTGGTATCAACAACTGGGTTGTATTTTCATTTGTCCGAGTATCCTGTGTCACTCTATACAACCGATCTTTTATAACTGAAAAATATGGATATGCGAGTGCGATGCTCGGCTGGAGACATTGACCATCAATCACTTTCACTTGGTCAAACGCGTGCTTCAGGGTTTCGTCTCACGACTGTTCTAGCACGAAATCCCCTAAAGGGAATTCCCTAAGGGCAGGGGAGGATGACACCTCCCCTTCTCCAGTGTCAGCCTGATGCAGAGCAGCCGCAGATGGCCTAGGCCACGCCTCCCCAGCCAGCACTTTGCACATCCCACACCGATTTACTTTCTCACAGGACCCATCCACACACAATCCCTTCAATAATGATCGAAAAGCCGGCCAAATAGTTCCAAAAATTAGCGGATGGGTGAGGCGATGAATAACCACCGCCTCAACATTATGCTTTTGTCCCCGGAATATTACTGTGATGGCCACTCTAGGATAATCATGAATATCCCCATGCACACTCCTCACCTGCAACCGATTATTTGCCTCCAATGCCCTGTTTTGAACCAAGAATTTATGAATGGAGGTTTGATTACAACCTGAATCCACCAAGGCTTGGTATGTACCCCCTTAATACTCACGGGTATTTGGTACGTCCCTGCCCGATCCGGATCAAGGCCCCCAAATCCATTAGTGGGCATAGCTTTTTTCGCAGGAAACAGGGAAATGGAACAGGACAGAAGGAAGGAGGGGGGAGAGAGAACAGGGGAGGAGACATTAGAGGGAGGAAGGGCGTGGGGTGTGCCGGCCACAGATATGCTGCCAGATGGTCTTCTGCCATGTGGATCGCTTTGTCCAGCGACGCCAGTCGGTGACACTGGACCCACTCAGACATCCCCTTCAGCAACGGGGAGATTAACTGCTCCCATACCACCAGATTGATGACATCCTCTGCATCGCTGTCCTCCTTGGCCAGCACCCTCCGCCGGCAGACGTCATGGAGCTGCTGGGCAAAGGCAAATGGGCGGCCGACCTCGCTCAGCGTTAAGGAGCAGGAACACTGGCGGTGTTCTTCTGGGCTGCGGCTGACCTGTTGCAGGATGGACTTCTTCAGCACTGAGTAGTCCAGGAGGTTGGCGACCGAAAGCTGTTGTGCCATGATCTGGGCTTCCCTGGTCAGCAGCAGCAGAAGATGGACGAGCCACTGTTCCGGCGGCCACTTCAGAGCTTTGGAGTTGTACTCGAAGAGTTCAAGGTAGGCCTCTGGATCATCGAGGCTCCATCTTGGTGAGCAACACGTGGGGGTGCGCTGCTGCCGGGGACAGGGTGGCCACCCCATCTTGGGGTACAAAGCTCCGCAGCACCCACCGGTCCTCCTCCTGGGCCCGAAGGAGTGCCTCAATGCGCTGTTGCTGCTCTCTCCGAAGCTCCATGAGGGCCTGTTATTGGCCCTGGTGGATTCTGGCAAGGGACTGGAAGACTTCCTCCAGCGGCGACGACTCCATGACAGTGCATCCTTCTTCCTCTATTCCTGGGTTTCACCTCATTAAGTGTTGGCCTTAGAGTCAGAGGACCGCGGTTCAAAACCAGCTATCGACTCAAGCTGATACGTGCATGGATGTGACACAAAATTTCATGGTGGCCTCAAGATGGTGCTGCGGGTCACAAAAAGTCACCGGTGACTCAGTCTTATTACTGACCGCTCTATTTTGGATCAGCACCCGGCAGAGAACCCCACCCCTGCTGCTTCGGCTCCACCAAAGACAGCCGAGCCATCGAAAGGTTTCTGTGTTGTATTAAAATAAGAATGTTCTCACGAGAAACAGAAATTCTCTTGCTGCTCGAGCGTCACATTCACACACTGCTCATCCTTACTGGATACACTGGGATGGTAGACAAATGTGTTTCTGTATGTTGTGTTTTCATAAGAAACAGAAATGAGCTCGCTGTCGAGACGCACAAATTCACACGCTACTCATCCCCGCTGGGTATGCCGGAATGGTAGACAAATGTGTTCCTGTGTGTTGTGTTCACTTAAACAATGTTCTCACACAATAAAAAAGTGTTTGTTGCATCCGCTTGTGCTGCAAATGCTCGAGATGCACGCACATTTACACGCTGTTCACTTCCCCTCCTTACCGGAGTTCACTGGGAGATTGCATATGTGTTGTTTCTGTGTGATGGTTTTTCACATAAACAGAGTTCTTACACAATACAAAAAGCACTTATTGCGTCTGCTTGTACTGGAGATGCACACACATTTACACACTGTTAATTTCCCCTCATCACCGGAGTTTGCTGGGAGATTGTATATGTGTTGCTTCTGTGTGATGGTTTTCACACATACAGTGTTCTGACAAAAACAGAAAGCGCTTGTGGGCTGTTCACTTGCCCTCCCCACCGGTGTTCGCCGGGAGGCTTCACGCATACTGTTACTGTGTATTGGGTTCACATAAACTATGTTTTTATAAAAATCAGAAATGTGCTCGTTGCACATATTTGAGACAAACACATTCACACGCCACTCATTCCCCGCCAAAGGTTGTTGGAGGGTGCACAAATGTGTGTCTGTGCATTGTGTTCACATAAACTATGCTGTCATAAAATCAGAAAGGTGCTTGTCACACCTGTTCATGAAGCACACTTTCACACGCTGCTCATTCCCTGCCGTAGGTAGCTGGGAGAGTGCACAAATGTGTTTCTGTGCATTGTGTTCACATAAACTATGTTCTCATAAAATCAGCAATGTGCTTGTCGCACCTATTCAAGAAGAACACATTCACGTTGCTCATTCCCCACCGTAACATAAGAATGTTCTCACATAAAAGAGAAAGCATTCACTGTACGAAACGGACACACATTCACGCTGTTCACTCCCTGCCACAGTTTGCCGGGATGTTACACGAAATGTTGTTTCCGTGTGATGTGTTCAAATAAAGAATGATTCTTACAAAAAAGAGAAAAGCACTCGTGACACCTTCACGAGACACAAACATTCTCATTTCTTTCCCCCTCCCCAACAAAGTTCGTCGGCACCGGGATATTACATAGAATGTTGCTACTGTGTGTTGTGTTAAAATAAAGCGTTAGTTAGTTAATTAAAGAAAAGCATAAGTTGCACTGCAAGAGGTACATACACTCTGGAAGAAGCCCTTCATGCTTCTTTTACCCACACACACTGTGCACTACGGCGACCCATCAACTCTCGCGAGCGAGCCGACGTGCCCGTTATCTCGTTTACGCCGTTCAGTCATCTACGGTCTCATCATGGGATGCGCCTATGTTGCGCGCAGGAATTCACAATCTCCTCACAGAGAACGCGATATAGATTGTTCCGAACTGTGGCGCCCACAAGGGTTCTACAGACGATGTCTTCCTTTCCAGAGTGAGACGGCGGGCTTCAGCCCATTTTAGATCAGAGACGATTGAATCGCACGCTCGCAAAGTGCCCATTCAAAACGGTATCTCCGAAACAGATCTTATCGCGCATCCGCCCTCAGGCTGGTTTGCGTCAATAGATCTAAAAGATGCATGTATACTTTCATGTATGAGCTGCACTGTCTAAGGATGTTTTGAGATTTGCGTTCGAGGGAACAGCTTATTAATTCAGAGTCCTTCTCTGGCTCCCCGCATGCTCGAAGTGTATCGATGCAGCGCTCTCTCCTGAAACTGAGCAGTGTGCACATTTTGAACTACCTCTATGATGGGCTATTATTTGCCCGATCAGAGGCTCTGTTGTACAAGCACGGGAATTTACTACTCTGAGGCCCAGACTGTACAAATGGCAATGTCAAACTGGTTTTTACATGAGACCTCTTCAGCGCTGGCAGCATGCCTGGCGCCAGGCAGTGTAGCTGCCCTAACACCTTGGACAGCTCCAACTTTTAGCAGCATCATGCTGGGTCAGGCCTTCTGGCGAAAGAAGGTAATCACAGATGCATTCAGCGCAGGCTGAGGCACACTGTGCTGCGGGCGCCCAGCCTTTGGCACTTGGCACTTTAGTCATCTGGAAATACTAGCTGTCTCTTAGCCTTGAGGGCTTTGCATTCTGAGGTAGCAAATCACCATGTTCTGATTCGATCAGACAACATGACAGCGATAGCGTGCCTCACCGGTGTGAATACTATTCTGCATCCACGAGATGTCTCTATGCGCTAAGTGACGTGTGTTTACAAATTAGTGCTCTTCACATGGTGAAGACACAGTGAATTGCTCCATAGCTGAGATCCTTCCTCCAAGAACGGCTGCACGCGGATCTCACCCCATCGATGCTTAAGGCTTATGTAGCAACTATGTTGGCATACCACGCCCCGGATGCTTGCCCTCCATGGGCAGACATGTTCTATTTTTCAGTTCCTCAAGGAAGTGAGGTGCCTAAACCTCCTCACCCTGCTACATTCCTAGCTTGGGATTTAAACCTGGTGCTGAAGGAGCTCACGAGTGCCCCGTTCGAACCATTGTAATTTGTTGAGTTGCGTGTTCTTTCTCTAAGACCGCACTCCTGTTGGCTCTGGCCTCATTTAAACGGGTGGGTGACAGGTCCGTCCATAGCTCATGCCTGGTATTCGGGCCAGGTCTTTCAAAAGCCACCGTCAACCCAGAAAAGACTATGTGCCTAGGTTCTATCCATGCTCAGGTGGTCCACCTACAAGCCTTCTTTCCCCCACCATTTAATTTGGATGAGGAGCAGTCGATGCATTTGTTTATCATGTCCTGTGCAAGCTTCCCACATGTATGTGGAGCATACCTGCCAATTTAGGCTGTCGGATCAGCTCTTTGTTTGTTAAAAACTAAAAGCATGGCCTTTTCATGGGCATAGACAAATGGTGTGTCCTTGCAGGACATATGTTTTACAGCAGGTCGGTCTTCAAAGTCCTCTCTTTCTAGAGTGCTTATTGTTCATCAGGTGAGCCCAGGCCCTTTTATTTTATTATTTATTACCTGATATATGTATATTTTAGCACAGCCACCTGTATGTAGGATGTTGTTGAACTCCCCCCCGTATTTTAAATACGTATTTCTGTTAAATGTATTCCGTTACTCCCCAACCCTGTGCGTATTAAGGGTCAATGACGTGATGCTCTTTTTGTTTTTGTTCAGATCTATTAAATAAAAAATACATAAAAAAAAAAAAAAAATGCAATTCACACAAAATATTTACTTGAATACACCTCTTCTATGATGAGTAAAAAAAATCATATGGTGTCCAAAGACAGTAAAAAATAAATAAATAAATAAATAAATCGGTCTCATTAAGAGCTGAAATTCTTTTTTTTTTTTTGTAATTAACATTTTATTGATTCATGTGCTATGACAGTGAAAAAAGCTCAACACATATATAATGAATCAACATTTCACATTTAAACCCTACTAATACAATCCCACCCTGACCCCTAATGAACACCCCTGTGGTCCCACATAACACACACAATCCAAAAAAAATAAAATAAATATATATAAATATATATATATATATATATATATATATATATATATATATATATATATATATATATATAAATATATATACACATATATACACACACACATACATATACATACATACACAGATACATATACATACACTTACATAAAATAAAATATATATATATATATATATACAACTCCACAAGTTCTTGTGCTTTGGATTCCTTGATGAATGAGGCATACTGTATGATCCGGCCCCTAAGAACTGCCTTAAGTGCCTCCCAAGCCACGCCCACAGAGGATACTGAGGACCAGTTGGTCTCCATATAAACATTGATTTCAGTCTTTAACATTTGTTGGAAATCAGGATTTTGTAAAAGGGATACATTAAGGCGCCAACTATATGATTTCTTTTTCTCCGAATGTGGCATCACCTCTAAACTCACCAGGGCGTGATCTGAGACTAAAATGTTTCCAATTGAGCAATCAACAACAGATGAAATGAGGGATTTGGATATAAAAAAAAAATCTATTCTAGAATAAATCTTATGGACTGATGAAAAAAAATGTATAGTCCCTACCGGATGGGTTCAAAAGTCTCCAAATATCCGAAAGACCATGATTTTTACACATCCTGTGAAGCGTCAATTTTGCTTTAGTGGGCTTACACACTTTTGCTTCACTATGATCATGGACTAAGTCCATCAAAAAATTAAAGTCTCCTCCCAATATTATATCATGAGGAGTGCCAGCAGCTTGCAACATCCCTTCAAGATCTATAAAAAAGCCCTGATCATCAGCGTTAGGTGCGTAAATATTAGCCAAAATCAGACTTTGCCCTTGAATTTCAGCTAAAACAATAATTACTCTTCCTAATTTATCTTTAATCTGTTTGAGAAATTTGAATTATAGATGTTTATTAATCAATATAATGACTCCCTTGCTCTTACTTAAGCCAACACTAAAGAAAACATGTCCACCCCATATCTTCCCAAATTTTTCAGCTTCCTGCGGGGAGAGATATGTTTCTTGAAGAAACACTATATCATATTTCTTACGTTTAAGAAAAGTAATAACCTTCCTTTTTATGGGGTGCCCCGACCCATTCACATTCCATGTGGAGAGAGACAACTTATTCATATTAACATTTGACATATTGATATAATAAAAATAAAAAATTGTGTGTGAAAAACAAAATTATGAAGACCACATTCCCCATTAGTGAAACAATCAACCCCCGAACATCCCCCCAAACAAAACAAACAGAAAAAAGAAAAACGTGCGCATTAACCCCGCGCACGACAGCGCCAACCGGCGACGATCCCTCTAAACTCAAAAGGTCCATGAACGCCCACGAGTCCCCATGACAACTTTGCCATCGGATTGCTCAATTTTGCCTCACAAATTTGTGAGGCAAAATTACATAACAGAAAATACTTTGTGAAATAAACCCAGTTAATAGGAAGAATGAGCACAACAAATGTGTAGATTCATTCACAGAACTGTCTCAAGGATGTGATCTTCCACAAAACAAATTCCAGCTGATATAAAACCGATCAGATTCCTCGGACAGACAAACGAATGTTCCGTGAGCCGGCTGTTATGAGTTCAGCAGATGACGTATTCATTCAAATGTCCCGTAAAAAAAAACAAAAAAAAAAACAAAAACAAAAAAACAATACAAACTATAGCCAGCAGGAGGAATAAGCATGAAGAACGAACAGATTAATCCACAGCTGTTCCAAAGGAGTGTTATTCAACAGAACATGCTCCAGGCGCTAGGCGGAACCAATACAAAAAGAAACAAAACCGGCATCCCGGTTCCCCGGATGGTCGAGTCAATTCACTCGGAGGCTGCATAAAAGTATATACCATGACTTACACAATCCGGCAGCTTTATAAAAGACATCCTTTGTGTGAGCATGTAAATATTTTGCAGTCATCCGTAGTGTCCACTCTCAAACTGGCCGGGAACTTCAATGCAAATGTAATCTTCCATCAATACAAAAGTTTCTTTAAGGAAAAGTGTTATTCATAAAACAAGCTCCAGCAGCACGGCGGAGCCCATGCAAAAAACTCAAAATTTCACCCAGCTTCCTCAAGAGATAGGTACAGCAAGTCGACCCACTCACATGAGAAACATCCAATGGTTTACTCAGCCATTGATTCTACAAAAGACATTGCAGATTTGGACATGTGAATACTTTGCGACCATTTTCGTTTCTATTCTCAGTTTGGCAGGAAACATCAGAGCAAACGAGATCTTTTTCTGATGTAAGAGTTTCTTACATTCCTTGAACCGATCACGTTTCTCTCTTGTCGAACTCGCAAAGTCTGGGAACAAGAAAACATTATGGTTCTTCTAAGAAAGCTTCCCTTTGCTCCTTGCCTGGCGCAACACAAGATCTTTATCGGATGGTCTCAGAAATCTGGCCAGAATCGATCTGGGCCTGTCTCCCTCAGCAGATCTGTGAGCTGGGACTCTGTGAGCTCGCTTGATTTCCAGCTTGTGGCCTGTTATGTCGAGCAGACTCGAGAAGAGCTCGTCCAGGAATTTCACCATATCTCTGCCCTCCTCATGCTCAGGAATTCCAACAATTCGAACGTTATTCCTGCGGCTTCTATTCTCAAGATCTTCAAGCTTTTCAAAGAGATGTTCCAAATCAACTTTGGTCGCGGGCGGATTAGCGGATGATTCCCTCTCCGAAGATTCCAGAAAATCGATTCGTTTTTCAACATCAGACACTCTTGTACCTAACTCAGAGAATTTTATTTCCATCGCAGTGATCGATCGACGTATTACATCAAGATCCTCCAAGTCAGCAAGAATCTTCGTCAACATCATCAACATGTTGGACAACTGACGCTGGATCACCTCTCCCGCCGCTCCATCCAAATCGAGTCCCCGGTCTGTAGGCCTGTCGGGGCTTTCATCCTGAACAAGTAAGTGTCTTTTAATATCTCCAGAGCCTGAGGATTTTGACTTCTTTGCCATGTTTTGCAACAAAGGACAAATGTGTAACTGGGTGTATCAAATTTCACCAGATTATAACATGAGAATAATAAAAAATTCAGCAAAGTGCGCAGTGCTCGTCGCTCACACGTCTGCTCCTTGCATGGCGTCCATTTTCCCCATCAAGAGCTGAAATTCTTGAAAAAAGAAATGTTGGTATGACTAGTGCAGAATAATCTTGTGTAACCTGCATGTAGGTAGCCATTTTGTTGTTTATGTTGATCATAAAAACCATAAAACAGAACGGATACCTTGAGACCCTCAAGACTGAGCTTGAAGTTAAAAAATAAAATAAAAAATATGATATTTATTTTTAAATTTTATGAAAAGGCAAATTTTTACAGGTCATGTGGTGTAACCCTGAGAAAACGTCTTGATATTTTTGACTCAAAAATTCAAAATATTTATAAAAAAATAAATAAAATAAAATAAAAATTACTTTTTTTACCTTGAAAAATGTGTTTGAAAACTTTTTTTGAAATTAATGATTAAGTTGTTTGTACTATCATGTATTCAAGGTGCAAGGAAAGTATTTTAATACTTTTTTTACTTGATGGTTACACCACATGACATTTGTAAAGTTTTTTTTATTTATTTTTATTTTTTTTTTTTAGAAAATGCTATAAAGGTTTTTCAAAAATGTATGAAACCATATTGGACACAAAGATTACATTTCTAAAAAACTTGAGACAAGTGTTACTCTAGATTTTTAAAAGATTTCTTATTTTTAACACCTCGGACAACCTTATTTGTCAGTGACCTATAAGCATTAGCGCCCATCTTACCACCACCAGTTTGATACGACTATCCCCCTTGAATTGTTTTTACAAATCGACCACTAATTATAAGTGGTAATTATAAATTATGTTTTTTCTACTAAATTTTACTTCTGCTTTACAGTTCAAAATATTATAATAGGTCCTTCTTTTTATTATATGATATGATATGATATGATATGATATGATATGATATTATATTTTTCTGATTCAGACAGTTCTGTCTAATTATTATTTACCGCCAGGGTTGGGTGGATTACTGTATTCTGGGCTGAATACTAAATACTCTTTCTAAAATGTATTCAGTAAAGTATATTCTGAATACATCAAATAAAGAGTAATGTATTCAGAATACAAGAATACTTTTATAATACTTATTTATAAAGGAAAATCACAGTTGGAGGAATTAAGTGTGATATGTCATTATTATCTTATTTGAACCTCTAAACATCCACTTTTAACTAATCTAAGTGAATCTGAATAGATTGTTTCTTTAAATTAGATGTGGAGTTCGACAAATAATGTTTTTCTTTATGGAAGGCAGAAGACAAACAGAAGATAATTTGTGGTCAACTACAATATTTTAACATCATTTTTATATTTTTCTTAAGCCATTATTTGATTGGACTGACAAAGAATAATACATTTGGACACAAAATTAGATAAGAAATGCAAATAATCCATGTTTATTTTCAAGATGATAATTGGATGCCATAAAGTAATGAGATCATGTGACAACAATGTAGTATGATGTTTTTAAAAAAGTGAGAAATAATATTAACAATGTTACAATATGTGTCACAATGAACTAGCCTCACATACGTCTATACGCCACATATTTTTACAGTAGTTATTTACATGAGGTTTTTCTTTTGTCATTTGGACTTGATCTAAGTCCTTTTCCCTCTTTCAGTCTTTGGACTATGTGCCTACTTTATTTCTTTACCTATTCATAGTAGCCCATTATTGTCATTAATAACCGCTATTTCTCAACAGATTTGCAAGTTTCTGATGTGGACCTGACTCACCAAATGCTTATTGTAAGCAGTCCATCTTTAAGCAGCATCTGCAGCTGATGCATAAATGTATTTACACAGAAACAATAGCGGGAAACAATGTATCATGTGCGCTAATGTTTTATTTGTGGGGAAAAAACGTTGCTAAATGTTTTGATGATACTGGTGCACAGCTGACAGCGCGCTGATTGCTAAAATACGCATAAATGTATTATACATTAAAGCGTTGCATTTCTAACCTTTAGTGTCTACCATCAGACCTTTTGGTCCATTTTTAAAGTGTCAACCCGCACAACAACACACACACACCCCGCGATTCTTTGATTTTAACCAGCGATTGTGTTTTCAAATTAGCCCAATTTTGCATGAAACACTGGTAACAATGCTCACGCGCTGCTGCTGACGTGGGGAAGAGCGAGAAGATGCGTTTGCAGCAAGCATCTGCGCTGTTCAAGTTTCTCACTTGATTTACAAGATTTTTTTTTCTTTATGCCTTATTTTGTGGTCATTATAAGAGAAGTATTCTAAAAGTATTCAAACAAAATTTTATAAAGTAACTATGTTCTGAATACAGGTGCTTGAAAACGTAACGGGGGCTGAATAGTTACTTCATTTTTGTATTCCTTTACAGCCCAACCCTGTTCCCCGCTCTTTTATCCTTTTAGTTATAGTAAAGATTTTGGAAATTATGGTTACTATTGTGGTAAGTGTTAGTAAGGGGCATTGTGAAACACAGCAGACATCCAGGCAAGTAACCCATAAACGGTAACATTTGATTAAGAAACACTTGTTTAACTTTCTAATTCAAAGCACACAACAACAGAATTGCCAATGAGCATCTCTATCTTTCTCTCTGTATCTTGATTTTTTCTTTCGTAGATGAATTGTCAGTTTGTTGTTCTCATTTCGTGAACATGTGTTGACATTGCCCATCGATGTGTTGCATTAATGTACTTGCAGTTTTAGTCTAAACAACACAATAATAGACAAATGGAGGCTAAGCTTATTTATAGGCAACTAAACTAATTTTAACAGTAAGGCATCAATTACATGTAAAACATTGTAGAATGTGCTTTACCTCTTGAACCACTAGAGTGCTATCAGCAAGGTGAGCTTCTTCATGAGTTCCACCTGAAGTTCCTGATTTACTGCATGCACACTAAAAAGATTGTTCTGTTAATTTGAAAATGAGTGTTCTCTGCAATCATAAGTATAAGGAGATGAGAAGAGTGGGGAATAGGCCTGGGTTGTAATGGCCCTTCAAGGAGGGAATGTACTTGGAACATGACAGTACAGTGGTACATGGAATATATTATTGTGATTTTGTCTAGTGTAATTCTTTACTTTCGCCTCTTTGCTAACTTTCAACAACACACCCTCCAAAACGTCCTCTATAGGCATGTCAGAACACCCAAACAGGGAAAATGATTCACAGAAAGCATTTCTAATTGGCTAAAATGTGCAGGTTGACCTCCTCACTCTTTTTGGTTATTTTAAGTTTTTGTATTTTCTTTAGACACCCATTAGAGTGATATCTGTCAGGTGGGGATATTTTATGCTTGGTTTTGCCCAAGTGTCTTCCCAACAACTTAATTAAAGAAACAGTTCTACCAAATATAAAAGCTGTCTCATTTACTCACCCTCAGGCCATCCCAGATGTGTATGACTTTCTTTCTTCTGCTGAACACAAATGAAGATTTTTAGAAGAATATCTCAGCTCTGTAGGTCCATACAATGCAAGTGAATGGTGACTAGAACTTTGAAGCTCCAAAAAGCATGTAAAGGCAGCATAAAACTAATCCATAAGACTCCAGTTGCTAAATTTATGTCTTCAGGAGCAAAATAATAGGTGTGGGTGACAAACAGATCAATATTTAAAGCTGAAGTATGCAATTTATACCAGAAGCATTTTTTGTTATTCTGGTTGAAAGTCTCTTTGCATCCTGACAGCTATCAATAAATCAAGTGCTCTGATACAAAAAAAATCCATTATCTGTGGCAGTCACAGGCCTGTAAAAGGCCCGTCCAATCATTTCATTCGGCCTGAATGCAATGATTGGATGCCTTACCTGCCTTTCTAACTACGTACCTTCCTACCTCTGTGCTCTCTGCCTGTGCATTCAATGGTGTGAGTTGGGGGCGGGACTATCTGACTGTTTGAACAACTGCAGGCAAGGGGCGTATTCAGAAAGCAACGTTTATTTTTGCAAATCTGTTCGATGGCGCTAGTGTCGCAGAAATTATATACTCCAGCTTGAAATCCTTTTTTAATATAAATCTCCACCTTTGATCAGCCCCAACCAGTAGCTGGCAATATGCACAAAGAATGCGAATCACCAAAAAACAAAAGAAGAAGAAAGTCCATTTAATCTATTCTAGGCCTGTCTTGTTACCGTAGTAATGACTCAGAAGCAGGGGTGGAAAGAGTACTGAAAAATCATACTCAAGTAGAAGTACTGTTACTTCCCAAAAAATTGAGTGTGAGTAGAGTAAAAGTAGCTGTCCTAAAAACTACTCAAGTAAGAGTAAGAGTAGCTCATTTAAAAGTACTCATGAGTAGTGAGTATTGAGTACCGAGTTGCAAAACCTATGCCCCATTATAATGAACACTGTATGCCAACTTTTAATATACATCACTTATCTATGATAAACACTACATGAATCTGATTCCAATAAATAAAAGGGAGGCATGATAACAGAAATTAAAAGATTAAAAAGTTATTTTCAATACACTGATCACCATTTTAAATCGTAATGTATGAAACAGTTACATTAAAATCAATTTATGTGTAGGGTCTAAATTTTCCTTAATGCCGACAGGAGCGTTATTGTTGAGCAGAAAACATGTTCAAAACAATGCAAGGAATGCAAAAAAAATGCTAAATAAGCAGGATCACTTGGCACGTCATGTCCTGCACAATAGAGGAGGTAGAGCAGGCATGGGAAAAGTTGTTTGGTACAGGGGCTACATCACGCTTAAAAAGAATAATTCACCCCAAAATGAAAATTCTCTCATCATTTACTCACACATCATTTAGAAACAGATCAATATTTAATTCCTTTTTTACTATTAATTCTCCTCCCTGCTCAGTCAATCTCCACTTTAACTTTCACTTTCTTCTTGTGTTTTTGGTGATTCACATTCTTCATGCATATCGCCACCTACTGGGCAGAGAGAAAAATTTCTAGCAAAAAAGGATTTAAATATTGATCTGTTTCTCACCAACACCTGTCATATCAATTCTGAAGTCATGGATTAAACCACTGGAGTCATATGGATTAGACTAATTTTATGCTGCATTTATGTGCTTTTTGGAGCGTCAAAATTTTGGCACCCCTTCACTTACATTGAATGGACCTACAGAACTGAAATATTCTTCTAAAAATCTTAATTTGTGCTCAGAAGAAAGAAAGTCAAACACATCTGGGATGACATGAGGGTGAGTAAATGATGAGAATTTTCATTTTTGTGTGAATTATTTCTTTAAGTAGCACATGGGGGGCCACATTGTCCTTCTTTTGAGATACAATGTTCAACATTGATTTAGTTCTTGTATCTTTTAAGCCCAGAAATAGTTGTGTTCTCATTCTAATGCATGATGCACAATTTTCTGAAGTTTGTGACTGGTGGAATATTCTGCAGAAGTATTGCTCTACAAATGTTGATCTTTATAAAGGCTAAGCATAATTATAAATTATTTTATCATCTCTACTTTCCTGGTAATTTATTATAAAAAATGAACACAATCTCTACATCGGGGGTCGGTTTTATTAAAAAAATGAACAATATTTAAAAAAAAACCTGTAGATCAGGCGCCAACTGTTATGGATGCCTCAAGCACAGTTTATAGCTGAACATAACCGGCCGCACCTGAAAGGGCTTTTCGCAGTGAAAAAGGCCAATTGCTTGACTGTGTCATGTGAGTTTAACTTGCTCAATCCAGATATCAGCATTAATCCTGCCTCTAATTTGAAGAAACATATTGAGGTAAATTTCATATTTCTGCTTCTAGATTCTGTGTGTCTATAACGTAGCCTGTAATTTAACTATCTATCACTGAGATTATTGGGCTGCTGTGAGAGATTAATGCAATGTTATCAATAGGGCTGGGCAATAAAATGATCTTTATGTTTATTGGAAAAAAGAGAGATGTACTCGATCAAACTTTTGAGTAATTTTCTATATTTAGCCTATGTTATACATCTAGAACAGGGGTGTTCATTACATCAATCGCGATAGCAAGAGCGCCACTGGTTGGTTGATCTAGATGAAATATAAAAGACTTTCCTGACATCTGTAGATGCGCGCTGTTTGATTGACAGGCGGTTAATGTTTGTGCGCTTTACATGCGCGTGTGTTCCAAGAGCACTAATGCAGGTACACGACTAAATGGTCAAATACACTTTATAATTACACCAATGCCTGTCTTGATGAGGATTTAATGTAAACGCAGTCGTTTATTTTTAAAGTGAATTTAAGCAGTGGGACAAAAATTTTATTTGTTTTAAAATGTCAGACTTGAAGTGTACATGTATGTGAATTGAGCACTGTCTAGTAGGCCTATGGCATATAAAGGCTATTAATCAAACAACATTAAAAAGAAACAAGAAAAACACACTACATTTGGCTGAATAGCTTGAGTAGCTTTAAAAAGTATTAATGTAATAGAATAAAACAGTAAAAAAAAAAATTAAAATATTGTTCGTTTTTTTAATAATACCGACCCCAGATGTAGAGAGTGTGTTAAAGGTGCTATATAATAAATTACCAGGAAAGTACAGATGATAAAATAATTTATAATTATGCTTAGTCTTTATAAAGATCAACATTTGTAGAGCAATACTTCAGCAGAATATTCCACCAGTCACAAACTTCAGAAGATTGTGCATCATGCATTAGAATGAGAACACAACTATTTCTGGGCTTAAAAGATACAAGAACTAAATCAATGTTGAACACTGTATCTCAAAAGGAGGACAATGTGGCCCCCCAGTGCTATTTAAAGAAATAATTCACACAAAAATGAAAATTCTCTTATCATTTACTCACCCTCACGCCATCTGTCTATGACTTTCTTTCTTCAGAACACAAACTAAGATTTTTTAGAAGAATATTTCAGCTCTGTAGGTCCATTCAATGTAAGTGAAGGGGTGCCAAAATTTTGACGCTCCAAAAAGCACATAAATGCAGCATAAAATTAGTCTAATCCATATGACTCCAGTGGTTTAATCCATGACTTCAGATTTGATATGACAGGTGTGGGTGAGAAACAGATCAATATTTAAATCCATTTTTGCTAGAAATTCTTCTCTCTGCCCAGTAGGTGGCGATATGCATGAAGAATGTGAATCACCAAAAACACAAGAAGAAAGTGAAAGTTAAAGTGGAGATTAACTGAGCATTACTGGAGGAGAATTAATAGTAAAAAAAGAATTAAATACTGATCTGTTTCTCACCACATCTATCATATCGCTTCTGAAGACATGGATTAAACCACTGGAGGCACATGGATTAGACTACTTTTATGCTGATTAAAAGCTGATTTATGTGATTTGTGGAGCTTCAATATTTTAGCACGATTCACTTTCATTGTATGGACCAAAAGAGCTAAAATATTCTAAAAATCTTAATTTGTGTTCTGCAGAATAAAGAAAGTCATACACATCCAGGATGGCATGAGGGTGTAAATGATGAGAGAATTTTCATTTTGGGGTGAATTATTCCTTTTTAAGCGTGATGTAGCCCCTGTACCAAACAACTTTTCCCATGCCTGCTCTACCTCCTCTATTGTACAGGACATGACGTGCCAAGTGATCCTGCTTATTTAGCTTTTTTTTGCATTCCTTGCATTGTTTTGAACATGTTTTATGCACAACAATAACGCTCCTGTCGGCATTAAGGGAAATTTAGACCCTACACATAAACTGATTTTAATGTAATTGTTTCATACATTATGATTTAAAATGGTGATCAGTGTATTGAAAATAACTTTTTAATCTTTTAATTTCTGTTGTCATGTCTCCCTTCTATTTTTTGGTATCAGATTCATGTAGTGTTTATCATAAACAAAGTGATGTATTTTAAAATTTGGCAGACAGTGTTCATTATACTCAGTACTCAATACTCACTACTCATGAGTACTTTTAAATGAGCTACTCTTTTACTCTTACTTGAGTAGTTTTTAGGACAGCTACTTTTACTCTACTCACACAAAATTTTTTGGGAAGTAACAGTACTTCTACTTGAGTATGACTTTTCAGTACTCTTTCCACCCCTGTATATAATATATGTATAGCTTTCCAAGATCATAAAATGTTGTTTAAAATAGTTAGATGAAGAAAGTGTTACACATCACTAATGACAATGCTTAAAATTTAATGTCAATTACTCACATAACTATGTGTAAATGTTTATTTTAAAAAAATCAGTGAAAACAAATTTGGCCAGAAAACGTACATATACAGTATAAATATACTAATATAAATATATGTAAAACAAATTAAAAAGCCCAATGCTTTGCTGTTTCTGCTATCTTTTAAACAAAGTAAGCCTCAAATAGCTACAAAGTAATATTTTTCATGACTTGTTTTCTGCATGTTCATCAGGCATGAGCATTATTCAGCAAGTTGCACTTGAGCTCCCACTAATGCTTTGCGTATGAATAAATTATGCAAATGACTATGTACTGCTCATAGCTTTACTCTTTGCCGATTTTTACGCTGCTGTTATTGTATTTTTTGTAACTTGCAGTTATTTGTAATTTAGTGATTATTCAGAGCTCGTCTTATACTTAATATGTTGTTTCTGGTTGTCACCATTACTGTGATTTGTATGTCAAATAATGGGGTCCACACAAGTTAAGGAATTGGAATGTATATGGATATGGATTTAAAGTAATTTAAAAATAAAAGCCATTGCATTGACTTGTCTTGCAGAGTTTATTACATTTCTGCTTGTTATGAGGTTTGTGGGGGTTATGCTGGAGCCTAGAGTGGCTGCCTATATTGCCTGTAGGATGGGCCGATACTTGCAGAAGACTGGCCCAAATTACCCAGCGGCCCACCGGGAAAACGCCTGGTGCTCCCGATGGCCAGTGTGCCCCTGGCTCCTCTGCTTCTGTTGCCTTTATAGGATATAAAATTCCCATTGGCTGCACACATCGGAATATCAGCAGATGCTGTACTGTATGTCATCCAGGTAGACTATTTTTCACCTAACTTTTTGATAATATAGTATTTCAGCATACAACTAATTATAGTTTTTAGACAATAATTTGGAATTCTAGTGTTTGGGCATCCTAATAAACACTGAACACTTGGACATACTACATGTTACTAATACTACATACTAATGTTGGCACTGGCATACTGTGTAGCAGGGAAGTATGCATATTCATACACAGAGTAGATTATATGGCAAGTTATGTAATGATTTTCTGAGGCGCTAATAATTATAGTTTATGGTCCAATCATATTGCAGAGTTGTGATTGAGGTATGACATCATTTACTATGACAAATCACTCACTGGGTACACATGTTATTGAGTCCAGGTTGCATTGCTTGTGCTCACCTCAGCGGTTTTATTTGCCTGTCTGTCTCTCTCATTCTCTTGTACACACTCTCTCATTTACAGACTAGGGTGAGCTAGAGACATACATTGTCCTCTCTCAAGCCAGACAGTACGAAGACAGGTTGTTAAAGGAAAACATTGATCCTGACCGCTACTGCAGTCTTTTGAACTGATAGGCCCTTGGTAGCGCATATTCAGATAGAGAGAGCATTTTATATCTTTATATGAGAATTCCTTGGCTCCAGCAGTGTTTTTATCATTAACAAAAATGGAAACTAAATGAAAACATTTACTGAAATAAAAACATCATTGATAAAATTAAAACTGAAATCAAAATAAATGTTCATAACTCCAAATTTAAATAAATAATATAAAAATGATCACAAATTAATTTTAGTTTTTGATTCATAGTTTATATTATAAAGAGGGCTCTATAATTAATTTAGTGAGATTAATTACATGAAAAACAATGAATCATGCTACCTTATGCACACATAAATTCTGTAATAAAATTATGTATTTTCCAACCATCACCACAATGCAAGCTATAAGCATGTGTAACTTTGTGTTTTTGGCAGTCAGCGTGCTGCAACAAACCTCACAAGCAGCGCAGTCACAGAAAGAGAGCAGGACCAATTTTTGACAGCTGAATGAAGCACAACAGCATGCAGGGGTCTCAAGATGTGTCTTTTAAAGTTTAAGCTGCTTTTAACTTGACACAGCATCCTAAAAATGTGCTGTTTATGATGTTAAAAACAGCTAAATGCTCCAAAAGCATCTGTCTGATGCCCATGTATATAAACCGGCAATTAAAATTGCACAGACAGAATGCAAGAACATGTCCTGTGAGAACAGGACAGATTGACCAACTCAACCGCAAAATTAATGCTTAACTTGTCTGCTACAGTAATGCAATACATTTCTGAATATCTGAATATATATACACCGATCAGCCACAACATTAAAACCACCTGCCTAATATTGTGTAGGTCCCCCTCGTGCTGCCAAAACAGTGCCAACCCGCATCTCAGAATAGCATTCTGAGATTATATTCTTCTCACCACAATTGTACAGAGCAGTTATCTGAGTTACCGTAGACTTTGTCAGTTCGAACCAGTCTGGAAATTCTCTGTTGACATTCTCATCAACAATGCATTTCCATCCACAGAATTGCCACTCACTGGATGTTTTTTGTTTTTGGCACCATTTGGAGTAAACTCTAGAGACTATTGTGTGTGAAAATCTCAGGAGATCAGCAGTTACAGAAACACTCAAACCGGCCTGTCTAGCACCAACAATCATGCCACAGTCCAAATCACTGAGATCACATTTTTTCCCCATTCTGATGGTTGATGTGAACATTAACTGAAGCTCCTGACCCATATCTGCATGATTTTATGCACTGCACTGCTGCCACACAATTGTCTGTTTAGATAATTACATGGATGATTGTTGGCGCCAGATGGGCTGGTTTGAGTATTTCTGTAACTGCTGATCTCCTGGGATTTTCACGCACAACATTCTCTAGAATTTACTCCGAATGGTGCCAAAAACAAAAAACATCCAGTGAGCAGCAGTTCTGTGGATAGAAATGCCTTGTTGATGAGAGAGGTCTACAGAGAATGGCCAAACTGGTTCGAACTGACAAGACTACGGTACCTCAGATAACCGCTCTGTACAATTGTGGTGAGAAGAATAGCATTGCGGGTTGGTGCTGTTTTGGCGGCATGAGGGGGACCTACACAATATTAGGCAGGTGGTTTTATTGTTGTGGCTGATCGGTGTATACTGTATACATACTGTATATGTATATATACATGCTGTGTATATATTTAAGCAATATCACACGAGCAAGAGTGCGATATAGCCCTACATCAGCACTGCTGTGATTGCCATAGGTAATCACAGAAGTGCTGATTTAGGGCCATACAGCATGATTGTGAGTGTGATATTGCTTATATACAACAGTTTAATGAACAAGTAAACTAAAAAAAAAAAAAAAAAAAAAATAGGAAAAACTGAGTACGGTCATAAAAACCGCATTTGTGCATGGAACTTCTTTCTTACGTGATGGATCAGAATCTGTCATTGCTGGTTCAAACCAAATGATGCATCCAAGCCTCCATTAGTAATTAAAAAATGTCACTTTAGAACTAGTATCACAGCTTGGGCAAAGTTATTGGAGAAACAAGGATGTGTGTGTGTGTGAGAGAGAGTGAGAGAGAGAGAGAGAGAGATAGAGAGAGAAAGAAAGAGATATGGAGCATGTGCGATCACCTGTTGCCTCTCCCAAGCAGAGATGCTGTAGTGTGTTAGTCAGCTTTCTGAAGATAATGTCATTTTGCTCAAATGCATCCTATTTTCTCAGTGGAAAATAGCCATCCAAGCATATACAACAGTTAGTTCCATTTAGGTGTGATTACCTATGGCACACGGCCGAATCACAACAGTGCTGATGTAGGGCCATATTGCACTCTTGCTCGTGTGATATTGCTTAAATATATGAATTATTATGCATTATTTATATTGAATTCTTTATTTCTGGGCCTTTCACATCAAATATTGATGTGCGATAAATCGGATCAATTATTTGGGATGTCATGTAATTAATTCAATTAAAAAGTTTTTGAATTTCGGTAAGCACAGACGGATTTCAGCTAAAGATAAGTCAACCTACTGTTTACGATTTCACTGTGAGATCTGTCTGGATTTACAGCCATAATGATAAAAATGTAAACTTTTACAACCCGCTTTCATTAAACAATAATTTCACTAGATAGCGCTAACACTAGATGGCCCTGAAACAATATATTTCAGTGATATTAGTTAATGAAAACTGAAACCTAAATTAGAAAAAACTGAAAAACTAAAGCAAAAGTAAGAGTCAGAATGAAAATAATGAAAACAAAAAGAAATCAAAATTTGATACAAAAAAAAGAAATAAAAATGATATTAAAAACTATAACCACTCTGCTCTAAACATGTACACTGGTCAGTGTGTGTATATGTGTGTATCATGGACTTTGCATGGATAAATTTGATTGCTTCCCTTTAGAGCATGTGTTACTGCTGTTCATGTAAAGTGTGTTAATGTCTTGTGAGCTAATTTGTTTTGTACCCCCCTCTCTTTCTCTCTCTGTCTTCCTAGCTCTGACTGCATTGAACGAAGGAGGTTATCCTTAAACGTATTAGTGCAGGTGCAGTGCATTGAAAATCCATTCAGCAGTGCTGTCACAGCAAATCTGTTCCATTGAATTAAGTGGGGTCAATCCAGCAAATCCAAAGATTACACTGGGCTCTTTAAAGAGTGGGATCACACAAACATATTCACTTACACATGCAAACACTCAACACTCTCAAATACACACACAGACAAAAAGCAGTTCTAAAATGCCTCATTTATAATTGTACACAGACTTGATTATCAATGCTGGTTATCCATAAATAATTCAATTTATTAAATGAAACACACACACAGAAAAAGGAAAATATGTAACTTTTGGCTGTTTTTATGGTAGCCATTATGTTTTAAATAGTTTGTACCATATGTTATTATGATTTTTTCCTACATTAAACCCCTAACCAAAGATTTTTCTAAAGTTTAACTCAAAACCCAAACCTTTCGAACATGGCTCATCCAATCAGTTTTTACAGTTTGAACTATCTGTTTTACATGAACTGAAACCTCTGATGAGGTAGTTAACTGAATCTGTTTAGGCCTAAATACTTTCATACAGGTCTGAAAACAACCATAAACATTTTTTGTTTCTGTAGACTGAAAGCATAGAAATGTTATTGAGCTCTAACAGCATGCTGATTAGTGTGAGTGTGTGAGTACACAGTGACCTTTAGGACAGCACTGTCAGCAGAAACATCCATGTGGTAACTCATCAAAGAACTGACAGGAGGGGAATGTAGTTTTATGCTCTTTTACTAATCACTTGTTTCTTTTACACGGTACAAACACAACAGCTCTGCTTCACATGAACTCAAAGGTAAGTTATTTTTACTTTGTATAACCAAGTAGTGCCATTTTTCAACTTTCCTTATCTTCAAACCAGCTTTGAAAGTTTGAACAGCTCTCTCCACCAAGCCATAAGATGATGGGTGAAAAGTTGCAGTTCGAATGTGCTGAATTCCATTCTTTTTCATGAATGACTCAAATTCTGCACTAGTAAAGCAGGGTCTGTCGTCAGACACTAGAATTTGTGGCAAGCCGAATATACTGAAACTTTGCCTGAGTTTCTCAATGGCAGTTTTAACAGCTGGATTCACCCTTGTACAGGAATGACAACTCTAGCTCCCCACAGTACACAACCATCTCGAACACTTAATTCATTCTTTCTCTGATGGTGAGGTTGGAACTCAGGATCTACCTCTTTTAGCCATCCTCGCTGGACATATTCACGTACTCTGGACAATGTCACATCCAATGTCTGATTTGGTTGGCATCCAACATCAGAACCTGGGCAATCTACTCAATGCATCTGCATTGGCATGGGTTGCTCCAGGATTGTAGACTATGGTGTATTTATAGGCACTTAGGAGTACGGCCCACTGCTGCACTCTTTGCGAGCCCATCTAAGGTATGGGTTTCTTCTCGATAAAGAGCTAAATCAAAGGTTTGTGATCTGTGTGTGAGGTGTGAGAATGCGGGACACAAACCCTAGGGGTCGTTCGCTACTATCTTCCATTTTATGAGATAAGACAGCCCCCACTCCGTATGGTGATGCATCACATGCTAGTATGAGATCTTTGTCTGCAGAGTAATGTACTAGAATATTGGCAGACTGCAACAACTTTTTGGAATGCTGGAAAGCCTCTTCTTGTTCAGACTTCCACTCCCAGCGCTTCTCTTTCTTTAGGAGATCATGAAGTGGTGCAAGGAGAGTTGACAGGTGAGGCAAGAATTTTCCATAGTAGTTCAATAATCCAAGGTAGGCTTTTAACTCTGACACATTTTTCACAGGGTGGAGCCCTTGTACATCCACACAATGTCCGAGATACTCAACCTAATCCTGCAAGAACACACATTTCTCTCTCTTCATTATCAGTTCTGCATCGGCAAGTCTTTGCAGTACAGTATTCAAGTTCTGCAGATGTTCTGCTGTATCAGCACCAGTGATCAGGATGTCATCTAAATACACGACTACCCTGGGGATTCCCTGCATTAACCCCTCCATAATTCTTTGAAATATGGCTGGTGCCGATGCTACCCCAAAAGTTAACATACCTTGTTGAGTGTTCACAGTAAGGTACTTTTGCGATTATTCATCTACTACCACCTGCTGGTAAGCATGGCTCATGTCTAACTTGGAGAACTATTTTCCACCAGAGAGCGTGGTGAACAGATCTCCAAGGTGGGGTATCGGGTATTGCTCTAAGGATGCGGCTGTATTTACAGTCAATTTATAGTCACCACAAAGCCTAATGGACCCATCAGCTTTCAGATCGGAACCACTGGGGCACTGGGGCAGCCCAGTCAGAGTACTTTACCAGCTTGATTATGTTCTCTCTTTTTAGATGGCTTAATTTCCTCATCTACTTTTGTGCGCAGAGCGTATGGCAAAGATCTGGGGAGGATCTTGGTACAGCATCAGAGGCAACATTAATTTAAGCTTGCACTCCTCCAGTGTACCTAATTCCTCTTTAAAGACTTCACTGTTTTTTGTCAGTACTCAACAAGTAACAAGTCTTCTTCTGTTTGTACTTGATGCACTTGTCAGTCATGCTTAATCTGATCCCATGATAATTTCAGCTCTGCTAGCCATTCTCTTCTGAGTAGATTTGGACCATCTCCTGTCACTACCACAACAGGCAGCTTTTTCTTTTTGCATTTGTTATTCCACTTCAATTTGAAAGCACCGAGAACTTTAATTGGTTGTCCAGTATATGTTTCCAATTTAATTTAAGTCGATTTAAGTGCTGGGCTTTCTCGTTGTTCTTCCATTTCTTTGAATGTCTTTTCACTTAAAATAGTCAGACTGCACCCGATATCTATTTCAAGCATCACTTTGTGGCCTCCAATTTGCATATCCACTGTATATGGCTGCACTTTTTCTATGCATTCCTGAATGCAAACGAGTGCAAATCTAAATCATCGCTTCTGCTTTCCTCCACTTTGTGGGAGCATTAGCACCGCCCAAAGCCCTTATCATACTTACTGTTACTTTCTCTCCCTCTTTGGCCGTTTTACTTTTATTCCGACAAGCCCTTGCTATATGCCCAATTTTACCACAAGTTTGACACTTTCCGCTTTAAACTTAGTCGTGCAGCGTGATCCATTTTTCTCTGCTTTGACCCGCATGCTCTCATCCTTGTCCATTATGCTGTCGGTTTTGCAGCGCAACTTGTGGCAAGATGCTGCTACAGTTTTATTCTGCAGATCAAGTGCATTTTTATAAGCTGCTTCCATGGTGAGTGCAATTTGCAAGGCATTATCGAAGGTCAAGTTATGCTCCAATAACAAACGTCTTTGGATCCGCTCATCATTAATTCCGCACACAAGTCTGTCCCTCAGCAACTGTTGTAATGTTTCTCCGTAATTACAATCCTGTGCGAGTTTTCGTAACTCCGCAACAAATTCAGTTACAGTCTCAGTGGGCCTCCGGGAGCATGAGTCCAATTTGAAGCGCTGAACTATCTCACTCGGCTTCGGATTTAAATGATTTTTTAACAAATCCACAAGCTGTGCATATGATTTAGATTTTGGCTTATCAAGACTCAGCAAATTCTGTATCAAACCGTAAGTCTTGGGTCCAGTCACACTCAGCAGTATTGCCCTCCGTTTCTTGTCAATGTCAATGTGATTTGCCTCAGAAACTGCTCCAAAATTTCAAAGTATTCTTCCCATGTCTGGGTTTTTTTCATAGAATGACGCCACAGTTCCAATAGTAGCCATTTTCCCACTTACTCAGATAGCAGTCAGCAATTTTTCAGCCTTATTTTTTACTCACAGCACAAACTTATTTCTTCACGACAGCCACTGACTCCATCTGCTTGATCAGCATCAATTTGTTTCCTCGTCGCCAAAAAATATGTGGTACTCATCAAAGAGCCGACCGGAGGGAAAATATGTTTTATGCTCTTTTAATAATCATTTGTTTCTTTTACAAGGTACACTACAAACAGAACAGCTCTGCTTCACAGGAACTCAAAGGCAAGTTATTTTTACTTTGTATAACCAAGTAGTGCCATCTAGTGGCATTTGTTAGAACTACCATTTTAGTTAATCTATCACAATCCACCTTGTCTGATTACTGCCTCTGTCATTTCACTTAACTAATGTGCTACACTCCAAGAGCTGTTAGAAGGACACTCTGTAGCATGTTTGTATTTTATCTAGTAATTCTGGGTCTGTCGGTGTATTTGTGTGTAAATCAGAAGAGCAGCATGCATGCGTGTTTATGTGTGTGTCTGTGTGTGTGTGCAGATACAGTACAGTATGTGGGAATGTTGGCTTGCTGGCTATGTGGCTGAGCTGGTTTAATTAGCTCAGTGTGCTGGTTCATTAATTCGATGCTTATTCTAGTCTGTTCTCGCATATTTATCTGCCTGCCAATGGAACAAATAAAACTGTTATTACTCCAGGATTTTATTACATATTTTATATTTGCTGTTTGCATGTTAGAATGTGTCTTCTACAGTATATGTATGGTAAAATGTGAAACGTGTAATGTTCAGTCATCTTTGGATCTCAGAGTGTTGCAGGGTTCTGCAACACTTGTATTTTCATTATTGCATTTGCAGCTCAAGTCTATGAGGTAATTGTTCAGCACCACAATTACTTTGTTAAAACATGTTAAAAATACTTTAAACATGTGTTAGCAAGAGACTAGTTTGGCAGAATCGTTTAATTGTCAATGCATGTCCAATCTTTATCTCATGTTATGACCATGTCAACCCGTTGAAATTTGCATTTAATTATCCACACAAGGAGACAAGGAATGGATTATGGCATGCTGTTGAGGCAGAGCTTAAATTTGTATTTTATTTCTTTATATAGTATATTCCTTTGAAAATGTGTGAGGAAAAACAATGATACATTAAAAGCCAAAGAATGAAAGAGAGGGATAGAGCACTTATGTAGCTATTTTGTTGGCCATATATTCAACATAATCCATTTTACATTTATGTTTGTTTGCTTTTTAACAGTTCTTTTCATTTTCTCTCTCACATCAGTTCTGTGTTAATCGCTGACCCAAATAGCCCTAGCTACTCTTTCTTTCTCGTCTAAAAACAGTATCTCACAAAACACAAGACAGAGTGAATCCTTGCATCGGACAGCGTTTCCTGCAATAAGATTGTGACACTGTTATGTGGTTGTGCTCTATTCAAATGTGCTTTTCAGCAAGAATTACCAAACATCCTCAAACAAAATATATATTTTTTAAAAGCCTCTCAGAAATTAATTTAAGGAGTACTCAGAATGATTTTCTGAAAACTTTCTTTTCATTATTGAATAGCATTTCAGGACATTTTTAATGTGCCTTTCACTTGTACAGCCAGTGATCAGATGCTTATCCTCGATATACTTCATTCTCGTTCTCTCAATGCATATAAAATAATGTTTCATAAAAATAATAAGGACATTTTCAAATATTTGAATGTATAACTGCCTAAGAAAGCATGCTGCATTGTGAATTAAATCAGTTCAGAAGATGCATTCAGATGTGTTAATACAGAAATAAATTCCAACTTCTGTTTTTATAGAGAGAAGAGCTGCTTTAAAATATTTAATCAAATTAATTGATTAAAAAATGTAAAGTAGTTATATTAAAATTATAATGAAGTATAATTCATATAATTAAAATGCTTTATATTAATGTGGCAGATAAGTGGCTTTAGAAGGGAACATATAGTTTACTGTATTTCCATTTTATTGAACACACGCCTATTATTGGCCTGCAATCCACAGAAATCAGTTTTGCAATTGAATTGGCCAATCTGTCTGAGATAGATTTATTATAAGGGTATGTCTGAGGATGTGTCGACGTAGACCTGTGTCTTTGGTTGTGTCGCGTCGTAAGCACAGTGTTTTTAGGTTGCTGTGTCAAGTTAAAGATAGTTTAAAACATAGAAAAATATGCTCGAGCCCTGAATTCGGAATTGCGTTCCATCCAACTGTGTTTGAGTGCAAGACCGCGTTCTCATCTTGTGCTGTCGCTAGTGAGTTTGGTTTGTTCTCTGTACAGCTGTGCGTTGCCTATACAGCTGCAGGTTCGCTTACTGCTTGCTTAGTATTTAAAAATAATAATAATAATAATAATAATAATAATTTAAAAAAAACACACCTTGAACAAATTAAATGTTTAACTCTGTCTTTCTCTTTTCTACTTTTTTGTTCAAAGGCTGAACTGATGGGCAGATGGCCACAGTTTTTTCACACTCCTTGAATAGATAAGTTAGTGGCCAACCCGATCTTATGAAAAGTCGTACATAATTTACGAGTTGGCTATTTCGTATGGTCTCGCACGATGTTGGTCACATAAACTCGTACGACTTCACTTGCAAAGTCATACGAATCCTGATGATTTCGCCGTGAGAGTGTGTTGGAGTGGCTGCTCTGAACTGTCAAACATGTTAGTATCTTCCTGGGTCAGGCCTTTGCACAGACACCACAGAGGGGCCACAGAGATAACAGAAGCGAGCAAGCCATGAGTCCCCTTTTGTACTCCCCAAACGCCGTTTATGTGCATGTGTGTGTGCTGAATTTGAGAACAATGCAACAGTATCATTAACTCTGTGTTAATATGGAGCTGCAGTCTCTGTGATATCAATCATTGCATGATGTTTTGTTTTTTATGCTGGAGATAATTCTTCCTGATTGAAATTGATGAACATTTGAATTGTTCTGGTGATGGGCTGTTGTGGGTAAGCATGCGGACAGGCTGAAGTATCAAACCTCTTGTGGATCAGTGTGGAACACATCATAGTGGGTTTATGTCGGTTAGGGATGCGCAAAATTACATATTTTTAAAATCATCTACTTTAGGTTTGCCTAGGGTTGCTTGGATCACATGTCGATTATCCTCTATGGTGTGGTGTTGCCTCCAGGCAACATGACCAGCTTTAGCTTGCTTGGATGATAATAAAACACCCAATTCATGAATTCTTTCTTAATTAACTAAGGAATAGAACTAACTAATGTACTAACTAAGAAAAATGCAAAAACATATCTATACAATGCAAGTGAATGGTGGCCAGATCTCTGAAGGTCCAAATATGACAAAGGCATCATAAAAGTAACCCATACGCTTCCAGTGGTTTAATCAATGTCTTCTGAAGTGATCCAATCAGTTTTGGATGAGAACAGACCAAAATATAAGGCATGATCATGATTTCATGGTCGATTACACTTCCTAGTACTTGATACATGTGCAGATCGCTAGATGGCGCTATAGGAAGTGTAATCGAGCTTGAAATCATGATCACCAAGGAGACTGCTGTTGTCACAGGCCAGGCTCTAATGTGATTTTTAAAGTTTAGCATGCAGATTTGATCTCTCTGTCACTGTGTAATTTATTTTTGTATGAATTTTTTTTTTTTTTTTACTTTGGCATTTGCATTGTTTTGTTTATGTGTGTGGCAGTCAAATGTGTCACAACAAACTCACATGTGTTTTGATTACTTACATCATGATTGAACTGGCTTGGATGGATCTCACAGATTATTATCGATTTGTGATTGGTGATTTCCTGAACTTACCTGCCTTAGGGAAGTGTCGCTTACTTGCTTGAAGCAGGCCCAGTGGTTCTCCATATAAGATCTTGCCAGTGGGTACTGGTAGGTGGAGGTGGACCCTAAGGACAGGGTAAAGACCGTTTTTTCTTCCCCTTTAGGTATATATGAGTTTGAGAGGATGCCTTTTTGTTGTGTAACGCCCCTGCCACTTTCCAGCGGCTAATGCAATGCTGTTAAGGTGACATGGTAAATTAATCTCTGTTGATATATTTGGATGATATGATTGTTTTTTCACCTGATTTCGAGAGTCACTTGTTACCAGTGGCAGCCTGTGCATTTTAAGTCTAGGCCTTTTGTGTGATTCATGCCATTAAGAAAACACAGTTTCACAATCAATAAGACACCTTATGCCTATCACACATTACGTGGCAGTCAAGTAATAATACCAATTGACATTTTAAAAACACGTCCACGCACGAAAGCCAGAACCAAGGAGGTCTAATACAAAGAAAAAGCTCTCTAATAATATTTGCGATTTAAATGTTGCTTGCAATACATTTTGTTTCGTAAGGTTACACGGTTACTTTTCAAAACTTGATCTGACACTGAATGCTCCAGCAGCCTCTAATTTACTCTTAGAAAACTCCTGATGTTTCAGTGCAATAACAATGCAAAAAGCACTTACCAATTTGCTTTAAGTGAAAATCAGTCCTCCTTTCCTGTTTAATTAATCAATCGCACGATCATGCAGAACATCTCAGGTTTTTAAATCCATAAGGATCTCTTTCTCAATGGTGATGAGGCAGTGATGACAGCTGTCTCGTCAGCAAAATCTTGCGCCCTTCGCTTTCAAATTACATACATCACTGAAAGCATGATTGTGTCACTCAAGGCCAGCTAGAAGGCCTGGACTGGGACATATCCTAAAGACCACACCCACCAAGAACAAAATGACTTTATGACGTGACTATTGCCCAGGGCCAATCAGAGCCAAATATCCACCCTGTGTTAGATCCTGGAGGGTTGGGGACAGGAGACATTGTAGCCCCTCTTAGACATTCTACTAGAGAAACTAAAGGGGTTAGACCCACCAGATATAGGTAAGCACCCGTAGCTGTGTAAACAACTTTTTGGTGTTCGGGACGGCCACAGAAAAAAGGGGGTGGTGTTCCAGAGTTCCGTGGTGCAAAGGGACGTAAGATTTCCCATTACGTTGGTAGCTTCAATGTGAGGATTCTTGGTCATGCAGTTGCTTATCCCACTTCCATGTTTGTTTCCTCCTGTGTAGGTGTAGCAGCAATAACGCTAGACATTCCTCTCGTCACAGGCAGGCCATACCCCTGGTTTGGATCTCTGGAGAGTGCAAGTCTTAAAGGGACAGTGCTCCCTATTGGGCAGGGTGCTACGTATTGTTCCTGAGTGCTATATATTGTTCCAAAAGATTGAACTTTGGGTTGGGGTTAAATAGGTAGGGCACAACCATTCTTAAAGGCATCATAATACACATCCACAAGAGAATGTATGAATAACCGTTCTCACCTCTACATACAAATAAATAATAAAAAAGAACAAATAATGAAAAAACAAAACTCTTCACCATACTTGGTATCTCCCAATTCACATGATGTGTCACAGCAAAGGTATAAAAATAATAATAAAAGTAATTTTGGGTCTTTAAACAGTTCAACAAGATTGCTACTTCCAGGGGTGGCATCACTACTCCCTGAACATGCAAGGTTAAATTTAGACAAAGCATGTTATTTTAGTGAGTTTGGGTACAGGATTTTTACATTTTCTTGTGTAGCGTGAATGTAAACATGGGATACAATATATCTCTAGACTTAAATATTCACATGACCTCACTAGCAATGGTTTCTCACAATGGCTTAAAAATAGACAGTACCATGTTAAAGTGATGGAAGTAACTTGGTATTTTTATTTTATTTTATGCTATTAAAATGATATTCTAAGGTATCTGAAGTATTTAATTTTCCATTATCTACGCATTTGTAGCATTTTGCATGTGACATGTTTTTGTTTTTTTGTTTTTTTTACTTTAAAGGGATAGGTCACCCAAAAATGAAAATACTCTAATCATTTACTCACCCTCCTCCCATCCCAGAATTGTATGACTTTCTTTCATCTGCAGAACACAAACAAAGGTTTTTAGAAGAATACAGTATCTCAGCTCTGTAGGTCCATTGCAAGTGAATGGTAGCCAGAACCCATCTGACTCCAGTGGTTTAATCAATGTCTTCTGAAGCGATCCAATTTGGATGAGAACAGACCAAAATGTAACTTCTTTTTACTATACATCTTGACAGTGTTGCAATTTTTAAGTTACAAAGGTTCAGATCCCAGGCCACAACCATACACTAGTCAGGAATTACAAAATTAATCTTTATTTAAGAAACCAGCAATATAAAACTCTTACTAAACTCTTCTGTATAAATATCCACAAGGGGAAACTGCAAGTCAGTCTTTTGACTCCCATTTAGTGATTTGTTGGTTGTATATATTGCTATTTTTCGAGAGTCGAAATACCTGATTCAAGGTTGTTGTTTGTTTTCTGTAAATAAAGTTTTGTGTATGTATTTTTTTCCATGATTTTTGTGTTTTTTACATGATTTTGAAATTAAAATACCAGCATTCAAACAACCTTCATTTTTTCAAGTGTCATTTTGGATCGCATTTCCATTCAATCTGTGACAGGTGTGCTCAGATGTTGCATTACATTGCCATCCAAGACCAGACAAGACATAGGTCCTGTGCCAGATGCTCAGTTGGAGTTGGACCAGGAGGCACCGAGTTCAAATGAGGTCCCAGCAGCAGCTGCTTCTCCAAGCCTCTATGAACCCTTCACAACTAGCCCTCCAGTAAGCTTAGCAGAAGGATTGGTGTCAGAGTTTGCAGGCCTGGTGAGAGTTCTCCTGCAGTTACAAGCAGCCCAATACAACTGAATGGAGCAAGGAATGCTTAGGCAAGACCAGCGTTGGCAGAATGTGCAACACCAATTCTACCAGCTTCAAGATCATGTGGGAGCCATACCAGAAGCTAGAGATCAAGCTGGAAGCCAGGTGCCGAAAGAAGGCCCATCCTCTGGACAGAAGATGATAACATTGGACAGTTTCTTATGACTTTTGGGAGGATGGCTGCAGCATGCAGGTAGCCCAAAGCCATCTGGACCATAAGACTGGTTCCCCTGTTGATTGGCAAGGCATATAATGCATACATGGCCATGAACTGTACCGATATTAACGATTAGTTCAAAGTCAAAGCGGCCATCCTAAAAAAGTACAAGATTATTACAGAGACTTATCGCAAGAGGTTCTGCTCCACAGAAACCTGATGAGACACCCAGCGAGCTCTATGTGCGGCTGAAAGATATCTTCTCCAAGTGGGTCAGGCCAGAGAAGTGCACTGTCCAACATATATCTGAACTCATTATCTTGGAGCAGTTTATGAGGATGTTGAGCCCTGTGTAACGGGTACTTGACTAATGGACCAGTGAAAATACCAGAAGACTATAAGGCACGAGGAAAGAGGTAGCGGGTTGCTGAGCAATAACAGACAGACACAGGATTTATATGTGAAGGATGAAATTTGTTTTTACTGAAAGTATTTTAGGTATTAAGTTTGATTCTATATGTAATAAAATAATTGAAATGAAATGCACAATGACATACAATATCAAACACAATAATGCAAAATAAAACCTCAGTTATTTACCTTAGGTGCACCTGTTATTTTTTTCTTTATATACCAGTATTCACAAATTTAATAGTAAATTTCACATAAGAGAAAATACATCTCTTAAAGGAATATTCAAATGTATTCAAATGAATTAATTCTTCTCAATCAATTGTTTTATGTAATCACAAACAATCAGTGATTCAAGTTCACATCAAATAAGGTACTGATCAGTTTTCTTTTTTCTTGAATCTGAAACCAGAGATATTTCAGTCTAACTAGAGAAAGAGGAAAGTTAGTCTCTGTGATGGAAGTCTCGTACATTGTGAAAAAGGAGTGGTCAGAAGGGTAGGTAAGGGAATATACTGTCCTTCTCTTTAGGTTTGTTGTCTCTCTTTTTATTTTTAGCATTGTATTCGGGAGGCTTGCCATCAAATGGGAAAATCCAGCTCTAGAAAAAAAAAAAAAACTGGCCTGGTCACAGGCCAGAGTATGCATTTAGTGGTTTATCAACATTCAATTCACATCAAATTATTCAACCAAAAGAGGCAAATAGAATATATTTACACATGTACAATTATTCATATTAAGTAACAGATTACATTCAATAACCTCTGTGTTCACTTCTCTTTTCTTTTATACAGGCACACGCGACCAACAATGGCATCAATGAACTGCAGTGAACATGTAACAAACCATGTGGTTCAACTTTGACTACATTTACAAACAGATAATCTTCAAAATACAAAGTGAAAAGGAAAATAATACACTTTAATTAAACAAATAAAACGTTATCTGGCAGTTGAAAGATGTGTTGTGTGTTATTATTCAATTTAAAAATTAATTCAATTGAAAAACTCCCAAGTCAAAATATAAATTCAGCAGTGTCCAACAACAAGATTAACACTGGATCATGCGATATAACAAAGTTTTGAAGACTTTTATCCTGCTTCTGTTCGGTTTCAGTGTTCTTGGCCTCGAAGTAGGTTTGTATGAAGCAGGGGTTGAAATGTCAGGTACTGGCAAGAATCCACAAGGGAGCAGAAGATCCCTATGAACAATGCAAAGAGGACCATCCTTGTTTTCAGGAGGAACAGTGTAAACTGGTAAATCAGCTGCTTGCTTCACCACTACATAGACCTCAGACTCCCACTTGTCTGCCAACTTGTGCTTGCCATATAGATGGACATTTCTCACCACTACACGGTCACCAACCTCTAGGGAGAAATTGGTCACAGATTTGTCAAACATGACTTTGTTTCTTTCTGCACTCTTACGTGCATTGCGTGAGGCAAGTAAATAGCTTTCTTTCAGATGACACTTTAGGTGTTTGACATACTCTGAATGGGACTGCTGCAAATTTCCCTGATATGGCAACCCAAAGGCAAGGTCAACAGGCAACCTAGGCTGGTACCCGAACATCAATTCATAAGGAGTAAATCCTGTAACTTCATGCTTCGTGCAATTATATGCATATACTAACAGCTTGACAAAATCTCTCCAATGGATTTTGTCCTTCTCCTCCAATGTACCAAGCATATCGAGCAAAGTTCTATTGAAGCATTCCACAGGATTCCCCCTAGGATGGTAAGTTGTCGTTCAAATTTTCTTAATGCCTGATATTTCACAGAGCTCCTTTATAGTGCGTGACTCAAAGTCTGGGCCCCAGTCACTATGAAGATGCATGGGAAACCCATAATGCACAACAAAGTTATCCCAAAGGGAATTTTCTACTGTTCTTGCCTTTTGGTTTGGTGCAGGAACTGCCACAACATACTTAGTGAAAAAATCTGTGATCACTAAGATGTCCCTGGTGTTGCTTCTATCCGGTTCCAATGAAAGGAAATCCATGCAGACTAGTTCTAATGGTCTTGTGGCTTGAATGTTAACCAAGGGTGCAGCTTTTTGGGGCAAGGACTTTCTACACACACAGCGACCACACGTCCTAACTCTCTGCTCCACTTCAGTGGCCATTCTTGGCCAGTAGAACCTGGACTGATCCAGATCCAGAGTTTTCTCCATGCCCATGTGACCCATACTATCATGTAAACTGCTTACTGCAAAGGATCTAAGTTCTTCTAGCAGCACTAGCTGATAAGTGATGGAATCTTTATCTTGTCATCTCCTGTAAAGTTCTCCATCTTTTAACTCAAGATGGTTCCATTCCTGTAAAAAGATTGAAAGATCAGGAAGTTCCTTCCTTGTGGTGGGTGGAGGTTTTTCTCCCAACTCCAAATGGGATATTACTTCTCGAAGAACTGGATCAGCTCTCAGCTTTTCGATTAGATCTTATGTAAGGTAAGGAATGACAGGTAATCTATCAGAATCATCTTCTCACTCATAACTATCAGGTACAGTGTCTGGATTGAGTGCAAGACATTCAACTAAGGCGATATCAGATCTACCACTAGCCATTTGCCCAACAAGATGTTTTACACATATAGCTCGAACTACATTATCAGTAGCACTGACAGAATCCCCAGCTTCTGTAAGATGATGCTGCATAAACTGTTGTATCCTCTCATGCTCTTTTTTTAGAGTAAGGGTCTTCCGCCAGTTGCCCCTGAGGTCACCGCGAGAGGCAATCAGCATCAACATTATGCTTACCCGCCCTGTACTTTAATATGAATTAAAAGGTGGAAAGGGCTGCAAGCCATTGATAACTAGTGGTGTCTAGTTTTGCCATTGTGAGAATAAGTCAGAGGGCTCCTGTCTGTAACAACAGTGAACTGGCTGCTGTAAAGACAATCGCAAAACTTTTCATTCACTGCCCATTTAAGGTCTAGGAACTCAAGTTTATGGGCTGGATAGTGGGACTCACTGCGTGACAATCCTCTACTCGCAAATGCGAAAAAACGCATCTGCCCTCCCTGCTCCTGATACAGTGCAGCTCCCAGTCCCATGGTGCTGGCGTCTGTATGAAGAAATTAGGGAAGTTTGGGATAAGCAAAGCCCAAGACAGGTGCAATATTTAGCTTGCTCACAAAAAGGCATCCAACGATCCCCAAAGGGCTCCTTAGGATTGTAGTACTGATCCTTCTTCTCGTTCTTTTTACCACTTTTCCTTGATGGTGGGTACCCTGAGGTTAGGTCATTGAATGGTTTCACTATCCGAGAGTAGTCTTTGATAATCGGCGATAATATCCAGAGAATCCCAAGAATGACCAAAACTCTTTAATGGTTTTAGGGCTCAGCCAGGTTTTTAGAGCTTGTACCTTTTCAGGATCTGTCTCTACTCCATGCTCAGACACAATGTGTCCCAGATAGCAGATGGAGGTCTGGAAAAAAAATTTCTCTGGAGAGAGTTTTAGTCCATATTCTTTGAGACAAGAGAGAACATTCAACAACCGTTTTTCGTGCTCTTCTAGGGTTTTTGAGAATATTATAAAATTGTCCATGAAGACAAGCACTTTATTCAGATTAATGTCTCTCATACATCTCTCCATTAATCTTTGGAAAGTACTTGGGGCATTGGTCACTCTTTGGGGCATACAATAAAGTTCCCAAAACCCCAATGGACAGACGAATGCAGTTTTGGGTTTGTTTGACTCCTCAACTTCTATTTGGATTTTAAATTTATGACAGAGAACCATTTTGATCCTGTCAAGGCCGAAAACATTTCCTCTAGATTGGGCAGGGTATACACATCTTTCACCATCTGGAGATTAAGCTTCCTATTATCTATGCAAAGACACACATTTTTCTTTCTCACCACCACTATGGACAAGGAACATGGTGACTCAGATTTCCGAATGTCTCCACTCGCAAGGAGTTCCGATGAATGTTTACGGACTGCCTCAATGTCTTGTGGGTGGATTGGTAGGGCTCTGTGTTTGAATGGAGTCTCATTGTGTAATTTGATGTGATGCTTCACTTTTTGAGTGTGCCCAAAGTCTAGATCATGTTGACTAAAAACTTCTGGCATTGCTCTGTGTTTTTCAGAGATACGGTCTTTCCACTCTTGTGGCAATGGAGATTCACCAAAGTTAATGGTGAAATTAGGCTCTGGTACAGGATGGGGCTGACAGTCTGAGGAAGGACATGGTCAAGGAAGTACTGACTCAGTTGCATGCAGTTCTGCAATTACACATCTTGGTGGGATGGCTATATCATGCTCTGTTTCATTTGTGAGTACTACTGGTAGGCAGTAAGGCTGGTTGTTCAGAAGGTTAAGTAAGCTGCATTTCACAAGTACCCCGCAGGAAAAGACGACTCAGATGGATGTTCTATTACTACCCACTTATCAGTCATGTCACATGCCACAACAGAACCTTCCATAACAACAGTTTGACCGACAGTCATAACCTCAGGCACTTTGCCCTTCAGTCTTACATGACTGAGAACACCACTTGTGTTTTGTTTTTGCCTCATTTCAAGGGCTGATGCTTTGGAGATTTCACATTCAAATGTTGTTTATAAAGAATGTCTAATGCATTTGTGCCTATTAAAACCAAGGACTGAGTGTGAGATTTCCCATCTGGTACAACTAAAGCTACAGTTGGCACCTCAACACTCACACCGAGAAACTCTTCAGTAAAGGGAATGTTCATTTCTATGTAGCCTATGTACAGAAAAGATAGGCCATTGGCACCTTCCCCTTCCAGGAGATTGTCAAGAGAATTGATTGGATGCTCAGAAAGATGTTGTTCATAGAAGGGCATAGGAACAGCTGTAACCTGCGATCAAGTATCTAATAAGCAGTGACATTTCTCTCTGGCTATACTGACTTCTGCAATGCACTTTGCACCAATTAAACCTTTAGGTAGACTGGCACTTTGTTTTTGGATGATTGACATTTCATGAATGCATGTTTAGTGATGGGACGGCTTGGTTTCAATTCAGCCTCTGTCTAGTTTAAATCAAGGTTGGATGTGCTGTTTTGACATTCCCACAGAAGCTGCTTCTCTCGTAACAGTTTGTGTTTAGCTGCAACAAGTGTAGGGTTTGGCTTAGAGGTACAAGAGGATGCAACGTGGCCATCCTCACCACATGTAAAACAGTACCACAGTCTAGGCTTGTCTGTTTGTTTCCAATTAGAAGGGGTCACACTCAAGGTGCTGGCAGTTCCTGATTTCTTTTTGTTAGACACTAAGGCTTTTCCAGCCACTTCCTGTGGTTGGAGTTTCTTTGAGGTTTTATACTTGGTGGTAAGGTTTGCTAACTGACCCTGGAGCTTAGCTATTTGCTTCTTAAGTTCATGTGTTTCAGTGTGTTCAAAAGGCCCAGGTATTCTCAGATGTGATGAATACTTCTGACCAATCAGATTGCTTGATGTTACTGCAGCCTCACATGCCTGAAGTGAAAATAGAACATGAGATTTGAGCAGATACAACTTAACAAATGAGAGTGAACAGTTCGCTAACTTCACTCTAGTTTAGCTAGTTTAATAACTGTTCTTTTAGCAGTACTTTTGAGTTTACCCTTGGGATATGGTGTGCGTGCATGTAAAGTAAGTGCAAGTGGACATTCTGTTATAAATTAAGACTAGTTGTTTGATCTGCAGCATCATAGTATTAAACTAGCGACATTCCACCTTCATTAATATTCAATCTAGAATGTTTATGAGTGTCTGAAGACTGTGCTTCACTGTACCTTTGAATCTGTATTGCACACTATTATTTATTATTGATTACATGCAATCCAAGGTGTTGTGTTGAAGATTATTGTGTAATTTCGCAATGGTCAGTTAGTTGCATAACGTTCACGTCACTGGTGTTCAGATAGACGCTATTCACGTTTTAGTGGTGCCACCCTGTGGGCATGTGAAGAATAACCACCCAACAGTGTCATTTACCTACTTTATTAATACCTTTGTTCTGGTAGTCAATGTATTGTTATATATTCAATTGGGTATTTAAGTTGTGAATAAGAATGTGTTACTAAGTTTATTTAATGTGTTAATTTTTTAAGAACCACACATGTATGCCCAACAAAGTGATATTCAGTAAACTCATTGAAAGAACTTGGAAACTGCCTGGTGACTCTCTTCAAATAAGTGTCATCACACACAGTTATGACCGACTGTCTGCAGCATTTTGAATTCATCTGAATTAGTGCCTAAATCTAAACCCCCTCTATTTCAATTTGGTCCTTCGAGCCGGATAGGCGAATCACTGCAGAGATGATGTCCCATTCTGAGCCAGATCCTCGTGTTGTCTGACCCAGATGACAGCTAAGGCTACCTGCATATCTAGCAGATTATCAAGTTCATGGATCAGACCATGTGAGGAGATCGCTACCGAATCCTTGTCTCAGTGAAATTGAAATTGAAGATGCTCCATTGAATTCAGAAAATATATCCAGAGCATCCTCGCCAAAAGTCAGCCTTCATACATAAGTGATCTGGTTCTACAGGATGAATGGCAAGAAACATTGGAGAATGTGCAGCATGAGATTGATGAGCTTCGCCTTCAAGTTCATCAGTTGTCTGATATTAAATCTATGTGGACCGAAATGAAGAAAGAGAATGATGAACTTCGCAGTCACATTCACTATATGCCAGAGATCTTGACAGCCTTACAAGAGCTTAAGGCAGAGAATGCCACACTAAAGCATGAGATCCAACATATAACCACAAGTATGGAGACTCCCAACAGATCAGTGACTCCGGTACCAGCCCCTCGTGCCAATGTGCCACAAATCACCTGTCATCAGACTCCACCAGCCACAAGTATTCCTGCCATGCATTCTAAAGATGTACGCCAACCCAGATCTGTACAGATTGGGCAGTTGACCGACCAGATGAGGGACTTCACCCTTACACCTGAACAAGATGAGCAGATGCATACTGACACAAGCTGTCATGTCCTTCCACAGAGGTGCTATACTTATGCAGAACAGTCAGCTGAAGCCACCCATTATGATAAGTATACTGCCAGATCAGGGCACCAACCCTTTCCAGGTGAGAGAGAGTTCCGCCTACCATGACAATCTGAGTTTACATCAAGATCTGAAATGCCTTTTCATTTCAATAAGCCTACTATACCCACCATGACATCATCAGATCCAAGACAGTTCTCAAGGCTGCAGATGGCTTTAGAAAATCTCCTCCCTGAGGATGCCACAGAGCGTTTCAAATATCAGATCCTCACTGATCATTTAAAGTTAGTAACTCGACACACCCCTATACAGACACCATGCAAGCTCTTTTAAAGATGTATGGCCAACCCCACAAGCTGGTTCTGCAGAACATTGCCGAAGTCATCATGGTCCCAGCATCCGAGTAGGAGACATGAATGTATTTAAGCTGTTTGCACTATGCGTGGGTTCTTTGGTGAGCATGTTGGAGCAGCTGGGATCTGAGGGGACAGTTGAATTGCAATGCGGTTTACATGTGTCAAGGTTACAAAGTAAACTTCCTCATGATCTGAAGACTAGTTTTAAGAGGTATATACATCCATACAGAGTAAGCATTCCCACTTTCTTCGATTTCGCTGATTGGTTGAAGTATGAGCTCCAAGTTCAAGATGATAGTTCCAGAATAAGTAGTTATGCTCCTGACCAGACGATTAATAGAAAGAATGGCAGCCGCAACCAGAAGTTCTCTGGGAAATCCTCCTCCATCCTGTTGAGTATGGAGAAATCTGTCATGGACAGTGAACCCAAAATGCCTGCTTCAGAGACAAAGCTTAGCTCCAATAGCCACAGGGGGAAGTTACGTGCATACTGTCCTTATTGTGATAATGCTAATCATTTCCTTAATAAATGTGAGAATTTCAAAGAACTTTCTAGGGGATAGAAAGAGGCATGGATCCACAAGAATAATCATCGCTGGCGCTGTGGCCATAGCCATCATGCATCTAAATGCACCTTGAAAGCCCTCTGCAAGACATGCAACAGGAAACATCTTCTAATATTGCATGATGTGAATGAGCGAGCTGTGGATACCAGTAATGAGTCTGAAACCAGAGAAAACTCCTGCCTGGTGAGCACCACGAAAGATATCTTATATGTAGACTGTCCTGTCTACAGCCGTAAGGTTCTCCTAAAAGTGAGTAAAGTTGTCATCACAAATGGGAATAAATCCATGGAAGTGTATGCAGCGTTGGATGACGGGTCTAAGAGGACCATTCTCCTCCATGCCGCTGCACAGCAGCTAAACCTCAAAGGACATCCAGAAGACCTGATACTGCGGACAGTAAGACAGGATCAGCAGGTGCTTCATGGGGCGGCTGTTTCCTTTTAAGTGTCTCCCGTCTCCAACCCACATAAGAAATTTCTCATTCAAGGCGTCTTTACAGCTGAGAGGCTAGGTCTTGCTGAACATTCCTACCCAGTGGCATCCTTGCAGAAGAACTACCGACATCTTGCTGGACTCCCACTGCAGTAGCTAGACAAAGTGCAGCCTGTATTGATGATTGGCTCTGACTAGCCTCATTTAATTACGCCAATTGAGCCTGTCTGCCTTGGTCTAACCAGGTGGACCCTCTGCAGTCAAGACTTGCCTGGGCTGGATGCTACAAGGCCCCACACATGAGATCAGTCATGGGCTTAACACTCACCAATGCTTCTTTACTACTGTCTCCTCCAATGTGGAATTATTTGCTCATGTTGAACAACTATGGCAGATGGATGTGGTTCCTTACCGCAGTGAGAAGGTGGTGATGCGATCCAAGATGGATCAGGAAGCTGTCAGACTTCTAGAAGAGAAAACAGTGAGAGTTTCCATTGATGGAGTAATGCGTTATGCCACACCACTCCTTCGGATGCAGAACATGCCACATCTGTGCATGCCTAAAGAAGCTGTTCTGCCACAACTTAGAAGTACTGAGTGGAAACTATTAAAGAACCCTGAGCAGGCTTTGGCCTACAAAGCTGAGATTGCAAAGCTGAAGGATGCTGGCTATGTAGTGAAACTGGTATCAGTTGAAGTTGATAGATCAAAAGAGTCTTGGTACATCCCCCACTGTATGGTACAGCATAACGGTAAAAACCGGGTCATCTACAACTGCTCATTCCAGTATGGGACCCACAACCTAAATGAACTTCTCTTCCCAGGTCCTACATTGGGCCCATCTCTGTTGGCTGTGTTACTCCGTTTCCATGAGCACTCCATAGCCATAAGTAGTGACATCCGTGGGATGTTTCATCAGGTGAGGCTGCTCCCTGATGACATGCCTTTACTGTGGTTTCTGTGGAGGGATCTAAAGTCAGAGCAACCTCCAGAAGTGTACCAGTGGCAGGTACTACCCTTTGGCACAACATGCAGTCCCTGTTGTGCCACTTATGCGCTGCAAAGGCATGTTATAGATCACAGTCAGCCTGGGGACAAGGTCAGAGAGGTCATTGAAAAGTATTTTTATGTCAACAATTGTCTGCATAGCCTTAACTCCAAAGAATCTGCTAAAGACTTGGTTAACCAGCTCTGTACACTCCTAGCTGCTGGAGGCTTTGAGCTGCGCCAGTGGGCAAGCAATTGTCTATTAGTAATCAATCACCTTCCCCCTGAAGCAATATCCAATAGTTGTGATCTTTGGCTAAGTCAGGGCCAGCAAAATGTCCATGAGTCAACACTTGGACTGCACTGGCATTGTCAATCTGACACTTTGCGCTACAAGCATCGAGCCACAAGCTGTTCCACAGTGACAATGCGTAACATCTACAGTGTCCTGTTAAGACAGTATGATCCTCTTGGCTATATTATCCCTTACACCACCAGGGCAAAGATATTGGTGCAGCGCCTGTGGGATAAAAATAGTGACTGGGATGATCCACAGTTGCCAGAGGATCTACTTACCTCATGGTTCTCATGGGAAAAAGAGCTGAGTGATCTAGAGAAGATATCTCTGCCCAGGTGTTATTCCAGCCCACATCTGGATCTCCTGATCTGCAAACGTGAAATACACATGTTCTGCGATGCGTCAGAACAGGCATATGGGTCAGTGGCTTATCTGCAGACAGAAAACACTAAAGGTGAAGTGGAAGTTACATTCCTGGCTGCTAGGTCTCGTGTCGCCCCCCAAAAGCAACAGTCCATACCCCGCCTTGAGCTATGTGCGGCTCTGACTGGTGCACAGCTCTCTCAGCTCCTCTCTACAGAGCTCACTATCTCAATCCATTCTGTTACACTCTGGTCAGACTCCACAACATTGCTTACTTGGTTGTTATCCAGCTCATGCCATTACAAGGTTTTTGTGGGGACGAGAGTAGCGGAAATTCAAGAACTATCAGCATCTGCTACCTGGAAATATGTACGATCTGGAGATAACCCAGCAGACGATATAACTCGAGGCAAACCTCTTCGTGATTTAATTGAAGGGAGTCAGTGGAATCAGGACCTCCGTTCCTCAAACTGCCACCAGAGAGCTGGCCTGAGCAACCATCCTTACACCTTGAAGAGCAGACCAGTGAGTTAAGGCAGTCTGCATTCTGTGGGTTGGCAACAACAGCTACACCCTTGCCAAACCCCCAACAGTATAAAACATTAACTGAGTTCATAGAGGCTTGTTGCCAGCATCTTCATGGGGCAGCACACACTGCATGTGCTGACATTTGTCGAGATATCGAGCAAACAATACTTCGTCAAGTACAGATAGAGTCCTTCCCTTCTGAGGTAAACCAGCTGAAATCAGGCAAGCCAGTTTCAGCCACGAGCAGATTGGCTTCACTGTCCCCCGAATTTGATACTGCTACAGGGTTGATCAGAGTAGGCGGGTGCTTGCGCCATTGTAATGTGCTGGAAATGGATGCTATCCATCCAATCATCCTTGATCCTTAAAATCCTATCATCAGACTAATCAGTAATGATTATGATGGGAGATTGCACCACCCTGGACCAGAACGAGTGTTCACTGAAATAAGGAGGACCTACTGGATATTATGAGGTCGCGAAGCAGTCCGGCGACATCTACGGCACTGCGTGGAGTGCAGGAAATGGAGAGGACACCCAGAAGCACCCTGCATGGCAGACCTGCCCCTTGCCAGACAGCGACTTTTCAAACCAGCTTTCTACTCGAGATTGGCATGGACTGTTTTGGACCTTTTCTAATCAAGATTAGACGTCGTAATGAAAAGAGGTGGGGAATAGTGTTTAAGTGTCTGACAACCAGAGCTGTCCATTTCGACATTCTTGCTAGCATCGACTCGGACTCATTCTTGATGGCCTTGAGACGCTTTGTCGCTCGCCGTGGGAAACCCTGTGAGTTGTTATGTGACCAGGGAACCAACTTCAAGGGGGGAGAGCAAGAGTTGAATGAATCCTTCGCTGCTCTGCATCATGAGCTACAGAAGCACCTTGCTAATCAGCAAATCAAGTTTGTCTTCAATCCACCAGGAGCGCCTCACTTTGGAGGATGCTGGGAAAGAGAGATCCGCTCAATCAAAACAGCCCTCCAAGTTACCATTGGTGCACAGAGTCTTACTGAAGAAGTGCTAAGAACGGTCTTAATTGAGACTGAAGGGATCCTCAACTCAAAACCACTTGGTTACACATCTTCAGACATTTCTGACCCTGACTCAATCACCCCCAATTGCTTCCTCATAGGACGGCGGGATGTGTCCTTGCCCCAGGTGGTCTATCAGGAGTCAGAGGCACTGAGTCTATGGTGCTGGTGACACAGCCAACTGCTTGCAGATCACTTCTAGAGGCACTTCTTAAAGTATTATCTGCCTAGTCTCCAAGCCCGGCAAAAGTGGAGGTCAGAAAAGGAGGCTTTACAGGTTGGTGGTGTGGTCATGATCACTGATCCTCAATTACTTTGGCCAGTAGGGAAGATCACCCAAGTATTCCCAGGCACAGAAGGCAGAGTAAGGTCAGCCATTGTGGAAGTTAAATGAAGGATGTATACACGACCTGTAGCTCAACTTATCCACCTTCCAGCCTTACCTGATGAGGACTGATGTTATAGTGTCGACCTTTTGTGAAATGTGCGAATTCAATCACTGAATTTGGGGGCGGCTGTTCAAAAGGCCCAGGTATTCTCAGATGTGATGGATAATTCTGACTAATCAGATTGCTTGATGTTACTGCAGCCTCACATGCCTGAAGTATACATAGAATGTGAGTGTTGAGCAGATGCAACGTAACAAGTGAGAGTGAACAGTTCGCTAACTTCACTCTAGTTTAGTCAGTTTAATAACTGTTCTTTTAGCAGTACTTTTGAGTTTACCCTTGGGATATAGTGTGCGTGCATGTAAAGTAAGTGCAAGTGGACATTCTGTTCTTAATTAAGATCAGATGTTTGATCTGCAGCATCATAGTATTAAACTAGCGACATTCCACCTTCATTAATATTCAATCTAGAATGTTTATGAGTGTCTGAAGACTGTGCTTCACTGTACCTTTGACACAATCCAAGGTGTTGTGTTGAAGATTATTGTGTAATTTCGCAATGGTCAGTTAGTTGCGTAACATTCACGTCTACTGGTGTTCAGATAGACGCTATTCATGTTTCAGTGGTGCCACCCTGTGGGCATATGAAGAATAACCACCCAACAGTGTAATTTACCTACTTTATTAATACCTTTGTTCTGGTAGTCAATGTAGACATAAAAGTTATTGTTATACAGTGCATCTGGAAAGTATTCACAGCGCTTCACTTTTTCCACATTTTGTTATGTTACAGCCTTATTCCAAAATGGATTAAATTCATTATTTTCCTCAAAATTCTACAAACAATACCCCATAATGACAACGTGAAAGAAGTTTGTTTGAAATCTTTGCAAATTTATTAAAAATAAAAAACGAAAAAAATCACATGTACATAAGTATTCACAGCCTTTGCCATGACACTCAAAATTGAGCTCAGGTGCATCCTGTTTCCATTGATCATCCTTGAGATGTTTCTACAACTTGATTGGAGTCCACCTGTGGTAAATTCAGTTGATTGGACATGATTTGGAAAGGCACACACCTGTCTATGTAAGGTCCCACAGTTAACAGTGCATGTCAGAGCACAAACCAAGCCATGAAGTTCAAATAATTGTCTGTAGACCTCCGAGACAGGATTGTATCGAGGCACAGATCTAGGGGAGGGTACAGAAAAATTTCTGCAGCATTGAAGGTCCCCATGAGCACAGTGGCCTCCATCATCCGTAAATGGAAGAAGTTTGGAACCACCAGGACTCTTTCTAGAGCTGGCCGCCTGGCCAAACTGAGCGATCGGGGGAGAAGGGCCTTAGTCAGGGAGGTGACCAAGAACCCGATGGTCACTTTGACAGAGCTCCAACATTTCTCTGTGGAGAGAGGAGAATCTTCCAGAAGAACAACCATCTCTGCAGCACTCCACCAATCAGGCCTGTATGGTAGAGTGGCCAGATGGAAGCCACTCCTCAGTAAAAGGCACATGACAGCCCGCCTGGAGTTTGCCAAAAGGCACCTGAAGGACTCTCAGACCATGAGAAACAAAGATTGAACTCTTTGTCCTGAATGGCAAGGGTCATGTCTGGAGGAAACCAGGCACCGCTCATCACCTGGCCAATACCATCCCTACAGTGAAGCATGGTGGTGGCAGCATCATGCTGTGGGGATGTTTTTCAGCTGCAGGAACTGGGAGACTAGTCAGGATCGAGGGAAAGATGAATGCAGCAATGTACAGACACATCCTTGATGAAAACATGCTCCAGAGTGCTCTGGACCTCAGACTGGGGTGAAGGTTCATCTTCCAACAGGACAACGACCCTAAGCACACAGCCAAGATAACAAAGGTGTGGCTCCGGGACAACTCTGTGAATGTCCTTTGAGTGGCCCAGCCAGAGCCCAGACTTGAACCCGATTGAACATCTCTGGAGAGATTTGAAAATGGCTGTGCACCGATGCTCCCCATCCAACCTGATGGAGCTTGAGAGGTCCTGCAAAGAAGAATGGGAGAAACTGCCCAAAAATAGGTGTGCCAAGCTTGTAGCATCATACTCAAAAAGACTTGAGGCTGTAATTGGTGCCAAATGTGCTTCAACAAAGTATTGAGCAAAGGCTGTGAATACTTATGTACATGTGATTTTTTTCGTTTTTTATTTTTAATAAATTTGCAAAGATTTCAAACAAACTTCTTTCATATTGTCATTATGGGGTATTGTTTGTAGAATTTTGAGGAAAATAATGAATTTATTTCATTTTGGAATAAGCTTGTAACATAACAAAATGTGGAAAAAGTGAAGCGCTGTGAATACTTTCCGGATGCACTGTATATTCAGTTAGGTATTTATGTTGTGAATAAGAATGTGTTACTAAGTTTATTTAATGTGTTAATTTGTTTCAGAACCACACATGTATGCCCAACAAAGTGATATTCAGTAAACTCATTGAAAGAACTTGGAAACTGCCTGGTGATTCTCTTCAAGTAAGTGTCATCACACACAGTTCTGACCGACTGTCTGCAGCGTTTCGAATTCATCAGAATTAGTGCCTAAATCTAAACCCCATCTATTTCACAGTGGCAAGAGAAACTACGCCTGGACCCACGCTCTTTGAGAATGCATCATTGAACGCTATTTAGAAGAGTCGAGATGCTGCTTCATGCGAGTGGCCTTCGCAGTATGTTTATCTTCTTCTGTGCATAACATAAGTAGGGTCTGCACAAAAGAAGGAGAATTACTACATCTTTGCTCCAACTGCAGATCAGCAATTAGATTGTTATCATAGCAGACTCTACAAAATTGCTTGAGAAGATGTCTGCTTCTCCAGGGGTGACACCACCTCTTTTGATGGTCACCGCTAAGGCTGCTTGCAAGCTGTACAGGTAAGCAGATGATTTCTCATCAACATTTTGTAAGGTATTCATAAATGTGTCTAGCAGTTTATCACCATCTTCAACTGCGCCAAAAGCGTAATCCAACAGCTGCAGGTAAGCTGAAGATGCAGCTTTGGGACTCAAATGTTTGACAACATCAGCTGCTGGGGGCAGAAGACTATCCAGTATTTTGCTGGACACATGCAGACACAGTAGGGTCTTTTAGAATGAGCTTGACACTTGAGTGCCAGGTATCATAATCAGCTTCATTACTAGGTCTGGGACATTTACCAGAAAATGCTTTGAATCGTGAGTGCACGTGTCCTTGAGCAGCGACCTCCCCACTTCTCACTACACGTTCAACTACAAGTCTCTGGACTTCCGGTGGAGTGAGCACATTTGATGAAGTAAGGAAGGGTAGCTCAGTCACATGAGTAGCGGTAGGCTGTGATTGCTGACCATCTACATGTCTTGGTTGAGAAAGGGCCATAGTTAATTTGTTTTAAGGTAATGTCTGAGACAATTGCTCACTTGGGCTTTCATCACCAGTTTCAGGATCAGCAAACATTGGAGTGAGTTCTGCACTCATTTGCGATAACAGCTTGCTCAGCACCATTTCGAAATTTGTCCCACTCAGTTTTGCTATCTCTTTTAACCCAGTACTTTTGTGACAGTACTGCCGACTTGTTGTGTGAAAACACCAGACAAAGCTCTCACATGGTAAGTGACATTTGGATCACTTGACAGCTGCTAACTGTAAGGCAGCTAGGGTTCTAGGGACTGGAAAGCTTGACCATTGGTAAACTCAATTATCATGTTCTGATAAAACTCAGATTATTTGTCTTTTAATGCAAACGGTTTTGGCAAAAGAACCATATTTTTTCAGGATGTCAAATAACTCTTCATCTTTCTCTGTTTCAGTTATGCCACTGACTATCACTGAGTTTGGAATTTGAATGCCTTCTTCAATTATTTCTATTATTGTTTGTTATTGCTCAAGGATGCAAAATTTGAAATTTTAGAAATGTAACTGTTAATACTCAGCAATTCAACGCTACCTCCTGGCTGGCCACTTGCCACTGTGTAACGGGTACTTGACTAATTGACCAGTGAAAATACCAGAAGGCTTTAAGGCACGAGGAAAGAAGTAGCAGGTTTGCTGAGCAATAACAGACAGACACAGGATTTATATGTGAAGGATGAAATTTCTTTTACTGAAAGTATTTTAGGAATTACATTTGATTTTAGATGTAATAAAATAATTGAAATGAAATGCACAATGACATACAATATCAAACACAATAATGCAAAATAAAACCTCAATTATTTACCCTGGGTGCACCCGTTCAGTTTTTCTCTCTGTGTATACCAGTATTCACAATTTTAATGGTAAATTTCACATAAGAGAAAATAAATCTCTTAAAAGAATCTTCAAATGTATTCAAATTAATTCATTCTTCTCAATCAATTGTTTATGTGATCACAAAACATCAGTGATTCAAGTTCACATCAAATAAGGTACTGATCAGTTTTCTTTTCTCTTGAATTTGAAACCAGAGTTATTTCAGTTAAACTAGAGAAAGAGGAAAGTTAATCTCTGTGATGGAAGTCTCGTACTTTGTGAAAGAAGAGTGGTCAGAAGGGTAGGTAAGGGAAGATTCTGTCCTTCTCTTTAGACTCGTTATATCTCTTTTTGATTTTAGCGTTGTATTCGGGAGGCTTGCCATCAAATAGGAAAATAGCTCAAGAAAAAAAACATGGCCTTGTCACAGACCAGAGTATGCATTTAGTGGTTTATCAATATTCAATTCACATCAAAATATGCAACCAAAAGAGGCAAATAAAACATATTTACACATGTACAATTATTCATATTAAGTAACAGATTACATTCGATTACCTCTGTATTCACTTCTCTTTTCTTTTATACAGGTACATGCAACCAACAATGGCATCAATGAGCTGCAGTGAACATGTAACAAACCACGCAGTTCAACTATGGCCACATTTACAAACAGATAATCTTTGAAAAACTCTCTGTCTCTTCTAATCTGCATGTCTCTCTCAGTGCACTCTGAGGGCGTAGCCAGCGATGCAAAGCTCTGATTGGCTAGATCAATCATTAACTTAATTTAAGGCTTGAATCAATCAAAATATAATTTTGATGGGTTCTATATTTATGTATATATGTTCTAAAATGTGACATTGATATCAAAGATATGAATTTTAATATTAATAAATGATCATTATTTAACTTGGGTTACACCTGATATGTCGGTGTGGATTAAAGAACACAATACTGCCACTGCAGAGGAAGCACCCAAGCTGTCTAAGACCCACCTAGCAGCTCGCCGAGATGCCAAAAGTAACTTCAGATGTTGGAGTCATGACTGAGCAAGAAAGTCTGTGGGAAAGGGTGGTTTTTCACAACATGGACATAGCATAACTCATAATCAAGGTGACAGAACTAGCAAGCAGGAGGTAAGGTGCTACTATTGTGGGGATAGCTTAGACACACCAAGCCCCTGTGGGAGGTCAGTCGCCGAGCACAGTTCCTGCATCAATCCCGGGCAACTACCCTCGTGCAGCTCTTTTAGCAACTTGGCTTGGTGTACCTGCAGGAGAGCCATGGCATGCAGGGCGGAGGTGGCTTGTCCAGCAGCACCGTAGGCCTTAGTTGCCAGGGACGACGTAAACCTACAGGCCCTGGACGGGAGCTTCGGGTGCCCACACCAGGTGGCGGCGCTTTGTGGGCACAAGTGCACCGCGAGCACCTTATCCACCTGGGGGATCACCGAATACCCCTTGGCCGCCCCACCATCGAGGGTAGTGAGAGCAGGGGAGCTGAAAGATCGGGATCAGGTAATAAAAGGTGCCCCCCATGATCTTGTCAGCTTCTCATGCACTTCCAGGAAGAAAGGGACCGGGGCGGGGCGTGGCTGTGAGCTGCGCTCTGGGCCCAGGAACCAATCGTCGAGCCACAAGGGTTCAGGGGAGAGTGGAGGGTTCCACTCTAGCCCGATGCTCATGGCTGCCCGGGAAAGCATGTCCATCATCTCCGCATCGGCCTGAGACTGGGCGAAAGCAAGCCGCGACTGCAATGTTGCCATGGTCATGTTCTCGCAATGAGGACAAGACCCATCCACGAACGATGTCTCCGCATGGGCAGCGCAAGACAGCGATCATGGCCGTCAGAAGCGGAGAGATAATGACCGCAACCAGGAATAACACACAAACGGAAAGGCATCTTTAAAAAGACGTTCCGTGTGTGCCGCTCTTTTAGAATTGAAAATATATTCTTTTAGAATATACTCTTTTGTTTTGTTCTGCCAAAGCGCCCGGGGTGTTCTCTGCACTCCATGGGTGCAGAGGGGGAGAAGCCGCTGAAATGTGCCGTAAATCCAGCAGTTTGAGGTGAACGGTAGGGAGAAATTGAATTCAGTGCACTGAATGCAACTGCTCGGCTCCGAAGAGAAAATCTGAATGAGTGGTTGCATACCAGCTCCTTTTATACCTGTATGTCCGGGGCAGTGGCATGCAAATTCCACTCGCCAATTCTTATTGGCCTTTTTTCAAAAGCAGAGGTGTTTGGGGCTCCCAAGAGTGACCCCTAGTGTCACTACATCGACACAACGTTGAGTGAGTGACAGAAAGGGAACTTACAGCTGCATCTCATTCTCAACTCAACCTCCAGGTAACACAGTATAAGACTCGATCAGCTTCCCCATTGTGGAATTTGAAATTGACAAAATCCCTCCAATAAAATGTTTCTGTTACACAATCACAGTCATCGAGCACTGAGCCCTGATATTGCTATTAAGCAAAACAACAGAACATTTATTGGTGGATTTTGTTCATTTGGTCTTGTTTATTTTCCATTTTATTTTCAATTCTCTGTCACCCTCTGACTTTTCTCTCCTTACTTTTTACAGTCTAGAGACAAAGCCTGTTGAACCACAGATAATTCTGGTTAAAATATTTTGTCATCAATAAGAGTCATCTTGAAATGTCAAATCATTAGCCAGATTTTGTGTGTTCTCCATAGTCTATGCTCACGCAACCACTATCTTTGTGTTTATCAATGCAATCCAAATTCCGGCATCAATTGCAGCCACTTCTGGAAATAAATTGCAGAGCAAAGCGCCAGGTAACCGTCACCACCCCCCGAGCATGCCTTTGAGGCATCTGTGGTAAGCAGTCCAACTGTACCGCATAAATGGGTGTATGGTGTCAATCCTGCCAGATTGAAAAAATGTTTTAATTACACTTCACTACTTGCTCACATTCACTGAAAACAATACTTAGCTGTTACTACCCTTAATTTGTGTCCCCACACATTGAAAACAACATCTAGCTGTAATACTAGCCCTAGGCCCTTAACCCTATGCAGATCTGTGTCAGCTCTCTCCCTAGTCTTCCTCTATAGTGTGCCAACATGTCACTGAAGACTGACCCCACAGATCACTGGAAAGACTTGAAGGTGCTACTGAGTGACATGCTGGAAAAATTCACCAACTACCTGGCAACTACCTAAAGCTGCAGTCCACAAAGACCCAAAAGGTGCTAATGCATGCCATGTGCCGCATAGACCAGCTAGAAGCTGAAGCCCAAGATCAACACAAGGTGTCCAAACAACTGGAACTAGCATCAATGAGAGAAATCGAATGGCCCCTGGAAGCCCTGACAGCTGCCAAGCACAGAGAGCAACAGGTTAAAGCTGCCCAAGAGGACCTGGACAAGAAACTCCAGCACACCAAAGCGCAACTGGAAAAAGGCCATGTTTGATTTGAAAGAGATGAACTCTTGAAACAACCTTGGAATGTCATCTGGAAATGTCCAGAACTGAAGTTGAAACCCTGACCCAACAACTTGACCTCACCAAAGATGAGCTTGACATGGTCCGAGATGAACTGAAACACTCTTACGAGTTAAGTCGATAGCTTAAGATGGACAGGCATCCCATAGTAGCACCCCTGGTCAACAAATAAGCATCCTACAATCAAAAGCTGCAACATGATGAAAGACACAAGGGCTTGCTGCACAAAAACTCAGTGGCCCTCTTTCAAGAACCCCTCTCCAACCGAAGTGAAAAGGTAAACATCCCAACGAACCCTGAAGCAGCACCTGGAATGGATTTTTATGACCTCGACAAGCTGGCAAGGAACATTGACAAGTTTACACTAAATCCTGCTGAGGGCCACATGATCCATGTTTACCTGTGTGACATAGACTTCCACCTGAATATGAGGCCTCAGATGACTAACAGAAACACTTTATGCCTACTATGGATAACATCCAGCCATGAAGTACAAAGTTTTCTTGACAGTCAAACCTCACAGTCTGACTACCAACTTTTGAGAGAGGCCCTGATTAAAGAATTTTCAGACCCAGAGTCTGTTTACTGCCCTGAACATCAAACAGGGACGAAAAAAGACCATACAAGCCTACTGCCGTCAACTACGGCAAGACTACTTCCAGTCCCGGAACGAACCTGAGATGGAAGAAGATTTTAACTTCAAAACCATTTTCCTCCAAAACCTGCATCCCATGGTGAGCTATCATCTAGGAGTCACAGCCTGTCCTAGCATGATGACAGCTCAACAACTGCGTGACTTGGCACATAAGGCTTATGTTAAACAAAAAATTGCCTCAAGAAAGGCCCACAAGGCATCGTCAGTCTCAAGCCTTACCTCTCAAAACCAAGGGCTGCATCAGAGGATATGTGGCATCACAGCAAAGCCAGGTTCTTCAGCATAGAGCGGAGTAAACCACATGGTGATCAAGACCATGACCCCCACATCAGTGCCAGACCCATATACATGTCCAACCACTGGGATTAACCGTGGAGCAAACCACATCCCTTAAGCACTCCAAAAGAAAGGACAACATGGGAACCCAGATGGACATTTGAAGGCAACCAATGATGAAAGCCATCTCAACACTGTGCAGACAGACACAGAACTAAGCCTGCACACGAACCAGATAAGCCATCTTCACCAGAACTGCTGAAGCTACTCACAGCATACTTCAAGCAGAATCCACCTAAGGCCAACCATAAAGACATTTCATACTCCTCCTGTCTCGACCAATGACAGGAATACAGGTGCCAGGCACAACAGTGTCCAACACGGCACTGGCTTATGGGCCACATCCACATCCTAATTCACAACATGACAGAAACTCAGTCATAGAGCAGCTCATGACAAGTCAAATACAGACATCAAGAACTGTGTGAAAGACTTCTATGAACCGTAGCGCCATCAGCACTGACAGTCACCTAGAGGATCCAGATTAGCCAAAACACAAAGCGCCAGTCTTCAGATGGGTCCACCGAAACCAAGTCAACAGAAAAGAGTACCAAGACCAGAAATGGGAAGCAGCTTGAAACAGTCTGACAGTTTAAAACAGTCTCACATACATCTAAACCAGTCTGACATAGTTCGAACTGTTCTTACAACACACCTTTAACATACCCAACCACTATATGGAAATATCCAGCTGTTTTCCTCATAGACAATGGACCCAACATTACTTTAAGTTACTTGAAAACCCTAGCCACCCTACACTAAGTTAATTCAAGCACACACTAACCACTCAACACTGGTTAGGTTAACTTACACACACATTATGATAGGAAACACTCAGATTCCTCTTCAGTAGGCAAAATGCTAAAGCTAATCCAATAAGCCAGCAAGAACAAGCACATGGCATTATATCAGGATTGCCTCCTTATGCTTTTCGTTCACAAGCCACCATGAATTCATAGAGCATTCAGAAAGCCTTGTGCGATTAAGACATTTATCCGTGATATGCAATGATATTGTGGACAAGAAATAGTCCCAACTAAATTGAAGGAACTTATTGCGTTATGCTACACAATTGAACCATACGGATCAATTTCCAAAAGCATGCAATCCTTCATGTTTATGATTTAGCCTTCTGTACTTAACGAGCAAAGAGTGTCAAACGAAGCTCAATCCTTCTGGTCTTAAATGGGTATTCCTTCACCCTTGGTTCTGAATCGCAACAGACACAAGGCAGAAGGAATTCACCTAACTGAACTGACTCTAATCGATTCAATTTCACAAACGATCACTCATATTCACGACAGTTCACCTCAATCAAATCCAAATTACCCTTTACTGGTTTCCAAACTACTAAGGATGATTAAAGATGACTCTAAAACATGAACAATCGTAGAAGAGTCCAAATAGCACCAAAAAAATCTCAAGATTCATCTGATCACCTACTGAATAATTCATTATTCTGCACCAGTGCTTTAGCTTTAGTTGTCTTGTTGTATGTTTGTGTTTGTCTGCTTCTTCTGCCTATGTTCCAGCAATCGTCAATGCCCACATTTCAACCATTTCTGATCGAAGGGGGGATTAAGTAGTGACTTAAGAAGAATTAAAACAGAAGAGCCACCAAGATGGACTAGAGCACCAGAAATTCCCCAGAGCCATAAAACTAAGAGCTGACAAAATGGCTCCTTAAAGTCTGGCATGACCCAGCTAAATGAGATAAGGATGAGCATCTGTGTAACCTAATCATCTTGAGAAACAAGGGCAGATCTGTCCGAACACACACTTGGAGAACTCCCACCACTGGAAAACACATTTCAAGAGAGAGATAAAGAACCGTCACCCTGGAAACCCATGAAAAGCTAAGATACTCTTTATTCTGGACAATAACCAATTTGACACACTTAAAATGAGACATTTCCTGGGGAACGCCTGACCGTCATATGCTAAAACTCACCCAAGACAAAAAGAGCTTGATGAGTTGAAGAAAGCAGGTTTTCTTTGAAAGGATTCCTTGGTATTATCTTTTTAGCAGGACAGAAAACTAATGCTCAAAACTTCAAATGTACAAATGAACTTTTCAAGTGTATACAAGTATATCCTAGGGCATCTTTTCTTAATCTAGGAACTGTGACACAATCGCAAAACTTACTTTACTGTAATTTTATCCTGCACATAATCTGCCAAAGTGCCTAGAATGCTCATTCAATGTTTAACCTGATCATAATCCTGACAATTATGTTTTTCATAATGTGTAATGTATTATTCATGTTTAAAACTTAAAAATTAATTAGTAGGACGTTTTATCATGCATAACTAAATGATACTTTCTTATTAAATTACAATTATGTCATGTTTAATATGTTTAAAACATACTATTTTAAGCAGAAATTTTTTAGAATCCTTTACACAAAGGATTGTAAATCAACTTTGAAAAGGACAGACAAGTTGACCATGTGACTCTGATTGGCTTAGAGCCTCTTTGTGGTGCGGCCAGTCTATTCCCTTAAAGCTAAGTCCTTACCATAGAAATTGTGAGCAGATACATCATGACGTTGTATTACGATTTTAATGGTGGAGAATTTTATTCAGACAAATAATCTAATTATTTGTCCTTTATGTTTCTTTTAATGGTTGTCAAATGTGGCTAATTCCATTATAAATAGACATACTGTTCCCTACATTATAATGATGGAGGTACGTGGCACTTTAATCCATACATCAACATTAACCGAAATTCCTACAACTGTATTCTGACAGACAAACCTAAATACAATCACAAGAAAAAGAGACAACATATCACTGTGAAGTGTCAGAGAGCATGCTTTGAGTGTGTATCTCCTGTCAGCAAAGGCGTGTATGTTTATGTGGATGTGTCAAAAGTGGCTGTATCGGTGACACGGTACGTGGAATAGGTAATGGCGAAAGCAATGGGAAGAATTTCTCCAATTTGGCTCCATATTGATTTCTCCTTTTTTATCCTTTCTCTCCTTTCCCTGTCCTCTCACAGTCACATGGCAGGAAAACCACTAACATACAAGACATCTTGTGGTTATGTGTGTGTGTGTGTGTGTGTGTTGACAAGAGCCACAGGCATTCTCTCCACAGAGGCTAGAGAGGCAGTTCCTTCTCAAAAATATATCCAGGTTAGAAAATAATCAACAGTACAAAAACAAAATAAAACAAAAGCAAAACCAAATATCTTTATAAAGTAATTCTGTCAAACAGCAACCCCAGAGGGTAACATTTTAGAGTCAGCGTGTTTTTTGCCTGCCTTGAGCTCGTGGTTTCATAAACTTGATGAGACTTGGATGTGACTGTTTATAAATAGTTTAATAAAATGAATTATGATATAAATATTAAATTATTGTTTTCTAGTCAAATAAAGATGTTGCAGATCCCTCTGTCCTGGAATCTGCATCATTAAAAGTGGTATTATTATTATTACTTCAAGGATCTATTTCTACTAACCCTTAAATATTTAATTAAATTCATGTAGTCAGGTTTAATCATTCAATTAAAAACTATTTTTGACTTGAATAAAACCGTTTTTTATGTTAACAATGAACATGTTTTGAACATGAATTTATGAAGCAACAAAATGGAACATGAATTTGTATTGGACAATTTTGTTTTAAATAATAATAATAATAATAAAAAAACCAAGCGAGAGAACTTTTGCCTCCCCATTTTAGAAGTCCACCACAAACCACTGACAAGAGCAATGGGAAAAGACAATGAAGCTGTGGGGAAGTTGTAAAACAGCCTGACTTGTGCATTAAGTTAACTTATTGCATTAATTGTTTCACAAAGAAAAGGTTAAATCATATTGTCTATGAAAATAGCCGTACAGTATCTCAGGCCTCCTCTCTGACAGTGGAAGAGCACTGTTTGAATTCCAGTGTAAGCAGTCTTGCAGTTCTGCTTTAAAACACCTTAAATAGCTGGTCAGTTCAAAAACTTGAGTAATTTATCATTACATTAGTGAAAGTTGTGTGTTAAAATGACAGTTAAAACACACTGTGACCAACTGCAGATTTGAATCCTTGCCCAGGTTTCAAGAAGATCAATTGGTAATTTAAAGAATGTCTGAGCACTGCAAATCTTGCCTAATAAAATCAGCAGGTTCTGAAAGCCATTACATAGAGAAATCTGAAAGAAACAACGCAAGCTTCTGGATGTGCATATTTCCTTGAAGTTACCGATCAATATGAGGGAAAAAAAGTATATAGCTGTCTTCATCAGTTTTTATTTGAGTATACATTTGTAGGTTTATGATCAGTAAGGGGTGCCCATAAGTTTCTTTATAATTAGCAGTTGCTCAAGAAAACTTAGAATTTAAATTCCTTTTATAGCCTCAGGCTATGATATAAGAGGGCATTATATAGGTCTATTTGACTTGTCTTGAACGTAATTATTGACATGACCCTTACCTCAGACTCTAAATCTTTTTTTGCAGATAATATAACATTAAGAATTGTTCTCTGTTATAATCACATATAATGAAATCCCAGAACATATTGTTGAATACTGGATAAAACAATAAAATAAAGTTATGTTAAAAGTTTTATTGGAAATATGCTGTGAAAAACGTTTTGATTACTGTAAAGCTGACACAGTGGGAGCTCCTCCCATGGGTGTTAACCTTGAAACCCTATACGTATGCTGTGAAAAACATCTCAGTTATTGTATAGCTTACACTGTGGGAGCTGCTCCCTGTCTCCTTGTCTTCCCATATCTTGCAAAACACTTGATGTGGCCAGCTGATGGGGGAAAAACGCATACCTGCATTTCGCTGGCCATTTGTGATCGAAGGCATCAAAGCCTAGTGGAGCTTGCACCATGGAGTACCCAATGCAAATCACCTTTCCTGAATGCCTGAACAAATCCTCTGAACTGTTTGAGAGTGGAGTCTCTATTCCCCTGGGCTGGGACCCTGATGCAAGAGTAAATCTGCTCTGCTCTTAAGGTGGCTGGAAACATGCACTACATGGATATATAGGTGACATGATTTGCTTCAGAGGAGAATTTGGCTCACCAGGTTAATCATTGGGTGAGACCACACTTCTTGTTGATTTATATATGCGATGACTGTAATACTGTCAATACGAATCAAGACTTTTAAAGCCAACAGGACTGCTAAAAACTTGAAGCAATTTAAGTGTCATATGTTATGCAACTGTCCAGGTGCCAAACCCTGGACATCTTTCACACAGGGCTCCCCAGCCTGCATTGGACGGCTCCGTAGTGACAACTATGCATCTACCTGACTTGGCAAGTATCACACCTTGCTGGTAAAACTCAGCTTTTCTTCACATAGCTAGCGTGGCTATACAGCGGCATGCCACTATGAGGCGAAAGTGACCATGGCGCTAAACATTATGAACGTGTCTTGAGTTGAGCCAGCACTGGAGAGGTCTCATCCGTAGCAAAACCAGCGGGGTGATGGTGGCTGCACCGACCATTAAACTCAGTGCTTGCTTGCTGGGAGGAGGGATTTGTTCAGCGCAACCAATTTGGCTCAGCTGGATATCTGTTCACTTTTGTGAATGGGGTTGTGCCTTGTGCAGTCACTGCGTGGTCTGTCAGTCGCCCCTGGGGCATTGCAGACTTCTGTTACACTGTCAGCAGCAAAGACTGAATAGTGTTCTCATCCCTGGCATACAACCATGGGGAAAGCGAGAGTGTTTTCCCTGGGAATTTTTGAATGAACCGCTCCATGGGGACTATCAAGCATGTATTGCCTCTTGCATACACAACAATGTCTTAAGTTCATATTGCGACATGGCAGTCTTCTGGCATGGCGTCAACATCAGTAAAAACAGGCATTAAAGTGACCTGAGTCATGTCACAAACTTGTTACTGGCATGTAACAGGAGGGAAATCGAGAGGGCTGCTTAGGCCAGTGGTTCCCAAACTTTTATAAACTACGGCACCTCTTCATAGTGTATTTTCCCCCATGGCACCCCAACTGCTGAAAAAATTAATAAACAAATATGCTCTTTAAACACTCAAAACATTAATAAAGTTTAATATTAATATTAACAAACAATGTAGCCTTCAAGTGTTTCTTAAGTAAACATTGCTTCAAGCTTCAAGTAGTGATTCAAGAGCCAGCAAATAAAATAGAGTGCTTTAAGTGTCGATGTAGTGACACTAGGGGTCACTCTTGGGAGCCCGAGACACCTCTGGTCTTTGATAAAAGGCCAATGAAAATTGGCGAGTGGTATTTGCATGCTACTCCCCTGGACATATGGGTATAAAAGGAGCTGGTATGCAACCACTCATTCAGATTTTCTCTTCGGAGCCGAATGGTTATGCTCACTGAGCTGAATTCCCACGACTGTTCATTCACCTCTGCTGGATCTGACGGCGCATTTCAGCGGCTTCTCCCCCCTTGCACTGGTGCAATGCAGAGAATGCCCCTGGGCGCTTTGGCAGAAATAAGAGTATATTTCTCTAAAAGAGTATATTTCTCTAAAAGAGCGGCACACACGGAATGTCTTTTTAAAGATGCATCTTTTTAAAGATGCCTTTCCGATTGTGTGTTATTCCTGGTTGCTCTCGTTATCTCTCAACTTCTGACGTTCACGGTCACTGTCTTTCGTGTCTGGGCACTGCTCACGCGGAGTCAGCTTTCGTGGATGGTCATGTTCTCATTGCGGGGACATGTCCATTGCAACGATTCGGTTGCAGCTCGCCTTCATAAGAAAGTAAGCCACCCCAGAGGCTCCCCGCCTCGGTCCTTTTACCCACAGGTATGAGGCCAGCGCGGCTAGCACTGGGGGCGATTGGGGGACCCCAATGGGACCGCCTCCTCCGGGTATCCCCCCTCGGACCTCCCATTCCCCAGCACGCTCATCTGTCCCGATCGGGCTTCCAGATGAGTCCGCCGGCTCGTCTCACAGCGAGTTCGACCTCTTATTCGGAGCCCGCAAAAGTGATGAGCTCTCGAGCGCAGCATCGGAGAGCGGGCTCGTCCAGTTGGACACGGAAGCCTCAGCTAGGCATTTGCATTCTCAACTATCTCGATGACTGGCTAATCTTAGCTCACTCTCGGGACATGTTGTGCACACACAGGGACTTGGTGCTCTCACACCTCAGCCGACTAGGGCTTCAGGTCAACTGGGAAAAGAGCAAGCTCCTCCCGGTTCAGAGCATCTCTTTTCTCGGTTGGGAGTTGGACTCAGTCTCTTTGACAGCATGCCTTATGAACGAGCGTGCCCAGTCGGTGTTGGTCTGTTTGAAGGCGTTCAAACAGAAAACAGCAGTTCCACTGAAACTTTTTCAGAGGCTCCTGGGGCATATGGCATCCTCAGCGGTGGCCACCCCGCTCGGGTTGATGCATATGAGACCGCTTCAGCACTGGCTTCAGACTCGAGTCCCGAGATGGGCATAGCACCACAGGACATGACAGAGAGCTCCCTTTGAGCCTTTGCAGTCAGCCGAGTTTAAGGCACTCTCCTTGAAGACTGCCCTCCTGACTGTGCTCACTTACATCAAGAGGGTAGGAGGCCTGCAAGCGTTCTCTGTCAGCGAAACGTGCCTGGAGTTCGGTCCGGGCTACTCTCACGTGATCCTGAGACCCCGACCAGGCTATGTGACCAAGGTTCCCACGACCCCTTTTAGGGACCAGGTGGTGAACCTGCATGCGCTGCCCCAGGAGGAGGCAGACCCAGCCCTGTCATTGCTGTGTCCAGTGCGCGCTTTACGCATCTATTTAGATCGCTGCAGAGCTTTAGGATCTCTGAGCAGCTCTTTGTCTGCTCTGGTGCACAGCGGAAAGGAAGCGCTGTCTCCAAGCAGAGGATTGCCCATTGGCTCATTGACGCAATAACTATGGCATATCACGCCCAGGACATGCTGCCCCCAGTAGGGCTATGAGCCCATTCTACCAGGGGTGTAGCGGCCTCCTGGGCCCTGGCCAGGGGTGCCTTTCCAACAGACATTTGCAGAGCAGCAGGCTGGGCAACACCCAACACCTTTGCAAGGTTCTACAACCTCCGGGTGGAACCGGTTTCATCCAGGTAGTGGCACGCAATACAAGCGGATAAGCCCGGGATAGCTGGCTGGGTGTATCGCTTGCACATAGCGCCTTCCACCTCCTTTTGAGCTGAAGACCTGCACCATTAATTCCCAGTAGTGTTCACAAACTTTGTTCCCTGGTTGACTTCCTCCGAGCCCTGTGGCAGTTGAGTTTTTGGAGAGACTCGCTGCTGGCCCAGTACACGTGCTAACTAAGAGTCCTGTTCTGGGGTAGGTGCTCCGCATGTGGCGATTCCCTGTAAGGCTAACCCCATGCGATATATATCTTCCGCTAGTTTGTTTCCCTGTTGGCAAACTGCGTCTTTCTTGGGCAGAGCCCCTCTGCCCCAGTCTCCATGTTTGTAGTAACTTCTCCCCCGTTGGGTAGGATCTACCTTGAAGACTCTCCACATGGTTGGAAAGACCATGTGATGTATTTTTCCACTTAAATATCCCCCCCCTCTTTTTGGACAAGGTGTGGTCTCCACGGTGTCTTCCCCTTGGGAGGGACACCCCCCAACTAGACCTGGCGGCCCAGTCGGATAATCCACCTTCTTTTTTAGGGAGTGGAAAAAAAGAAGGGGAAAAGAGGCCACGACTGGGTTAGCCTGTCTCTATCTTTTGGGTAGTCGACTTGTTCCCAAAGGGCCATTCGACACTCATAACTATGTTGGGGGAGGTTACGTGTCAACCTGGTGTGCTGGCTATGAGGCACACAGTAGTCTGCCCACCACACACCACCAGTTCACGTAACACAGTTCAGCCAATTGTGGCGTTTCGTATAGGGACCCCTAGTGTCACTACATCGACACAACGTCTCGTTCCCTCCATACTGTTTTTCGGTATTAGCAGCAATTAAACATTAAAAAAATTATAATATAAAAATGTAAAAAGTAATCCAATGCAAAATAAAACTTCTTAAATGATTGACATAATCTTAACTGATTGACATAATCTTAACTGTGTGATTATTATATATAAATTAATACTGATTAAATGCAGACCTGTCACTGAAGCTTGTTTTGGCTTACAGCTACTAAGTTATCCAATCAAGGACAGTGTGTTTTTTTCTTGTCAATTCTGTTGTTTTATTAATATTAAAGTCTATTAGGCTGCATTTACACATCGAACATACGATGTACAATATTTTGAGATATGACTTTTGTGTAGTAGTAATGGAAGCCTATGTATTAATTCTCATCGAGGACTCATAGTAGCATTACGACATCCATTCATTCAATTCTGGTATCTCATCCAATCATGATCTTGCCTATGCCTTATAAGGTACCACAGCTGTCTCTCATTGATGTTATGCTGTGTTGCTTTCACCCACCACTACCCCAGGTCCCATCCTGTTGTAAGGGGTAAGCTGCTCTCCACTGCCGTCATCGCATTCTGGCAGGATCTGATGGTTCGAGTGAGAATCCTGATGCTGAACCATAGGACGGGGCTTACGCCAAGGGAAACTAATCTATCACAACTCATGTTATTTCCTACTACTGAGTTCTCTGAGAGAAATATCACTTCAAGACCGCAGATTTTTGACCCGTTTTCTTACAGTCTAGCAATACATTAAAGGCTATGTTTACATTTATATCACATTGTGGTGGGGTGAGTAAGAGACAGACACAGTAATGTCCACAAGAATGGTCCAGGAAGTGGTCAGAGACCGACAGCTGCCCGTGCTCCCCTCCGTGGTCCGTGGAGAAAGAAGCAGCAGCTTCTCTGGCAGCCTGTCTTCCCAAGGGCTGCGGCGAGTGTGAGGGAAAGGTAGCCTGGCATCCATGCCTGTCGGCCACGATGCATGCTCCAATTACCCCAGCATCACATCTAATTCACGTAAGAGGCAGGTCGACGGTGATGAGAGGGAGAAGCGGGTCATTCCGCCACACATGTCAAGAGGGGCATGTTGACCAAGAAGTGCATTTGACTGTTACATGCACAGCTGCATTTACCACGAGCGCTCGTGCAGACATACATGTGAGCGTTGGAAAAACAGCCCGCTGTTATCTCATGGGTACCGAATTGAGACAGTACTATGTACTACCAGTACTTTTAATATTAGTGGTTATTAAACTATTGAACAGATGAGAGATTCTGCCGCACCCCTGTTCAGTCGTGGTGGCACCCAGTTTGGAAATCACTGGCTTAGGTGACATGAAGACGCCAAAAATCTTAGTGTTGTGACATGGCAGTTTACTGGCACGACATCAGTGCAGTTAAACAGGTACCGAAATGGCCTGTGTCATGCCACAAACTCATTCCCGGCTTGTGACAGCGGGGAAATCGAGAGGGCTGCTTAGATGACACCTAAACTCTCTGTGATTTCAGACACAGTCATCTTCTGTCATGGAGTCAACAACAATATAAACAGGGCTAACCATCCTGTATTACTGCAGAGAAGTCACACTCTCGTTCCTGGCTCACAACGCCGGGGAAATGAATTTCTCATAATTTTAGCCAGGGGTATCATTCCATTGACACCAGGCCGCCCAAAGACCTGTCAGTTTATTGGGCAGAAATCTTGTTGACTGGAGTGCCAATTCGTGGCATAGCACTTTTCATAAGCACTGCAAAGGCAGATGCAGCAGAGACCTGAACTCTCACTAAATAGGGACAATGTCATGTTAAAATCTGCATCTCTGGAAAGGGCATTAATGGCAGCAAAGCTCGAAGGCACAATGACACTGTGAACACCTTTCACCTTTTTCTAATGGCAAGGTTATCTCCAGCTTGAACATTGTCAAGCAAAGGAGAATGTACTGAATGTGTTAGTCTGACATGTGAGTCGGCATGGCAACCGAATCAAGTTTCATTCATAGGAAGAAAATTTACTGACTGGATGCTCTTAACCCTGTTTTTAGGGCTCAAGTGAAAACTTCAAGCAACTCAATGTCAGAGACCACTCTGTCCTGTTTCCTACCCAACAGGGCATATATGTTTCACTAATGAGAGCCCAGCAAGCATCCCTTTCATCTCTACTGAACGTGATCGTATCATGCTCGCCGATTGTGCAGCACAGTTCATCACGTTTAGGCAAAGCCATTTCAAATGGAGAAAAAGGAGGCATGCAAGGCTTGAGCCTGCAAAAAAAATGGTCCTAAAATCTCGATGCTCACTATCCCATCCTCTTGCGTCTCTCTCATATAGTCCCTTAGGAGCCGCAGAGGAGCATTAAAAGGTATGAAAGGGGAGTGACTTTGTCTTTCAGAACGAAAGTGAGCCGAAAGCAAAACGTTGAGTTTCATGTGTTTGCCATGAACACAATCAGACTAACTGAGTGCTCTGTCAGCAAGGGCTCCACCAAAGCTATATACAGCATTCGTACTGAATGGGAAAACCACTTAATATGGAGAAAAAGGAGGCTTGCAAAGCTTGAGCATACAACAAACCCTCCTAAAATCTCCACGCGGTATGTGCTCTCCTCTCACGTCTTACTCATACGGTCCCTTGGGAGCCGGAGAGGAACAAGCGGGAGGAGAGACGAGCAGCATCAGCTTTCAGAATGACAGCAAGCTGCTAGAGCCAAGCATCATGAGTTTTCATATATTCACATTAAATGTAATCAGTCTCAACGAGCACTGTTAGCGAACAGCGCCCAAGCCTGTCAGTCAGAGGGATATATTGCTCACAGTTGGAAAACACTAGTGAAACATTTCCGTCTTTAAAAAGACGGACTCTTTAGTGAGTGACTCTTTTAGTTTTCTTCAACATACTCTTTTAATAGAGTAATGTAAACACACAGCAAACCCAAAGTGCTCCTTTACTGGTGCATGCAGGTAGAAGAATATAACTTGTTCCCATTGCAGGTGCAGGAAGCGCAGCAAAGCATTGGTTTAGGGTTCCAGGTACTCAAGAGATGTCTCTGTTGCCCTGAAAGAGGAAAATTATGATGATATGAAGCTGACTCCAGCTTATATGTTCACTATATGACACTCTATCAGCATAGAGTGTAAGGCTTCACTAGCCAATCAAATTGGCTTGATTTTATAGGGTTTTGAGGTTACTGCCCCTGGGAGGAGCTTCCACAGTGTCAGCTTCTGACACAGCATCAAAGTTACGTTCTTTAAAGGGAACATTAACTTTCAACTTTCTGTCAATGTGTCTGTTGAATAATGAAAAAAAAAAAAATTCAACTTAAAAAACAAACAATGAGCTTGCCAACCTTCTTTGAGTTTTCTTGAATAATTAAAATAATTCAAATACCCTTCTTTGAAGAAATTAAATGAATGAACTTTGTCACTTGACCTATGTCAGGACTGTATTTGTTTTTGTTCATGTCTTTTACTTTAAATTAGTTCCATGCCATGTTTGTTCCTGTTTCCTTGTCATGTGATATTGTCATGTGTTTCCCAAATTCATGTGTCTTGTCCCCATTGGTTCATTGATTCATTAGGTTGTTAGCAGTCTTGTTATCTTGTTTGGAGTCCTAAGTGTTTATTGGTTATCATTGTCATGTGTTCTCCCAAGTCCTAGTATTTAACCCTCATGTTTGCCATTGACCATTGTCGAGTTTTGTTCGTGTAATGTTGGTTCCATGGTCAAGTCAAGTCAAGTCATGTTTAGTTTCATAGTCAAGCCAAGTCATGTCAAGTTAAGTTTAGTCAAGACTAGTTCATGTTTATGTTTTGTGTTCACGTTTGGATTCATGATTTGGAATACACCTTGTTAATAAACTGCACTTGGGATCATCGCACATCATTGTCTCTTCGTTTACCTTGTTGCCAGCCAAGCTACAGAATACTCGACCGACCAAGATGAACCCAGCAGTTCAGCTTCTTTGCCTACGGCAAGAAAACGTTTCCATTGAGGAATATGTGGAGAACTTTTGTGCTCTGGCCAGAAGGGTTGATTTTAATGAGATTGCTCTCAAGGACTGTTTTCGCTTTGGACTGATTGAGCCAATCTCTTCCCTGATGCCAGGTGGTCAGAGTACCCACAGCCTGGCTCAGTATATTGACCTTTCCCTACTAATATGTGGTTCATCATTCACTGTGGGGAGGTGGATTCCAAGCCAGAGTTCCACGTCATGGCCGCCAAGCCAGAGTTCCATGTCATGGCCGCTGAGCTTGCGCCACCTTCTGCCCTGGATCCTCAGTGTGCTCCATGTCACAGCCACGCCTGAGCCTGCTCCATGCCATGTCACAGCCACGCCTGAGCCTGCTCCATGCCATGTCACAGCCATGCCTGAGCCTGCTCCATGCCATGTTACAGCCATGCCTGAGCCTGCTCCATGCCATGTCACAGCCACGCCTCAGTCTGCTCCATGCCATGTCACATCCACGCCTCAGTCTGCTACATGCAATGTCTCAGGCTCACCTCTGGTCAACGAGCCAATGCCCAAGCCTGCCATGGTCAACAAGCCAATGCCTACATCTGCCAAGGCCAACGAACCAGCGTTGCAAGCCTCATCCGTCCCAGAGCCAGCGTTGCAAACCTCGTCCGTTCCAGAGCCATCACTCACCGGGCTATTTGAGTTGGAATTGGTTCCCGCCCTTGTGCCCACCCTGAGTTCTCCTGATCAGCTGGTTCCCCCCAAGCCACCAGCTCAATCATCGCCCTCTGAGATATCCCAGACATAGAGAACTTTCGAACCTCAGACTCCACCTAGACCCTCCGAGCCCTGGACTCCGCCTTGGCCTGTTGATCCCTCAACATCACCTCGGCTCCACCGCGGTCCTTCAGCCTGTCGGCTTTACCGGGGTCCCTCGTCCCTCCAGCTCCTCCTTGGTCTGTCGGTCACCTGGCTCCACCTTGGCTCTCTGATCCTCTGGTTACGCCTCATCTCTCCAATCCTTCAGCTCCTCCGGGGACCTCCATCCCTATGGCTCCGCCTTGGTCCGCAGCCCCTCTGGCTCCACCTCAGTCTTCCGATACCCCAGCTCCGCCTTGCTCCTCCAAGCCTCTGGTGCCGCCTTGGTCCTCCCTGCCTCTGGCTCCACCCTGGCCCCTCGAGTCTTCGGCTACTCTCCAGGTATCCAGTTCTCCATGGTTTCACCCCCGTGCCTCTCACGGCTCCGCTTTCCATGGCTCCGCCCTTCGAGCCTCTCACCCCCCTCCCCCCCCACCAGCTCCCTCTTGAAATTTGTGTTTTTGTTTTGGGGCGTTGGGATCCGCCCCTAGAGGGGGGGATATGTCAGGATTGTATGTGTTTTTGTTCATGTCTTACTTTAAATTAGTTCCATGCCATGTTTGTTCCTGTTTCCTTGTCATGTGATCTTGTCATGTGTTTCCCAAGTTCTTGTGTCTTGTCCCCATTGGTTCATTATTTCATTAGGTTGTTAGCAGTCTTGTTATCTTGTTTAGAGTCCTAAGTGTTCATTGGTTATCACTGTCATGTGTTCTCCCAAATCCTAGTATTTAATCCTCATGTTTACCATTGCCCATTGTCGAATATTGTTCGTGTAATGTTGGTTCCATGATCAAGTCAAGTCATGTTTATGTTTTGTTTCATAGTCAAGCCAAGTCATGTCAAGTCTTGTCAAGTCTAGTTCATGTTTTGTGTTCACGTTTGGATTCATGTTTTGGAATACACCTTGTTAATAAACTGCACTTGGGATCATCACACTTCATCATCGTTTCTTCGTTTACCTTGTTGCCAGCCAACATTATAGCCTATATAGTTCTATTATTTTCTGTAAACTTTGTGTTGCAAAAATTCAGACAGTCAGACTGTTTTGTCTCCAAAAATTACCATAAAAGTTGTCTTTATGACTGTTGCACTATATTCCAGTTTAGCACAATTAAGTGTGACTAAGTTTAGAGTTTTAAACCTCAGCAGGCTGTGACTAATTACTTAATGTGAGAGAGGACAATAAATGAACACTGACTGACAGCAAACGCTAAGGACTGTCTCATTAATGTAGACTGTAGTGTAATCAAAGTGTAGAGGATTTTCCCTTCATTTGAATCCCCTTATACTACGAGTCTATCCACACATAGCAGTATATATAAAGTTTATACAGACAGTTAATATTCATGTTATTTTCAGCATTTATTTTGAATGTGATACTAGCAAGCTTAGCATTTGGCAGTATTGCTAACTTGGATAATGTAAAGTGTACTTTAATTAGATTTTTTTTTAAGTCTCAAACTGGGGAAACAGGGGGAAGTGTATCCTTGTGTATGTTTTGTGGGAGGTGCCCGTCCTTCTAAAACTGAAAACATGATAGGGATAACTGTGGCTATAAACCTTCCCAAACTGTTTTTATGTTCAAGAAATAGCTCATCCAAAAATGTAAAATCCTGTGTTAATTTACTCACTTTCATGTCGTTCCAAACCCTTATGAAGTTCTTCCTCATGCAGAACACAAAGGGAGATGCTTAATGGAGATCTCTATCCATGTTTTTACTACAATGGAAGTGTATAATCCCTCACTTTAAAGCTTAAAAAAGGACCCAAAAATTTTATAAAAGTAGTCCATGCAACTTGTGCTTCAGATTCCAAGTTTCAGAAGGCATATGATTGGATTGGGCAAGAAATAACCTGAAATTTAAGTAAATTTTCAGTTATATTAGTGCTACGAGAGAAGCTTGTTTGCATTGGCACATGTTGTTTTGAATTGTTTAAATACCAATTTCTCATTCTCACTGTGAACCAACACCTCTAACAAACAACTGACGTGTAAGTGCACTATTTCTGTCTTTTCCTCTAAACATGCTTTCTATAATAGCTATGGCTGTTATGCACACACTCAGATTCTCAAAAAACCCCCATGCCTAAATAAAGTGCATACTGTTATTACATGATGAAGAAGTGTGTGTGTGTGTGTGTGTGCGTGCCTCAGTGGCAGTGAGCACCTGGTGTGTGAAGGAGGATGGAGGCAAAGGAGAGCCAGTATTATGGGATTGGAGTGGCAGAATTTAGCGCTTGGTTACTGTTACTCCTTCACAATTTCCCTCTCTCTGCTTCCCTTTCCCTTAGGGTCCTGTCCTTTCCTCCAGAGAAGGAGAAAGACAGAGCAGTGCTTATTCAGTTTTTTCACAGTGCCCAACCATCGTAATGTAGTGCTGTGTAACTGCAGTTTAGCACGCTTAACCATGCAACCCACTTCTACACCTTCAGGAAATTTACCATGTACAGGGAATTCAGAAACCTCTAGCAGGACTAAATAAACAAGATTATGTTGTTGCAAAACAAACCACTGTTACAAAAAAAAAAAAAACAACTTCACGCTTCTACAGCTTCACTACAAAGCTACTCTGTAGGGAATTTGCTACTTGCTTGAAGGGGTCATAACACGAGGAATCAAATATATACTGTAATACTGTAACATACTTTCAGAACTCGAACTTCAGGTGAACTTCAGTCTCATTTTACATGTAAGATGTTTTAACGGCAGCACAGAAAAAAATTATAAATTATGACTGCTTTTGGTGTTAAAAGCTTAACTAACATTATAAGTGAACCTTAGGGAGGAAAAAAATAATTAAGAAATGACTAAGCAATTTAATGATTTCTATTCCATTTCCTCTTTACAATTCTGGTTCTGTAATGCTTTTCTTAGTACTTTTGAGGAAGAAGTGTTTGGAAATAAGAAATGCTATTTTTATTGCATATACTGCCTTCAGCATCCTGATATAAAATGACAAGATAACTTTTAGATTTCGACAGAGCAGATATAACAAAATTAACAAAAATATGTAATACAATTCTTGTAATAGGCGTAAGACATAAATGCAATCCAATAATTGATCCTAACTATAGGCTGCATTAAAAAAAAAAAAAAAGAAAATGTGATAACATACTTGATTCAAACTCTTATAAAACTGACTCTAAATTCTTATTGGATGAGCCATGATTGAAGCCATTGTAAAATGACCGTAAAGTCACACCTGCGATCAGACGTTCAATATTAATGGGGCAAATTTCTATGTTGCTTGGCAACCACAAACAGCCTACATATATAATGAAATGTATTACTTGGCAGAGAAATAGTTTATTCCAAAAAGCAGTGTCCACCTCTACTAACAAATTCCTGGATATGTTCTGGGTTCAACTCAGACTTTCAGATGCTCGTTTTTCTCAGCATTATCACTTTGGCTGCTGTAGAGTTCACCCTATGTTCCTGCCAATGTCACTGTTCAGTTCTTTAGCTCCCTCTCTCTCTCCCCCAACCTCTCTCTTTCCCAGTTGGTCTCAGGGGATGCTTTGTCGGTGGCGGTCGGCTGAAGGACGTAACATGGTGCTCTGCTCTCTCTTCCTAGAGGAGCTGTGTGTGTGTGTGAGTGTGTGTGTGTGTGTGTGTGTGTGTGTGTGTGTGCGTGCTTGAGAGAGACACATGATTCTCTGCTCTGTCAGGACCAGCTGTAGATGTACAACTCCATGAATGATTTAGACGTGGTCAAGAGGGTTCATTTTCAGCTGTGTGTTGTAGTGATGTGACATGCAGTAAACAGGCTTAGGAGCAAGTTTGCGTGTATGTGCACATTACAGATGCATTTGAAGAACCTTGTGCTGTATGCTGTCTCAGAGTAGCATGGAAGTTTAGTGTTGACCTCGGTAGCAAGGTTGAAAAAAAGTATTAACACAGTGCATGAATGTTGGATGTGAACGTTGTGAGAACGTCACAGAATGAGTGTTCTGCAAAACGACCCTGTAATTGTTGTGAACTCTTCTAATAGTCATATTCATTATTACAGAGAGTTCAGGCTCCTTGTTACATACAGTACATGTGCATGTAACATCACATAGATTTGTAGTTTCCATAATAATTAGAGTTTTATAAACTAGGTTGAGGAGGAGCAAGGTCATTTAATCTGACCAATCACATCACCAGAGTAAGTGCATATAAACAGCCGCTTACCTCTACATGGCGTCGAGTCTTCTGGCATTCGGCCCCACCCATTGCCCACGAATAGACCCATGCAGTGACTCGGATCATCGGATAAAACTTCGCTGCAAAGCATTTGCTTTCATCAGAACAGCTCTTCCATCCAAACAATCTCGTTATTCAACAGAAGCTGCCACAGCAGCTCATTTGTTTTTTGCAGTATTGACCACTACCACATGAAGTGTTATATTTTTACTCTGTCTTTCTTTCTATGCACTATATATACACTCCTCCAATCTCCACATCCCAATTTCCTATCCCCTGATGCGGACCCTAGCACGAGGCTGCCTCAGCTAGCAACCTTGCTTGAGTCTACCTTCTTTGGCACATCTGCCCACCTCACACAAGATAAGCAAGTGACATGTGTGTCCAAGCCTCGAGCCCTTCGCCCAGGACAGCAAGCCACACATGTTTATACTATCTTCTAAACAGGATTACATTAACTTGCGAACTACTTAATTTTGGTTTATGTTTTTTGTGTACTGAATCATTATATGATTAAGTGATTAGTATGGAAGGTATGAAAGATGCTTATTCATCTGGGTTATTCATGTGCAAATTAATTTGTTTCATTTGCAAATTGAGTTATTTTATGCATATAATTGCATTTGAGCATGATATAATTATTGCAGGAATATGCAATACTTACCCCACAGAAAACAATTTGCCTGGATGTTATACTTTTATTCTGAGTTTCAGAATCTGTATCAAGACCTCCCTCAATTACCCCATTTATTTTCACATTAAGCTAATGCCCAATTAATTAATATGGACTCCAATTAACAGTCAATTACTCCAGCATGCAAAAAAGCTTATGTGTTGCACTAAATTACAATGCAGCATCATGCAGGCCACACTCAGAAGCTAACTGAGGCTAATCACAGTAGTATATTTGGCTGAAGGAAACAATAATGATGATAATTAAAGCAGGCAAAGTCATTTTAGTTTTTACTTCTGTTGGTTTCAAACACAGTTGTGTAAGATTTACATAATGGCTTTTGCTTCCATTTAGATTAAACCCCTGAAGGCTGCTTAGGAAATCAAAGTACTTGGCACTGGGGAGAGTCATCAGTCTCATGGGCACTGTACTGAACAGCAAATAACTGCAGGGTACTGAAAGACAGGAAGATACTGTAAACCCCTTGTAAATGTGTGTTTGTTTAAAGGATGAGGATGTCTTCAGATGAATAGAAATCAGCAAGAAGTTGTCATTAAGATAATTAGCAGGTAATTATTGAGATTAATTGAACTGATTCTGATTAGTTGATGGAGGTTCTAAGGTGTGCAATTATTTTTCAAGTAAATGCTCGGCTATGAAGTAGTTCCAGATCTTGACCGCATAACGGTTCCATATCACTTTGCCAAATTATTTCAGTTATTTAAATGAGCCCTACAGGCTACCACAACAAAATAACCAATTACAGTTTTTCTCAGTCGCTTTGGCTCAATTCTCGAATGAGAATTTTCTTTTTTTTTCAAAACAATAAGTTCAGATCTCTGAACAATTAGTTTCTTGTTCACACCAGATTTGAATTTCTTATTCATTTAAGCAAATTGCACATGTTTTGGCACATGTATGCAAAAGAGTAAGTACAATTGTCTACAATTTGCACAATAACTAATTGCACATGGCTTGCTGATCAAAACTGATCAGTTGATTCTCAGTGAAATTGTCATACTCTTCACAACTTCTAAACATTCTTTCATCATGTGAGCCATCACATGCAAAATGATCCATTCAGTTATCAAAATCTGTCAGGCATACATGTATATTCCATAAATATCTATGACATGGAATGTTTGTGATGTCTGCTAAATCTCTGGCCAGACCAACAAGAATGACAGGATGTCCACCAAGAAGATCGGAACTTGTAGTCTTACATACTGTGAGGAGGTACAATTTATTGTTTTTTACAGAACTACTGCAGGTTTTTTCATTGTTGCGTTTTTTTTTTTTTTTTTTTTTTTTTTTTTTTTTTTTTTGCATGGATGCATTTTGTGGCAATTTTCTGTTCACTATATATTACTTTACATGTAAGAAATGTGTAAAAATGGTCATGCAAATGTGAATTTTCTGTTTACATGTAACACATTGCTACAAAAATAAATTTACTGTATACATACAAATGTGCATATCCTTTTTCTGTGTACTACAGTATTGTACAGTATTGACTTTTCCCAGTAAACTTTTACCCACTGTTGAAATCGGTATCTAAAAAGCTCAGTGTGATACACAATAGCATTCAGCTAGACAAAACTGACATTCTTGTATAGTACAGTAAGCAGTCAGTGTCAACAAAAAAGTAGAACAAAAATGAAATTTGTATAAAACAAACATTTCCAGGGTTAACAACTGCCATGGTGAAAAAAACATTAAACATTTTGACCATTATGGCTCACGCGATGACAAAAAAAAAAAAAAAAATCATTTTGGTGGCTTTGGCCAATTTACTGACACAATAACTAGGTTTTGAAGCCTTAATTAAATGTTTTGAGTGAGTTACTACATTTTGCAGACATACAATAGAGTTGTGATGTCCCATGAAACAGTTGTGACAATTGCACTTACAGTTTAGAGAATGTTTAGACTTTTTCAAAAAATGAGCCAAAGTGATTAAGAAAAACTGTAAAACAAAGACACTGGTTAAGTACATCGTATAAGAATGACAAACAATATCATATAATATCCTAAATTTATTTCAGTTTCGATTGAAATTGTCCGTGGGCTCCCTGTCTTTCTCTCTTTCTCTCTCTTTCGCTCTCGTCTCATCAACATACACATATACACTGTACATGCTACCACAGCAAAATAACCATATAAAAAAAGACATTGGTTAAAGTAAATCGGTTAAGAACGTCAAACAATGTAAAATCAAATCAAATCACTTTTATTGTCACACAACCATATACACAAGTGCAATAGTGTGTGAAATTCTTGGGTGCAGTTCCGAACAACATAGCAACATAGTCGTGACAGTGATGAGACATATACCAATTTACAATAAACTTCAGATTTACACAACACAATATACAAATAATAACATACAATGTACATTATACAATACACACAATATAGAATACACATTATACAATAAAAAATAGTATATATAGTATATATAAAATGTACAGTAGGTTGTATTGTACTATATTGACATTCAGGCTGTCGGTTGATTGTCAGTTGCCAGTGTGTTGTTAAGAGAGAATATAATTTATGACAGTCTAGTGTGAGATAAGATTAATAAAGTGCAGTGCTGATGTATATTGATCGTGAGAGATCAAGAGTTCAAAAGTCTGATTGCTTGAGGGAAGAAGCTGTCATGAAGTCGGCTGGTGCGGGTCCTGATGCTGCAATACCGCCTGCCTGATGGTAGCAGTGAGAGCAGCACATGGCTCGGGTGGCTGGAGTCTCTGATGATCCTCTGAGCTTTTTTCACACACCGCCTGGTATATATGTCCTGGAGGGAGGGAAGCTCACCTCCGATGATGTGTCTGGCTGTTCGCACCACTCTTTGCAGGGCTTTGCGGTTGTGGGCGGTGCTATTGCCATACCAGGTGGAGATGCAGCCAGTCAGGATGCTCTCTACAGTGCTGGTGAAGAACCGTGTGAGGATGTGGTGGTTCATTCCAAACTTCCTCAGCCGTCTCAGGAAGAAGAGGCATTGATGAGCCTTCTTCACAATGACCTCAGTGTGGACAGACCATGTGCGTTCCTCAGTGATGTGGACACAGAGGAACTTGAAACTGCTGACTGTGTGCACCTCCTCTCTGTAGGCTGTTTCATCATTGTCAGTGATCAGACCTACCACTGTTGTATCATCAGCAAACTTAATGATGGCATTGGAGCTATGTGTTGCCACACAGTCATGTGTGTACAGGGAATATAGAAATGGGCTGAGAACACAGCCCTGTGGGGCTCCAGTGTTGAGGGTCAGTGATGAGGAGATGTTACTGCCCATTCTAACCACCTGGCGTCTGCTTGACAGGAAGTCCAGGATCCAGCTGCACAGCGAGCTGTTTAAGCCCAGAGCCTGGAGTTTCACATCAAGCTTGGAGTGCAGTGTAGTGTAGATGCAATGGCATCATCAGTGGAGCGGTTGCGGCCCGGAATGCCGTCTGGACCCGCAGCTTTACGGATATTCACCCGTCGGAAGGATCGGGTTACAACCGCTACAGAGACGGAGAGTGAACTAACCTCTGTAGCTTCGGCGGTGAGAGCTCTCTCCTTGAGGGCGGTGTTATTTCCCTCGAAACGAGCATAAAAAGTATTTAGCTCATCCGGGAGAGAGGCAGTGGTGTTCACGGCTGAGTTTTTATTCCCTTTAAAGTCTGTGATGATATTAATTCCCTGCCACATGCTTCTAGAGTTGGTGGTGTTAAACTGTCCTTCAATCTTGTTCCTGTACTGGCGTTTTGCTGCTCTGATAGTTTTGCGGAGGGCATAACTGGCTTGTTTATGCTTCTCCGCGGAGGTCAGCGCATCAAGTGCCGTGCGAACATCGCTATTAATCCAAGGTTTCTGGTTGGGGTAGATCTGTATTGTTTTGGTCGGAACAACATCCTCTACGCACTTTCTGATGAAACACATTACGCTATCAGCATAAAGCTTGATGTCGTCATCAGTGGTGGACCGGAACATCTCCCAGTCCGCGTGATCAAAACAGTCTTGTAGCGTAGAGTCTGATTGGTCCGACCAGCACTGAATCGTTCTGAGGGTGGGTGCCTGTAAGCGGGCAGAAGCAGAACGGAGAGTGGTCTGATTTGCCAAATGGTGGGCGGGGGAGGGATTTGTAGCAATCCTGGAAGGGAGAGTAGCAGTGGTCCAAAACCCGGTCCCCTCGTGTGTTGAAACTGATGTGTTGGTAGTATTTCGGTGCTATTGACTTGAAGTTGGCTTTGTTAAAGTCCCTGGTCACAATGAATGCAGCCTCAGGGTGCGTGGTTTCCTGCTTGCTTATACTCCCATACAGTTCCTTGAGTGCCCAGTCTGTGTTGGCTTGTGGTGGGATGTACACAGCTGTGATAATGACCGCTGTGAATTTCCTCGATAGCCAGAATGGTCGACACAGAAGCATGAGAAATTCCAGATCAGGAGAGCAGAAAGACTTGATAGAATGTATGTTCCTTTGATCACACCAGGATTTGTTGATCATAAAACATACACCACCACCTCTGCTTTTACCTGAGAGGTCTTTCACTCTGTCCGCTCGGTGCACGGAGAACCCGTGGGTTCAATGGCTGAGTCTGGAATCTCCGCAGACATCCAAGTTTCTGTAAGGCAGGTAATGCAGCAGTCCCTCGTCTCTCATTGGAAAGAGATCCGTGCTCTCAGCTCGCAGAGCTTGTTGTCCAGAAACTGAATATTTGCCAGTAGAATACTGGGTAGCGGGGGTCGATTTGCACGACGTCTTACTCTGATGAGAACAGCGGCTCTATTTCCCCTTTTCCTTCTGCATTTCTGCGGCGCAGACAAAGGGCTCCGCTGGCATGTTTGTAAACAGCGGGTCAGCATTGAGGAATTTGAAGCCCGGTTTATGGTGTGTAATTGCAGAACCAATGTCCAGAAGTGTTTGTCTGTCGTAGACAGTAAGACAGACAACATCCAAGACAAAAATTTACAAATTGTAAACAAAACAAACAAAAAACTACAATGTTGTGTCGGAGCTCACAACGCAGCAGCCATACTCGGCACCATCTTGAGTCCAGTGTCTATAATATCCTAAATTTATTTCAATTTCGACTGAAAAGAGTCCTTGGGCTCCCTCTCTTCCACTCTCTCTTTCGCTCTCGTCTCACCTACACACACATATACACCGTACATGCTACCACAGCAAAATAACCATATAAACAAAGACATTGATTAAAGTAAATCAGTTAAGAACGTCAAACAATGTCTATAATATCCTACATTCAACAATTTCGGTTGAAAAGCGCCCTCTCACTCCCTCATCTCACCCGCACTTACACAAGCTCACACATACAAAGCATGCGCATGAACACACAAACACACACACACACACACGCTGAGACTTGTGTTGCGACCAATAAGACTTGTGTCGCGACCAATAAGACTCGTGTCGACTCATGTTGCCGACTTGATCAACACAACAGTTTCTTTTATCCAAAATAAAGTTTAATATGTGAAACTTTTTCTGTTTCAATGTATTTTGCCCTAATCAGCCTCACATAGCTATAATGGAAAGCACTGCGCTACCCCTCCCCCTCCCTCTCGCTCACACATACACACACACACAAACACACTACCTTGTTACTCCAATACCGAAAAGCAGTGCATCCTCCGTTGCTAGTTCTAAAGTGATGTTTTCGAACTAGCAACAAAGGCTTGAGCTGTATTAAATGCAAGATACACTTGATCAATAGAACTGTTTCTATATTATCTGAAATATCTGTTGGAAACACCCTCGCGCCCCCCCCCCCCCCCCCCTTAAGCTCTCACACACATGAACACACATACATTATATGCATTACGCACACACTTACTCGCAGGTCACAACAGATCCGTCATGTCAGCGCACACCTACATCTCAGTGGGGTTGAAAACAGTTGTTAAGGTTTACAACAGAAATATGGCGACACTCACTGCTGCTAAGTGCTTAAACTTACATCTTGGAGAATTTTAAGCAATGTTACTTCTGATGAGAGCTGCAACAAATAAAGGTAATCCCACAGGTGACCTCTCTCAGTTTCTGAGCTTCTCTCTTTTGGTCACCCAAACACAAACTCTCACACACATGCACAAACGCACTGCCTTAACACTCCAGTAAGTGCTCCAGTAAAGCAGCGCAAGCCTCGCTATCCTCCATTGCTAGTTCTAAAGTAACGTTTTCGAACAACGAAGGCTCGTACTTTATCAAAGCAAGACGCTGAATTCGTGGTGAAAGAAAGTAGTTCCAGTCACAAGATTGTTTTAGGGATGGAAACCAGAAAATGTCATGAGATTAAACCCAGAAAGATGTATGGTAACCATGGTATAAGAGGAATATTTGACTCCGGCCTGTTGAATTATTGAAAAATAATTCCTTACTTAAAAACATAAAGAACATAATGAAACAGTTACACCAAATTAGTTAAATAAATGCCTTAACAGCATTAAAATATTAACCATTGACAGCTGAATAAGGCCCGAGCATGAAAACAAAATAAATGTTTAAATGATTAAAAAAGAGCCACCAACTGTACAGGGGTGAAATTGTTTTTCATTGAATTTGTTTCGTCTCAGTGTGAATAGACCTTTCCTCAGCAGTTGGTCTTTAAAATGTGTCACAAATCTAGTGTGAAAGGCCTTAAAACCTGAAATGGCTTACATTGTGTCGACTAGCCAACAGTCTCCGTAAGGAAAACAGCTTAATAAACATACTTAATAAATTATAATGAAAAAATTCCAAAAATGAGGGCCCAGTTTAGGGGGTAGTGTTAGGGAACAGAAAATATTATAAGCTCAACATGAAAATGCTGTTTAGTAATAAAAAATAAAAAAAAGTGTGTGCATTCAGAGTAATCTAATACAGCAATTATTGTTATGTGTTGTGTCAAAGCTGATGTATTATTCCAATAAACCATGTCCATTACTCTTTTTTCATATACTGTATAACTGTAATAATGCAGCACATCTTTTCTGCTGAATGGCAAAAAGTAAACTTGAGATAGGGGAAGAGATAGGGGATGTTTCCCCTGCACTGAAGGGATGTAGAGCAATAAAGCCACTATGTTCCTCCAGTACCTTCAAATACCAGAGGACTTCAGTGCAATCAAACTGCCCACACTGTAAAAATTATTCTGTGCTTTAGTAGCTTTAATGAAAATTAAATGTATACAATTTAATATATATATATATATATATATATATATATATATATATATATATATATATATATATAGATATACAGTGGTGTGAAAAAGTGTTTGCCCCCTTCCTGATTTCTTATTTTTTTGCATGTTTGTCACACTTAAATGTTTCAGATCATCAAACAAGTTTAAATATTAGTCAAAGATAACACAAGTAAACACAAAATGCAGTTTTTTAAATGAAGGTTGTTATTATTAAGGGAAAACAAAATCCAAACCTACATGGCCCTGTGTGAAAAAGTGATTGCCCCCTAAACCTAATAACTGGTTGGGCCACCCTTAGCAGCAACAACTGCAATCAAGCGTTTGCGATAACTTGCAATGAGTCTTTTACAGCGCTGTGGAGGAATTTTGGCCCACTCATCTTTGCAGAATTGTTGTAATTCAGCCACATTGGAGGGTTTTTCGAGCATGAACTGCCTTTTTAAGGTCATGCCACAGCATCTCAATAGGATTCAGGTCAGGACTTTGACTAGGCCACTCCAAAGTCTTCATTTTGTTTTTCTTCAGCCATTCAGAGGTGGACTTGCTGGTGCGTTTTGGATCATTGTCCTGCTGCAGAACCCAAGTTCGCTTCAGCTTGAGGTCACGAACAGATGGCCAGACATTCTCCTTCAGGATTTTTTGGTAGACAGCAGAATTCATGGTTCCATTTATCACAGCAAGTCTTCCAGGTCCTGAAGCAGCAAAACAGCCCCAGACCATCACACTACCACCACCATATTTTACTGTTGGTATGATGTTCTTTTTCTGAAATGCGGTGTTACTTTTACGCCAGATGTAATGGGACACACACCTTCCAAAAAGTTCAACTTTTGTCTCGTCAGTCCACAGAGTATTTTCCCAAAAGTCTTGGTGATCATCAAGATGTTTTCTGGCAAAAATGAGACGAGTCTTAATGTTCTTTTTGCTCAGCAGTGGTTTTCGTCTTGGAACTCTGCCATGCAGGCCATTTTTGCCCAGTCTCTTTCTTATGGTGGAGTCATGAACACTGACTATATCTTGAACATGTCTGTCGCCGTCAGTGGCGGCGCCCAGCTACGACTCCGGAGGCTGCTCAAATTTCTGCCTTGCCACGGTGTGCAACTCGCATATTTTCCATAAAATTCTACCCAAATCATTATCAAAGGACATAGATTATTTGCTCTAGCGTTGTTCATTCTTGAAGAAGGGAAAAACCTTGAAAACTTTTGTTTGTAATGTCTGCCACCTGAACCGAATCGACGTGCTTTGTGTTTGATACCTGTACCGTGTCTGAGCCATGACGTGGCATTTCTCGTCTGGTGTGCGACCATCTTCAGCCTCATTTATTCCACCAGTAAGTCTCACATGACAGCTTAGGGAACACCCGGAACACACAGAGCAATAAAATAATAATAATTTCTCTATTCGTGGCTGTCCAACCCGTTCTCACTCCCGAGGCGTCAAATACTGCGTCAAACTACACACGTCAAAAGCACCCTCTGGCATCTGTATCTGATGCACACAGAGGGTAGTCTGAAAGGGAGGCGTCACTGCCAATCTGTGGATAGTATTGCGTGTGTTTAACCGCAATATGTTTTATTATACTTATAAATATATTAGTGTGGTTATATTACACAATCATATAGACTATTTTAGATCCCCTAACCCAACCCCATTCCTGAACCTAACCAATTATCTACTATATAAATCATGAATGAAGTTTCGTGTTTAACATCGTTGATAATTTGTTAGGTTTAGGGATGGGGTTGGGTTGGGTAAATATAGTAACAATAATTTAAATTTACATTACACAATTTTTTATATATATATTTTTAAGCACCCAACCCCACCATTATGCCTAAACCTAATCAATTCTCAACAATATTAAAGATATAACAAGCAGATAAAAGTACAGTCACAATCACTTATTTAACATAAAAAATTATACAAAAGCACTATAATAATTCCAAATCATATGATAGCATTGTGTGAGGAACAGAGTGAAACTGAAGATATTAATAGCTAAAAATCTTCCCCTTCCACGAAGGCAGCTCCATCCAATACCTGTCACACATCTCATTTAATATGGCATCCCTTTGGGGTCAAAATTATGACTTTGCATCACGCACTTGTCACACTGAACATGTCACTCAATGTCTTGATTTTTAAAGGTTCTACCATTTATTCCATTAACTTCAAGACGCAGACATGACGCAGATGTCACGTAAACCACGTGTGACAGTGAAGTGTCCAGGCAGACCTCACACGTCATTCATGTGTTGCAGTGGAGTGATTCGTGTTCAATTTCACTAACACGTATCACAACACGGTATATAAACCGGCTCAGTGAAACGTGCCAGTGTTGCCCTAATTACTTTCCCTTCGCTCACTTGTCTTAATGAACATGACGTCTGCGTCTGCCTTTTTTTTTTAAGCACGTAACTATTGTTCCTGTTATCCCCTATATGTTATGTGTTTTTCCTGGCCAACTTGTTCAATGAACTTATAAATATATTTAAAAAATAGAAATTATTGCATCACACTCTTTTGTTTATCTACTGCATGGCAAGATTAAATTGTTACATTGTCAGTATAATGCATAACTAGAAAGAGAAAAGAGATGCTTAAATTTAAAAAACTCTATGGCTGTCTCTCGTTTGGAAGGATGCGTCCTCCGGAGGCTGCATTTGTCGGTCGCTTACATCATCGAGGCTGTCTCGTTTCAGAAAAGCGAGTAGGACAGTTCGAATGCAGCCTTCGAATGTAACCTTCTTTCATGGGAATTCAGAGGATGCATGAGGTGTATCCTTGGTGGGCACTCACAACACACAATTCTTTGCTTCAACGGAAATGTCTTAAAAAAATGACGCCAATTTGCCTGTAAATATGATGTTCAAATGCAAGGAATGTTAATTCCCAAGTATATCATATGTATAATTATATTAATATATAATTAAAATGAAGTATTAGACTAAGAGTACAACTGTAAAATCTATTTTCTTTTCTCTTTACATCATTATAACTCTCCTAAAATGTACCTCATACATTCCCTTCCAGAGGGACTTTGTTCCCTTCTCATTCAAAGCACTCGTGCTTGTTAAAGAGTGGCGTGCTGTCATAGCAACCATGTTATGTTACGTTTCCGTTTGTCCTACAAAGGCCATCTCGTTTAAACTAGGCTTGTTTAAAGGAGGACACTCGGTATATTGCAGCCTTCAAAGGACGCGTCCTACCTAGCATGCAGCCTTCCAAATGAGACACAGCCTGTAATGCATAACTACAATGAGAAAAGAAAATGCTTAAATTTAAAAACTCTACCAAATATAACATACAAATAAATGCATAATAACAAAATATAAATAAATAAATAAAATTTTCATCATTTATATGAAATCTACATATTAATTTGCATCACATAATATATTATTATAATAAAAAAGATACTTAAATTGACAGCCATTTGGTTTGATACATGCAACTTTGTTTTGATTTACATGCATTTTATCCAAAGCAACTTACAAATGAGTAAAACAATATAAGGTCTGTTTGTATCAAAACAGATAAACATCATGATGGTGCCGTGGATGGCCGCCTCGGTGTAGAGCACTTCTATTGTTTTGTTGTTTTTGTTTGATTGTCCTGTGTTTAGTAATCTTTTTCCAGTCAGTTTTACCAGAGACGAACTGCTGAACATTCGACAGCATATACCAGTCAATCTTTTCCCGGATTTTGAATATTTGGACGTTTTGTTTGACATTTTAGTTGGAGGCACGGCTGTGTTGTT